>NW_027271024.1:0-672500 GCF_040938485.1 Diadema antillarum
CCCCTCCCACATCCTCCCGTAAGCTGTACCTCACTAGACTTTGTACATGCACAGAGATGATGCATATTCAAAATAAGAGCTAAATTCCGTGATTTTAACACTTCCCTGAAAAAAAGCCCTTTCTATTTCCATTATTATTTGACGCTGGAAAAAATTCTAAGTATTGCACCAAAAGTTTGCACCAGATCGCTGAATTTCAGGTCTGAAATGCAAAATCATCTTTGTGTGGGAGGAGAAATGCCCCTTATCTACACCCTCGTGTACATGCTTTTTCTGTTTGATTGCTGAACAGACAGCGTTCATGATATTCATTGTAAGAATTTATTTATACAAGAAGTCTATTTAAATGATACCATTTTATATAGGCAAATTGTTCAATGATAATTTTCATCAAAATATATTGCTACATTAAACAGGTGGGACTGTTTTAAGTCGATAAAACACGCAAAAACATGCATCAAATTGCAACTTATTGCACTTATCAGAGTACATCAGCGACGACCAGGACTACTTCGTACTGGCCTGACTCTCCATGTTCCCAATGCCCGCCTAAAATGTATTGGGATAGTCTTCTCTTCTGTTGCGCCACGTCTGTGGAACTCTCTACCAGTCCAGCTTCGGAATTTGCAACAGCCTCAATACCTTCAAGTCTGAACTGAAGACTTATCTTTTACAGTAACTTTGTGAATGATATGTGACACTTTGTGGGAGCTGGGCGCCTTTGAACGTTTCTACAGATAAATGGCGCTATCCATATTATGCTGTTTCATCATCAAATGAATAGCTTTACGTAATTGTACTTGCAATGAAAAATGAACAGACGAACGCAAAACCCTCACTTTACAGTATTGTACGCGCAGACTTCTTGAAAAACAAAGAACCACTCAATGACTGACAAAGTTAAAAGCTATGTAATCCGAAAACTAGCAACATGGCAGCGTTTAGTACAAACTTTGCTGACAAAAGCCATTTTCCAACATTAACTAATTGTACTTCAATAAAAAACAATGTACTACATTAAACATGAAGTTAACCCATACCAGCACAATCTCTTGAAGATAAACAACGAAAAACCAAACCAAACTCGTGTAAAAACAGATAAAAGATAACACTATGCAAACATAATTCTAATTTTACCCTCTCACCCCGAACCTGTTAGAAAGAAAAAGAAAGAGAGAAAGTGGTGCATTTTAGTTATGTCGTTTTTCTTCCTGTGTACGGAGAAATTATGCAAATACTTGTAGTTGTCAGGTTAGTACAAGCTTCAAGCTATACATAGGTTAGGAGCATGTGATTACAAAAAGAAAAAAATAGAATCATCATAACTCATGCATATGTATAGTTCAGTTATATCACAAAAGACCCTACCCCTATATATATAAAGTGTCGCAATGAAGCCTCATTACACATACGAGGAGATATCACTTATTTTCTAGATAAACACTTTATTCTGGAAACTGTTTTTGATATAACTATTGTTCACAATTTATGATTAACATTTTATATTGGTTATCTCAGGGAGGTGCCCAGTTCTTTTTATTTCTAACTGGCATTTTAGAGCTATTTTGAAGCACCGAAGCTGTTATCTTTTTTTTTCTTTTTTTTTTAATCTGCAAATGTTAGCGAGGGGCTACGACCAGATAAGATACCTTTGCCAGCACCAACGCCTAACATGTTGAATTGCTCCTCTGGCGAAAAGACGTCACTGAGCATCCCCAGCACAGTGCTTTCGAAGTGACATGTCACGTGTTCGTACACCATGTCCTTCTGCGCAATTTTTGAGAATCCCGTCAGGTACACATCATGGTAACGGGGGCGGTCTGCCGGAAGTGACGTCAGTTGAATGGATGAAGTGTTATGATCTTCTCCGTCAGCCATTGTGGATATTTCTCATAAACCGTGTGCAATGCTTCCTGGGAAAGAAACAGTCTTTTATATTACTACAGAAAGGAAGGGAATCCTGGTAGCCCCAAAACATGTCTTATAATTATTCTAACAAAGAAGCAAATCACCTCCACCGATTCATCAAACTTAAAGTAACAAAAACTTTATTCTTCCCTCGCCTCCAACGTCATCGCCCAGTCTCGATCCATCTTTATTTTTCAAAGTGGTCCGAACAGGCCACCACACCCACTTTGTACAAATGCATATTCATGACAATTATCAAAATGCTTCACACCACATTGGCACCATGCTGAATGCAGAGTCAAATAGGACCAGATATTATGTATATAATATGTATTATTATATATCATATATTATGTATTACCAACATGGAGGTTAAAGGTACTGTTACGATTGGAAGCAGAGATTTCAAAAGTGTTTTAAATATCACATTTGATGCATATGTGTATGTTTCAGCTTCAGTTTCAGTAAGCCTTCTCCACTTGTACATAACAGAAGATAAGTATGACAATATCGAACATATTATTCACAAGTTATGTAGATATAAACAAAATGTTGTACTACAAATATATAATCATGTGAAATTATACATAGATATCATTTCAGATCTTTAAGTGTACAGGTGGAGGAGACCGTTATCAATAAGCAAAACGCTTGACTTGGACAACGGCCTCTGTGTTGTCTGTGGTCGGAAGAAAAGACCGAAAGCTTGGTAAATGAACAATGAAATTTAGCTTCTGTAATAAACATAATTTAAGAGCTCTCTCTGTGTTATCTGTGTGATATTCCCTCCTCTACCCCCCCCCTCACTCTCTCTGTCGATATATATATATATATATATATATATATATATGTGTGTGTGTGTGTGTGTGTGTGTGTGTGTGCTTGTGTGTGTTTATGTGTATGTGACCGTGCATCACAAAAAGAACAAAAAGTCGCATCTCTTGATTTTACGCGAGGACTAAAAAAAGGTGAAACGGGTCAGCCACGTCATCTCGACTTGTTCATATTTTCTGAAAGAGCCTTACTTATTCTACATTATTCCTATGTTTGGGATTAAAAAATCAATGAGAAAGCATGTTTTCAGCCGTTTTTCTTCAGCTTTTTTTTTTGGGGGGGGGGGTAGATTAATGTGATAAGGTATATTAGAGACCGATTTTTTTTATCCTTTAAAAACAGTTTATGCATTCTTCCTTTTCGACCCTAATAACTTTTGAAAAAATAAAGCTACTGCTTTGAAAGTCGGTATTACTCACGAAAAGAATGTGTCACTAAAACATGAGGAATTTCATCCTTATTGATAACCCCTTTGTTGTTGTTGCAGATTGCAGAGATTAACAACCGGGTTTTTTTTTCTCCCATTCATTGCACAGCAAAGCGGTATAAAGATCAAGCGCTTGAATAGACCCTGTACTGTAGAACCTCTTTTCTCAGTAAACAAATTTTCAGAGTACATGTATGTGTTTTCTTTCCAATGTTAAGATAGGTCAGGAAAATCCATTTGAATTGAGTGAGACATCATTTTTCACTAATAGATTATGTTCATTTCTGGTCAGTTTTGCTCTGTTTGAGTTTGTATCATTTCAAAGCTTAGAATATGGTCTCTCAGAATCTATCCTTAACTAAAGACCCATGTCTGGCGACCTTTTGTCGGTTTTGTGATACAAGGTCACACACACACGCACACACACACACACACACATATATATATATATATATATATATATATATACATGTATTCTATAGGAAATAAAAAGAGCGTACTGGAGACTCCTTCTGTACTTTTGATAGTAATCGGAAGTCCAACAGGTGGAAAATTTCAAGATGAATAAATAAATAAATATATATATATATATATATGTATGTATGAATATATATATGTGTATATATGTATATACATACACACACAGAAATGTATATATATATATATATATATATATATAAACAAGAAAGGGAAAACTGACCAGAAACAAATAATAAATAGTGAAAACTTTGAGCAAAGAAAACGGGTTTTCATCGGGATTCGAATCCGAGACCTCCGGATTACTAAACCGGTGCTCTACTAGTCCACTGCCTGGACTGTTTTGTGTGATCATTTACCGCGCGCACACACCGCTACAGCACGCGTAGGCCCCACCGTATGCTCGTGTATTAATTTGCCGCGCACGCACGCATCTCGACCTCCAAAACAGTCCAGTCTGGGTCCCGTTGCATAACCCTTTTTTAGCAACCTTAGAAAATTCAGGTTGGGATTTGCCCAACCTGAATTTTTGGAGGTTGCTAATCTAAGAATGTAAAATCCGTTGCATAAAAACTCTGGTTGGGAGCTTCCAACCGGAATTTTGTGATTTCAACCGGAAAAAAATCCGGTTGGAGTTTTATGCAACGGGCCCCTGGTTTGCCAAGTCTCCCCGAAATATTTCGGAAAAAATTGGCCCCACCCCCATCCCCTCATTCATTTCGAGCATCCTGATTGGTCGATGAGATCGCGTCCAGCAGGCAATTTGAGGGATCGAAAAAAGTCGATCGATCTCTAATCTTGTAGTCTTTTGCAAACAGGTATATTGCATTTAGCAATATGACATACGTATTTTACGCCAATATTTGTATTAATCTCCACATATATTAATGGAATTTCAAAACTATTTTTCTTTTTATTAAAAACTGCTCAAATAATATATCTTAGAGATCATAAGAGGAGAATGAAATTAGAACGTACATATACCGTGCGTAAGATTAAGACTTACTTCTACTCGTTATAAATTAGATTATAAATATCACACTTATCAACATTTTAAATCTATTTTTCGATAAAAAATAATAATTTAGAAATTACAAATGAAAAATTGATAAATACGTGTAGAAAAGATATTCGTGACCTATCGTACATGTCAATTGCGAGGTGGCGTTTACTTCTCGATCGGGGATCCCCCGGATCGCGTGTACAGCTTACAGCTTGTGCAACAATGTGTTTTTCGTATTGATTCCGAGTCTTGCGTTTTCCGACCAAAATCTATGCAGCATTTCAAGTATTTCCTCCAAACCTTGTTTACATGATCAATGGATGTCAACATCAGCGTCTCCGCGTCGCTTTTCTGACAGTGATAATGAGACTGAAGAGCATTCAATGCTATACAACTGATGCACAGGATAGAGTGTGTTAGTGTAAACATGCACGAGGCGAAGCCGAGTGCATGTTGCACTACATTGTAAATACCCGAGAGTGAGCTACGCCTCCACTAACGCCACGAAATAATCCTGTGCATCATTTGTTTTATAAAATGGGTCGAAAATTCGAAAACTAACATCATTTTTCAGCGTTTTTCACGTACCTTTGTGGGTCAAGACGTCCGAAGATGTTCGTCCCAAACATTTACGCACGTCGCACTCGCGGAAGTCCCGCACATACAGTATAAGTATAATGGGGGGTTGGGTTTCCGGACACTTAAAGGGGCATAGTCCCGGTAGTGTAGATGGCGCTGTTGATTATACTGCCGAAGATTACCGAAGTAAAGCTGTCATCAAGAGTAAAGTGCGTAGGTGTTGCTAAGTAACGTTGCCTTTGTTGTCTTCTCTGCGCATCGCGCAGTCTGTAGTAATGCCAGGGTGCGTGCATATGTGCTTGTTATTATGACATCACAAAAGAAGTTTGCTAAAGCTGTCATCCCCCTCAGCCGAATCATGAGCCGAACTGTGATCGGACCACTGACTACAGTGAATCGGACTTCTTCGGACTCGGGAAAGTGGGCCAAAGCGTAAGCGCCAAAAGAAGTCGATAGCGTAGGTCTCTATAGGAAACTTGCGCCGTGCGCCCGCGTACGCATTTGACTAAAACACGGGGACCATGCACCTTTAAGTTCCCGCATGAAAACTTACTTATTTTACATAGAATATGCACCCTTTACCTTAAAGACTTGATATAGACTCCTCATATAGGCCTACTAGACAACATACTCTGAAAACGGCGTGAGAATTAACCTGCTAAATCGTTGGATTTGCTCTTCAAAGAGACTCCATGTACGCGTCCGGTCCCATAACGCTTGGTCTACTGTACTGTACAAAGTGTACGTATAGTAGAGTATACGTACGTACGCACGCCACACATGTTATGCACAAGTAGACCGGGGGCCCAGAGCATTTATTCAGCTGAAAAGGGTCACACTTTTTAATGGTCTCATCATGTAAGAATGTGGCCAAGGGTCAATAAAATGAATTGCTGGCAAGTCACATCCTGTACCGTAAGTCTAGGGACCACAAAAAGGGACCCCGAAAAAGGGACTTATTCAGCCGAAGGGGGTCACGGACAAAAGTTGGTGGATATTGTTCTTTTGGGTGTACTTATCATGAAAACAGCAATGCCAGCTATTTTTTCCTGTACGGGGCCCCAGACAGTAGCCCCAAAGGGCCCCACAAATATGGTGTTATTCAGCTGAAAAGGGTCACGGCTAATTTCTTTTGCAATGGAAGTAGTTCCCATCAGAGATATCCAAAACACCAAAGCTAGCTATTTCATCCTGTACGGGGCCCCAGACAGTAGCCCCAAAGGGCCCCACCCCCCATAGGCCTACGACAAACACACACAAACATTGATTTTATTCAGTTGAAAAGAGTCACGGCTAATTTCTTTTGCAATGTAAGGAGTACCAATCAGAGATATCCAAAACACCAAAGCCAGCTATTCTATCCTGCACGGGGCCCCAGACAGTAGCCCCAAAGTGCCCCACCCCCTATAAGCCCTACGTACAAACACACACACACACACATTGACTTTATTCAGCTGATAAGAGTAACGGCTAATTTCATTTGCAATGGAAGTAGTACCCATCAGAGACATACAAAACACCAAAGCCAGTTATTTTGTCCTGTACGGGGCCCCAGACAATGGCCCCAAAGTGCCCCCCCCCCCAAACACACATACTCACACAATAGTTTCATTCAGCTGAAAAGGGGCACGGCTAATTTCTTTTGCAATGGAATTAGTACCCATCAGAGAAATCCAAAATACCAAAGCCAGTTATTTTATCCTGCATGGGGCCCCAGACAGTAGCCCCAGACAGTAGCCCCAGACAGTTGCCCCAAATTGCCCCCTTACCCCCTCCCCCTCCCCCCCCCCCCCCCCCCACACACACACACATTGATTTTATTCAGCTGAAAAGGGTCACAGCTACTTTCTTTTGCAATCGGAAGTAGTACTCATCAGAGATATCCAAAGCACTAAAGCCAGTCATTTTATCCTGTACGGGGCCCCAGACAGTAGCCCCAAAGTGCCCCCTACACACACACACACACATATATATATATATATATATATATATATATATATTGGTTTCATTCAGCCGATATCAAAATACCAAAGTCAGATATTTTATCCTGCATGGGGCCCCAGACAGTAGCTCCAAAGTGTTTTGCTTTATTCTCTTTATTGTTTGCATCTCTTCTTCTTAAATATGCGCTCCTTCGTCTTCATTTTCGCGACAACGACAAGGCGTCCTCCTGATCATCATCAGTTTTGCTGTTCTGGCAAACATTTTCCAGCGTATCGCATAATTGCATGCATAATTGAGTCTGGGAAAGCGTAGGAACAGCGTAACTAAAGCGGCCAACAGCGTTATCGAAGCAGGAATGAAGCGTCGTAGGAACAGGCCTTGATTTTATACGAGAGTAGAGAACTAAAGGCCCCTTCACACTACAGCGTATAAATCAGCGAATGCCTAGCGGATGGGCAAAATTTGGCAAAGTCCAGATACGCTCGTATCCGCTCGAATTCGCAAGCAAAATGTGGTTTTCTAACGTTTGCCTGACGAATGATGAGCATACGCTGACCGTGTAACGAGCGGATAAAGTAACGAATGAAAGCGAATGCGTGCAGTCCATCCAACGGATGCTGAGTGGACAAAGCGAATGAGCAGCGAATGCCCAACATGCAGAGCGATACAGCGGCAATCACGTGACGGATCTCGGATGACGCACACTTTACCAAATTATTTTGAGCAGTGACAGTGTCAAGTAATGTTGTCTCTCTTAAAAAAGAAGAGTGAAATTGTTCACTCATGAAGGAGTAAATAGCAAAAAAAGAGGAGTTTCGAGTGAAATTGGAGTGACTTTGGAGTGAAAATGTTCATTTTCACTAATTTTGGAGTGACCTCAGGGATCACTCGAAGATTTTGGAGTGATCTTCTTTTTTTAGATAGTTGTGACTGTGAAAATGGCCCCAAAAAGAAGGACGCCGAAGTAACCACCAAGTACTCCTGATGTCACTCATTCAAGATTCCCCTAAAAAGTGTACTTCCTTCTGATGATCACGTGACGATGATGTTGGTAGTCCAACATCCTCCATTGCGTCTGGTGCCTCCAACTGGAGTCGAACTTTCACAATTCCCAATTTCCATTCAGAGATTCCCATTTACTACACGTTGACTTTTATAGCAGTGGTTTAGAATAATGTTCTCTTATTACTTAATGTGTCAGAATACGTATAATGAAATGTCATGTGGGGGGCTGTGGCATAGTGGATCCGACTCCCGAACCGAGGACCCGGGTTCGAATCCCGCCTCGTGCTTACATCCTTGGACAAGATTTTTTTACCCACGATGTCCTTCTCGACCCAGGTGTATAAATGGGTACCTGGCAACGCTGGGGTAATAATAATGGCAGGGCCCTCTGGTAGAGCAGTGACAACACTGAAGAGGCTATACCCTGGGCAAATAAGACCCTTTTTTTTCTTATTATTATAATTATCATTATTATTATTAAATGTGCTATATATGAACATCTATTTTTTATCTATGTTTGATTAACGTGTGTTGCTGTGCACATTTGCTGGGCGAATTTGAACGAACGGCGGACGAATGAGAAACGAATGCAGAGCGACCAAAACTTTCAATCAGCGGATGCTAAGCGAACACAGAGCGGATTTTCATTCCGTTCGTCATCCGCTCAAGATTTTGGACATGTCCAAAATCAAAATTTTGCTCCAGCGGATCTCTGCAAATCTCTGCGAACAGCTAACGGATACAACGAACGTCAAGCGGGTCACGAACGACGAGCAACGGATGTGAGTGTATGTCCAAATTTTCGGATCCGCTGGGCATTCGCTGGCTCGATCCGCTCTAGTGTGACGGGGGCTTAGTGAGAGCGTCGTTAAAGCGGGAAGGTCGTGCTTTGATCAAGAAAGCGGCGCAGCAGCGGGACGTCATCGGTGTCTAGTTTAGACTACATTTCCCGTTCTTGTGCCGCTGTTCCTACGGTCAGAAAAACCTGGAATTGTTACGCTCATCCCGCGGTATTTACACTGTCACTGCTCTCTCCCCGTTTGAGCTACGATTCAAAATAGGTCAATCTTGATGGGGAGATGAGGAAGAAATTTTGAACCAGTTCAAAATTTCTTCCCGATCTGTAAAATTGCCAGATCCAACCCCATCACCCAAACGCTGCTGCTACGATGCTCCCGGTCCCCGTACACTTTTGCCGCTCTCTCCCGATCTGACAGATTGAATAGATCGGGATGCAGATCTTGATAGTGGAATTACATGTGGGGACACTTTAGGAACACTCCGTGGGGCCCCGTACAGCTATATAACTGGTTTCGGTGTTTTTGATACCTCGTTGAGTACTAGGCCTACTTTCATTGCAAAAGAAATTATAGCAGTGATTCTTTTCACTTAGAATAAAATATAAATACGGGAGCACTTTCCAGCTACTGGCTGGGGGCCCCTTAACTGGATGGGTTTGTGTTTTACGTATCCCAGCTGTTAATTCCGCTAGCTGCCAAGGAAAATAGGCATACATGACTCTTTTCACCTAAAAACACTTAATTCATATGGGGTGGGAATACCTTGGGGCTATACCTGTCAGGGCCCTGCATCCGGGCCAACATCCCACCTCTTTTAATCGAATTCTTTAATGTTGAATTAAATTTAGCAAAAATTTCGCCTAGATGACATGGTAGTTCAATGTCATATTAATCTCTTCATTCAAATTTATTTTGAAACATTCACATTACCTCCAACCTTATTCTAAATAACACTTTTTCAACTGAAATCCATATATAAGACAAGTACCATTCCACTATCCGTTCATTCATAAATTCATAATGATATAGTCACGTGATTACATGCTGCGCTCGTTCATTCAAATTGATTTCTGGCCATCTAATTTAACATGTTCTGCAGTCAATTAAACAGATATGTTCATGCTTGGCCTCTTTCCTTATTTTCTTTCATCGTAGTTATTGTTTTGTAAGCATCATAGCATTTCATGTTTTCGTATTCGTTTAAGAGACTTTGACACCATTTTTTTAACGTGCTTTTTGAGTCCAAAGAAGTAAGAAGCCACAAATTATCTGGCCGTTACGATCGCTTTATTACGAGCGGTCGGCCAGTTCCAAGAAGTCAAGGTTATGATCCTCAAATGTTTGTTTTTTTGATAATTCTTTCTATGTCTTCCAGAGATATACGTCTGTATCTATTGTGCTGTCATGACTATAAAAAATGAAGTTAATCTGCATTACTGGCACACGTATAGGCCTATAATGACATGTATATGAAAGAGAAGGAGCGTTACCAGTCTGGTTACAGAACAACCAAATCCAGTTATACTAGATAAGAAATATGATACTTTTACTGCTTTATAACAGTAATTCATAGATGAAACGAAAACACACATAGAAAGACATGTTAAAATGATCTGAAACAAAGAAATAGCATGATTTGAATTTGAATGAACACGTTTGGAATTTGACTGTCTTTCGCGAAATTTAATGGCTGAAATACCCTTTTCGGCAAGTCAAGGCGAATTTGAATGAACGTAGGGTACCAGCCAATTTGAATACCCATTTTACGAATTCGAACCTTCTATCAAATGAACCAACAAAAGTGCGAAATTGGCTGAGAAAACCTAACTGGCTTTGATGTTTTGGGTATCTATGATGTAAACTAAGGCCTACTTCGATTGTAAAAGAAAAACAACTATGACTCTTTTCAGCTAAATGATGTCATAATAATTATGTGGGGGAGGGGCACTGTATGGCTACTGTAACCTGGGCCCAGTACAAGATGAAATGACTGGTTTTCGTAATATGGTCATCTTAGTTGTGCACTATACAGAAGTATGCTTCCTTTGCAAATTTCTTGAGTGTTTTCCGACTGTAACCTGTGGGACCCCGTATACAGGATAAGATGACTTGCTTTAGTGTTTGTGATATCTCTGTTCAGTAGGCCCTGATATTAACGCTACAAAAGAATTTGTAAGACCATTTTCAGCTGATTCACAGTACATGTATAATGGATGGGACACTGTGGAGCTACTGTCTGGGGCTCTGTGCAGGATAAAATAACTAGCCTTGGTGTGTTGAATATCTCTGATAGGTACATGTACTTCTTCCAGTGCAAAAGAAATTACCCGTGTTTGGGGCTATACTGTGCGGGGCCCCGTACAGGATAAAATAACTGGCTTTGGTATTTTGGATATCTCTGATGGGTACTACTCCCATTGCAAAAGAAATTAGCCGTGACCCTTTTCAGCTGAATGAAACTAATGTGTGTGTGTGTGTGTGTGTGTGTGTGTATGTGTGTGTGTATGTGTGTGTATGTGGAGAGGGGGGGGGGGCACTTTGGGGCTACTATCTGGGGCCCCGTAAAGGATAAAATAACTGGCTTTGGTGCTTTGGATATCTCTGATGGGTATACTTCCATTGCAAAAGAAATTAGCCGTGACCCATTTTGGCTGAATGAAGCTAATGTGTGTGTGTGTGTGTGTTGGGGGGGGGGGGGGGGGAGGGGGTGCACTTCGGTGCTACTGTCTGGGACCCCGTACAGGATAAGATAACTGGCTTTAGTGTTTTGGATATCTCTGATGAGTCAATATGCCTACTACTTCCAATTGCAAAAGAAAGTAGCCATGACCCTTTTCAGCTGAATAAAATCAATGTGTGTGTGTGTGGGGGGGGGGGGGAGCAATTTGGGGCTATACTGTGCGGGGCCCCGTACAGGATAAAATAACTGGCTTTGGTATTTTGGATATCTCTGATGGGTACTACTCCCATTGCAAAAGAAATTAGCCGTGACTCTTTTCAGCTGAATGAAACTAATGTGTGTGTGTGGGGGGGGGGGGGAAGCTCCTTTGGGGCTACTGTCCGGGGCCCCCGTACTGGATAACATAGCTGGCTTTGGTGTTCTTGGTATCTCTGATGGGTACTCCTTCCATTGCAAATGAAATTAGCCGTGACTCTTCTCAGCTGCACGAATTAAATCAATGTTTGTGTGTGTTTGTACGTATGACCTATGGGGGTGGGGCACTTTGGGGCTACTGTCTGGGGCCCCGTACAGGATAAAGTAGCTGGTATTGGTGTTTTGGATATCTCTGATGGGAACTACTTCAATTGCAAAAGAAATTAGCCGTGACTCTTTTCAACTGAATAAAATCGATGTCACAGTGTGTGTGTTTGTACGTAGGCCTATGGGGGGTGGGGCCCTTTGGGGCTACTGTCTGGGGCCCCGTACAGGATGAAATAGCTGGCTTTGGTGTTTTGGATATCTCTGTTGGGAACTACTTCCATTGCAAAAGAAATTAGCCGTGACCCTTTTCAGCTGAATAACACCATATTTGTGGGGCCCTTTGGGGCTACTGTCTGGGGCCCCGTACAGGATAAAATAGCTGGCATTGCTGTTTTCATGATAAGTACACCCAAAGGAACAATATCCACCAACTTTTGTCCGTGACCCCCTTCGGCTGAATAAATCCCTTTTTCGGGGTCCCTTTTTGTGGCCCCTAGGCTTACGGTACAGGATGTGACTTGCCAGCAATTCATTTTATTGACCCTTGGACACATCCTTATATGATGAGACCATTAAAAAGTGTGACCCTTTTCAGCTGAATAAATCTTCTGGGCCCCCGGTCTAAAGGGAAGACATCAGGCCGGCCGGTGTAGCGGCAGATAGCGTTCCGCGGCGTTTTTTGTTCTAAAACAGTATCCGCCGGCAGTTATCGTTTCAATCGGCAGTTATCGTTCCGACATGGGCTGAAATCTGCCGCGATTAGTTACGGCAGATACTGTACAGCGGCGGATTTTGTACGTACAGGCTACTACGTTATAATAGCGTTGCTTAACCTGCCGCGTGCACGTGATCTTCGTCAGGGACTGTCAAAAGAGTTCCGCGCTGCGCGGATTAGGTTCCAAGTGGCTACTGTATTGCTACCAATAGTTGCGCGAGCTTTACGGCAGCCATTTTAGTAAGCAAAATGCTGCATGAATCGTCACGAGATGGAGTGAATTCTGCCTCCCTATGAATACACAACAGGGACTTATGCCTCTCTTTGAATACGCTACAGGGACTCACGGTTGACATTTTTATAATCTGTTGACATTTTTATAATCTGCGGACATTTTAGTAGGCAAAGTGCTGCATTCACCGAGGCATGATACCTGCACCATGTGCACTGGAGTGAATTCTGCCTCCCTTTCATTTTCTCGTTTGAGGGGGAGCCGAGGGGAGGGGGGGGGGGGGGGAGGGAGGGGGAGGGATCATAATGCTATTCAAAAGCAGCATTTCTGCCTCCTTATGGAATAGAATTAAAGATTGCTCTTTATTTTTTCATTTGTAATCTTTACAGTTATAAAGCTATATACAAGAAATACACCTGTGTTCATAAAAGCGTTCTTATCCCATTTGTATTTTTCTCTCTCCCTACAGATCTCATCACAATTTTGTACAAGGCACCCTTTAGGTTTCAATAAATCTGAGACTTGCTCTTCAGCCATGTGAAATTGTCCCAAAGTTATATCAATCGAGATATCTAATGCACAATTGTGGACAGCCCCCAAATTACTATTTTTCAATAATATGTGAAGAAATTTGGAAGCTTTATGTGACTTTGCACAAACTCTCCTTGGTATTTGACTTAGAGTTTGCTCCTCACATTTTCACTGCCCAAAAATCTCCAAACGAGGAGATCTTTTCTCATGCATGGCCGCTTCCTATCTTTCATTATATTTATGCAAATGTTCAGTTAGCTAATACATAGAAATATTGATCTAAATTGCTGAATATAGTTCCCCCATATGTAAAACTTGAATTCTTCACTTTACAAGCGTGGCTTTCTAAATCAACATTTTGTGACCACTTTGTGTTAGGATAACAGTAAGAAGAGCAGAGAAAAATCTGGGATAGCCATGAGTGTCCAATCCACACCTTTTATTTAGAATCTGTATTTTCTTTTTCTAAAACTTCTCTTTTGATGTCGAAATTAATATTTGGCAATCTTATACACACTGAACGATTTCATCTTCATTTAATAGACAAATAGAAAAAGGTTGATGTTTCAGGGCCATCTTCTTTTCTTTAATAAAAACAGATGGGCAATTAAAAAAAAAACAGATTCAATGATACATTGAAATCCACTCCTAATTTGAGATTTGTGCAAGTCAAAGATGATTTAGAACTCATAATCTTTTCAACAGTAGGTCCATTATATATACATTGTTTGTCATACCAAGATTGTAATTAATGGAGGAAACCTTTTAGAGCATCAATTTTCAATTCAGTGGCATAGTGTACTCTAATTTCGCAAGAAGTTATAGTCTTTTCATCTGTAAGACGTGTCATCATGTGGGATAATGGCCAATGGACTTAGTTGAGTCGGAAAGGGGGGTTACCATGCACCCTATACATATACTTTTTAAATCTACTTCATCTAGACCAATTTTGTGCGTAGATTTCAAAAATGCTATGTTAACAGGTCAAAGCGTGTCCCATAGTGGTCAACAATCCGTTTTCATGGTAACGCATGGTGAAAATGTCAGTATCTCATAAAAATACATGTAACCTTTGATGAAATTGTTCAATTATCATGGCTTTGGTCTCAAATTAAAGAAAAGGAAATTATCTATATGATAATACCAATTATGTAGGGGGTTATACTAATCTTCATATTAATTCTGAGGCCAGAATTCATTTTTTTTTTCATATTTTTCTAGCAAAAATGCATTTTTACCATAATACTAATCTATCTCTAAATCATACCAAAACCAATTCAATTTGTTTGAACATTCTTCAAAATTATACCAAATATGTATATAATGAAATATGAAAATTTCGTAGATATTGCTAAAATAACAAGAAAGTTACGGCCATCCAAAGTTGACATTGACACCTGTCGAGAATTGGTCAAGAATTTCCAGATGGATGATGCGCGCCCTCTATTGTGGAGAAATAAGCAAGCTTACTTGTGATAGGACAAAAGTTTTGGTGAGAAGCTTTATTGTTTGGATCAGACCGGGGTTAGTCAAAGAAATCTGCCATAAATCAAACCTCTGGTATGTATCTGATTGCATTTTGTGTTATATTATTGTTTTTAAAACTATTCTGCAATATACATTTATATTTGCCTGAAAGCAAAGTACCAAAAAAAACTTCATTTATTGAAGCTTGTCCACTACAAGTTCATGTTCAGTGAACTTCAGTCTCACATGTTTAAAATGTGTTAGGATTTAGGTATGACATGAAATCAGAACTTGTTGATGTGCTTTGTTGAATTGAGTTGAATCTACTAGTATTTAAAGAGAACATCTATGAATAGATTGTTATTTGTATAGTTACTTTGCTGAGTGTGAAAGTAACAGATTACAAGATTAGTTTGATGGAATGATATTGTCTGTGTAACATAATACTAGTTTTGGTGTAAACCTTAGTTCTGTAGACTCTACATAATTTTGTATTCATTACAATAGATCTGTAATGGTAGAGTCTAGTACTATGTAATTAATTGATGGTGAAAACTACTGAAAGTAAACAGAAGCACCCAAATTTAATCTAAATTTGCAATATTTCATGAGGTGTATTTTCATGCCTCTGCACTGAATGCTGAAGGTGGCGGATCCAGGTTGGGGGGGGGGGGAATTTGGGGCACATCCCACAGGATTGGCATTTACTGTGCATCCTCCCACTAAATAGATATTTTGAAGCAATGCTTCTATCATTTCCACGACATTCATTGATATAAAAGTGAGAAGCTGTATTGCTGGAACTACTTCTAAAACCATGCATGCACGAAAGAACGTCGGTATTTGCGTTCATAGTATCCGTGTGGTGTAATTACGGGGCTTCATCGGCGGCGTAATTTTGGACACTTCCCAAAGAATTGCTTTTGAATGTTCACCCCTTTGACATAGTTAATGTAGAGCATTTTTTCTTCTTGTGATTATATTGCCTTTCTTCCAAACAAAAGGACAATTGCTGTTCAACCGTAACGACAATGTGAAGGCATGGTAAATTGAAACATTTTTGTGCTATATGCTAGTGCGTGTTTCCTATATTGCCCTGGGGGTTTTAATGATTTTGAACAAATCACCCTCGGTTGCCTTTGAATGTGCACCCCTTTGACTATACGGTGATTGTAAAGCAGTATCTCCCCCATTTAAAAATCATGAAAAGTAAAGTGTCTTTATCTACCACTCGGCAAAACGACTTTACATGCATGTACAAGTGAGTTTGCTTTGGCATATAATGTACATGTATAGTTTTGTTAATCTGTTTTGGGACCACGACGGTCAGGGCAGGGGTGATCTATAAGAAAGCTTTTATATGGCTTGTAAGACTGTACGTAACTAATAGTATAAAGAAACAAATCTGAAATGAAAAAACAAATTGCCATAGTCAAAATAAATACATATAACACAAAATTTAAAACCACTGCTTTCACACAGAACATCAGTATAAACTCACAAGATACTTTTCATATCGGGTTTTTTTTTTTTTTGGTAATATTATTGAATTGTAGATTGTAGATTGAAAACATAATTTACATTCAAATCATATATACCACAATACAGGTCCAGTATACCGTACCGGTATGGAATGTTTATAGACTTATCGTTTTAATGCAGGGTAGGGCCTACTTAATGTGCCAATGTCACATGACTAATGTGCTCAAGGCGAACTGGGAAAAAAGTAGTGATGAAATGCCAAAATCATTACGTGCACATGAAAGTGAGTCCAGTTGTTAATCCTCAGTTCCACTATGAAGTGTTGTATAAGATTTGTAAGATGTTATTAAACTCTGCCGACGCCCGATCGGGAGTATGACAGTCTCAACAAAAACATTTACAATAATGAATAAGTGTATATTAATGAGCATATTTTCACATAATGAATATCTCCTAGAAATGAAGATATAATAAAAAAAAAAACCCTGGAGCTATAACAATTGCTGTGTTTAGCAAAATTACATTGTAAACGCACTGGTTGTTTAACCACGCTGCCGCACACCAGTGTGATAACTGTTGTATTATTATCATTAAAAAATAAAAGGAATACTCTCATCCCCGATTTAAAGACTACAACATTTATTGTAGTGAATCTCACTTTTGTTTATTGCACCTTTTATCGCCACGCAAAGCAATCTATCCATTTGATAAGCTAGAAGGTTAGATGAAATATTCTGTTGGTATAATGTACAGCGACTGTCTTTTTCTAGTAAAGAAAGAGCACACAAATGAATAATGGAACTCTACTCTACTCTTCATTAAATCTTCATTCAATAAACTCCAGAAATCGATTGTTGGTGAAGGGTAACCTATTAGACGTGCATTTGAATTTTACACATTGTATAGTTGCATCGATCAGTATGACTTAAAAACTGGAATTACGTCTCAAATGCCAAGTAATTTTTATAATTAATTCAATTCAATTCAATTCAATTCAATTTATTTTCATATTTCTCAATGAAGAAATGTACATCACTAATAAAAACATAGTGAATCATAAAATCGGGCTTTGATGTGCAGTAAATTAATGTAAGCATGTAAAACATAGCGGTCAATCATTGTGCGTTTGGTTCTATGACGTATAACGCTATAAGAAATATGATGGAACCTACACGTAGATCCCAAATTCTGAACGGTGTAAAGCCTGGAGCACGGATGCAACGTAGGACCAAAATAAAGAAAAACAAAAATGAAAGGCAAAAATACATGGGACACTAACAGAATCTTGTCAATACAAATCATCTTATAATTCGAACAAAGACGATTTGAACATGTTGCTGCATGCCAATCTTGTTCTCACGTATCCTTTAAAAGAAAATTCAAAGCTGATTTCCCTAGTATCTTAAGGCATATGTAACTCATCCATCATTTTGACGTGAACTACATATTTTGATCTTTGTGCATATCAAAAATAAAACCACGATAAATCAATAAAATGTGTTGCCCTCCTGACCTTTCACAATTCTGAGCCAATATCCTGTCATTTACATCTGGGGGGCGTTTCATCAACGAGTTCGTCGGAGGTTTTCACCGACAAATTTGCTATCAGCCAATAGCATGTTGCGTCTGATTGGCTGATAGCAAATTTGTCGGTGAAAACTCCGACGAACTCGTTGATGAAATGCCCCCCCCCCCCCTGGAGTACATTTATAATCCTCTATTAAACGTGTCAGTGAAAATTTTCAAATTTAGCAATATCTTCATAGCCTTATACTTCACACCCGTATATCAGTATCACGTGTATGAAGCTCCATCGCTCTACCATGGAGGCACAATCATCATTGTCCAAACCGTGGAAGAGAACTCTTACTTCCAGAAAACAGATCGCGGTTGATTTGTACACGCGTACACACACACACACACACACACACAGGGATACGGCGCAGAACTAGACGTATTCGACGAAAATCGAGGCTTTTCCTGCTTGCGTAATGAATATTTATAAGATAATTTCTCGCATGGCTACGAAAAAAAAAAGATACGTGCGGACCAGAGCTAGCTGCTGTAACCACGGAATACCGGTCTGGAGTGTAAGTGGAGGCAGCGAAACAGCAGCAGCGAGGGGCGGAAGCAGCAAATATAGAGGTATTGTACGTGAAACTCGAAATGGAAGCAGCGAACAAGCAGGGGCGCATTGGCAGAAGCAGCGAAAAGAAGAAACCACAGTGAGAAGCAACGATATTAACGATACCTGCGCTTCAGAACAGTATCCGCCAGTGTTAGGACACGATCAGCCGGCGGATACTGTTTTAGAACAAAAAACGCCGCGGAACGCTATCTGCCGCTACACCGGCAGTGCACGACAAAAGTTATAGTGCACGCAAAATATAACGATTGCAAACGATAACCCACTATCGATTTGATATCGGTTTTTGCTCCCTCATTTTAATCATCGAGTACTTGAATCCCGCACCTTATCAACGCGATTGCGCCACAACCGCGATATGTTTTGCTCGATATTATCGTTATTCTCAATTCTCGCAGGCTGGCTATGCCAGCAACTTATCTGTCTGTCTGTCAGCGGTAGATTTAAACATGGAAGCTGAAATGAACAGGTTCGCTACTTTTAGAGAGACTGATCTATATAAACAGTATCTTAGACAATAAGGACACAAAGGATGCCATCAAATACGCCCTACGAATTTTGGACTCCTACTGTTTTGAAAAAGGAATCAATCCGACGGATATTACTCAGCAAGTCAACCCAAGATTTGTGCCGCTTTCTCCGTACATTCTACGCGGAAGTGCGCCGTGGAAATGGGCAGCGTGTGGTGTGTACAGTATACGCTAAGCGCTCTTTGATCACGCTACGCTATGAACTTTACTACGACATTCACAACACACTCTCGGAATCCGCATGTGCAGCAAAGGGGCCTGGCACGAGCCTTGTGTTTAAATCCAGTAGATCCCTAATCCTACAAAACATCATCTAGTCCTGGTCCTGGACCCACAGTGCAGTAAGTAGGGCGTCTAACGTGTTACTGTTAGTGTTACTGTTAGATCCACGGTAGCTAGAGTGTTAGACCTATTGTAGGGTCAAGTGTTAACTAGCTCTGTCGTTCGTAAGTGACGTACAGTACAGTGTACGTAGATCTAGTATAAAAACGTTAGGCCAGGGCCCCTAGGGCCCTAACGTTAGACCTAACCTATCGTAGGGCCTAGAAAACGTTAGATATAACCACGTAGACCCTAGATTCTATAGTTGAATTTGGATCTTCAGGATTTTGTCTACACAGGTTCAAATAAACTGGTATTATTGCTTGTGTAGACACGTGTAACTGTTAGAAATGATCTAGGCTTATCTTACCTGGGTATGTATGCTATTTTATATATCACATAGTGCATGACATCTAATTGCACTATAACAAGTACCAAGCACCTCCAAATTCTGAATTTGCCCTCAGGCAATTATATTCAATTCGGCCTGCGGCCTCATTGAATATAACTGGCCTTCGGGGCAAATTCAGAATTTGTCGGTGCTTATATTGTTATAGTGCATTCAGCCTCATGCACTACAGATATTGACTTATCAGAGGTGGAATATAACATTTGAGATCCTCGCGGGAAGTTATATTTTTGTCGAGGAAAAATATAGTATTTCGAGACAAAAATATAACTTCCCAAGGGAAATGAAATGTTATATTCCCACCGAAGGAAAAAAGTCAATATCTGTTATATTATATGACCTACAGTACAAGAAATAAACTGCTGTATAAAGCAACACGACTTCTCCGTTTTCAAACCCACAGTCAAATTCATGAACGCGCGTTAAACGCTCGGCACTGTGCAATCGAGCCAAACCGAGCCATAACTATGATGGCTTTCGCGTAGGCCTTACTATCGGTAATTCGTTCTTCCGTGGCATGGATATAGCCGTGCAGGAGCATTCCTAGAACAGTCGCTATTCAATCATACGTAGGCCTGTAGCGAGGGCCTATTTACGTAGCGGTAACGTTAGAGCTAGATTTTGTAATGACAGTTGTACAATTATTTTTAAAAATTTGTTAGAAGACTACCGTAACTGCCGCTGTTGGTCTAAAGCAAGCTTGTTGAGGTAAGTGTTTGTGGTGATGTATGAGAATGTGAACTTTCTAACAATGTAGGGCCTAATCTCTTCTGTCTGCAGTCACTGGTACATGAACGTATGCTAGCTGTGCATGAAGTGTTGTCTACCGGTATACTTGGGTGACCCGCACCTCGTCATAGTTAATGTTTGCGCATATTTGAATCACATTTCGCCACTTAAATTCTTTGAAATCCAACTCACATACAGGAAAATTGCTGAAAATTCCAATGGAATCACAAGCTCACTGATCGATATCGAAAATTTGCAGCTATCGTCGTCAAACGCGAACGATGCGAAATAGCTGTGCGCTAAGGAAGGGGCCCGCAACTCGTCACCCGCGCTCCCATAGGCAAAGCACGTAAAAGACGTGTGCGGCTGACCGTGATGCTCCCATAGACATACACGTAAAAGATGCGTGCGGGGACAGTGGTGATACTTATAACACGTAGGGTCCTATTCCGATTAAAATTTCCGATTTTCGCGAAAAACTGTTCGGTTTTCACCAAAATTTGCTTGGCCCTGCCAAGTTTCAAGCATACTGAACACAGTCCCGGGCATAAATTTTTGTTTAGTGCGCTTAAAACGATTTTAAGCGGGGTGACGGTATTCGGGCCCCTGACGAGGTGCGGGTACCTCGCTATACCGCTAACGCTTTACAGTAGTGTGCATGCTGCTGTGTACTGTGGTCACGGCGATTGCATTCGTGTGTGTGCAAAGCGTCTCTGTGTATGTTGCGCGCATCATAACAATTGATTTTTGATGACGTCACCCCTCCTGATATAACGCATTTGTTTAACGTAGTCGCTGTTATATTCCATGGTTGTACGTAATTTACGTCATGTTATGAAAATATAACGCTTCTCATCCTTGTGACAATGGTCACGTGACTGCATTTTGACCAATCACACATTGATATCTATATAGGTCATATGATATACACTGGCGTAGCCAGGGGGGGGGGGGGGCGATGGGGGCGATCGCCCCCCCCCCCCCCCCCTAAGATTTGGACCGGGGATTTGGGAGGCGGAAAAAAAAATGCGTGTATACTGTATGCATGCACATGAAGCGGGTCTCCTTTGCAACCTTTCATCAAATAAGATATTTTTTTTGAATATTTCACTCAAAGTGTGCACCAGATCGTTGAATTTCAATTCAAAATATGCAAAATCTCTCGTGCTTGGGAGGGGGATACCCCCTCCCAAACCCTCCCCCTCTGTACCTCTTTCCCTAGCTTAGTACACTTTTTAGATTTACAAAAAATTATGAATAATTCTGAGTGCACAAGACTCATCACTTATATTCCGAAAACTCAAGGTTGCCTCATGTATAAGGGGAATTTCCCCTTTTAATCGACCCTTTCCTCCCTCAGCCCCCCCCCCCCATCAGTTTGTGTGTGTGTGTGTGTGTGTGTGTGTGATTTCCCAAATGTTGATTCCATCAAATATGCGTAGACGAGATATCTCAATTTCAACCTTAAAAAGGCAAAAGCTCCAAGGGTTGGGAAGGGTGGGGATAACACTCGCCCACGCCTTCTCCCTGCTCGCCCGCCCCTCCCCCCCCCCCCCTTCCGCCATGCATAGAAGTAGACTGTGGCTATACCCAGATCGCTGTATTTCAATTCTAAAAACGCAAAAGCTCCGCGAGCGGGAGGAGGAATCCCCCTTCCCCTAAGCTCTATATCTCACTAGACTTTATACATACACACAGATGGTGCACATTCAGAATAAGAGCTAAATTCCGTGATTTTATCACTTCGATGAAAAAGTATTGCACCAAAAATTTGCAACAGATCGCTGAATTTCAGGTCTGAAAACGCAAATCACCTTCGTGTGGGAGGGGATATGCCCCCATCTACACCCTCGTGAGCATGCTTTTTCTGTTTGACTGCTGAACAGACAGTGTTCATGATATTCAGTGTAAGAATTAATACAAGAAGATTATTTAGATGATACCATTTTATAGGCAAATTGTTCAATATTAATCTACACTAAAATATACTGCAACTTTAATCAAGTGGGACTGTTTCAACTCGTTAAAGCACGCAAAAACATGCATCAAATTGCACCATTTGCAACATCAAAATGCAAACAGTTCTCACCGTGGGAGGGGAGACACCCCCTCCCCTCCCCCTTCGCTCTCTCCGCTCTCTCGGGTTCAGTCGCGTTCATGATATTCAGTGAAAAGAATTAATACAAGAAGCGTATTTAAATTATAGCATTTTATAGGCAAATTGTTCAATGATAATCTACATCAAAATATACTGCTACCTTAAACAAGTGGGACTGTTTCACGTCGATAAAACGCGCAAAAACATGCATCAAATTGCACCATTTGCAACATCAAAATGCAAAAAGTTCTCACCGTGGGAGGGGGGACACCCCCTCCCCTCCCCCCTCGCTCGCTCCGCTCGCCCGGGTTCAGTCGCGTTCATGATATTCAGTGAAAAGAATTAATACAAGAAGTGTATTTAAATCATATAGGCAAATTGTTCAATGATAATCTACATCAAAATATACTGCAACCTTAAACAAGTGGGACTGTTTCAACTCGTTAAAACACGCAAAAACATGCATCAAATTGCACCATTTGCAACATCAAAATGCAAAAAGTTCTCACCGTGGGAGGGGGGACACCCCCCTCCCACACCCTCACCTCCCCCTTTCACTCGCTCCGCTCGCTCGGGTTCAGTCGCGTTCATGTTATTCAGTGAAAAGAATTAATACAAAAAGTGTGTTTAACTTATACCATTTTACAGGCAAATTGTTCAATAATAATCTACACTAAAATATACTGCTACCTTAAACAAGTGGGACTGTTTCACGTCGATAAAACGCGCAAAAACATGCATCTAACTGCACCATTTGCAACATCAAAATGCAAAAAGTTCTCACCCTGGGAGGGGGACACCCCCTCCCACACCCTCCCCTCCCCCCTCGCTCTCTCCGCTCGCTCGGGTTCAGTCGCGTTCATGATATTCAGTGAAAAGAAGTAATACAAGAAGTGTATTTAAATTGTACCATATTATAGGCAAATTGTTCAATGATAATCTACATCAAAATATACTGCAACCTTCAACAAGTGGGACTGTTTCAACTCGTTAAAACACGCAAAAACATGCATCAAATTGCACCATCTGCAACATCAAAATGCAAAAAGTTCTCACCGTGGGAGGGGGGACACCCCCCTCCCACACCCTCCCCTCCCCCTTCGCTCGCTCCGCTCGCTCGGGTTCAGTCGCGTTCATGATATTCAGTGAAAAGAATTAATACAAGAAGTGTATTTAACTTATACCATTTTAAAGGCAAATTGTTCAATAATAATCTACATCAAAATAAACTGCCACCTTAAACAAGTGGGACTGTTTCACGTCGATAAAACGCGCAAAAACATGCATCAAATTGCACCATTTGCAACATCAAAATGCAAAAAGTTCTCACCGTGGGAGGGGGGACACCCCCTCCCACACCCTCCCCTCCCCCTTCGCTCGCTCCGCTCTCTCGGGTTCAGTCGCGTTCATGATATTCAGTGAAAAGAATTAATACAAGAAGCATATTTAAATTGTAGCGTTTTATAGGCAAATTGTTCAATGATAATCTACATCAAAATATACTGCTACCTTACACAAGTGGGACTGTTTCACGTCGATAAAACGCGCAAAAACATGCATCAAATTGCACCATTTACAACATCAAAATGCAAAAAGTTCTCACCGTGGGAGGGGGGACACCCCCCTCCCACACCCTCCCCCCCCCCCCCTCGCTCGCTCCGCTCGCTCGGGCTCGGACGCCACACATGTTATGCACAAGGGAAGCTTAGAAAGGCCGGCGGCGTCAGCCCGAACTAGAAGTTGTTTACAGGATTGACAGCGCGTATGCATGCAATTCAAAGGCCACAAGAAGCCGCCGCGCGCACAGACGATCGGCAATAGGATTTAACACGTAGTGCAATGGGACTGAGTAACCAAAGCACACGTCACTCATTTCAGCGCTTCCTATTGGCTACATTCTTGAACCCATTTTATAAAATGTGCTACTGAGAAGCTTGGATTCGTTGACGGTTTCGGGGAGCAGCAGCAGAACCAGAACTTAAAAGTCCCTACTACACGTACTCGTTTCTCCGTGCGTGGTCATGATTTGTTTATCTCCCTGCCGACTGGTTTGGGCAATAGTGTGGTGTTCCAACTTCCAAACTGCACCGTTATGCGTTGACCGAAAGATCGGTCTGTATCTGTCCGTCGGGGAATGTTCCGCGGAGACTGCGTCTGGCTTCACGGATCCCCTCCGTATACAGACCGAAGTCAATGATTGCGGCTCCTGTGTGGAGCAGTCGCGCACAGATCAAACGTTACGATAAACCAAATTTCTGACAGCTTTTTTACATTCAAACAAGTTTGACATGACATGACATATTATGCAGCAATATTTGGGATAAATTTCTCAATTGTGCAATCGAAATACTCACAAACTCGGTTATAACGCAGACATTTTATCGATATCGCAACATCGCCGTTCGCAAGCTGTAAGTCGCCATCTTGAATCTGTAAGCCAATCACATGCGAGGTACGTGTTGTAGTAAAACAAACACATAGAAACTACCTCGCATGTGATTGGCTAAGAGATTCATAGTGTATGTTTCTGCAGTTTGAACGTAACGACGCGACAGGCTGTGTTTTACGTTGAAAATTCTACTAAAATTTTGGATTATTCATTAATCTGGTGAGTTTAATGTATTCTTAAAAAGCTAATTTCACTATACAAGCTTAAATTTGCCGACCTAGGGCCGTGAATTAGACGCAATCGAGAAGGGTGAGGCACCTCACCCAATTTTCCATAGAGACAGTGGTTAAGAACATCCACACAGCAATGGGTACTGCAACCTTCCGTCTGTCTACGGAGGACAGCGTTAATGGCAAAATATAAAAAGAGTCCTCCGGACAGACGGATCTTTCTGTCTACGTTATGCGTTGACATTCTTCGCAAACTAGATCTACATGATGGACCAGACTCTCCGAAAGCTGTGGCTCTTTGTATTGTCATGCCTTTGAAGTCTTTAATTTCGGACCAGATGAGCAGGGCTATGGATCTTGCTTGGCCTGCGTAACAAAGTCGAAGACGCAAGCGGCCTAGCGGTAAGCTAATCATTTAACGTTAGATCTATCCAGTTTCTAAAAATGTTTCGTCAAGGCAACTTTCATTACGTGTCTCTTGTCTTGAATTACAAACTGTAACCGTAGGCCCCTAGTTGAACAACAACAACAAAAAAAAAAAAATGATTGTAAAACTAAATGCCGTTAAATGTCTGGCCTCTGGGCCGGGTAGGGTAAACACATGTCAGGTTTCTACTACAGTACTACTCTTTTGTGAGTGTTCCTAGGTGTACTGAGCTGAGTTAAATCCTGTGTAATTGTGATAAATTGTTAACACCGTAACTGCACTGGTTTAATTGTTTTGTACAGTACAGTAACTTCTGTAACTTTCTCGCATACAAATGCAATTACACATAGTCCTACTGCCTTAGCTTTAGTCTGTGAGCCACAGCCTGTGTCTCGTCGGCTTTGCTCTTCTACACAGACAGAGGAGCAATCGAGACACACGCTGTGGCCCACAGACTAATTCTTCATGTGCATGTACATTGAGAAAAAACTCAAATAGGAACATACTTCAGTATGCAAATGTACTCATACTTGTTCATCTATAGATTAAAATTATGCAGTCTTATGGCTATGCGATATGCATTGTAGAGACTGCAGGCATTATCAAAATCACATGTGCAATGTAGAAAATGTTTTTTTTTTAAAATCTTACTGTTTTTTTTCTTCTTATTTTTCAAATAGGGGGACTGCATCTGGAGACACCAAAGCATTTCGAGCAGTGTATGGAAAATTTGGTAAATTACGATCGAAACTCAAGTCGTCAGTCCTGCTGTTGCCCTGACAGCCACTGCAACCAGAGATGTGCGTAGCGGTATCATCGAAAACTTTGGTCTTCGCAATTATGTGTGGGTAAATCAGTTGCTGGACAAGCAAAATATAAAACATGTTGTCAAGTCTGCTGCAAGAGATTTAGATACAATATTCAAGTGGCTGGCAGATGACTTGAAGATCCATGGTGCATGTTGTGAAAGGATGATGAGAAAAATGTGCAGTAATGTGTACGAGACCTTTATGGCACTGCTTCCAGAAGGTTGCCACTGGTATGTTAATAAGTTTATATGTACCACCGGAACACCGAAACTGATATCCAAAAGGAAATTGTTGACAGCATGTTAGCAACAGATGGTGAAATCAGAGTTCTGATAGCTACCATTGCGTCTGGCCTGGGTGTTGACGTAAGCAACGTACACAGTACGGTTTTGTGTGGATACCCAAGTGATCTAGACGATTATCCACTTTTTAAAAGCACTCAATTTTCAGGCCTTATCAGATATACTGGTAACATGAAGAATCATGTACAGCTGTACATCGTAGCTCAGATTTTTGTTTTTTTTTAATGAAAAATGTCATGTATTCACGTGTACATGTAGCTTATCTTGAACCTTTCGGCTTTGAAAATTGTTTTTCAGAGAATTCATATGATTGTTGTAAAACAAGAATCCACTGTGGGTGTTTTTCCTCCTTAAGGTTTGTAATGGTGAGTGGTTGGTACATTGGTTTCTGGTGTACCTAAATTTTTGCAGTTCCATGCTACGTACATGTACAATAATTTTCTTTTTATCACTGCAATTACTGTACCTTGCTCTTATTCATAGAAGCAAATACAATGTACATTTGTACACACCTACTTTTCATACTGTACTTTGTTTTTAAGGCGTGAATATTTTCATTTCATTGGACATGTTGATGGGTACATATCGTAATTACAAGTGATAAAATTATGGAAAAGTTGAAATATTTTAGAAGTTCAAGGTTGTGTTTTTGTGATGTAGTGGATTCCATGTACATGTACATACAGACCATGCCAAGTGGGGATGGGCTGTGTGTTTTGGGTTGTAGCGGTTTTCTATATCGATTGTCTGGCATTCTGGCTGTTGTAAATTACGCTGTCTGGCAACCCCAGCATTTTGTCAACACCCACGCGAACTTTCTTTGTGCGCCGACATCACACATGACAGGTGCGCAGTACATTCTCCGCCTTTGTCATCGTGCCGAGGTACGCGTATTTCACATTCCAACAGTAGTCGGATTTTCATAAACACACCCCTGTTTTGCTGTCACGGAAACAAACTGCCAAGTAGTGGCGAGCTGTGCATCTTCACCAGCCAATTACCACTCTCAAAGCTCCTGTCCGTGACGACTTTTCTCCAACCACGCTGTTTCGTTTTCCACGCTTCCTCACTTCACGATTAGCTTTCATCCTGAGAGCACGTTCTAATCGTTGGAGTCACGTCCGCATATCACGTCCGTATAAATTCCCACGTCTTTTCTCGCGGACGATACCTCTCGCCGTGGATGGTCATTTCATACGGATTATACTCGATACGGATTATCACACCTTCCCGGATTTTATACTTCGCGCGACGTTCGCTACTTATATCGCGATTCGCCCTTTCTTCAGGCTCTACACTCCAACCTGGGGATTTTTACATCGCTACATTCAACGCGATCGGCGCCTCGTTACATCGCTGCATTCAACGCGATCTGCGCCCCATCACATCGCTGCATCGGCCCTGCTAGCGTGCTGTCCGTGGTGTGCAGACTCTACCAGGGACCTCGCAGTTCTTCGACCCAGCGCTCCCGCGGTGGACTCTACCCTCGCTTGTGCTAGCCGCGGCACTCGGAGGATACTCCACGCTGCCGCTGGATCGTTTGTACATATTTCTATGGGACACTGTCGTCTTCGGACACCCTAAGTGCATTCGGAGTTAGTCCATTATTCTTTCATATTATTTCGGGAAGTGCAATACAACCCACAAGGACACTGTTCACCTTCTCTGGTGCCCTAGTGCATTCCACTACTGATACGGTCGTCTACCACTCCTGCCGGTGGTGCCTTCAGCTCTAAGTCCCGTTAGCCACTCGGTGAGTAATTGTTAGGTGTTACATTATAGCCCCACAATATAATACCTACAGGGTGTTTGGGTGGGTGTTTGAAAATTGAACTGTTATGCTGTTTGTCTGCACATGTAATTGTACATCGGATGTTCATCTATGCATACATGTACATACAAGTGTACACATGTGTAGAGTATGTTTTTTGAGTTGTACAACTACCAAGAACTTGTTTACATATACTTTCTTTACATACAAAATCATTCATGAGAAGTACAGTATGTTCTTTGGCCCATTTTGATAAAAATAAAACTAGTTCTGTTGATGCACATGAACATTTGTACCTGTAGTTTGAACTGTGTAGCAATGAACTTATTTTCTTTTTTGAACTTCGAAGCAATTTTTTTTTTTAAATCAAGAATTGTTGTAAAGTGCAACAAATGAAAAAACAAAATCTACAGTGGGACCAGGAAGATTTCTTTGTCATAACTTGTAACTATAGTTTGTGTTAATCCTGTGTTTTTGATGTGTAATGAGAGTCTACTACACATGGTAATCAGACTGAAATGTGACATATCAAATTATTTCTCTGACATCAAAATTCAGAGTCAAACAGTTTGAAATAATGCACTGTTGTTGAACAATGATCATGAACTATCATGAATATACAGTAAATGTATTGTATATTACAGTACTTGTACATGTACATGTACAAATGAAAGTGTATAATGAAGGAATTTCAAGAGCATGGACAAACATAAAATATGAAATATGCCTAATATTTTATCAACTATAGAACATTTAATTTCAGTTCCTTATGAGTACTTGGTGGCACAGAATATCCAACTTTAAAGACACTTATACACCTGAGGAATTATTTTGAACGTCCTTCCCAGAGTGACAACTTTTTGAACTCATTATTGACAGTTGGGAGTGGGATGCTAGCTTTGAAACTTCCTTGGTAGTTGGTACAACATTAACAGTTTTACCATCATGGCCAATTTTTTTATAATGAAGGCTTAAGAAGTAATGTGATTAAAAAAATGTACAAATTATACATATGTTCAAATTACACTACTCATAGTCCATTTGTTTTCACTTTGCTGTCTGCTCTTACTGTACATGAAATAATGAAGACTACACAGTGTATTTAACAGTACATATATTGCACATGTACAATGTGCATGTACACTGTACATTGTACGTTTCAAAGTACAATAGTGATAAATTGATGTATTTCCTGATCACACCTCAACACTGAAAAAAAAAAACCCACTAAACTTATTTACCAATAATCAGGTGCCATAAACGTTGAAAAAAAAGTAAAGTCTACTACACTGTATAGCTGTATGTACAAAGTACATATACAATGTTTTAATTTGGATGTGATTTGTAATAGGGGGTTTAATCAAATTGCTAACATGTGAGTGTGTATGTGTGTGTGAATGTGTTTGTGTATGTTTGTGTGTGTGTGTGTGTGCACATGCGTGTATGTGTTTGTGTGTGTTGTGTGCATGGCCCACACATTTCCCAAGCTTAATTTCACGCCGATATCCCCCTTAAATGTTTGTGAATTAGAAACAAACAAGTTGATCTGTCAGACTGTCTTTTGATACGAATAGGCCTACTTATTTAATAATGTATATATACATGGAGCTACTATTTTGAGCAAATACAGGTATGGTTTGCAAAAAAAAAGAAGGAAGATATATATATATATATATATATATATACTAGGTGTTTCAAAAAATATTTTCCACTTTTGATCATTAATAGTGCAAAAACTATTCATCCAAAAAAACTGTCATTGATATGAGTAATAGCTGAATAGTGTACAATTTTGTTGAAGGTAATTTGGATGTAAAAACATGAATCAGTTTCATGAAATCTAAGATTGATTTTGAAGTAAGGTTTCAGATTTTGTTCAAATTTTAACCCTCTGTACAAAAATGAACTTTGCACAGGAACCAATGATGTGTATGTGAGGGTGTGCTGACAATGGTCCTGAACAATAGACATGACTGAACCACCTGTTGACTACAGTAGGCGTCAGTCTCGTGCTCCCAGGCACATGAATGCTCAATCATTAATTCATGTGGATTGCCCTGGGCACTGCTAGTCTGAATTCATGCACGGTAAAGGGTTAAATGCATACACCATGGAAAAAGTAAGCACACATGCTTCCATGTGCTCGCAAACACATTTCATTCCAGCTGGCAATCATTTTCAAATTTTGCTTCACCATATCATTAAATCTGGGATATAAATAAGTATAAATGATCTAGAGTTCTTCATTTTAATACAACTGTCTACTAAAAATCTGACAAATTTGTCACTTTTTCGATAAAAAGAAAAAAAAAATGTTGGTAAAGAGTACAGCAGCATTTTTCATTGGAGCGATTTGTTTCACAGTAGATTTATCTTAAAGGCTCCATCTACACAAGTGTATACTCTATATTGATTTTCTTTGCTTCCTGTCACCATGTTTACGACAGAAGAGAAGGTATTCATTGTAATTTCGTTTTTTCAGAAGTAGGGAGAGCACTGTCGCCACTCAACGACAGTATCGGCAGGAGTTTGACTTTACACAGATACTGCCATATAGGCTGAATAAAGACTAGTTGAGATAGTGGAATTTCTCATGAATAAATAATGCACTTGTCAATGTAATGACTCACCCCACTACCCCCGGACATGGGTGCGTCATTTCCTCGTTTGGTCCGTCAAATTTGTGACCCAGGTGTGATCGGCATTTTACCAGCTTTGTCCGTCAAATTTTTGACCGAGGGGTGCGTCAAAATCCCATCATTGTCGGTCAAAATTTTGACCGAGGGGTGCGTCATGGTACGTTACTTGGCTATGGAAAACTGCACGCATTTTTGCACGCGGCTACCGGTCCCGGATACACGTACCGCGAGTGAAATTACAGTGAGCGCTTTCCCGCGGCAAGTGAAAATCAAAGTCGGGAAGCGTTTTGGAATAAGAGGAAAAAATGCTTGCCAGAATCTGGCAAGCAAAGAATTTAAAAGCCACCCTTTCTCCTTACATTTTCCCTCCAACAAACCCATGAAATCATGCATACTCAATCTCAAACCAGGGACTGTTCAGCGTTCCTGTCGAAACGGCAGCAGAAGAACTGCCTGCCGCATGCTACTAGTATTTTCTGCTCGCGGGGATAGCCCGACCGGCTGGCCAGACGCGCGCGCGACGCTGTTAGCTGTGCGAATCTCTACGTACCGCGACTAGGCTGTAGTTACGCAGTACTCGAGCGGGAAGATGAATGCCGTGGCGTGGTGTGTACCTACCTGCGCTGCAGCAGTATGCATCCACCGCACTAGCAATGGCCGCGCACACAAAGCGCATTCTGCACACATGTGATTGTCATGTATGGATTGCATGCACAGAATACATACTACTGTTCGGAATATCGTAGCAGCAGCGTGATGTACGGTGAATGACAATACGGTGCTTACATGGTAAGGGAAACTTGCCGAAACTTTTACAAATTATGTGTACGAACCAAAAGAAAATGAAATTGCTTGAATAAAACGTATGCAAAAATCGTTTCAGTATTTACGGGGGTGCGTCAAATGTACCGAGGATGTCCGTCAAAAAAAGTGACCGAGGTGTGCGTCACTTTCAACGTGTTGTCCGTCAAAAAAGTGACTGTGGTGTTCGTCATTTGCAGCGTTATGTCCGTCAAAAAAGTGACTGTGGTGTCCGTCAAAAACCCCGTGTGGTCAGTCAAAAAATGACCATGACGCACCCATGTCCGGGGGTAGTGGGGTGCGTCATTACATTGACAAGTGCATAATGAAGCATTCAAACCCTGTCCATTGTTCAGGACCATTGTCAGGGTGTTAACCATACACTCCCATACACACCCATTGACCCCTGTGCAAAATGAATGTTTTGTACAGAGGGTTGAAAATAGAGCAAAATCTGAAACCTAACTGTGAAATTAATCATGGATTTCATGAAACTGATTTATGCTTTCATATTTAAACTACCTTCAACAAAATTGTACACTATTCAGCTATCACTCATATCAATGACTGTGTTATCTGATATATAGTTTAGGAATTATTAAGAATCAAAAGTGGGAAATGTTTTTTTGAAACACCTAGTATTATGTATATATATGCATATGCAGAAGGTCAGTTCAACCAAAACTGTTCACTTCTGTAATGCCAGAGACAAATGGACCAATATCTCTAGCAAAAATGCTCTTAAGCATCTTCATCTTGGTTTACTAAATTTAGCTTTATTATCATGAAGACTAACAAACAAAAAACTGAGTGACGGGGTATTGTTACAACAGGGATATTGGTCTGATTGTCTCTGTTACAGAAATTATCAAAGTGAATAGTTTCGGTCTAACTGCCCAGTAGGCCCTACATGAAGTGGTAATAAGATGATAAAAGTTGTACAAACTTGGCGCAATTCTTTAAATTTAGACTGCTCTCTACTAACATTTGGGGAAAACAACAAACAAAAAAGGCACCTTCTGGTTCCTTACATGTACTTCAAAACTTTGCACTACAAATTGTGTAATGTACCCTATCCCCTTCACCTCCACCACCCTTGAATATGCTTGATATCTTGTATACCATAGCTAAGTACCGGTTCATAGAACCCACATCTCACAGCCCTAGGCTTACATTACAAAATTACATTGTTATTTAGTGGGCCAGATAATAGTGAAAACAGGTGCATACAATTGCCTATGTCAATTAAAGAATTTCTTTAATTTCTGAATATTTCATCGTACAATATTATTAATGAAGAATAATTGATGACAAAATTATTTCCTTTTATGAATATTATTGGCACAATCCCCCCCCCCCCCCGAAAAAAAAAATACTGATCCCCTTTACCAACAATAACATCGCCAAACAAATCTTCCTACTTTTCTTGAGGTCCACATCTCACGACCTTCACAGAGTTCTTTGCAGTTTTATGTAGTGTTTGGACGTTAGAAGTGGCACATCACAAATCATACATCGGCGAGCTGGCGATTTGTAGCTCGCCATTTTCAATCTCAAGAATAATATTCAAGTCATCATCGAATCTGGGCACAACAAAGTCCAAAACACCACGTGAAAGTAGGTCGGACATGACTGCAACCATAACTTTCAGCCAGTCAAAAATGTTGCACGAATCAGCTGTGCAACAATGCATGGTACGAATCACTGAAGAACTGAGTACATGTATCGCATTGCATTGTGATCAGAGTTGGCTCTTTGATTGTGATAATGTGTGTTGTGCAAAAATGCAGGCATCTCTGTGCACATAATTAGTAATTGTTGCAGATCGCACTGTATTCACGGTGGAATGCACACAGCTGGCTGCAGATCGATCGATCCCACAGAACTTTTTTTGTTTCAAACAATATTTTATTTCGATTTCATCATCCATCATTGATTACAATTCAATATTTAATTGTGTTGCTTGCAGCGTGACATTTCAAACGTATATCAAAATATTACAAAATAATTCTTAGGACTGTCATTGTGTAAATTTCCGATTGTTCTACTACTAGTATACAATACACAGTAACTGCTTCACAAATATAATCATCCCCGCAATAATTATAAAATCAATTGTTAATGCCTAATGGGTCAGCAAAACCGTATGTACAATACACATTACAAAATATACCCATTGACTGCGTCCGTATACTCGTCACAGCAGTGATTATACATGAGATAATGAAATCAATATTGTTATAAGGGGTCAAACACAAGGTCTGCATACCTATGCATCAGGTGTCAACAAAAAGCCTACATACCTATGTACACACAATCCAATATACAAACATTTTACAAATCTTCATGATCAATGTCTGTACATAATTCATACCTATGAACATTACCCCTTCATCGCTCACCCGTATAACCTCAACAACACTCCCCCCTCTAAATAGGCATACTCCAGGTATACCTCACTCCAGCACAGATACACACACATATTTGCGCGCACACACACACACACACACGCCCACAAACATCGAAACTGTTCACCAAACACTCAACAACAAAAAGCACAAAAAAGGTATCAAATAGTAGTGCAGTAAGTATCCCGTGTCATTAATTGATTCCATTTCCTGCTGTGCAGGGCCAGCGTACCTCGTTTCATTGCTAATTTCCTTTCTTCTTCTCTACTTTCTAACATTCTTTCTCTAATTTCTCTTATCAAAGGGGGCCTGCTCTTTTCCTTCGAAAATACAAATATCATCCATTTTATCAATAATATCAAATGGTTTATGAGTTGTCCTTTTCCAATATCCTGCGTTTTAATACCAACATGAACAGATTGCCAATCTAACTTTTGCATCTGGGGTAAAACAAAAACTTCACTACACAATTTCCAAATCTGATTGACTTTCCTACAATGAAAAAACAAATGTTCATAAGTCTCAACCTCAGAATAACAAAATGTACATTGATTATCTCCTACAAAACCAAAAGAAAATAACTTAGCTTTTGTATATATTAAACCATACAACATTTTATATTGAAATTCACGCAGTTTACAATCAAGAGTAGACTTCCGAGGCCTCAAAAAAATCAATCTAATATCTATTTCCTCAAAATTATATAAACCAACTAAATTATTATATGCTGATGATGTTTCAATTCCATCCCTCATCAATGCTTTATATTATACGTTTTGATGTTATATCCTGTATATGATATATTTTATTCTGCAAATATAATTCAATTTTCAGTTGAGTATCCTCCATATTCATTTCTCGCTTTAATGTACCCTTCCATGATGACGGTAAAGCTAAAAATATTTCAAACATTTTTCCAATCATTTCTTCACTAAATCCTAATCTTAAAAACTCCCTTCTCCCTTTAAAGTCCCCATTTACATCTACCAAATGATGAACTTTATATACATTCCTAAGAAATAACTCTTTATCAAATATTGTATGTCCATCAATCAAAATGAATTTATTATTAAAAATTACCTCATTCCTTTTTGAATCCTCTTTCAGAATCAAACTTCTACTTCCCATCCAAACCTGCAACATATCATTACAAAATTCTGGTAAAGTTAGCCTCAACAACCCTAAAATTGCCTTACTATAAAAAATCAAAATACCTCCCACCGATTTAGTGAAAAACTTAAAACATAACTTCCACTTCATACTATGATCCCCAGAAATCAAACGCTTAATCCACATAATTCTTTGTGCTTTAACAAACACTCGAAAATTAATTAACTTTAATCCTCCCCTATCATAATCTAAATACAAAATATTCCTTTTTATTTTCTCTACCCCTCCAAATAAAATCAAATACCACCTTATCTAACTCCTCAAATGCCCAATCAGGTGTTACCATGAGTGAAGAAATATAAATCAGCTTTGGTAAAACAAAAACCTTTACCAATTGAACTTTCCCCATCAGCGTTAAATCTCTCTGTTTCCACCATAATAATAATCTCTTTATCTTACTCAAAATCTCCTTATAATTCATAACTTCTTTAACATCAGGGTTCAAAGAAAAATATATTCCTAATATTTTTACCACCTGTTCTACTCTACCAAAAGGCAACACACAATCCTCCCTCGGAATACCTAATAACAACACATACGTTTTATCATTATTAACTTTTAAACCCGAAATTTGATAAAATACATCAAATAATCTTTTAACCTCCTCAACAGAATATCGATCCTGAAGAAATAAAGTAACATCATCAGCATACAGAATTTGTTTAATTTCAACATTATCAACCATTAACCCATGAATATTAGAATTCTTCCTTATTGCCTGAGCCAAAATTTCAATACACATAATGAATAAATACGGGGATAAAGGATCTCCTTGCCTTACCCCCTTCTGTATTGGGAAATAACCAGTAGACTCCTTACCATTTATAACACAACTACAGCTATTCAAATACAATATTTCAACCCAATTACATAACATTGATCCAAAACCAAATATATTCAAAACTTTCTGCAAAAATGTATGACGGATCGAATCAAAAGCTTTCTCAAAATCAATAGCAAACATATAACCAGGTAAACCACAGCTCGATGTATAAAAGATCATATCATCAATCAATCGAATAGCCTCTCCAATATTTCTTCCTTCTATATATCCAACTTGATCAACATTGATTATTTCATGCAAAACATGTTTAATACGGTTGGACAAAACTTTCGCAAGTATCTTATAATCTACATTCAATAATGAAATAGGTCTGTAATTCTTTATATATAAAGGATCTTTTCCTTCCTTATGAATCAAAGTAATTACACCTTGTTTTTGAGAAGCAGACAATTCTCTTCTGTTATATGCCTCATTAAAACTGTCCAACACCACATCCCCTATCACTGACCAGAATGTAATATAAAATTCTACACTTAATCCATCATTTCCTGGAGATTTATTCAACTTCATCTGATTCAAAATAATTTCACATTCTCTTTTTGAAATATACCCCTCACAGGATTAAATAGAATCCCTACTTAATGTTGGCAAATCTTGAAAAAAAAATCTACTATCACCAGATATAAAATCAAAATTCTCAAAATAAAGATTACTATAAAACCTTTTTATTTCTCTAATTATTTCCTTAGAATCACAAACTACCTCATCATTAACCCGCACACTTTTAACAATCATTTTCCTCTATTAAATTCCATTAACTGTTTAAAATAAGATGAGTCACCTTCTCCACCTTCATACCACGAAGCCCTTGAACGAATTTTTATCCCTTCATTCACGTAATCATAACATTTTTTCAACTCTTTCTTTTTATCTTCCAACAACGTGATTCTATCACTATCTGATCTCAAAAATACATCATTTTCTAAAAACTCAATTTCTTCCTCAATTCTCTGAATTTTTTCCTTACGTTGTTTGGCCAAATTTATAGAATATTTCCTAGTAAAATTACAAATTTTCATTTTCAAAAAATCCCACAAAACCCTTTTATCTTTTATTTCATTCCGAAATTTTCCCAATATTTTTATTATTTCATCTTTCATTTTATTGACATATTCACTATCTTTACACAAACTGTTATTAAATTTCCAATATGACGCCTTAAAACATCTATCACTTTCCTTATCATAATTAGGTTTATTCAAAAGTTGCAAAAAATTGCTGAATGATCTGGCGCAATAGAAGTTAATATCTTGCATTCCTTTACAATATCATGCAACTCACTCGAAATAAACCAATAATCAAGTCTACTTTGCATAAACGGAAATACCTGTCGATAAGTATATTGTCTATCTAAATTATGGGTGACCCTCCATATATCTATCAAATTACATTCCTCAACAAAATTATCAAAACACTGATCAAAATTTGTATACTTCTTTACCATTGCTCTCCCATTATAATCTAATTCAAAATTTCGTATCAAGTTAAAATCTCCACCAATAATAATCAAGTTTCCATTATCAACAAAAGGATGCAGAATCTTTTCAACTTCAGACAGAAAGTCTCTCCTCTCTGTTTCTTTACCCCTCACTGGAAAATATACATTTACAATAACAATTTCCATACCTTGTAAAACACATTTCATCAAAATATATCTACCTTCATGATCTATATCCACATATAAAACATTCAATTTTAAATTTGCATTAACCAACAAACACCTTTACTATGTGGTGTACCATGACTAAAATAGGATACTCCGTCCCACTCCTCTCTCCACTTTTTTTCAACTTCAGGAGAGCTATACGTCTCTTGTAATAACACAACATCTGCTTTTTTATACGTACACCAGTTAATAATGTTCTTTCTTTTCCTTGCATCCCTAATACCTTTTACATTCAACGAAAGGAAATTACAGCGAATATCTAAATCATCCCAAGCCATAGTTACAGACGAGTACCGCCAGAACAAGCACAGTTAATTCACCTGACTCTGAAATACATCTACAGCTACCATCTGCATACACACAAACACACCACTTATACACACACTCACTCACACCGATTACACTCACAATTACACTTACACTTGTGGAGTCCGGAAGGACGTCCATGTACACTTCCATAACCAACGAAACGAGTCTCCCCCCCCCCCCCCCCCCCCCCACCTCCCACTACATTGCACTAACGAAGAATGGACACAGGCAATGATTTCCCCTATACCTATCCAAGTGCATAACTCTTGCTCAGCATCTGAAAAAAGAGGGAAGGAGTAAAATGAAGAGGAATAATCAAGAACAAGAAAAAATAAATTAACACCCGACTAATACAGCTTGACCTTGTATTGTTCCTCTCTTGGGTGCCCCTGGGCTATGGCTAACGAAATTGTAGTACCTTCGAGACCAAATCGGACTGTGCATAGCTGTGACAAAAAAGACAACTTGAGAGGGGTACGCCCTGTTCAATATGCAATCTACTGAAAAAACCACAGTGTCAAGGGGAAAAGAATTGTAATCTAGTATCTTCTGTTCTCTTAACGAAGGAGCATTTTTGTCGACCAGACAGGAGTCATTATCAGACTACCAAACAAATTAAACTAGGACATGACATAAGGAAAAGAAGGAAGAGAGAAAAAATGGGGACATGACAAAAGAAACAAAGGGTACGAAAAGAAAAGAAAAGAAAAAACCTGAGAAGCCATTAAGGCTTGACCACCTGCCTTCCCATTTACTGCACTATGCACTATGCAGAACGATTTATCTGTGTGTCTATACTCATTATCGGCGCTTGAGGGCGACAAACATGCAAAACTGGTTACCAATAAGAGGGGTCATTGACTAACATATTGATACAAAAGGGTTTTCAGTGGTATTACAAGAGAGTTGCAATACAAAAGAGCTTCGAACATGCATTCATGATTGACCCATAACTAAACACCTGGCTTCTTAAGCAAATCAGTACATCAGCTTTATATTGCTCTTTCCTGTGATCGATCCCTTAGTTTTCATGCATACGCAATGAGCTTGCGAGAGATAGGGCATTACGTCAGCATATTAGCCGGGTTCACACGTACACCAATTGGCGGGATACAAATCTCGAGATTTGCATCGCGATCGTCATCCCGAGTTTTTTGCACGTGTGGACAGACAAAACCCGAAAATTAGCGGGATAAGCATCGCGATGCTAATCCCAAGAAATCTTGCGCTGGTTCGTCAATTAGCGGGATAATTGGCCCCGCGCTGGTACGTGTGAACGGTCGGGATTAGAATCTCGAGTTTTTATATCCCATCATGCAATGCGCACATCACAACAGCGAGGCCTCTGCGAAGAGGTCCTTCACCTCTCTGGAGAACAATACCAACAGCGCGCGAACCGCACAACTGACGCGTAAAAGACAATGGACAAAGGTAAGTGCGCGCAGGCAGTGATAGAGAAGGGCGCTGTGTGACCCAGTTTGCAGGCTTTGCTGTTATCTCTATCGGCAATTAGCGGGATAATTCGGTACGTGTGGACGCTGGCCAAATTAGCGGGATACCGATCGCGATCGCCATCCCGCTAATTTGGTACGTGTGGACGCTCGCAAAAAACTCGGGATGAGCATCGCGATCGTCATCCCGCTAATTTGTACATGTGAACCCGGCTAATAGCTAATATTTTGGATTCTCAGACTTGAAATTCAGCGATCTGTTGCACATTTTTGGTGAAATTTTTAAAAAAAGTATGAAAGATAAATATTCACAGAAATGTGAATGTCCATTAAATCAGGGTATGATCAGCTCTTGTTATGCGTGTGCGTCATCACTGTGTAATAACTGCATGGAAGTTGATGAGGCGAGGATGGGAGGGGTAGCCAGGCAGGGCCTTCCACACGATTGAGCTTTTGCATTTTTAGAATTGAAATGCAATGATCTGATGCACACTCTTGGTAGAATATTTCAAAGTTGTATCAGAGTTCGTGTGTGTGTATTCTCACTTTTTTATAAGTGCATGGAAGGGGACACAAAGGGGGGAGGGTGTGGGAGGGGGTATCCCCCTCCGACACGAGGGAGATGTTGACATTTCAGACCTGAAATTCGGCGATCTGGCGCACACTTTTGGTGATTTTTTTTAAAAGTATGAAAAATAAGTATTCACAGAAATATGAACGACCATTAAATCTGGGTATAATCAGCTCTTGTTCTGCGTGTGCATCATCACTGTGTAATAAATGTATGGAAGTTGAGGACTGGCGGGGATGGAAGGGGTATAGCCCCCTCCCACACGACGGAGCTTTTATATTTTTAGAATTGAAATACAATGTACAGCGATCCGATGCAAAATCTAGGTGGAATATCCTGGAATTTGTATCAGACAAGTGTAGTAAGTAATCTTTGGAGGGAGACCAAGCTGGGGAAGGAAATGGGAGGATGTATCCCCCTCCTACATGAGAGAGCTTTTGCATCTTTATGATTGTGATTCAAAGAATGATGTGGAATTTCTGGCGCACACTTTTGATTTAATATGTAATGTAATGTAATGTAATGTAATGTAATGTAATGTAATGTAGTAGCCATAATCAATGCAAGGGGTGGAGGCTAATACAGCAAGGGGGGAGGGTTTGGGAAGGGGGTGCCCCCTAACCCCTCCCATTCGAGAGAGCGTTTGTATCTTAAGGATTGAAATGAAAATCATATTGTCTAGAGCTACACAATACATAATAGTCATTTAAGATGGAGTATTTGAAAAAAAAAATCAAACAAAGAAGCATAAGCCTACTAAATGTTGTAGGGGAATAAAGGTAAACTGAAAGAGAATATCCCCTTCCCACATTATGGAACTTTTGGATATGTTTGAATTGAAGTAACAGTTATCTGGTGGGCACTTTTTGATGAAATATTCAGAGAGCGTCAATCTCAAAAGTCTACTAAGTGTACGGAAGTTGGCCTAACGGGGGAGGATGTGAGAGGGAGTATCCCTCCCACACTATAAGGGCATTTTCCAATTTCAAAATAGAAATTAAACGATCTTGTGCACTTTTGGTGAAATATCTGGACAGTTTCTATAAAAAAGCAAGAAAATTGTCTGCATCGTGAGGATATTTTTTCTTTTTTTTTTGGGGGGGGGGATAGGGAGGGTGGGGGCAAAGTGATGTGTTTGTATAGCTCCCACCCAATATCTTTTATTCCAGGATTGATGCTATTTAATACGAGGACAGTGGCATTTTTAGAATCCAATTGACATTATCTCGCAAACACATTTTGGTGGAATTTGGGAAATTATCAATCAAAGACGTGTACTACTACTACGTCTATGGAGGTTAACTAAGCGGGGAAATGGTTAGGGCCTAAATGAAAGGAGTATATTATATTCCCACATGAGGGAACTTCTGCATTTTTAAACTGAAATGACAGATCATTTTAATGAAAGAATCATTCGGAGATATGTCAATCTTATGGGAAAGAACCAAAGGGGGAGGATGTGGAAGGGGGTATAAACCCAATACATTACCCATACATACAGAATTGAACTCAAAAAAGCAAGAAAATCTCCGACATCCCAAAAATCATAGGGAGGGGGTAATATCACGGCAACTGCCCCGCACCCCGGCCTGCATACGAGGAAGCTTTTGCATTATACTCTCTTAAAAAAATCGAGCGAAAATATTCACTCTTAACGGAGTGAATACAAAAAAAGATTGAAATTGGAATGAAATTGGAGTGAATTTTGAGCGAAAATTTTCATTTTTACTCGTTTTAGAGTGACGTCAGGGATCACTCCAAAATCTTCGAGTGATCCTTGAGGTCACTCCAAAATGAGTGAAAATGAACATTTTCACTCGAAATTCATTCCAATTACACTCTAATTTCACTCTTTTTTGTATTTGATACACTCCTTTAAGAGTCAATATTTTCTCTCGATTTTCTTTAGAGAGTAGAATAGAAAGGAAAATATCGTGAGAGGGGGTATTTCCCTCCAATACGAGGGAGATTTTGCATTTCAGAATTGACTGGTGCACATTATATTTGTGTGAAATATTGGGATAGTGTCGAATAAAAAAAAAATCCACATCTTGGAAATTACGGGGGGGGGGGGGAGCAAAATGATATGCTGCCCCTCCATCGATGCTCTCCTGAAGGGGGTACCCTCCCCCTAAATGAGGGAAGTTCTGCATTTTCAGAATTGAAATTCAGCAATCTATGAGTCCTTCAGGTAGTATATAAAAAAAAATCAATATAGAAAAGTAGGAAAAGTAAAATATCCTGGGACTATGGGAATGCTTTAATAGTGCCCTCTGCACTTGTAAGCTTGTTCTGTGTCGGAGGGGGATACCCCTCCCACGCTTTGGAGATTTCACATTTTCAGAAGTGAAATTCAGCAATTTGATGCACATTTTGCGTGGGATATTTGAACAATTTTCTATTTTGAAAAAAACAATTTTCCCTGTAAACAGATAAAATATGGGGGTGCAGAAGCACCCCAACTTTTATTTTTCACAGGGGTGCTATGCCCCCCTGCTCAAAAAGTCAGGGGTGCTGCAGCACCCCCGGCTCCCAGGGGCTTGTATCTGACAATATCAATGGAAAGAGATTGTTACATTCAATGCAAAATAATGAAATGGATGCTTTCCAAAATGCCAATGGAAGGATAATTCTAGTCACCTGTTCTACGCAAGTTCATCCTTTGTTTGAACATGACTGATGAATTCCATAAATTGTTACATTGGGCAAGCTTATATCTTCTGTCGCCTTGAAAACTAGTGGAGTGCCTAATGAACTGATAAAGAAGAAAGGTCATTTGTACCCATGTGCCCATTAGCTAACCCCGAACTGGCTAATAGCCAGGGTTTTAATACTTTATTATTTATTCACGATGAATTTAACTATCACAGCTAGTTTTTATTCATCCTTAAATGTAGTGTAGGATGCAAGCGTATGGAAACAGGTGCTTGTTCGTGTGCATGCATTTTACCCTTTACCATGAATACATACTAGCAGTGCCTAGGGCAATACATCATGAATCATTCATAATTATGTACTGTACTACTACTTACTACTACTTATTCAAGGGCATGTACTTGTTTCAGCCGATGCCAACTCGGGTTCCATAAACAAAGTTGCGCCTCCAAACCTCTCTATCTAACATGACTGTCCGTAGGTCATTAATGCTATCTAGGCCTGCATCCTTCTTCAGGACACTGATTAAAGTGGCCTTACGTCTTCCTCGTTTTGCAGTTCCCTGTTTAGGTTCCCAGAGTACGAGGGAATTCGCAGATAGTTCAGGGTGTCGCGCACAGTGTCCCGCTAATCGCATCCTTCTCTCACGCACTTTGTCCGACACCTTTGGCAATGTACTATACAAGTCATCATTTCTAACGTAGTCAACGTATGTACTGTACTGTACATACTTGTACTGCATAATTCTACTGTACTGTATAATTGAGCTTATGATGGATTTTCTGATTTACCTTGTATTATGTTTTGTTGGGAGAAAAAATGAGAATGAAGTAAATGAATAGAATTGAATTGAATGAATCATTAAGCATTCATGTGCGTTGGAGCAAGAGACCAGAAGTCTAGTCAGCAGAGCTCTGAAAAAGGAATATTCACGTCCATTGTTCAGAGTCATCATAAGAACACATTCACATACACATCATAAATGTTCTTGTGTAAAGTTTAAGTTTTGTACAGAGGGTTAGAATTTGACCGAAATCTGGAACCTAACTTTAAAAGTAACCTTGAATTTAATGAAACTGATTTATGCTTTCATCATCTCCAAATAAATTGTACACTATTCAGCTATAACTCATATCAATGATAATGTTATCTGATACAACAATATGTAATCACTTGTCGAACTAGTGAGGATCAAACACAGAGCTACCAAGTCTCACGCATTCTGAGTGAGACTCAAGCATTTAGGGGTCGTCTCACGATCTCACGCATGGCACCCATTTTTCTCACGCATCGGGCAAAGTCTGAAATTTGGGCTACTAATAATGAGCATATAGCTCAAATTGAAGGTATTTTTTCCTTTTGTCTTTCAAAATAAGTAAAAAATATTCACTTAAGTACATTGTATGCACCTGACCGCACCATCAAGAGCTAAAAATCGAAAAATTTCCCTACCGTGGGAGGCCAAGGGGGGGGGGGGGGTGGAACCCTCCCACACCCTCGCTTGCGTGCACATTCGCTCGTTGAGATGCCGAGTCATGAAAATCTCACTCATAAAATCTTTTTGAACTTGGCATCCCTGCAAACATGTTAAAAATGGGAAATGTTACCTGGAGTCAAAATACCAATGTTCATTTCTTCTACACGCAGGCCTACAATATATCGTATTACAACCAAATAAATTTTCAATGACCCACGTACCTCTTCGTCTCCTTCAACAGGTTCAACTCAACGGCATCTAAAGACAAAAGAAACTGAAGTAGTTTTGTTTTTTTTTTCAACAAACTACTAGTAACTGAACTCTGAAGCAGCAGCCGTTGGTTTCATGACACTTGCTTTCCATTGGGTGCAGCTGTGTGTCTAGAGCTAGTGCAACATGAATGCGTACAGCACATTCACACAAAGTCCACGCATACATTGTACTATCGGCTGTGGAATGTGGAGGTACTTTTCAATGGTTCAAAAGTTGTCTGACGGGCTGGCGGTCGGCACAGAAACATTGAGGGCTAGCAGCGCACTAACAGTAGGCATACTCATAGCGATGTTTTGGCCGCACAGCCGACTATCACTATCAGCGCTGCTAGCCTAACATGTCAAGGCAGCACAGAACGAGTGATGTTATAACATTAATGAATGCTCACTAACAGTGTCAGGGGCACCAATCGTGACAATGTTCTTGAAAAATTTATCACATATAGAGAACTTATGGTTGTGAATGACCAAAAGTTTTTCTTATTTCCTTTATTATTCATACAGTGGCGGAATCAGGTGGGGGTGCACCGGCGCCCCCGTCACCCCCACCCCCCCCCCTTCAATTTTGCTCCCTCTCTATAGGCCCTAAGGAATTCCTGGATCCGCCCTTGCGATGTTATAAAGGCATCAAACAATAGATATCATGGACAAAAAAAAATCAACATTTTTTTAAAGATTTCCATTTCATGTTGTGTCATTTTGAGTATTTACCCAAGTTTGTGGAATGTGATTACTAATAGCCCCTCGATGTACCTATTCCCAAACAATACATAAGGTCCCATAATATTTTCTATACACTGTAATGAATACCACCCTCATGTGGTGACCTTGACATTTTTTCCATGAAAAACAATGACTTTTGACATATTTTGGTTTTAGGCGAATATATCAAAAATGATGACATATTGAATCCATTATGCTCGAGATAAATAATTTCATTGTGAAATAAAAATCATGCAATAAGCATAATTATTTCCAAGGTATTTCTTTATAGCTTTGTAAATAGTGCCCTTAATTGGGCTTTATAGAGTTTAAGGTATGAATGTTTGACGTAATGATTTGGAGAAACGAAACAGAAATTTAAGTGTCTGTGCAACTGCCTGAATCTTACTAATTCTGCTGAAAAGCTAATAAGCTTGTATGTAATAGGTCCCTAGGGAGAATTAAAATGAAAACAACAACAACAGACTGATAAAACATGAAAGCTGAACACAAAAACATACAGACGCACCTACATAGGAATACATGCATGGACACAAAACATTCCAAAAAAACAAACTATATATTTCTATGTGTGAAAAGATATTTCAGAGTCAACGACAGAATCATCAATCCTATGTGCACGCATGCATACATTATGCTCATTTACTTGTAAAAATCATAACAAAAGCATGTTGTACTCATTTTGTGTGTATAATGGCGGCGTTGAGAAGAATGGAAAAGAAAATGAATGCTGACTGAACCAATGCGGAACGACCACTGTTAAGCGGTAATGTGTCGTGAAGACGCATGTAACTGGAGGTGCATGTGTCACGGGGTGATTCCACGAGCTCTACATCCACGAGTCATACAAGCGACGAGATAGGTATTACAAAGAGTTCACGAGTCAAACAGCCCACGAGATAAACACTCAAGCTACGTTCCGACGTAGCCGAGTTGCGGTCTCGAGTCACGGCAAGCTTGTGCAAGCTTTCATAAGTAACACGTCCTTATTTAAGATGAAAAATAACTTGTATGACAATTTGGATAGTTTCTTAAAGGGCAAAGCATTTTAAACTCAATATATCTTGTAAACATAATTGTGTTTTTTAACGAAAACTTCTCGGGTATGTCGAAGGTGACTATAACCACTCTGCCGAATGAGACACGTATGAGGCAACTGGCTTCTTTTGAACACGCATTGTGTTGTACCATTGTTGTTGGTGATCCATTCGCAGGCGAATGATGTGAAAATTCCAACGTTAAAAGCATCATGACGGAAAATGCAAACAGTCGTTCCAATGCTTCAATATTTCCTAGCTGATATAAAACGTATACTAATTTCTTGCTGCGAAAAAAAGAGAGTTTTGCTTCATCGCTTCATGGAAAAAATGGTGACAATGGGGAGGGAAGATCTTGTTTTGTATCACAATGGATGTGTGAGATAGAGAAAGGTGGGAGGTACAAAGATTAAGCTCCAATGAGCAGACAAACACATTTTCTTTTATTCTCTTCTTCATGCATTCGAGATATGTGAAAAGCAACTTAATTGGTTTTCATCAGTCAACCGTGCATTCGGTAGTTGGCCGTCTGGTACCCTTGGTACATAGTCACTACCACGGACTGTCGATATGAATATCACAACATATATAGGGGTAGAATGTACCCGACCACCATCACGATCAATATATTCTATCATATCATTCCTCGGTCCTACTTGTACTTTGCTCAGTACAAGATGGCAGAGGTCATCTTACGAAAGTCTGATAAAGCCGCACTTCATTTTCTTTTCTTTCTATTTTTTTTTTCATTCATACGTGAATGTTATCAGAACGAAGGTAAAAAAAAAAGCAAAATCCGCAACATTGACCCACTTAACACGCACACATTGAAACGATGTGGAACCGACGCAACCTTGATAAAATGTCAGACTATTGTTATATCATCACATTGAATGTTCCGTTGGCCCAACGTTGATCCAAAGACACGCTACTATGATGGCACAACGTCAGAATCATGACGGTGGACCAACGTCATTTTAGCCGGCGTCGGGCTGGCAACATTGGCTCAACAGTGAAAGTTTGACGTTAGTTCGACGTTGCTGCAATATTTACCAAATGTCGAAAACATGAAATTGTCCCAGTACAATTTTGGCCGATATCAGGGTAACATTTGGCCAAGAGTGAAAGCTTGACGCTGGGCCGACAATGGTCCAATGTCAGATCAACTTCATTATAAGTCATTTTCCCCCTTTGATAAAGACGTATTTTGATATTTCTATTTTTGTCGTGCCATAACCATGTGGAATAGCTGTTGGTATATCAGCATAAAACGTCATGAACATTCATAAGACAAGAACCTACAATTCAGAAATGTGAAGTATTTAAGAGACGTTTATTTTAAAAGTATATATGTTGGTAACATATTAATGTATTAACTGTAAATGTGTGTTAGAAATTGTCATTACATTATTGTTGTGTCGTTCACAATGTCCAGCTGTGTTAGAAGCAATGATTTTTATATGAATAAGCCTAAGTGCGATAAACGTGTTATCCAGTTAGTAACCAAGTCTCGAAGCATTATCACCATGTCGTTATAAATAAAGAAGATGACATACTATTATTTCAGATACAAAATAAAACTAGGAATAGGTATAGGTTAATGGTGCAGAAACTTGGGAAAAGGGTAGGTTGCAGGAATATAAGCCCAGAAAGCAAAGCAATGGTCCGACGTCAGAAGCATGACGTTGGCCCCCAAACTCTTTTGGCCATCGGGCCAACGCTGGCTCAACAGTGGCAGAGTGACCTTGGACCAACGTTGGTACAGCGATGACACAATTAAGTGATCGATGACACAAGGGATTGCTAACACGTTGGTCCAACGTTGGGAAATTGTCATAACAAGGTCAGTGGTGATTTTTGTAACGTTGGTCTGACGTTGGGATAACGTCATTCCATGGTGAAAAAGTGGTTTTTTTATCAGTTTGTGCTGTGCTTATAGAATTTTACTTTTTTCAGACTAATCTTTATGTGGTTCGTCATTCCAATTCGACTGATAAAACAATAACTGATCTATACTGTAGAAACAAACCTTTTGTGATTCATCTCAGTTTCTCTCTTCTTGGCAGTTGTTATGAGATATTATATACCTCATAAGTGAGATTCGTATCACTGAATGGTCAAAAGTATATCACGTGACAAGGTGTAGTTCCGTCTATCTTGCCTTAGGGTTTTCATGTAAGTGATAGAAAGGCAAAACCCTCGTGATAGAATTCGTAAACCCTCCGCGACTTTTGTACACATAACAAGTACACTAGACTTCGCGCGCGCGCGCACGCGCGGTGTCCGCAACCCCTCCAATAAGGACGTTCACTAGCACTACGCGCATCGTATAACACACATGCACCCTCAATCATCGCACTATACTAGCGCACAGCTACATGGCATGGTGATCGAGCGCTCCTCCGTTTATGATTTGAAGTGAGTTGAATCAAAGATCGTACAGTTTGTCATTGGGATTTTTTAGGATCCCGTAGCAGAGATAAATCTCAGCATGTTAGAAATATCGAATTAAAACACGTGCGACGGGAAACCTGGATGTATACTGTAATCTTCTGCCAAGATTTTATGCAGGAGCTCGCCGAAGGCCGTGTGACTTACCGTGAGTATCGTGCGTACTGGGTAGTCTACGAAATGCGCGAAAACCATGCAAGCGAGCGCTGTGGCCTTATTTTAGGGCTAGACCTAACAGTTACAATTTACTTCGTATTTGCCTAGCCCTAGATCGTGGTTAAGTCTTAAACGATGAGGTATATAAAACAAATATTAACTGCTCTGTATTCGGATGGTGGTGGAAAATATCACTCCCTCGGTGCTGTTCATACCGACCCTTCCATCACCCCTCGGCTAACGCCTCGGGGTGATAGAAGGGTCGGTATGATAAGCACCTTGCTTGGGAATGATAATTTCCACCATCATCCTCATTAGCAGTCAATATTTGTATACATTAATTTCTCTCAGGCCAAACGAATTTAAGTAGGACCTAACAAGTTCCTTCTAATCTCCAATAAAATATGCAGTGGAATTCAGTAATGCGTACATAATGAAAGATTTTTTTTCTAAGAACTTCCTAAGATGGTTGATGGGTTTGTTAGCCTGAGCCGAGAGCATTAGATATTAGAACAGTTTAACACAGTGTACTAAACACAAGGAAATCACGGAGGTGAACATTTCTGCACAATCATTAAATACTCTTCAAAGTTAGCGCGGCAATCATCACGTGAGATGTTGTCACGCCAGAACCCCATCACCTAACGCTCTTTGACGGAAGTAGCTGATTATTGTGAAGAAATCTAAAATCTTGTTTCCGAAGTCGGAGGCCGTGTCAAAGAGCTCAGTGACGTCCATCGTCAGCTGCAGCAGTATCTTTGTGACGTCACATCCTCGTCTCTTTGCCTCTCTGGTAACGTCCTCGTTGGTAAAGACAATAATAAATATCTTCTCGATCAAGACTTGCGAATGCCTTCCTCAGCTTGTTAAATGCACTTTGCGCTGCGTCCTGGAGAAACGTTAAATGAGGCAAACTGGTGATGTTCTGGCAAAGTGCATTAATTCCTCTCTCCTTTCTTCTATCCTATCTCTGTGCAAGTCATCTCTCCCTCCTAGTTTTTCATCTGTTATGTTTTATGTACGAGGGCTGCATGCAAATCAAGCAATGCTTAAGCTGTAGCCCTTCTATGTTATTTATTACATGGCTGATATATGTTTTCATGTACATTGTAAAGGCAATGAAGAAACTTCCTTTGTCAACAATAAATGTGTATGTATATGTGTATGGCGCCAACAATGTATATAATGTGTATGTATCTGCATGAGCAATGATATAATGCAGGAACCAATAAATCAAATCAAATCAAATCAAATTCACAAGCATACTTTTTTTTTAGAATTCTTTATTCGAATTTCGTTGAATTTCATATCACAAAATACAAGTTCATAGAAAAAAAAATTATGCCAAAACAAACTGCATTATAATCTAACATTGTACACAGTAGTGTCAATCTTACATTATATGAAGACAAAATGCAGTATACAAAAAACACTGCGCAAAATAATGTCAATCTTACATTATGACTCTTTTTTTTTTTACCAAAGAAACGAAATCCGTAAACATGGAAGGATATACATCGATACACACACACACACACACACACACACATATATATATATATATATATATGGGTTTATTATACTACATGTACATAAGAGACATGCATGTGGTCAGACAAATATTCTATCAACGTCAAAATCACCAATCAATTTGACCGATGTGAATTAATAAAAATACCCTCTTTATGGACACCGAGAGTCGTTTCTGATTTTTGTCGAAAGTTTGAAATATGGCAATCGACTAAAAGTCGAGAAACAACATCATACATTCTCGTAGTCAGTACTGTTATTGGAAGATTCTACCAAAGTATCGCCCCCAGGTTAATGTTGTGGCTCATGGACTTTAGATCACGAGATGTCTGGTTCGATTTTTCAAGACTAGTGGACGAGTCCCTTGATTGAGTTGAACCTACTTTCGATCCAGTAGTTGCTAGCTTAAAAGCTCTCATACCACGTCAAACAAATAATGAGTCAACGGTACAGGAGACAAAATAGCCGTATAAATTTATGAATAGGTGTCAAACGTTCTTTGTAATCTGTACATGAGCCATGGAACCTTTTGGTTTGTTTGTATTTGTGTGTGTGTGGTTTTTTTTTCTTCTATTGTATTGGTGTGTGTGTTGGGGGCTGCTTTTGGTTGGGTCAAGGGTCAATGATACTCATAACCCATGTGATGCGACAACTTTTGGTTTTGGTTTTGTTGTTGTTTTTTCCGGTTTCTTGTTTGTTTGTTTGTTTATTTGTTGTTGTTTCTTTACTTTCAACATCATTTTCGGCAAACATTGTGGAGAGCAGAAGAAAGCCCAATATGACAGCGAGAGTTATAACTTTTAGCGAATATCAAGTTTCGCCTGATAAACATAGGCGTCTGTCAAAGTATTGACGAAAAGTACCGTTGACGTACTTTACATCAACAGTTAGGAGGATTGAATTCGGCTATCTGGCATGTCTGGAGATTCTCTTTGTACATCTGGAGAAGATTCACATCCGGCTCTACTGCGATGCTTGATATCATCTTGTAAAACGGCTGAAGACTTTTCATAAAGGACATTTCATGTTCCCCTGAAAAAAAAATTACAACAACAAAGATTTAAAGGGTAGTGAGTGGTGAGATGAGAGATGGGGGGGGGGTCGAGAGACTGATCACATTGAACGTTCAACTGCGGTGCTAAAATGAAAACATAATGCAAAAAAAAAAAACTTTCATCTGTGGTACAGGTAACGGAACTTGTGATTTTCAAACAGGACTTACACTCCTGCGTGATGCTGAAATTCTTGGCGAAAATGCGTTAGATGCATTGAAGCTTGTCGTCAATATACAGGAAGACTGGGGGTCCTTCCTGGCAATCTCAGAGGGGATGATGATAGTGACATCGTCCTCTGAGATAGAACTGAAAGAGTTAGGACCTGTTTACAGATAATACCTACTTTTCATTTTCAGCATTTATACGTTATAGCTTTGTTCTTCGAGAATCTTATCAATGGTATTATTAAGCGTGGTTTGAAATCTCACAGATTTTAAGAAATACATTTGAAATACTGCAGTGGCATCAGCCCCTCCGAAAATGAACATGCAGTTGAATTCCCATCGTCGTATATTCAGCAGAATACTGCATGGGGTTGTACTCTGTTGCATGTTTTGTCATGTTTCATTTTGTTTTACTTAAAACACTAACGACCAAAGTAACCTTGAAAATGTCTTTTAACAATCAAACGACGCATTCAATGCATTTCATGATTTGCGTGGGAGAGCTAGTATCGCAATGTTTTCAATGTGTATTCCGTTACACTTTTGACCTAAAGTACGAATGACATGCTGAGCTTATTCCTGATTCTGTTCCCTTTTGTGTGCACTACTTGCATGAGATCCGAGATGGTATGCAAGTGATTGTCTATAGTCAAAATTCCTGCATGAATTCGCTGCCATTGCCAGCATATAATCTTGGTAGATGTGTATATAGTAATGAGTAATTCTCTAAGTTCTCCAAGTTAAATACATGTATACATGAAGAGATCCTTTCCAAATGTTGCTAAATCCATTTTCATTCTGTGTAACAGATATAGGTATATATGATTTATAGTAACATATAGTAGGGTCGTCAAACAATGTCATAGTATTGGAATTCTTGTGATAAATTGAATAGATTAGGCAGTGAAGAAAGAGTTTTGTTCCAATCCAAAGTTGCTAAATCCTCTGTTTTGTTCCAAAAGGTGCTAACTCCTCTAGGATCCAAGCAGGAACCAATGTGCATACTCGACCGTACTGTGATCCCTGGGTAAGCTCAGGCTGTCTAGCTTTTTGCCTGTGTATAGCTTTCCAAATGACGCTCTTATCAAAATGATGGTATGCTGTGACATGTTTCATTTTCATGCTATTTTCTTAAGAGATGGATAAAACAAGAGGAAATTTTGTACAGATAGAGGAAAAAACAGAAAAATACAAAATATCACAGAAAGCAGTCACTGAAACAAGTCACAGAAATTAGTCACTTACATGACTTAAAACACAATTTATATGTGAGATGCATCACCGTTTTGGGAACATAAAGCTGTTTCATTAAAATCGTACTTAAAGCATGGGAAACAAATGTCCAAATTTTTCTTCTATATTATCAAAAGTGGATTTAGTCCCTTCTGGAAAGAAAGGTTTTCATGTCTTTATTTGTATGTTGATACCGTGGTATGATGCATGAAAAAATACCACAACGAGTAATTAAAGGGTGTGTACAGTTCTGGTCGAGGTGAGGATTTAGCTTTTAACATTTTGCGAGATATTCAGAAACCACTCTATGAGCTGTCAAAGAGCATGCAATTCTAAGGGGTATCAAAAGTTTATTTGATGAAAATCGGTTTTGAAGTGGCCGAGATATCCAAAACAAGGTGAAACAAAGAGATCCTAATTAAAGTTGTGGCCTGTCGCCTTTTATTATCACTTTTTTGGATATCTCAGCCATTTGAAACCAATTTTCATCAACACTAATAAACATTGAATCCTTCTTAAGATCACATGCTCTTTCATATTTCATAAAAGGTTTGTCATTATCTCACTTAGGAATGTAAAAAACATGAATCCCCACCTCATACTGTACAGCCCCTTTAAATTTCGATTGCTTATATCACCTGACTTGACTTTTTACACGTTGTTGGTTTTAAATGAAAAACGCATTTTCGACACACGCTTCATCCTCCGCCGAATTCTTAAGCAATTCAACTCGAACGAAACCGTTAAAAGGAAAAGGAATGCTTGTGCTGAATTCATATTCTTCTCTAGATATTTTCCAACGTGGCAAATACTTCTATACAGTCTATGCTAACATCCTAACTGCATTACAGAGCGCTGACACTTTGTCTGGAAGATTAAAATCCGGTGAGTTGAATGAACATTCTCTCTGTAAAGTGTACAGTCTTAGGTTTGGAGCTCTAAGGAATCAAACATTGGTTTATGTAGTTAAAAGAAAATAAAAGTCAATATTTGTTAAGAAGATAAATAAGAAACTTTATGTTATGAAAGAATTCAAATAATGCCAGCGTTATACTGGATAATGTCTTTCCTAATTTACTTGCATGTGTCTTCCAGGACATATTTAAACCTCCTATTCATTGACTTTTTATCAGGTCAATTTTGTTATGAATAAAAACAAAAAAATTATACTGAATACGAATTTAATGTTTTGTCGGTTTTTTTTAGTCTAACATAAAAAAAAAATGTTCTAGAAAGTCTGCTCAATGTGTCGATTTCGCTCACACACGGTCTCGGAATTCTTCTAGAATTTAGCAACTCACTTGATGACGTCATCATTTGAACGACGCATTCCGCTGGCGTAAATGCGCCAGCCGTGGCATATGAATTTGCGTGCATTTTCAGTCACGGCGAATGAAGTTCAAGCAATCTGATAGTGATACTTTTATAGACGCAAAATGGTCTAAGACAATCTCGACCTCAGGTTTGAAGTTGATGATAATGAAGAAACCAGGGCCCTGTTGCATAAAGCCTTAACCAGAGTTATTTTCATGGTTAAATCCAGAAACTCTGGTTAGGAACTTTTAACCAGAGTTTTTCTATTGCATAAAGCTTAACCATAGTTTTTTCTCAGGTTAATGTTCAAGAAACTCAGGTTATTTAACCTTAGCTCTCTGACCAAAGGTTAAATGTAAATTTCTCTGGTTAGGGGCCCCACTTAGGCTCAGAGCTACCAAGGCTGCCATTCTGGCAAACAATTCAGCTGGGAATTGGACTAGGAGAACTACTGCGCACTGTTTGTTCATTCATTTCTGGGAAGATTTTGGTGCAGCTAGAGTCGGAAACGCAGTAGAACAGCTAACTATGGTAGGTGTTCAACCCACCGACCGGGTCCATAACGACCGACCGCGCATTATAATGGCATTGCGCGTACAGAAAGAAAATGTACGCATGGGACTACGCGCAACGGTGTTCGATTCTTCACTGGGCTACGCTACCGAGTAAAATGTGGCGAAAACAACTATAAGTATTCCCTCTAAATTACCGAAATTTAGCAAAATCGAATAAGGTTTATCGTGTAACTACATATAACTAGGCCTACCTTTGCTGACCCGTTGTTAGATGTAGAGTATCCTTCCGTAATAAATTTGACGATTTTGACCGCAAAATTGTCACCGCCGCTTGTACGATCGTGCACACACGTTACACATACACATGACATAAACATTTTGTCGCCCGCTACGACCGTACGAGTTGATGCAGAAACGAGAAATGAATGTGAAAAAACAAACCGACTCATCTGATTTATTTCAATTACGATGAAAAGTTTCCTAATGAAAATCAAGTCAAATTCATCAAACAGTCCTTCAAAAGTAATATCGAAGGATTCAAAATATATTCAAATATTATTGGGGAAAAAAATTACGACTAGAAAAAAAACAGCAGCTTGTCGAAAAAACGCGTTTAAGTACGCTTTATACGTATTGTCAAAAGAGGGCGGGGTGGTCGGTCGATATGAGCCCGGCAACTGAGTGCGGAAAAAATGACACCCCACGCGTTCGAAGCCGCCATCTAGAGCGCGTACCTCAGATCGCATTTTCAGTGCGCGCTTGTGAATCCGGAGTATTTTCTCCACACGTGGGTAAAATTTCAGGCAAATTATGAGATTTTTCACGTTTCTATTGATAGAAAAACGTTAGGTGTCCGATATTATGAACACCCAACCATACTAACACTAGCAGATCTAGTGGAGTTGGGTCTACACACAGTTATTGTACTTACTGTGCCTGTAGATGTGTAGGGCGTTTGCACTTTCGTATCCATGTCGATATCTCAGCTTCCATAATGCCGTATTGCACCAGAATCACAGATAAATCCCTATAACTCATAACTTATTTCCGAAAACTTATTAGAACCAGATTGGCTATCGGGAAGCTTGTAGCAGCCTCGCTAGCGGACATACAGCTACTCGTATTACGTATGTTTGTGTGGCAGCGACAGCATGCAGCGCGATACTGTCATGTATATGTATACAGTACATTGTACATTCAGACAGCGCGTAGCGGTGATCGCTAGCTGCGCGCGGAGCGTAAAACTGAGAAAATCACTAGCACTTCCGCATTCTATCCTCGTCCAAGTTTATTTGAATAAAAGAAAGCCAAAATACCGTAACCTTAGTTTTTTTAACCAGAGAAATTGACTAACCATGAAACTCAGGTAGGCACCTGCCTCTAACCCGAGTTTTTCTCAGGTTATTTATGCAACAGGGCCCAGGAGTGATGACAGCGATAAATATGATGGAGATTTGGGGGAGTGAGGGGATGCAGAAAACGGCTTACAATCGGCAGAAGTAGGTGGTGGTGCCGCAGCCTGTTGTATCAGCATTAGCCTGCTCCCCGGCAGGCCGGGGGTTGAGGCCCACAATCGTCCAATCTCCATCAGATGGGACAGCTGGACAAGCGGGCGCTTATGCACTTTCGTATCCATGTACATATCTCAAAATTCATGGAACAAAATTACACCAAAATCACAGGATATCAAATTACTCACATGACTTTGAATGAAATCGGTTGAGGGGAAGCGCCGCTCAATACACAAATTCGATCTTTGCGACACATCGGTGGCATACGACGCTGCCTTCACAATCTAGAACTGACGTTTGCCAGTAGCTGTCTAATATATCGAACGAGAATTTACAGCGGGAGCTAACATTTATTGTGCAACGATTGTAAAAAGCTAAAATTAAGTCGGTTATTGAGAAATGTGAGTTTGTGTGTGTGTGTGTGCGTGTGTATGTGTGTGTGTGTGTCTGTCTGTCTGTCTTGTACGATCTAAGAACTGCATTTCTTATCCGACTTTATTCAACTGGCGATTTGTTTTTCCAATGAAGTTCCAATGAAGTTCACCCATGCCCGTTGGTACGGCGGCGTGAACCTGTCTGTCCCGACTGGCATCTTTGTTTCGCATTTCGCCGCCTGGCTGTCAGTACTACTGTACTTCGTTCAAACACTGGTGTCATCCAAAAGAGTTTTGAGAGCCGAAATTGTAACTGTCTCTCGCTCAGGAAAGAAAAAAAAATACAGCTTTTTGATTCCGTCTGATTATATCACAGTTAGCTTTCGGGTATCTAAACTGCTTGACATTGTTCGTGTACTTTTGATGTATGATTTGCAGTATTTCAGAAATTTCAACAGGTAGTCGGTTTAATCGTAGACTTACAATGATTAATCCAAGAAACTTGATTAACTCAACCAAAGTAGTTCTAGCCCATACTCAGGCAAAGCTCAAAGCATTTGCAAAAAAAAAAATAAAATAAATCTACTCGAAGAAATATAATAATGACAATATCAAACCGTATTTGTATAGCGCATATCACAAAATATTTACTGTCTCTATGCACATTGAAGGAAGGAACTAATAGATATTGATAATAAAATAGACATGAGAGAGAGAGAGAGGAGGCAAAACAAGATGAAAAGTGACAGAGCTGTGACAAACATTGTATTGTGTTAAACCTAGTCCACGGACATGTCAAAAAATGCCTTTTCAACAAACGCTTAAAATCATCTGTTCCTATTATACATCAATGATTTACCTAGCTCATCGAACTATTTTCAGTTCAGACTATTCGCTGACGATTCAAACATTTTTCATACATTTCCCAAAGGTACAAAAGAAATTGATATGAATGACGTAAATAGTACAGGAATGGTGTATTGTAAATAAATTAACTATTTACTTGAAGAAAACAAATTATATGATTATTAAAGGACCAAGGCAACCAATTGCAATTAAAGGTGTGTTAACAGTCTCTGAAACGGTCATAGAAAGAGTACATGTAGCATCTTTTGTAGGAATCCAAATTGATGAGACCTTGATGTGGATGGATCTGATTTAATGTATCAACAAATGCATTAGGCGCAAAATTGCATTAGGCGCAAAAAATTAAGATACTTTGTTCCAAGGCATGTTCTCATGCTTTTATATAAATTCTTTATATAATCACATATACTTTATGGAATTGAAGTATGGGAAAGTACATACAGAAGCCACTTAAATTGCATATTTTTAGCACAAAAAATGGCCGTGAGCGCAATCACATTTCCCCCCTTAAGAACAAGTTCTAAGCCATTATCATGATTATTCACCAGTCTAGGAGTGTTAGATGTTTTTGACCTGCATAAGCTTGCAGTGTCAACCTTTGTATATGATCTACACAAGGGACATCTACCACATTCTGTAACGCAACATTATGAGCCAATGAATCATGCATACAGGACTAGAGGCAAAGATCATTCCATGCTTAGACTCCCGAAATGTAAAACGACACATGGTACATTTTCTATATCTTTTGTCTGGTCAAAGTTTTGGAATAGTTTGCCCAAAATGTTCAAGAGGAAAGAACAAGATCTTCATTTCGAAGAAACCTAAAAAATCACTTGTTAAATGAAGTTTAGTAATGAAAAGAATATTCAGTGTTTAGTTTAATGTACTTTTATAGTACAGTTACTTTAAAAGAGTAGACCTTGTAATAAGCAGCTTAAATATACATGTAGCTGTAATGGGAGAACCATTCTCGACTAGCACTTGTGCTAACTTTTGGTTCCCCCTTTAACAACATTATCTTCTGTTTTTCTATTTTTTCTATTTTTTCAGAACTTTGTCTATGCGTATGTTTACATTGCATACTTATTCATACTTTTTGCCTTTTCAGTGATAAATGTATCACAACGAAACTAAATCTATTATACCACATGTATTCTTATGTTGTAAAATACTTGTTATGCTTGCATAGCTGTAAAAACCTTGTACAAAATCATTGTATTCTCATAAAAAATGTTCATGTTATTGTATCTTACCCATGGAATTTCATGTTATCATGTCATCATATTCATATGTATGTTGTTAATAAACTCAACTCAACTCAACTCATCTACTGAGTCGGTTTGCTTGAGATACGTGGGTAATTTGTTCCATAACTCTGCTGCTGCCAGTTGAAATGATCATGCGCCGTAAACTATGTAGATAAATAGCGCCTTGTTTTTTCAAAACACATAAATACCATGATTAAGATTTTGAAGTCAATCCGTTGCTTTCACTGGCAGCCAGTGCAGTTGTCTTAAGATTGAACTTATATGTTCATTGAGTCGAGCACGTGTAATCAACCTAGCGGCAGAGTTTTGTATTCTCTGCGACTTCTGTTCGGTAAACCATGCAAATGCCGTTGCACAAATCAAGACGAAACATTATGTGGGCATGAACAAGTTTCTCTGTCGACATTTTAGAAAGGAAAGGACGAATTGTTCCAATCTTGCGCAAAGCAAACGAGGCAGTTTTGCAAATTTGATTTACACGAGTTGACAATGGCATATGTTTGTCAGTTTTACACCTAGGTTCCTGGCAGAGTCAACTGTCTGTATACAAGTGCTATCGAATGAGATGCTAGCAATCCTACAATGTATTGCCTGAATTTGCTTGTGATATGCAGAACTTCAGTCTTATCCTCATTGAGTTTAAGACCATTGTGAACCAACCAATTCTTTTATGTCGACCATACAGGCTTGGAGTTGCAAAATTGCTTCAGACTGATTACCCCTCTTTCCCAAAATATATACTTGTGTGTCATCAGCATAAATCATACTATTCAGCTTGTGCGCACAGATAATGTCATACAGTGGGGCAATACAGAGCAGGGGCGTCACCAGCTTTGTTTCAAGGGGGGTTCGTTTTGACACTAAATGTACCTGTGAGATTCTTTTTTTCTTTATTTGATTTATTGGTGCCTGTTTCATCATGTACATTTACATGATACACTGTACACATGCATATATACAAAAATGTACATGCATTGTTAGTGGCACGTATACGTAAGCATAAGTTAAACATAGTGGAAAAATAACTGTAAAGGACTATGATTATAACATACGGGGGTAGTGACGGTGTGAGGTCCTCGGCGAGGGAGCGAAGCGACCGAACGGGGAGATTGTGGGAGTGGGATACCCCCTACCACGGTAGCTATACTTTTTGTAAAAACAGTATAAAAGTCGCGTTTGTAGGGCATTTTAAATCAACATTCTAGGGAATTAAATATCACTGTGAGGGACTATAATTATAACATGCGGGGGTACATTATGTGACGGTGTGAGATCCTCGGCGAGGGAGCGAAGCGAGCGAGCTTGAAAATTTTGACATTTTACGGTCCCAAAACTGCCGTTTGTAGCTATATTTTTTCGCTTTGGAAATCAAAGGGGAGGGGGACACCAGGCGCAACTGCTGGTAATTACAGGCAGTAACATCAGGAGAATGGCATTGCGATTAAATGCGAGAGAGCGAGCTTGAAAATTTTGATATTTTACAGTCCCCAAACTTCCATTTGTATATAGCTATATATTTTCGCTTTGGAAATTAAGGGGGCGCACCGGGCGCAACTGCTGGCAATTATTGGCAGCACCATCAGGAGAATGCCATAGCGATTAAATGCGAGCGAGCGAAGCGAGCGAGCTTGAAAATTGTGATATTTTACAGTCCAAAAAATGCCGTTTGTAGTTATATTTTCTTCGCTTTGGAAATTAAGAGGGGGGGGGGGCGCCCGGTGCGTCCCCCCGGATCCGCCACTGGTAGTCAAGGGTGTCTGTTTATGTTCATGATTGGAAGAGGTATGACCAGCGAGGGGGCGTCAAAGTGACCAAGTGGGGGAAAGATGCGAGAGAGCGAGCTTAAGAATTTTGACATTTTATAATTAGTCCAAAAACTGCCGTTTGTAGCTATATCTTTTCGCTTTGGAAATTAAGGGGAGGGGCGCACCGGGCGCAACTGCTGGCAATTACTGGCAGTAACATCAGGAGAATGGCATGACGATTAAATGCGAGAGAGCTAAGCGTAGCGAGCGAGCTTGAAAATTTTGACATTTTACAGTCCAAAAACTGCCGTATAGCTATACTTTTTCGCTTTGGCATCAACGTCAGGAGGATGGCATAGCGATTAAATGCGAGAGAGCGAAGCAAGCGAGCTTGAAAATTTTGACATTTTGTAGTCCCCAAACTGCCGTTTGAAGCTATATTTCTTCGCTTTGGAAATTAAGGGGGGGCGCACCGGGCGCAAGTGCTGGCAATTACTGGCATCAACGTCAGGAGAATGGTATAACAATTAAATGCGAGAGAGCGAAGCGAGCGAACTTGAAATTTTGACATTTTACAGTCCAAAAACTGCCGTTTGTAGCCATATTCTTTCGCTTTGAAAATTAAGGGGGGCGCACCGGGCGCAACTGCTGGCAATTATTGGCAGCACCACCAGGAGAATGCCATAGCGATTAAATGCGAGCGAGCGAAGCGGGCGAGCTTGAAAATTTTGATATTTTGCAGTCCAAAAATTGCCGTTTGTACTTATATTTTCTTCGCTTTGGAAATTAAGAGGGGGGTCGCCCGGTGCGTCCCCCCCCCCCCGTATCCGCCACTGATAGTCAAGGGTGTCTGTTTATGTTCATGATTGGGAGAGGTATGACCAGCGAGGGGGCGTCGAAGTGACCAAGCGGGGTGAAGATGTCCAAAATCTGCACTTTAGAGCATCCCCTAATTGTTTGTTTGTGTGTGTGTGTGTGTGTGTGTGTGTGTTTTATATACGTGGAAAATTTAGGAAATAGACCAGGTCAAGTATTATCATTAGCAATGCAAGGCAAGACTTGTCTGTATTAAAGCAAACTGCAAAATCAATGATCTATAGCTTTAACGAAGCGCTACGTATAAAGGTGTACATTCTATACATCACATTGCGCAACATTGCACAAGACTCTTTTTGCCGTTTATGTTCTGAGTACACTGCACACATCCTGCTTATATTCAGAATGCCAACCAGGAATCACGCTGAATCACAATCCTTTGTCGGCTACGGGCTTTTTGAACAATGTTACACTTATACCTCTTTAATGATGGTTAAAAAAATCTAAGAAAAATATCTTATTTCTTGATCATCCTTTCATGTCGATTTCAAAAGCAGTTTACTAAACCTTAAATTGCCATTTTGGTAAAGTTTCTTTTTTCCTTTTTTTTTTCAGCGGATGGGGGGGGGGGGCATATGCCCCCCCCCCCCCCCCCGTGTAGTTACGCCACCGGGATGAGGGAAAATATTTGAAATCAAGTGACAGATATATTATCAAACATGTTTTTTTTTATGAGTTATTCTGAAATTTGTCAGTCCCCCAAGTTTTCTAAGTGTATGTGGAGGAGGGTGTGTGAGGGGTAGCCCCTCCAACACGACAGAGATTTTGCATTTTCAGAATTGAAATTCAACAATCCGTTGCAGAATGAAATATTTGGACAGATTTCTATTAAAAAAAGGAAAAGAAATTCCTCATTTCGAGGATTTGATAAGGTGACGTTTGCCCCTTTGTCCTCCAGGGTTGATGATCCTGCATACTATACGAGAAAGCTGTTGCACGCAAACGTGAACGTGCTCCGTACCGTACGATTATGTACTGTACGGTCGATAAATAGTGAAAACTGCAAAATTAAATCAGTGCTGTCAGAGCCCGGGTGCGATTTTTTCTTCCTTGTCTTCCTGGTGCAAAATAAAAAGAAAATGATAAAAAGAAATTTAAAAAAAAGAAAAGAAAAAGAAAATCATTTAGCGTCCGGCGTTGAGGTCGCTCGCAGACAGTTTTTTTTTTTTTTTTTTTTTTGGTCTGAAGGGGGGTGCGTTCGCACCCAACGCACCCCCCTGGTGACGCCCATGCAGAGGCTGAACGCAACTATTCTTGCGGAACCCCGACAGAGGAGAACTTAAAGGGAAGATAAACCCAAAGAGCAATGTGGATTGAGTGAAAGCAGCAGCATTAGTAGAACACATCAGTGAACGTTTGAGGAAAATCGGACAATCGATGCAAAAGTTATGAATTTTTAAAGTTTTGATGTTGGAACCGCTGGATGAGGAGACTACTAGAGGTTATGACGTATGAGTGGACAACAATACCAAGAAAATCTAAAGAAAATTCTACAAGAATTCATTTTTCATGAAAATTACAAATTCCATCAACTTGATATTGACATATGTTAAGGGTCGCAATTATTCCCCCTGCTTTCTGAAAGCGGTTTGTCCATTCCTCTTTCATAATTCTAGAAAAGTGAATTTTTGTTGAATTTCCTTTATATTTTCTTTGTATTGTTGTCCACTCATACGTCATATCCTCTAGTAGTCTCCTCATCCAGCGGTTCCAACACCAAAACTTTAAAAATTCATAACTTTTGCATCGATTGTCCGATTTTCCTCAAACTTTCACTGATGTGTTCTACTAATGTTGCTGCTTTCACTCAATCCACATTGTTCTTTGGGTTTACCTTCCCTTTAACCCTAACCAGGCCGGGCTGTTTAGGTAGTTGACAGAGCCGGGGGGGGGGGGGGGGGGGGGGGGGCTCCCAGGCCCCCCCCCCCCCAGTAGTTATAGTAGTCTGTATAGACAGGGAGAATTAATTAACACCTACTAATTAGCGCTAATTGGGAGTTCCGGTGATGAGTGAAAGTGACTTCCGTTAGTAATTAGTCACTTTCCTGTTTATGACGATATGACTGAAACTCGTTTCCGGAGGGGGAAGCGTGTTGTTTACGAAATGAAATCATGAATATGCATCGGCATACTTTGTTGGTGATATATTGCTGCACTAATTGTGTAGTGCAGTTTTGCTTGATGAAAAAATGCAGTATAATGTTCAATGGTCACTTACAGGATGTGTCCAGCCGTGATAAGTGGTAATGCACAGCGATCAAAAGTGTATCCAGGCACAAGCTTGCAGTTCCAATGTACATTCCACACATGAGCAGAATGGAAGTGTACATCATTCAGGGTGGTATAAAGAGAGTTCAAATTCATAGCGATATAGCATCAACCAAAAAGCTATGTTAGTAATGAAGAGACCACACGATGAAGATATCAGCAGCGAGAGACTATCCCTCTATAATGTAAGACTGTAGAATAGCATACACAATGTATGCCTTGGGATGATGAAGCAGTGATGATGTTGAAGGAAATAGTTGTTATCCAGGTATTTCCTCTTTGATCAAAATGGTTGGCTCAGAAAATTCAAGACAGGATGGTGTGGCCTGACACAAACAACAGAGTATGGCTCAGGAGGAAATTGGTAGACAATGGAAGGGAAGGGACATGGTCAAGTCCATTCATACGGTAACGGTGCACCTATTTTTTGCGTGTTGGGATGAGTATTGCTGCACTGATTGTGAAGTGCAGTATTGCTTGATGAGGAATGCAGAATAATGGTCAATGGTCACTTACACGATGTGTCCAGCCACGATAAATGGTAATGCACATCGATCAAAAGTGTATCCAGGCACAAGCTTGAAATTTCGGATCATGTATATTCCGCACAATGAGCAGGATGGAAGTGTACATCATTCAGGATGGTATAAAGAGAGATCAAGTTCACATAGCGATAGCCTCAACCAAAAAAAGCTATGAAAGAAATGAAGAAACCACATGATGAAGATATCAGCAGCGAGTGACTATCTCTTTGTAGTGTAAGACTGTAAAATAGCATATTATACCATACCTGGATGATGATGCATGGTGATGATGCCTGAAAGAGAGGGAAATAGTTCTTATCCATGTATTTTCTCCTTGATCAAAATGGTTGGCTCAGACAATTCCAGGCAGGGTGATGAGGAATACAGTATAATGCAGTATAATGGTCAATGGTCACTTAAACGATATGTCCAGCAACGATAAATGGTAATGCACGATGGGTATCCGAACAGCGATCAAAAGTGTATCCAGGCACAAGCTTGCAATGGGCTCAATGAACAGAATGCAGTGTACATCATTCAGGATAGTATAAAGAGAATCAAGTTCATATAACGATAATCTACCAGAGAATGTTGAGGAGATCAGAAGTTCTTTGTGAGAGTTTAAAACAGGAGTCCAAGACAGGAAGGCCTTGTCAGAGAGAGAGAAAGAGAGATGATGAAGGTGTGGGTGAAGGGACAAAAGGCTATGCCTAATTTCAATGACCAGTAACGCGGCGGAAATGACGATTATGTTTGGTTGGTCGGAAGTATCACCAAGAGCTGACCAATTGGAACGAATAAAAGGTCTACTCCAACATACCCGTTACAAGATGCCACGATGTTATTGGTCAAAGGATGAGATAGTGGTCAGCCCTCTGAGGATCTCGGTGAGTTGTGATTCAAATAAATTATTATTAAATTCAATTCAATTCAAATGAGTTTATTGGGAATTATCTGCATAGAACATAGTACAAATGAAATACAGCCATTTCTTTTTGTTTTCAAGACGATAAAGCATACAGTGTGTACCTCCGAACATAACTGAGATATACATATACAGATTAAAGAAAAGAAAAGAAAAAATAAGAGAACACGTCAATTGGGAACCACCCGGGATAACGTGGATCAAATGATCTGACTGAATTATGGTGCATGCATTGGGAGTGTGAAAGCAGAAGACTGTCGTCAAAAAAGCATATAGCTTGAAGATATAGTACGACAGCCTTGAAACAGAAGGGAAAAAAGATAAAATGGGCAAAAGAAGACGGAAAAAATGTGAGTAAATATATAGCGGGCAATACAAACTTGTGGAGAAGATTGCTTTGGTTAAGGAACCTGATATACAGAGCGTATATACATGTGACAAGAGGAAGATAAAAACATCTTCAGCATTATTTCATACGATCGCTGAAGTATTGGCTCTGAGAGACGAACTCTTTGTATACGAAGAATTTCCACAATCACCCGAGTGCAGGTACGTTTACATTGTTTATTCTATCTTTTTGTAGGGTCGTTATTTTAGTTTTTTTTATTTCACGTGTATGCATATACCAAATTGTGTAGGACTGCCAAACAGTGAGTACAGGGTTGCAACACGCGAATGGCGTGTATGGTAGATGCGACTTTTCTCTTCGAAGTGAGTAAGTCATAGTGTTGATGCTAACACATGGTTGTAACATATTCCATTTCATATAAAACCTTAGTTGGGGGAATATCGAGCCTGGTCCGAGTATACGAGTCATGTTGGAGGAACGCGAGCAACTGGGAGCAGCAACGATGCCTAAAGAAGCCTCAAACATCGGGAGATGGAGGGAGTTACGTCATCCATCCCAGTCAGGAAGCGGTAAGCCGAAGAACTACGAAGCCAACTGCCAAATTTGGTTTGTATGTGAGAAAGGTCATTCAAAGACATTGTAAGAAGTATAATGCCACCATGACTGATTATATATCTTTTGTTTTTGTTTTGTTTTTTAATCCGGTCGGGAGAAACGGTCCCATGAGTGCTATGCTGCCTCGTGTGAATGGGCTATTCGACAATAAAAAATTGTAGATGACGTGGTTGAGGGTGCTCAGGACAGAGATTTCGTAAGAGTCGTCTTAAATACTTCTGAACTGCATGGATAAGCTAATCAGCATGTCTTTCGTTAGGGAGAATCATTAGGAGACGCGATGCAATCAGTACCCAATTGCAGTCAACGCTCAAATCACAAGATGAACAACTATCACTCGATGAAATTTGGACGTTTAACGTCACACAAATATCATTTTGCCCTGCCTGAGGGAAAGAAATCAAATCAATGGGTTCTTAACCTCAATTAAGAATTGCCGAAAATGCGTAGCATCATCCAAATAAAAAATCGGGGTGTGGATGAGAAGACTTGCACTAGAGCGATAGTAATGGAAATCGCTCGCATACAAAAAGAAATGACCCAGACTGGTATTCAATAAGGCAAAGTTATGGACACCAAGCGGACATCGCGAGAGATTTGCATAGAGAAGTAAATGTCCCGTATGGGAAATGCTGTCCAAAGGAGAACCAGTCTTTTGAAAACACTCCCAAAACGAGAAACTATATACAGAGTAATTGTCATTTCGAAAGCCAATTTGAGCATTATTGTATATTCTAAAGACCGAGATCGTGCCATATACTATTATTGGCATAACGAACACTTCGACTTGGTTACCTCCCTCAGTGCATTTTTTTTTCGCAGATCTTACTTCTGTTAGAAGTGTCTGAAGGGATACGATGTAAAGTTTGAGCACAAAATAATGTTAGAATGTTTGCAACTTTTGCCACGGTAAACAGTGTTTCGCACTATCGTAAGACGCAACATTGCGACATTGCAATAGGAACAGCTGAAATTTAGAGAACGATCATTGTTTTCGCACCCCAAAAGAAGTGAGAGTCTGTTAGAAATATTACGAATTTCCACTTTGTCACAGTATTATTCCGTAATTTCAATCTGCTGAGGAAATACAAAATGGTTCACGGGTGTGGTCGGATTTTGTGTATGGTTTGTAAAAAATTTGTATATCGGGGGAACAGGTGTTATATGCAGTCCTTTGACACTATACGTGGAAGTTAGATAATCTCAAGTCCGAGGAAATACAGTGTATTTTGGGAGAGGAGAAAACCGCACGTACACAGATGAGGTCGATGATGTTGGAGTTGTGAGCCATGAAATGGACCAGACTCATATACAGCACAGCAAGGAAAAGAAAATGAAAAGCATAAAGAAAAAAGAAAAGAAAGAAAAGCTGCTTCAAAAAGAAAGGTGCTTCCAAGTTTGTATTATTTGACTTTGAATGCACGGAAGAGTGTGGAATGCACATCCTAAATTACTGTGTTGCAGAGAAAGCGTGCTCCGAATTGTCTCTCCGGAGTCCTTACCCCTTGGAACGCTGTGCAACACTTGCTGAACCAAAGAAGAAGAAGGGGAAAAAAAAGAGGTATTCGCGGGAGAAGACACTGGCAACGAATTTTGCCAGTCGGTAGTGGCTGTTCGGCAAAGAAGAAAATAAAGGCAGTACAGTCCTCGCGCACAACTTCGAGGGTGTGATGGAGTTTGCATACAACGATAATTGTACGATACGACAACTGTATTGATAGGAAGTTTGTCAAACTATGTCCCGTACCTCCAAACCCCTGTGAAGCTGACTATTAGGATGTACAAACACAAAATCTGTTAGTTATTACGAGTGTGAACTTAGGAAGGTGGGAAAATGTGGTACATTGATTTTACATCAGTGTACCGTAGCATGGATTTCCACAGTTGTGTATGACGGATAATGATAAAACCTGCCACGACAGGGATTATCACAGTAATAAGGGAATTGATCCGGAACGTGAGAAAATTGTTAAAACAAAGGCATTGAATGTCCCTTCGAAAACTTTCATATTGAAAATGAATTCATTTCTAGAGCATTTAGGGATAAGGAATAATCTCCCCCAGTGTTCAGGTCATAAAGATATAGCCCAAAAGATTTGACTACAACGTTAATAGTGACAGCTTTGAATTTCCATTAATGATGAGATAGGTGTGGACTGTAATGTCCATCACGTAAGAGAAGTTTGACATCATGGAGAAATTTGTATAACACACAAAGCTCGTGTTTCGATGCATTGGGTATTAGACAGTTACTTGTTCAACGATTCTTTGGTATCTTCATGTCAGCGAACATTGCACTTTGTGCCATTCAACGGTTGTAGTTCATTTTAGCTTACCTACACATGTATGTAACTGTGTTGAATCAGTTTGTTTGATATGCTTGTTCGAAATTAAATGATGAGATGTTGGAATAATTTTATGGATGAAAAAAAAACAACAACAACAACACTCCATTAAGAATTATACTGGAAACCTTATAAAGTGTGCAGTTGATGTTTTTTTTTTCTCGAAAATCTTTTGCATTGGTTCGTACTAAAAGTCAATATCACAACCGAGAGAGAACGTGTCATGCAGTCTTTACTTACGTGTCTACTTTATTCTGAGATTTTGAGCGCAATAGCCTGTTACATCAGGAAATATCACTGTAATAAAGGAATTGAACTGGAACGTGAGGAATTTTGTGAAAACAAAGGGATTGAATGTCTCTCTGAAAACTTTCGTATTGAATTTATTTCTGGAGCGTTCAGGAATGAGGAATAATCTCCCCCCAGTGTTCAGGTCATAATAATATAGTCCAAAAGATTTGCATACAACGTCAATAGTGAAAGCTTTGAAATTTTTTATGAGATATGAGATTTATGAGATTTTTGATGAGATAGCTGAGGACTGTAATTTCCATCACGTAATAGGAGTCTGCATGACACCATGGAGAAATTAGTATAAAACACAAAGCTTGTGTTTCGATGCATTAGCTGTTAGATAGTTACTAACTTGTTCAACGATTCTTTGGTATCTTCATGTCAGCAAACATTGCACTTTGCTGCTGTTCAACGGTTGTAATCCACTTCAGCTTACTGTACATATGCATGTATGATAGTGTTGAATCCGTTTGTTTGACGACGAAATAAAATGAAGAGATGTTGAAATGATTTCATTACCGGGTGCAAGATGAAAACAAAAACACTCCAGTAAGAATGATACTGGAAACTGTATAAAGTATGACAGTTGATTTTTTTTTTTGTTCGAAAATCTTTTGCAAATGGTTTGTAATAAAAGTCAATATCACAAACAAGAGAGAAAATTTGAGCAGTCTTTGCTTACGTGTCTACTTTAATCTCAGATTGTTAGCACTATAGAGAAGAGAAAGAGAGAGATGTAGAGCGCGACGTTTGTTGTTGTTGTCTTTTATTAGAAAGGTAAGGGTGGCGCCTTTACAAGCTATGAGAGAATTATGTGGAGCGCTACGTTTGTTATCTTGGTATAGGAAGGTGAGGGTGGAGCCTTTGCATGCGCTATGACTATGAGATGGGGAGCGCTACATTTGTCGTTGTTGCTGTCGGGTTGTTGTTTTTTTCAGAAAGGGTGAGCATTGTGTGGAGCTTTGTGCACGAATATACATGTCTGTAGCGATGATTTTTTTTTTCGTGAAATTGTATCCCAACATTCCACGAAGCTGTTGCACGGAGCCTCGTATGATGTATCGTGCACCAAAGTGATCTTCATTATCGCTCGTTCATATTGTAGAATGAATAGGAAGACAATGCATATACATGAGATACATGAGAAACTATTGTATTTGCTGCAATAGTTTCACACGCATAAGATAAAAAAAAAAAACATGTTGGTCGGTAAATACAGCTATCACAAGCTCAAACTTGCTAAAGATTTATCGAAGGAAAAACCAATACTTAACAGAAAAAAAAGTGACAAAGAAAACCTCTCAGATTATTTATCGCAACACACACATCCACGTATCGCAACTAAAATTTGCTTGTGCATAAAATACAAATGAATGCGAGAAATACATGTACACTCTCATTCACAACAAGATCATTCTTAATGATATTGTGTACGGTGTAAACGTCTGCAAAATTAAATGAAGAAAACGGTCTATTGTCGAACGTGTTAAGAAGAAATATTCTTTTTTTCGTTTTCGGCGAAGTATATTACACCGACCAAACTACAAAAACACAAAACGAAATAGCCACCTCTTAACCCAAATCTTGAAAACGATTAAATGCGTCAATCCCGTGCTTTATCTGGAAATGATAACGAGAATTATCTACCTAATATCATATCTTTTTTTTTGTCCACTCCAAAGTTGATAATAACGGACGTGCATGTTCATCTGTACTGCTTATTCAGTTTGGAATGATACAATGATAAATTCCCTCAATCTCTACTCTCTTTTTTTTTCGTATTCAAGTTCAAAGGCGAATTAAATTACATATTCGCAGTAAGAATTGCTCGCTCTGAATATCTGTGGGTAATGCAAGCGATATGCTCCACAAACACAAAAGGCCGAATGAACCTGAACTCGAGTAAAGGAAGTTTAGATTTCCCGCCCCCCCCCCCCCCACTTCATGGAAGAAAGTCATTTCCTACAGGTTACGTAATACCATCGACTTTTTTCTGGCCACTGTAAAAAGATACCACTGCGTTACGCACAGGCACTTTCAAACCTTCGCCTCCATGGTTGCCAAGCTTGCACAACCAAAGTTTGATCAAAACACGCATCATTATCAGAAACTACTGGTAGTCTAGTTCACGTATGGTGTTCACATTCAATTTAGTTATGCGATTGTCATGAATAATCAAGTGAAATACTCGACAAAGTCATGGATTGACATTCAACAGCATAATATACGAACTATGGTCGAAGTAGTCTAAGATTCAAGTGATGCGTTGATGACAGTTTCATTTGAGTTGCTCAAAGAGTAAACTGTTTTTTTTTTTTTTTTGCTTCACAAACCAAATCGTATCATGAGAAAAACTGGGTCCGTTTGTAGATACTTGGTATGGCTATACACGTTTATCGCATACGTATGAATCAGTTGGTGCTGTTATTCTTTCTTTCTTCATGTACGCAGGAAAAATATAACTCAGTAGATTCGAGTCAATTAAAAATTCTGAGTATTTCGTTATTTGTTTAGGCTACATCATGATCCGTTACGCCCTCATAAATATCTCATGTATATGCATTGTCTTCCTATTCATTCTACAATATGAACGAGCGATAATGAAGATCACTTTGGTGCACGATACATCATACGAGGCTCCGTGCAACAGCTTCGTGGAATGTTGGGATACAATTTCACAAAAAAAAAAAAAATCATCGCTACAGACATGTATATTCGTGCACAAAGCTCCACACAATGCTCACCCTTTCTGAAAAAAAAACAACAACCCGACAGCAACAACGACAAATGTAGCGCTCCCCATCTCATAGTCATAGCGCATGCAAAGGCTCCACCCTCACCTTCCTATACCAAGATAACAAACGTAGCGCTCCACATAATTCTCTCATAGCTTGTAAAGGCGCCACCCTTACCTTTCTAATAAAAGACAACAACAACAAACGTCGCGCTCTACATCTCTCTCTTTCTCTTCTCTATAGTGCTAACAATCTGAGATTAAAGTAGACACGTAAGCAAAGACTGCTCAAATTTTCTCTCTTGTTTGTGATATTGACTTTTATTACAAACCATTTGCAAAAGATTTTCGAACAAAAAAAAACAATCAACTGTCATACTTTATACAGTTTCCAGTATCATTCTTACTGGAGTGTTTTTGTTTTCATCTTGCACCCGGTAATGAAATCATTTCAACATCTCTTCATTTTATTTCGTCGTCAAACAAACGGATTCAACACTATCATACATGCATATGTACAGTAAGCTGAAGTGGATTACAACCGTTGAACAGCAGCAAAGTGCAATGTTTGCTGACATGAAGATACCAAAGAATCGTTGAACAAGTTAGTAACTGTCTAACAGCTAATGCATCGAAACACAAGCTTTGTGTTTTATACTAATTTCTCCATGGTGTCATGCAGACTCCTATTACGTGATGGAAATTACAGTCCTCAGCTATCTCATCAAAAATCTCATAAATCTCATATCTCATAAAAAATTTCAAAGCTTTCACTATTGACGTTGTGTGCAAATCTTTTGGACTATATCATTATGACCTGAACACTGGGGGAGATTGTTCCTCATCCCTGAACGCTCCAGAAATAAATTCAATACGAAAGTTTTCAGAGAGACATTCAATCCCTTTGTTTTCACAAAATTCCTCACGTTCCAGTTCAATTCCTTTATTACTGTGATATTCCCTGATGTAACAGGCTATAGTGCTCAAAATCTCAGAATAAAGTAGACACGTAAGTAAAGACTGCATGACACGTTATCTCTCAGTTGTGATATTGACTTTTAGTACGAACCAATGCAAAAGATTTTCGAGAAAAAAAAACATCAACTGCACACTTTATAAGGTTTCCAGTATAATTCTTAATGGAGTGTTGTTGTTGTTGTTGTTTTTTCATCCATAAAATTATTCCAACATCTCATCATTTAATTTCGAACAAGCATATCAAACAAACTGATTCAACACAGTTACATACATGTGTAGGTAAGCTAAAATGAACTACAACCGTTGAATGGCACAAAGTGCAGTGTTTGCTGACATGAAGATACCAAAGAATCGTTGAACAAGTAACTGTCTAATAGCCAATGCATCGAAACACGAGCTTTGTGTGTTATACAAATTTCTCCATGATGTCAAACTTCTCTTACGTGATGGACATTACAGTCCTCAGCTATCTCATCATTAATGGAAATTCAAAGCTGTCACTATTAACGTTGTAGTCAAATCTTTTGGGCTATATCTTTATGACCTGAACACTGGGGGAGATTATTCCTTATCCCTAAATGCTCTAGAAATGAATTCATTTTCAATATGAAAGTTTTCGAAGGGACATTCAATGCCTTTGTTTTAACAATTTTCTCACGTTCCGGATCAATTCCCTTATTACTGTGATAATCCCTGTCGTGGCAGGTTTTATCATTATCCGTCATACACAACTGTGGAAATCCATGCTACGGTACACTGATGTAAAATCAATGTACCACATTTTCCCACCTTCCTAAGTTCACACTCGTAATATAAACTAACAGATTTTGTGTTTGTACATCCTAATAGTCAGCTTCACAGGGGTTTGGAGGTACGGGACATAGTTTGACAAACTTCCTATCAATACAGTTGTCGTATCGTACAATTATCGTTGTATGCAAACTCCATCACACCCTCGAAGTTGTGCGCGAGGACTGTACTGCCTTTCTTTTCTTCTTTGCCGAACAGCCACTACCGACTGGCAAAATTCGTTGCCAGTGTCTTCTCCCGCGAATACCTCTTTTTTTTTCCCCTTCTTCTTCTTTGGCTCAGCAAGTGTTGCACAGCGTTCCAAGGGGTAAGGACTCCAGAGAGACAATTCGGAGCACGCTTTCTCTGCAACACAGTAATTTAGGATGTGCATTCCACACTCTTCCGTGCATTCAAAGTCAAATAATACAAACTTGGAAGCACCTTTCTTTTTGAAGCAGCTTTTCTTTCTTTTCTTTTTTCTTTATGCTTTTCATTTTCTTTTCCTTGCTGTGCTGTATATATGAGTCTGGTCCATTTCATGGCTCACAACTCCAACATCATCGACCTCATCTGTGTACGTGCGGTTTTCTCCTCTCCCAAAATACACTGTATTTCCTCGGACTTGAGATTATCTAACTTCCACGTATAGTGTCAAAGGACTGCATATAACACCTGTTCCCCCGATATACATTTTTTTTTACAAACCATACACAAAATCCGACCACACCCGTGAACCATTTTCTATTTCCTCAGCAGATTGAAATTACGGAATAATACTGTGACAAAGTGGAAATTCGTAATATTTCTAACAGACTCTCACTTCTTTTGGGGTGCGAAAACAATGATCGTTCTCTAAATTTCAGCTGTTCCTATTGCAATGTCGCAATGTTGCGTCTTACGATAGTGCGGAACACTGTTTACCGTGGCAAAAGTTGCAAACATTCTAACATTATTTTGTGCTCAAACTTTACATCGTATCCCTTCAGACACTTCTAACAGAAGTAAGATCTGCGAAAAAAAAAATGCACTGAGGGAGGTAACCAAGTCGAAGTGTTCGTTATGCCAATAATAGTATATGGCACGATCTCGGTCTTTTAGAATATACAATAATGCTCAAATTGGCTTTCGAAATGACAATTACTCTGTATATAGTTTCTCGTTTTGGGAGTGTTTTCAAAAGACTGGTTCTCCTTTGGACAGCATTTCCCATACGGGACATTTACTTCTCTATGCAAATCTCTCGCGATGTCCGCTTGGTGTCCATAACTTTGCCTTATTGAATACCAGTCTGGGTCATTTCTTTTTGTATGCGAGCGATTTCCATTACTATCGCTCTAGTGCAAGTCTTCTCATCCACACCCCGATTTTTTATTTGGATGATGCTACGCATTTTCGGCAATTCTTAATTGAGGTTCAGAACCCATTGACTTGATTTCTTTCCCTCAGGCAGGGCAAAATGATATTTGTGTGACGTTAAACGTCCAAATTTCATCGAGTGATAGTTGTTCATCTTGTGATTTGAGCGTTGACTGCAATTGGGTACTGATTGCATCGCGCCTCCTAATGATTCTCCCTAACGAAAGACATGCTGATTAGCTTATCCATACAGTTCAGAAGTATTTAAGACGACTCTTACGAAATCTCTGTCCTGAGCACCCTCAACCACGTCATCTACAATTTTTTATTGTCGAATAGCCCATTCACACGACGCAGCATAGCACTCATGGGACCGTTTCTCCCGACCGGATTAAAAAAACAAACAAACAAACAAACAAAAAAAAAAGATATATAATCAGTCATGGTGGCATTATACTTCTTACAATGTCTTTGAATGACCATTCTCACATATATGCAAATTTGGCAGTTGGCTTCGTAGTTCTTCGGCTTACCGCTTCCTGACTGGGATGGATGACGTAACTCCCTCCATCTCCCGATGTTTGAGGCTTCTTTAGGCATCGTTACTGCTCCCAGTTGCTCGCGTTCCTCCAACATGACTCGTATACTCGGACCAGGCTCGATATTCCCCCAACTAAGGTTTTATATGAAATGGAATATGTTACAACCATGTGTTAGCATCAACACTATGACTTACTCACTTCGAAGAGAAAAGTCGCATCTACCATACACGCCATTTGCGTGTTGCAACCCTGTACTCACTTTTTGACAGTCCTACACAATTTGGTATATGCATACACGTGAAATAAAAAACTAAAATAACGACCCTACAAAAAGATAGAATAAACAATGTAAACGTACCTGCACTCGGGTGATTGTGGAAATTCTTCGTAGAGTTCGTCTCTCAGAGCCAATACTTCAGCGATCGTATGAAATAATGCTGAAGATGTTTTTATCTTCCTCTTGTCACATGTATATACGCTCTGTATATCAGGTTCCTTAACCAAAGCAATCTTCTCCACAAGTTTGTATTGCCCGCCATATAATATTTACTCACATTTTTTCCGTCTTCTTTTGCCCATTTTATTTTTTTCCCTTCTGTTTCAAGGCTGTCGTACTATATCTTCAAGCTATATGCTTTTTTGACGACAGTCTTCTGCTTTCACACTCCCAATACATGCACCATAATTCAGTCAGATCATTTGATCCACGTTATCCCGGGTGGTTCCCAATTGACGTGTTCTCTTATTTTTTCTTTTCTTTTCTTTAATCTGTATATGTATATCTCAGTTATGTTCGGCGGTACACACTGTATGCTTTGTCGTCTTGAAAACAAAAAGAAATGGCTGTATTTCATTTGTACTATGTTCTATGCAGATAATTCCCAATAAACTCATTTGAATTGAATTGAATTGAATAATAATTTATTTGAATCACAACTCACCGAGATCCTCAGAGGGCTGACCACTATCGCATCCTTTGACCAATAACATCGTGGCATCTTGTAACGGGTATGTTGGAGTAGACCTTTTATTCGTTCCAATTGGTCAGCTCTTGGTGATACTTCCGACCAACCAAACATAATCGTCATTTCCGCCGCGTTACTGGTCATTGAAATTAAGCATAGCCTTTGGTCCCTTCACCCACACCTTCATCATCTCTCTTTCTCTCTCTCTGACAAGGCCTTCCTGTCTTGGACTCCTGTTTTAAACTCTCACAAAGAACTTCTGATCTCCTCAACATTCTCTGGTAGATTATCGTTATATGAACTTGATTCTCTTTATACTATCCTGAATGATGTACACTGCATTCTGTTCATTGTGCCCATTGCAAGCTTGTGCCTGGATACACTTTTGATCGCTGTTCGGATACCCATCGTGCATTACCATTTATCGTTGCTGGACATATCGTTTAAGTGACCATTGACCATTATACTGCATTATACTGTATTCCTCATCACCCTGCCTGGAATTGTCTGAGCCAACCATTTTGATCAAGGAGAAAATACATGGATAAGAACTATTTCCCTCTCTTTTAGGCATCATCACCATGCATCATCATCCAGGTACATTGTATAATATGCTATTTTACAGTCTTACACTACAAAGAGATAGTCACTCGCTGCTGATATCTTCATCATGTGGTTTCTTCATTTCTTTCATAGCTTTTTTTTTTTGGTTGAGGCTATCGCTATGTGAACTTGATCTCTCTTTATACCATCCTGATTGATGTACACTTCCATCCTGCTCATTGTGCGGAATATACATGATCCGAAATTTCAAGCTTGTGCCTGGATACACTTTTGATCGATGTGCATTACCATTTATCGTGGCTGGACACATCGTGTAAGTGACCATTGACCATTATTCTGCATTCCTCATCAAGCAATACTGCACTTCACAATTAGTGCAGCATTACTCATCCCAACACGCAAAAAATAGGTGCACCGTTACCGTATGAATGGACTTGACCATGTCCCTTCCCTTCCATTGTCTACCAATTTCCTCCTGAGCCATACTCTGTTGTTTGTGTCAGGCCACACCATCCTGTCTTGAATTTTCTGAGCCAACCATTTTGATCAAAGAGGAAATACCTGGATAACAACTATTTCCTTCAACATCATCACTGCTTCATCATCCCAAGGCATACATTGTGTATGCTATTCTACAGTCTTACATTATAGAGGGATAGTCTCTCGCTGCTGATATCTTCATCGTGTGGTCTCTTCATTACTGACATAGCTTTTTGGTTGATGCTATATCGCTATGAATTTGAACTCTCTTTATACCACCCTGAATGATGTACACTTCCATTCTGCTCATGTGTGGAATGTACATTGGAACTGCAAGCTTGTGCCTGGATACACTTTTGATCGCTGTGCATTACCACTTATCACGGCTGGACACATCCTGTAAGTGACCATTGAACATTATACTGCATTTTTTCATCAAGCAAAACTGCACTACACAATTAGTGCAGCAATATATCACCAACAAAGTATGCCGATGCATATTCATGATTTCATTTCGTAAACAACACGCTTCCCCCTCCGGAAACGAGTTTCAGTCATATCGTCATAAACAGGAAAGTGACTAATTACTAACGGAAGTCACTTTCACTCATCACCGGAACTCCCAATTAGCGCTAATTAGTAGGTGTTAATTAATTCTCCCTGTCTATACAGACTACTATAACTACTCCACCCCCCCCCCCCCCCGATCTCGGCCGTCGACCGCGCGATCGCGACGAAAATTGGCACACACATTGCCTATGATGTAATCCAAAATACCATGAAGTTCATTTTTCAAAAAAAAATCATTTATGCTAAATTATGCTAATTTATGCATAATGATGCATGAAATCAAACTATTTGGTATAAATCACAAAATAAAACTCAAAACAGGCACATTTTTTGTGCGAATATCCTTTTTAGTGTCCTTAGCAAATGTAAAAAAAAATCGTGATATCAGAAAAAAGTATTTTATTGGTTTTTTTTTTATTTGTTATGCATTTCTTTGTTTTTTCGACTTTATGTTTTTCATTGTTTTTTCGATGAAATTTGTCCGCGACATCGCTCCGAACGAGAAAATATGTTATTCATTGATTTTAATCAATAAAACACCAAAATAATCATGCTTTTATGAAATTTGCCTGCAAGCACAGTTTGCATTGAAATTGTACACAAATTCACGTTTTTGAGCAATTTCGGGTCCGACATGCATGTACATATTGATCCGTAACTTCAGAACTGCGCACCCGGGCGCCGAAAATTTGGTGTCAAAAGATGCGGGAGACTCGAAAGAAAAAGTCATGAAACGTCGCGGCGATAGCTTTTTGCGATTGCAATACATCGCGCGGAACGTCGAGGGGGGGGTTGGGGCCTCGGAGCCCCCCCCCCCCCCCCGGCCTAGGTAGGGTTAACATCCAATTTACAGTTGTCAGTTATAACCACTCTATGTGTCCTGTTTTCAAAATATGACGCTAGAGTTCAAAAGCCATACCACCAATACCATATCTCTCACGCAAACGAGATAGCAACGTTTCATGTACAATCGTGTCAAATGTTGCCTTATAATCAAGTAGGAGCAACTGGGTACGAGTAAAATTGCCTCTTCACCTTTGTCGAGGCACTGAAGGATATCATTGACAACTCTAATCAATGCAGTTTCACAACTATATGGTACTGTCTATACGCAGCTTGAGTATTAACATACAAATTGTTTTTCTCAAGATAACCGTTCAATTGCTGGACCATGATTCTTAAAATCGTCTTGCCAAGGAATTTTAGATGAGCAATTGGCCTGTAGTTTTTCAAGTCCTCCGGATCCAATCCAGCTCCCTTGATGATAGGTGAGATATGAGCCTTCTTTAATGAATCCGGGAAACGACCACTTGCCAGAACCAAATTAACTACATATCCTTGTGATTATAGGAGCTTGCTCATCAATGCACCTGTTAAGCAAGTCTGTTGGGATTGGATCCAATTCACACGTGGTAGATTTTGAGCGAGAAACAGCTGTTTTCACCTGCAGCGGAGATACAGCTTGAAATTCATCAAACTTCATGTTAGTTTTATGAAACATAACATCACCAACCCCAGGACAAGATGGAGGATCAAGGGATGGAACAATCCGTTTTGTCAGCAAAGAATATACAAAACCGGTCCGCCAGAGAAGGGTCATCAACGTTATCCTTTGGCAGTGTTTTATCGGTCAGTTTCATACTTTTGTCATTCGAATTTATCAATGTGCATTCAAATTCACACAGCGTACGAAAGCGAAAATATTCGGTCACTAAGATTCAGAATCCGAGCGATCAATTTCATTTTAATGGGAGATCTATTTCGTTTTCGTCAAATCAAATTCACGTTCATTTCTATATAATATATATACAATGTATATATGTATATATATATATATATATATATATATATATATTAATATGTATATATATATATCAGTTGGGTATAGTCCCTTGGTTATAATTTGTTGAGTATTGATGAAAAGTGATCGATGATGTAAAGCAGAGCACTGTAGGCTCTCTGCCTTTCTGCCTTGATGAGAAGGTCATAATCATCTGCAACAAAAACGCGCTCAACAAGAGGTCCAAACTCATTTAAAAACCCAGACACCGGAACAAGTACGCCTATATGAGATTAAAGCCTAAGATGGCATTAAAACGCTTTAACCTGGCGAGGTTATAATCCCATTATATAAATATATACTTGTATAGGCCTACCATGGACCTACAACGTATAAACATATACACATATCGAACTTACAGTGGACAAGACTTTCAAAACATTTTATCAATCTATACTAGATGCGATATGCAGGCCCTACATGAAGAACTTTTCATTTTTATCACTTCCTATTGCTTCCTTTCATATATGATATTCGTTCTTGAAAAAAAAGAAAATGTATGTATGATCCAAACGTAACGAATATTAGCTCTGTAAATGACTATGTAAGTATTTTGTTGATTTGCTGATTTGTATTGATTTTGAGGGGATGCAGAAATAAAAACTGAACTGAACTGAACTGAACTGAACTTGAAGGTTGGGTGATCCATGGTTATTGCTATTGTGCTGTAAACAGCCTGTAAACATTTGTTTATTTGTTTGTTTATTTGCAAGGTGTCAAAAATTGATGTATACAAAATAAACTTGCTGTTGTACAACATGACAAGTTTTCGTAGTAATTTCTTCGTTGTCAAGCTCTTGCTCTTGTTTGGCCAACACGGGGAATATAAAATCCTGCACATCGACGAGTTTGTCATGAAATGGCAAATTTCTCAATATTTGGCAAAATTTAGAGTATTGCATAAAGCTTACATTACACTGTACATAGAGTCTTCTCTTTGTCGTGTTAACCCTATAAAGCTCAAGGGTTGGGGAACATTGTGCCCCCTACCAGATTTTCGTTTGCCACTCCTTCGTCCTTAATCCGATTTCAACCAAATTTGGTGACTTTTCCTAAAATCTAATTGCGAACATTTAGATATATAATTTATTTATATTTGATGTTGCTGGTTGCCATGGCAACCATAAACTGACAACCATGTCAGTCAGATTTTGCATCTTTTTTCTGTTCCCATTTCATTTAACAGCATTACAGTGTATGAAATAGGTGTTTCTTGGCTAAAATTTGTTGAAGAAGCAAAATTTGAAGTAATTATGGTGCTGGAAAGTTTTTCTTATTATTTACTTTGATTTATGTGACAAAGGCATAAAACTATAGATATAATAGAGATAACTGAAAAAAAATATTTTTTTTTCTACAGATTGCCCTTATATTTTGAGTTATTTTGATTCCTTCACCAAGTTATGACTCTAATATCATTAGTTTATCATATTATCAATTTGCAATCTCAAAATTCCACTATTATGCGAATATTTTTTTTTCTATTTTCCTCATCCGAGGTACTTTATTTTTCCACATATCTTCGCATATTTACAATCACATTATCTGCAAGTATCCAAAAGGCATTCAACATAATCATTATGACAGGAAAAAAATAATTAAAGGGTACATCAATGGTACCAACCAAAATAATTGCGTATTCTTCTTAATCCAATATCATCGAATCTCGTTTGGTTGCACTTCAAACTGATATAAAATCTTAATTCCGCTTTCAAATCTTCTACTAAATGGTGTACATTGAACAAACATTTGTTTCTTTCATTGCGTTCTCTGACATAAATCCTGTAGACAATGAATTGGGCATAATTCAAAAAAAGTTTACTAATTTCATCTTTTTGTTACCTATATCATATCCGAGAATAATGACTTTTTCATTGATATCTATTACAAGATCGAAAATATTTCGAATTAAAACCGAAACCACTTTCCAATACATTTTGATTTTTTTTTTTGCATTTCAGCAAAAAATGACAAGTGGTTTCTTTACAATTACATACAGTACACAAATTATCATTCAAAATTTCCCATTTAAACAAATTGTCTTTACTGGGCAGTATTCGATGAAAAAGCTTAAAATTAAATTGCTTTATTCTGTAATCATTAATCTGATGAAGCTTATATTGCAACACCTTTTTCCAATCAAAATCACAGGGTAAATTCAAATAACCTTGCCAGAGGTATAAACATGAAGGTTCTTGTTTTTTCTTATGCAAATTTAATCTATGATAATGTTTAGCTGACGTTTTCTGTACACTGATTTTATCACCTGTTGACAACTCAATAGCATCAAATTCTTCTGTGTGCAGCAGTCTGTATATCATTACGTAACTTGTCTAACCAAAACCTGGGGAATGCTTTTTTTTTTTTTAATTAGACAATTCAAATGAGACGAGCAGCTGCCTGTCTCGGAAGGTTTCATTTATGGATGTAACGTCTTTTCATTCCCCCATCTTCTATAAACTGTTTCACTGTGATAACATTTTCCTTTATCCAACTCTGGGAACAAAACATTTCATTGTCATATCTAATATGACTGCTATTCCAAACAACTTCTTTCCTTATATTATTAACATTAAACATATCTATTATGTAAATATGAAATGTCATAACTATACACGTGCCCATCCCAAATATTTCATCAGGTCTCATAATGTATCACTATGTTGATATGAATAGCGCCCCCATGTGGTGATCTTGAGCAATTTCAAACATAACAAATAATAAAATTCCACTTGCTTATCATTTGTGGCAAATATGAAAATGATTGGTCTGTAATAAGACATATATAATGGGGATAAAGAAATCATACCGAAAAATCACGTTTTTAGCATATTTCCTATGTATATCTTTACACTTTTGTAAATAGCGCCCTCCATGGGTGACCTTGTGAAAATTCAAATGTGCGGTCATGTAGAGTATGACTTACTCTACCTACGTGCCAAATATGACGATGATAAATGAAATAATAAAAAAAAAGTTATATGGGGGGCACAATGTACTCCCCCCCCCCCTTGGGCCTGCGAGGGGTCAAAATAGCTTGGGCTTAAAGTTTCGAAGCAAAATGCAAACAAATATGAACGAACCCATAATTCATTAACATATATTTTTTTAAATTCCAGCTGTCTTTTTTTTTCAAGAATTATGACAAAATCTTTATCATGAATCTTTCTAAGTCAAATTGGTCACTTCGCAGTAAAAACAAATTGAGGATTATCATCCAGCGACAAGCCGGGCTCCAATGCAGTACAGGTGCACGGGTCCGCAGAGCCCACACGATAAACTATACGAACAAGGAACGCTCGCGTCGCGTATTTTGATAATGACTGGATTCATGAAGTTGGGGCAAGTTTTGCCAAACCTCATGTTGTATTCAATCAATGTAACAAATACATGAATACGTACTTTTTTGAAGTTTCTGCAAGATTACAAGAAGTAGAATTCTGTCAAACGTTGTGTGGTTATAGTACCGTGCATTTCCATAAAGGTTCACTGGAATTTAATCACATTCAAATTTCACATTTCTGGGTAAATAGCGCGGGGGGGGGGGGGGGGGGATTCATAATGTTAGCTAGTGCCAGACACTCGTGATCTCTCGGACTACATGCGGAGTGTTGCAGCCTTAGAAGAAGTAAGTGATTCATTACACGGGACGTGTTACAAGTGAACTGTCGCAAAACCACACACACAAACAAGCTCACACAAGACACGCGCATCACGAATACACATAAATATCATTATTCTTGTTTCATTTGCACATTAGAAATTCTTAGCGGACAGGATGTAAGAGCAACACTATTTCTGAAGACACATTGGATGTTAGTGGTAATCGGTTTGATTTCGTCACTGAATTTCAATGTTTGGTAATACTTAATTCTCATTTATTTTGTTCATGATAGTTTTTCCTAACGTATCTCTTTTTCATGTGTCCTTTATTCGCTTTTCAGCGTCAATGTAATCACCATCGCCTATACTATAACAACAGGAATTAAAAACGGAGAAGGCTGAAGCAGGTCAATCATGGAATTATCGTCACTGGTGGAAAATCCAGCCCGTTACGAGGACGTTTACCTGACGGGATTTTCGAGAATTGCCGAGAAGGATGCGGTATTCCATCATGTCACATATCACTTCAAAAATACTGTTCTGGCAACATTAAAAAAAGATTTTGCTCCTGACGGACAATTCAACATGATGAGCGTCGGAGTTGGAATAGGTTTGTCTGCTTTTCTTTTCAATCTATCTTCTTCGCCATATATCAAACAATCTGAAAACGGCAGTCATTATACTTTGGATTACAATGCATGCCAAACCGCAACAGTTTCACTTTACCGTCCTGTAAAAGCAGATAAGAAACATTAATTTCAAAGTACATGTATGTGAATTACCTTGCTATTTCCTCCCCGTTTTTATGTAGTGACAACATAACTAAGCATGTCTCCTCTCTCTGTTTCCTTTTCTCCCTTTCCCTCAACCTCTCTGACAGGGAAACACGAAATAGCACTCGTAAAGACTCTAAGGGAATTTTACAAGAAGCTATCAAGCACCGCTATAGAGCCCAATGCGAATCTACTTCGAGCTTACAAGGAGAATGTACAGAGTGCAGAAATCACTCCACCTGTTGATGTTAAGTACTTTCATGGTACTTTTCGTCAATACTTAGACGACGGTGTAGAAGAGGACGGGAAATTTAACCTCATCAGCGGCATTCATAGCCTGTATTACCTGGGTCAAATTAGAGAGTCAATGGACCAACTCCTGGTCACTTTGAAGGAAAACGGGATTCTTCTGCTGCAGATCAACTCCAGTAAGTCTCATCCAGATCTCTAATCGAGGGATTGCGAAGTTCTTGAGAGGTGCAGATGAATGTGTTGTTAGAGTGTTTTTTTTTTTATTTGATTTGGTTTGATTTATTCACAAAGGCAGATACATATACTGTACACAAATTATAATACTTTTTAAACAGATTTTACATGAAATAATTATGTCATATGCACATACAGTGTCTCAAAGTGTACCAATGCCCTGGAAATCAAGTTTGTCTACAGCTAGAATACACAAAAAACCCCTCTTTTTTTACCTCCGATAGTCTATGAGGCTATACATATTTCGATAATCGGATCATATCTCTATCACAAATTTGGCACTTGTACACCCATTAAGCCGGTTCTAATGTGTGAGCGTTTTAGCTGTACGGCTACGATTTTACGAATAAATCGAGATTTCATTTCCTTCGGGTTTTTTTTTTTTTATATCGCTATCGTTCAAGACGTATTTGGAATAAAATCAATAGCATATAGATTTTTCGACTGTAAGAATCGGGTGAACGACTAGTCTATTTCAAGTTGTTTTTTTTTTTGTACCCTGTTAAGTTTACATTTAAATCCCAAAAAGTAAAAACGGGAGAGACAAAAAAAAAATCTATTAATTTGCAGAGGGCATGTCTCAACTATATTGTAAAAATATAGAAAAAAAACATATTACTCTGAATACTGGAAGAGAATTTGAACGATAAAGTCAATTCGATACAGCAGTTGATATTGCTCGAGGCTATTTGTCCAGCAAAAAGTATTCAGCTGTCCGGCATGATAGTATACGATTCTCTGAAACAGAAGAGGGAGGGGGAAGAAGCAGGAATATAATGTTCATTCGTATACATACGTATATATACACGTAATATACATCATTCATTTATCATAATTACACATATACATATAAATAAACACGTATATATTAGGTGTAATAGTTTAACACTATAGGATCTAGGGCAATAAGCCAGTTCGGAGTTAGCTCACGGGCACATTGGTACGAATGACCTTTTTTTTTCTCAGTTAGTTAGGGGCGCTTCACTCGTTTTCAGAGCGACATAATGCATAAGCTTTACGTAACAATTTATGGGATTCTTCAATCCCGTTCAAACAAAGAATAAACTTGCGTAGACCAGATGAGCAGAATGATCTGTCAATTCACACTTGAGAAAGCATCCATTATTTTGTATTGGATGTATTGACAATCTCTTTCTATTGATATTGCCAAATACCACTTTTGCTGTCAGGTGGATGTGCTGGCAAGCGGCATTTATAAGGATTACATGAATAATCATTACATGACAGATGCTTATCCCAGTAAATTTAAAAACCAACATGCCTGTTGGTCCGAATGACCTTGTTTCTGCTCATGCGCAAAGTGGAACTCCGAACTCGCTTATTACCCCCTGGTTAATTACCCCGGATCCTTCCCGAGGCCCTAATCTTAACCCTTACCCAAACTCCTAACCCTAAACCTAACCCTAACCCTAATCTTTACTCTAACATTACCACTTACCAGTATTTAGCCCGGGGGTAATTGCCCTCTGGGGGTAATTGCCCGGATACGCAAAAACTATACATCAGATAACACTGACATTGATGTAAGCAATAGCTGAAGAGTGTACAATCTAATTGGAGGTTTCATTTAATTCAAGATTTGTTTTTAAGTTAGGTTTCAGATTTTGCTCTTTTCCCAACCCTCTGTACGAAACTTAAAGCGACATTCCAGACGATTTTCATAATTTTACATCATGTAGTACATAAATCGACAACTCCATGTACAGATTTGTGGAATTCATTGTGGTTATTTAGCAGAGAAACAATACTTTGAAAAACCTTAAACAAATTATACTGAACAAGGATGGTGACAAAGGAGGTTCACATATTTCAGATATGTAGTAGTGTAATTCCATTACAATACCGCTTGCTTGCGAGTTCACCTGTGCATAATCTATGCATGCCTTCTTCTTTTGTTCTGTTTCCTTGAGCCCCAACTCATGCATTCTTATGGTGACTTTGCCATGTCATCATCCTTGTTCATTGCAATGTGTTCTTAATTTTGAAAATATTCTTATTCTTAATCCAAATTATCAGAAATTTTGAAACTCTGTCCTCATTATAACTAATAGTTGTTCAAATGAAAAAAAAAAAAATCTGAAAATCATCCGGAAGTCTCCTTTAAACTTTGCACAGGAGTCAAATGTGTGTATGGCAGTGTGTGGTTGGAACCCAGACAATGGTCCTGAACAATGGCCAGGGTTTGAATGCTCTATCATATTCATGAGAAATTCCACAACTACAGCTAGTCTTTATTAAATCCTGAAATGTAGTGAATGCAAGCGCCAGAAAATATGTGATTATTTTTTTTTAATGTGCGTGTATTTTACCCTTTACCATGAATTCAGACTAGCATTGCCCAGGGCAATCCATCATGAATTATTAATAAAGCATGCATGTGTCTTGGAGCGAGAGGCCGGAAGCCTAGTCAGCAGGGCTTTGAAAATGTGGTATTCGCGGTATTCATGTCTATTGTTCAGGGTCATTGCTAGCACACACTCTCACACACATCATTGGTTCCTGCGTAGAGTTCAATTTTGTACAGAGGGTTAAAATTTGATCAGAATCTGGAACCTGATTTTAAGATTAATCATGGATTTAATGAAACTGATTCATGTTTTCATATTCAAATCACGTCCAACTAAATTGTACACTATTCAGCTATTATAACAGTGTCATGACCTGTGATATAGAGTTTTCGAACTATTAAGGATTATTAGTGGGGAATGTTTTTTTGGAAGCCCTAGTATGTATGTGTAAATATAAATCATATGTTGGTGAGTGCGTGTTGATTTATTCTTACATGCATATCCATACAAACACACACACACACACACACACACTTCGAGTACATACATGTGTATGATATAGGCCTTCATGTATATAATGAGTTTGAATCCTAATTCAGCTAAACGCCATTTTCATTTTTTTTAGCAGTAATATCAACATACAGAATGTAATATCTTTACAATGCTTATACACTGTTTTGTTACATAACAAGAAATAACTTAACATATTCTAAGATTATCACATATGTTTTAATTATTGTCTTTCTTGTTCAGTAGCTTTTATTCTCACCTATCTTCCACACTATTTTGGCGGTTAAACTGTTCATGATATTATGTTAATGGAGAGCTTCTTCGCAAAATGGACTAAGAGTCATTTCGAAAATTGTGAAGTAGGGCCATCAGAGCGGAATAAACCCTTTCTAGTGTCACACGTACAACACTCCTTCCACAACAATGATTATTCTTGAAGTTTTGATTAAGAATAACTCACATTTAATTGTCAAATTATCTGTTAGCGGCTTTAATCCCATATACCTAAAATTAACTAAAATGGAATTATATCGTTTGGTGATCAAACTCTTCATTTTACTATGTAAGAATGTATAGATACATGTATGATTATGACCTATGTATTTTATTTGATCCGCGTATTGCCCGTAGGCCCTTTTATGGTAGAGGGAATGACACGATAGGAAAATGCATTACACACTGTAATTGCCATTTGGTATTTATCGAAACTCAAATTTTTGCCTTCCCCCTTTCACCAGGGATGAAAATGCTCAATTATCTTCATAGCGATATTAATGATGGTATTAGCATCCTATATACGGTATAATTGAATGTGTGACGGGTTGAAAAGTTGGTTCAACCGTTAGAATTTTTAGGAAAATAAGAATCTCCACCTTTTACCTCTTGTGTACTGGAAATATATCCATCCATGCATTCATATGCATACTTCTCCAAGAATGGAAATATTTATTCCTTTGTGTATGTGCGTGTGAATTGATGTAGTAATACAGCAATCCTAAATTTGATCTCACTTTGATTGTTTAAACCAAGAACACAGTGCGTTTGTCAAGCTAGGGAAGGCAGTACCAAGTCTTAATCGGCAGGATGTCAATATCACCTTTACGGGGGAGGATGTCACACGAGAGGCCGAGAGACGAGGGTGTGACGTCACAAAGATACCGCTGCAGCTAACGTTGGACGTCACCGAAATCTTTGACGAGACGTCCGACTTCGGAAACAAGATTTTAGATTTCTTCACGATGACCAGCTACTTCCGTCAAACAGCTCCCAAGGCGCTGGTTGAAGAGGTGATGGAGTTTTGGCGTGACAACAGCTCAAGGGATGAATCGGGTCGCTACAGCGCTAACTTTGAAGAGTATTTGATGATTGTACAGAAATATTCTCAATTGTAATTGTTCGAAATGATTTTATGATAACGTATATCACAATTATCGTATTTTTTTTTTTTTTTTTGGCTAAGGGAAAACCTTTTTTTTTTCCTCATAATCAAGACCAGGAAAACATTGCGTGTGGGTTTCGAAATTAATGGCAAATATGAGGCTGACAAAAATATTTCAAAAAATTCTTGAGACATCATTCTAAATGAGATCAATGTCAAAATCTCCCATTATAACAATACTTTTATTAACAAAAAGGTGACTTTTAAAGAATTTCTAATACAATTTTGAAGCTTTGGGATCTATAAACAATACCAATCCTTGTATAATGATTTACTTTGCGGAATGGGAGTTTCCAAGAAGACTCTGCAATATCATTCATAGTTCGTCACAAACAAACTCAAATTCATGAGTGTTCAGGAATGACACAGCGGTGAACTGTAGGAATTAAGAGGGTGAAGGGTATCAGAAGTAGATAAATGTGAAAGCGCTCACAAAGATTGTGATATTGACTTACATACAATAAAGGACAATTAACATATCAGATTATCTAAGACAACATCGAAACAATTTTATAATTTGTTATGTGAGAGTAAGAAAAGTGATCTAACTATATTGTTATATGGAAAGAGAGGTTTGATTTGAATACTGATTTTAATTGGAATACTGTTTTGAAACAAAAGTTTCGAAAACTAAGGAACAAAAAAGTTAAGCAATGCTACTTCAAGATATTACATTGTATTTTACCTAATAGATATAATCTTTTCAAATGGAAAATTGTAAGTGATGATTTATGTATAACATTTTGTTCTGAAAAAGAAACCTTTAGTCATGTTCTGGAGTGTGCCAAACGGTCTATGTTTTGGAAAAAGATCTCTGATTTTATTCAGTTCGCTTTAAAAAAAAAAACAATTTTATTTAACGAGAAATTATTGATTATTGGAGTTGACTTAAAGAGTCCAAATGTAACGATTATAAATAAAACATTGATTAATGCTTATATGCAATTTATAAACAATACATTTATGCATTTATTTAAAGGACATTCATACAATAGTTTGAAAATATGGATTACTTTTAGAAATGAAATACTGTTAGATAATGGTTCTGAGATTGTATCAAACATGCTGCGATCATTTACTTAGTAACCGAGAAGAATCTGTATTCTTTTTAGTATGTGCCCATTCAATTGTTTTGGAAATGAATGAATAAAGTACCTCTGTAGAGGGAAAAAGATCCCGCCAAATTAAGCCATTAAATGTGAACAAATCTTTACCAGACTTTTCCTTTTTAAATGCTGTAAAATAATTAGCCAGACTGTCTTCTTTTCATTCGAATATTTTGTACTTGGACTAATTAGGCAATAATAATTTTTCAACCGGAAGACTTATACACCGTTAAATTTTGTAACATTTGTTAAATTGATTTCATAACATTGATAGAAAAAGAAAAGTTGACGCAGGTATAGCAGTTGACATTTATCAGCTGAAATATATTTCTAACGTGATTTTGACTTCTATCAATATTTGGACACGATGTCAAATTACCAATATTGAAAGAGTAGAATGAATAATTCCAAAATGTCCATTTCAAGTTCTTGTTCTTGTAAGGTACATTTGAACTTCTGACTGTGTCTTATTGCATCTTATAGTTTGCATTTACCTCGATGCGTTGACAGCAAACATATATCATTTATATTGACGCGCTTTTAAGGGTTTGGGAACAGATTTTTGCTTGTTTAATTTATTTTGTAGAATATAAGTTAGATTAGGTAATGACTCTCCTGTACAACGCCTTTTGAATCTTCTTTAGTTTTAAAAACGTATGGAGGAAAGTGGGGCAATAATTCAATTCAATTCTTCAATTCACTGTTTTATTTCATTTTTGATAAGAACATAATTATACACATCACTTTTTTGTAATCGTAATTTTTTTAATTGCTATATTGTTTGAAACAGGTGGTAGACCCATTTTCTGGGTTGGCATGCACTGGTAGTGGAACCTAGAATTTTGGAAGATAACAAGACTTTTGATTTAGTAGTTTTGTTCTTTATTATAGTTTATAGTAGTTAAGATCTCAATAGTTTTGAACTATAGAGTGAATTGTTTTTATTGTACTATAACATGTAAATATGTGGGGTTAATTGGAAACTATTTTTGTAGGGTTAGAAATGTAAAGGTAGAGCGATTGCTTCAGAAGTCTGCAGTAACCTGTGAACGGGTGAGGTAGGTGGTCGGAAGCTCTGTCGCATCAGCTTGGGAGTGCCCGTACTGTTGCAACCATTGGCCTGGGCCTGCCCTTTGGCGCCATCAGTTTCCATTGAGCCTAAGGCGTGTAGAATCTGTAAAAGACGGCTGTTGAGCCCGGGACTCTTTTCCCTGCTGAATGAATAAATGAGCAACAATAACTCACCCATAATCCCTCTCTGAAGACTCCGTTTGTACCACCCACGACACAAGAAATTCTGAGAAGCATAGCTAGGAAGAGATCATGGCCTACAATCTATTCTGATATTTATGACATTGAAGAAATGATCAGCCATAGGAAGTAATGAGATGTAAATATTGTCTTTGAAAAGAATGAAGAACAATTAAATGTGCGATATTGATACCAGCCCATAAAGGGAGCATTTTTTTGTTCTAGCAGTGCCCTGGATCAGTCGTAATCACTTGCAAGCACTCATGACTTTTTGCAGTCTGGCGTCAATGGGTGCAAGTTGTAACGTGCTCTCACGAATACTGCGCTTGTATAAGTTAGGAAACCCGGAGGTAACTAGCGAATACTAGCGTTTTCTGATTTGATAAAAATGATGATGATCTGTTTGTATAGCGCATGGTACATTAGTGTCTCTATGCATTTTACAATTATTCCAGTAATCACAATGTAGTCAAACACACCAAAAATGCTACAAATGTGAAAACACCAAGAGAAGAAACACTGCAAAAGTATTGTTGAAATAGATGATTGTTGTTGGCTATTGTGCAATAAAACATGAAAATGTGATAACAGTTAGTCCCTGTTGGGACTTAATATGTTTTCTATACCCACAGGGGTTCCCACAGGGCCCCTCATAGGACTTCAAGGGCACATATCATGAATATTCATGCTATTTATGAATATTCATATGAGAAATCTAAAATTTGAAAACTAGTGGAACTAGATTCAATCAATTCAATTCAATTCAATTCAATTCAATTCAATTCAATTTATTGATTTCATAAAAGCAATACAGCCAATATTTGTACAATAATCAAACGTCGAGGAAAACTACGAAAAAGCCAGTGGCTTGAAGATTGTGATTCCCTATACAGAAGTACATTAAAAAACAGATTGGCATGAAAATACAAAATACAAAATGTTACATAATAACACTAGATCCTAGATACTCAATGATAGACACACAAAATACACATCAAAACAAACAGTACATAAATACAACCCAAAACAAAACGTCATGAATGTATAATGTTCCAATACCTTGATAAAACGTAATTAATCATAAGATTCAAAAAGATATTGTTTCAATTTCAACTTAAAATGATTTAAACTCACAATGCACTTAAGATTATATTCCAGTGAATTCCATATTTTTGCACCTTTATATTGCACCGAGTTCCTACATTTCATCTTAGATCGGCATAATGGCAAGATAAAATTTTGTTTATAACGTGTATCAAAATTATGACTCATAGAATGCGTTTTAAAATAATCATCAAAAATACACGGCAATACCAAATGTACATATTTAAACATAAAAATACTCGTTCTATAAAAGATCCTATCTTTAAGGGATAAGCAGCCTACGTCTTTGAAAAGAGGAGGAGTGTGAGCGAGATAATGAGAGTTTGTACACAATCGAATAGCTTTTTTCTGAAGAACGGTAAGACGATCTAAGTCACGCTCAGTGGCTCCAGACCAAACCAAATTACAGTAATCTACGTAAGGCAAGACAAGGGCGTTGTGTAACATTAAAAGGGTTTTCCTTGGTAATGTCACGCGTAGCTTATAAATCATTAAAATGGATACACTGATCTTGCCATGGATGTGATTGATGTGATTTTTCCAGGATAATCTCTCATCTATAATAACCCCAAGAAAATTAATTGAGTCAACTCTGGAAATAGCATTACCATCTGCGTGTATCATTATATCATCATGTGACAGCTTCATTCCGGAGGACTGAAATATCATATATTTTGTTTTACTTGCATTCATTTGTAATCTGTTAGCTTTAAACCAATCACAGACTTTTTGCAGTTCATCGTTCGTCATTTTGTTCAATATTGTTTTGTCAGAATGAGAAGCCAAAATGTTTACGTCGTCCGCATACAGTACAAAACGAAGTAGATTGGATGCATTGATGATGTCATTCACGTACACCAAAAACAAAAGTGGTCCCAATATGCTCCCTTGTGGTACTCCACATTTTATGGGTAGAATGTCTGAGTTGGTGCCCTTAAAACTAGTTTATTGACTTCGACAACTGAGATAGCTTTCGAACCAGCGAAGGATTACGCCACGAATGCCGTAGTGTTCTAATTTGTGTAGCAGAATACCATGGTCTAATGAGTCGAATGCTTTGGACAAGTCGACGTAAATGGCCAAAGGAATTTCTTTTCTCTCTAGAGCAGCTGTAATCTGCTCAACGACATGTAAAAGGGCTGTTTCAGTAGAGCAAGATGGTCGGAATCCAAACTGTTCTTTAGTCAATACGTTCTTTTCTGACAGGTACTTGTGCAATCTTTTGTGCATAATACGCTCGAGGATTCTAGAGAGAGTAGGGAGGAGTGAGATTGGTCTATAATTTTCTATGAGATGTTTTTCGTTCTTTTTAAAAAACCGGAATAACTTTAGCTAGCTTAAGGGAGTCTGGAACTATGCCTGAGTAAAGTGAAAGGTTGAAAACATGGCACAATGGCTGAGCAATGAAGTGAATAATTCTCTTAATGAATGTAGAACTTAATCCATCATGTCCACAGGAAGCTGAACTTTTCAGATTTTTTGTAATCTCAATTATTTCTGACTCGTCAGTAGGCATGAAAAAAGCAAATTCAGAAATTTTAGAGTTCAAAAAACCAGTGAAACATTTTTTTACCAGTGTCAACATTGTTACCAACAGAAACACCAATATCAGAGAAATACTTATTGAACTCATTAGCAATTTCTTTGTCATCTTCAATCTTTTTTCCGAGCACTTCAACAGAATTTGGGAGCTTGGATATATTACATCTCCCCAAAATTTCATTAACAATCTTCCAAGTCTTACACAGGTTGGTTTTATTTCTCATGATTAAGTTTGTGAAATATGTTTGCTTTAAAGCACGTTTTATACTATTTGACTTATTTCTATACCGCTGATATATCAGCTTGTTTTTACTAGAAGGCGTGTTAATATATGCACGAAATAATCTCTGTTTCCTGTTTATGGATTTCAGAATGCCTTTCGTTACCCAAGGTTTTCTTGCAATCGTTTTCTTACCTTTAACAATAAAAAAAAACGCATTAAAATCTTAAGTAATTGATATGCCGGGTTCAAGCTTTCTGTGCTAAAAATAATATTGTACATTATTTTTCGGTTATTCACAATTTGAAATTGTGTTTCGAAGATGTATTTTCATGTTTTGATTTAAGGATTTGGGTGATCTAATTTTAGTAGTCATGTCTTCACGCATTACGCTTTTTTTTTTTCAGGTATAAAAACCGTGACACAGACTGATCAGTTAGTAAATAGGAAGTAGGAGGTAGGCCGAAAGGGGTAGGATATTGGGATTAGGTTAGGGTAGGATTAGTATTACAGCATAATCCCACAGTGAGCACACACTCTCGTATAAATAGTATGCCCAAATCAATCCATACTATTCCCAAAGTGAGCTAATCTGGGCTCTACTGGATCATACATGGGTACTTCATGGCCTTTACATGGACCCCATTGCAACCAGAAAGGATTAACTATGAGGGTAAACGTATACTACCCATAAATGCCCACCAGCGTCACATCAGGCAAGCCCACGTAGGGCCATTACAGCCCCCGCGGCCAAACCATGAAAAGCCCTAATTGGGGCCAATGAAGTAGCCCAGTATTATTGGCCACATGGACCCAGTTGCTGTCAGCCCCGTTGCGGTCAGCCCACTTCAACCGGTATTTTACCCAAATTGACTCTTTCACTACGCGTTACGAGCTATTTTTACGTCCGCACAATTTGCGACGTAGGGAGCGAACTTCATACACCGATCATGCGGGGGCGCCATACGTTGCGTCTGGTTGCGTCCAAGCGTAATCTAAAGCTATACTAGTATATTTTTTCAGTACGACGCAGGGGAGAGGAGAACTACCAGCTCAGGCGCACAGTGCAGTGCTCAGGCGTCGTCTCAAGCGTCGGCGCAACAAATCTAAAGCTCCCTACTCTTGCTGGCATGACGTGTCAGTGGTACAGAAGGGTTGTGGAGATGAGTGTGAAATTTGTTTTTGTGGTATCGGTCATTTCCGGCCGTATACAATCATACTCACATAGGGAGAGCTGGGTCTATTTTCACCGTGATCCTCTTTGCAAACTGAAAGCAAACAATTTCCAATTACTGTACTTTAATGACTAGGTAAGAAAGTTGACTGCACTTTGTGCTTTACAGTGCCCATAGAGATGTATACTAAGAACACTAGAGGGCAGACTCCGTAAAATCCCTGTGACCGATAGAAGGAGGCGTTCGCCATTTTGGTCCGGGCAAATTTCGACTAGCGACCGTACCGATAACGTGTAGCGCTACGGAGCATGCAGGGAGATCGACGACGGGATGCAACGGCAGTAGGCTGGCATCTATGCCAAGGTCTCCATCGGAGTTTGGAAATCGAAAAATGTTCTTAAATTCGCAAATTCTACTTCAAGTAGCATAGATCTATGTTGCAAAATGCCTGGTTCATGTGCTGCTTTTGGATGTAGAAACAGGAGAAAAGAAGGGGAGCGGAGATTACTTTCACAAGTAACTAAAATTACATTTATAGTGTGTGTTAAACAGATTGATTCAAGGCAAAAAAAAGAAGGAAAAAGAAAAGAAAAGGTCTTGCAAAATTCGTCAGGGGCACTCCGCCCTCCCTCAGCTATTCTCGATCTATTGCTACTATAATATAGATAGCTAATACAGTACATAACTATATGCAAGGTCGGCGGAACGGGGGAGGGGACATTTGCCCCATTAAAAAAAAACAAAAACAAAAACTCCCCTTTTTAAGTTAAAAAAGTGCTCATATCTAAGTGCCCTATTTGGCCCTTGAGCCCCCCCCCCCCCCAAAAAAAAAAAAAAAAAAATCGTTCCTCCACCCTTTGCTATACCAGCAGTTAATTTCAAAGCTCAGAATACGTAATATATGCCTGGTGACAGGACATAATATGCTCCGGCATTGATATCTTTCTGAAAGTAGAATTACCATCATGGGTCTGATTGGGCTTTTGGTTCTTGTAAGAAAGGCAGGGTGAGGATTAGGATTAGGGTCACCGTGGGTGTTATGATTTGGGTTAGGGTTTATGTAAGCTTCAACATTAGCATTTCGAGCTTGAACATCAATATGTCATGGAACCAATATGCCTACACGTACTTATAAAAATGATTTATTTCATTTCCACCACCACCAGAAAAAAAAAAGAAATACAATGAAACACTCGTATACACAGATAGGACTATAGAATGCAGTCCCCTCATACAGAAAAAAAAAATATAACTGCAAAAAAAAAAAAAAAAAAAAAATTGACGCAGTATACTGTATCACAAGGGGCATCCGGCAGTCTAGAGACCAAGAGAACCCTTTGTATTGCATGGACCATGGTCGTGTTGGTCGGCTTGAAAGTATTACCTCGTTGAGAATAAAGTGATTTTTTTTTTCATTTTCTTTACCACTCATAATAAGAGATTGCTAGCAACTTAATTTTTGAGTTGTTTCCTTCTCTCATCTCCGACCCCCTCATCTTTTTGCTGAAAGGCAATACGTGTTTGAGCGCTTGTTGTATACGTGTTCACGTGTCCACCACTACTACGCTGCCCGGACCGATGCTTGTTTTTGCCCGGACAAAGATGGCGCGCGGCCTCTTCATCTCGGCACACGAGCACTGCGTACGCGCCACACGCAGTCCGCGCTCTAGTATATTATTAGTATACATCTCTATGACAGTGCCTTATATCATACAGCGCCCTCTATGGCAAAACGTCCTGGACAATACCTCATGATCACACCCTCCCCCGCCTTCCTCGTACGTAACGCCATTTTTTCGTGCCATCTCTATCTAAGACTCTATATGAAGAGTAGATGTGATCCGAGGTTGTATATTTGTTGTCCTCATCTTCCGCAAAAATTCTTTGTACAGGGCGATGTCCAGAATATGTATACGTCTACTGTGGATTTTCACCTCGCTGAGTGAGTATTGGGAGAATGACTGCGTAATGTGTGTTTTGATGTGTATTCAAAATCAAAATCAAAGCAATCAAAATTGTTCATGGTATTACGCGTTTACTAAAAAGAATAAGATTAATTTTGTCCATAATTGCCGAATTAATCATCAACACATATCTGTACAGCTCCATATATTCAACTGTTTCTGTATTTTTCAGATGCTATTATTGAATTCTCAAGCGGGCTAGCGGGACTTGCGAAATGGGGTAGGGGATTGAAGGTCAGGTTGAATAATTTAAAAAGAAGAAGTAAAGGCAAAGGGAAACGTGTCACATTGTCGGGTTGAAGAGTTGTCAATAGTTTTGATTAATCAATAGTTGCTAATATATATATATATATATATATATGTATATATATTGAAACAAGGAAGGAAAAACTGACCAGAAACAATTGTAATAATGATTAGGGAAAACTTTGAGCAAAGAAAATGGGTTTTCATCCCATTCTTTGCTCAAAGTTTTCGCTTTATATATATATATATATATATATATTATATATATATATATATATATATATTATATATATATATTTTTTTTTAGTCACAATAACATCACATCCAAGTGTCATGAATACCAGATAAATAGACTACTCCTGATGGCGGGAAAGCCTGCCCGGCATAGCCAGAGCATGCAAGGCGTGTTTTAAAAGAGCATTCCAGACGAGTTTCATAATTTCATATGATGTAGTGCATTAATAGACAGCTCCATATATAGATTTGTGGACTTTATTGTGGTCTTTGAGCAGAGAAACCTTTACTCTGAAAAATCTAAAAGAAATTGCACTGAACAGTGTTGATGACATGGAGCCTCAGAAATGTATAGCGGTTTAATTCCATTACAATACCTCTTGCTTAACAAGTTCACCTGTGTGAAATCTATGCATGCCTTCTTCTTTTGGTCGACTTCCTTGGGCCCCAACTCATGCATTCTTATGGTGAGGCTGCCATGTCACCATCCTCGTTCAGTGCCATTTGTTACAAATTTTGAAAACATTTTTTTTCCTCACCCCAGTCGTTATAAATTCGGAAACTCTGTACTTAGTTTAACTGATTAATACTGTAGTTGTTCAAATGTAAAAGTCTGAAAATCATCCGGAGGTCTCCTTTAAGTGTTTGGGTGTACTAATAAGCCAGTTAGTAATTAGCTCAAGAACACATTGATACGAATTACCTTTCCTTTTCTCAGTTGGTTCGGCACTTCACTCGTTTTTAAAGTGGCGTAATGCATGAGCTTGCCCGACGTAATATGGAACTCATTCTCAAACAAAGAATGAACTTGTGTTTATACCAGATAACCAGAATAGTCCATCAGTTGATATTTTAGCAGGCATGCATCCATTTCATGGTTTTTTTTTTTCTATTTTAATATTGCGAAATACCATTCTTGTTGTCAGGTGGATGCCATGGCAATCATCATTTCGATAAAGATCACGTGAATAATCATCGCAGACGCTTATCTATAGTGAATTAAAAAAAAAAAATGCCTGTTGGTACAAATGATCTTTTTCTGCTCATGCGCAAAGTGGAATTACGAACTGGGGGTGTTTCATAAAGCTGTTCGTAAAGTTACGAACGACTTACGAGCGACTGGTAATCAGTTCTTGTGCTGAATTATTGAAATTCTGATAAGTATAGCACTTCAGAACTGATCACCAGTCGCTCGTAAGTTGTTCGTAACTTTACGAACAGCTTTATGAAACAGGGCCCTGGTCTACTTTGGAACCTGAACATGAAAGTGCACGTCAATAGGTCCCCTTGAAAAGAAAAAAAAATTAATTTGAAACTGTCCCATCCCGGCAAAAGGAAGCAAAATAATAATGTCATATTGCTTGTATGAACAGATTGTGCTGTGGATTCCAGTGATCTCATTATACAAACGCCACAATTCTAATGTCCTCACACTATAGGCATGGTCACATTCATTGTCGCTGGCCATATTTTGTGGTTCACGAATCCACATGAGGAAAGTCACTGGAGTGCCTGGTTGGACATTCGCCAGTTCACACCGCCGGGAAATATAATTCGGGAAAAACAGCATCAACTTGCATCGACCACACAGTTCTTACTGTGCACGAAATCAGGTTTGCAAGACTAGTGTGTGACCTATTCTACAGTATATTATGGTCTTGATGGAAGACATGTCCGATGAGTTAGATCATAATAGCGAGTTCATCTGCACATTTGTACAATTAATTTTTTTTCCTCAGTTGGTTAGGCACTTTACTCACCTTTAAAACATAAAACATAATGCAGAAGCTTCTACAGTGAAACTATTTAGGGAACTAATCAATGATGTTCATTCCATCAAAGAACTTGCGTGGACCAGGAGCCCAAAATGTTTCGTCACAAAAGATTTGGGGGAAGCATCCGCTTGTATATTTTGAAAGAAATGTGTCAAGAAACGTTTGGTATGAATGTTGTCAAATTTGCTGGACGTTCTGGCAAGCGCCATTTACAAGGATTATATACATGAATAATCAGTATGTCACGGATGCTTATTTTAGTGAATTAAACACCCAAATTGCCTGTGGGTACAAAAGGTCCTTTCTATTTATTTCTTTTTTTTTTTTTTTTTTTGCTAAAGCGCAAACATCGTAGTTCTACGTTGTGCTTAAGCAAAAAAAAAAAGTCATTTGTACTGTCACTGGTGTCATTGAGTCATTTCCTATTGAAACCTATTATGGTCGTAAAGGTCAATGGGGTAAAACGACATGCTTTTTCGGTGTCATTTTTTCCCCACCATGATGGATTACTTGTCACTGCATAGGACCTGCAGCCTGTTCATACCGAGGAGATATTTCCGAACAGTTCCACCAACCCTCGTGTAACTGTACATGGCCATACACTGGATCAACATGTCAATGTAAGTCTTTGTATGAAGTCACACTGTGACAAATAATATTAAAAACAAATACATATGTGAATATATTGTATTATATATATATATATATATATATATATATATATATTTATATAATTATATATACATGTATATATATGCAATAAAAACAAGTATACATAACGTGATTCATCATCATAGATACAAAGCAAATAAAAACTACATAAAACTACACAAATCCATTAACATAATATCGTAGGCAAGACACAAAACAGGCAAGACTATCAAATTACAAAATAAAATAACATTTCATTACAATCATAAATATCTTAAAATAATTAAATAATTACTTGATCAATAAAACAATAGAATAAAATAAAACACAAAATTACCGAAATAATATCTAACACACACGAAAAACACACTCAAAACTATTGATAACAGATTGCTGTAAAACGAACACTGCACATCCCCTATAACTACCCTAACCTACGCGTACACATACACACACACACACGCACACACACAACTGCAACCCACCCGCTCCTGCATATATATTCAAAACAAACTCTTTAATAGAATAAAACATATAATCACAAATATTATCTGAACACTAAAAATTCCTTTGCTCTAGCTAAAACACTTTCATCCTCATTTACTCGCCTTTTAAACTCACCCCAATTTGCTACCTTAATATCATCTCTCAAATTATTCCACAGTTTTGTCCCATAATAAGAAATACTCCTTCGTTTCAACTCCGTGCGAATCGGCGGTAATATAAAATTCTTTATCGTTTGTCTTAGACTGTAATTATAACTTTTAAAAACAAAATGCCTATGTCGTTCAATAAATACGTCTTTCCATGCTGTATCAAATGCTGTATCCGATTTGCAATCAATCCATATCATGTTACTGAAGATAAAGAATGTATATATATGATGTGTTTTTTTTTTTGTTGTTGTTGTTGACAAAATGAGTAGAAACGGTACAATGAATTAGGTTATAATTTCTTTTTCTCACAAGATCTTCAGGAACAACTGTCGAAGGGAAGAGAACATTTAGTTCCGATGTCGAACGGAACAAGGTTTGAAGTTCTGGCCCGAGGGACTCAGTGCGTGATTAGTTTCAGAGAAGCACTCTGTCAGCAAATCGTAACATTCTGTAAGTTGTAAAGCAGGTACGGTACGGTACGATAAATGGACAGACAATTTTGACCATGATTCAGTAACAATCGCCTTTACTTAAATGTTTGTTCTTTTCCTAAGCCCCATTGAGGGGAATGGACCTCTAAACGTGTAAGTGGCTTCGGAGAAAGACTAGTAAATAATAGAAAAAATGGTGTGCGGAAATTTTGAGAAGCTGTTTGATGTTATTCATCTTTAAAGACTTTATTAAATCCATGTGTCGTCTTACATTTTCTGAGTAGCATGCAGCATGCGCAACTTAATGTCATCGTAAAGACGGTTTCTGAATTTCCAGATCAAACCTTTCAAATTACGTCAGGGTTGTTGTTTTTTTTCGCGTGACTAATCCTATACAACCAAAGAAGCAAACCAAATTAACTTAGACATTGACATCGTAATGTGAAAATTTAATGAAGGTGATAAGTGAAAATAAATGTTAAGAAATGTTATAAAGATTTCGATAAGTAAGCAATGAACAGATTGTTGAACCATGTTTTGAGCGCTTTCTTTAAGGGTAGACGAGTGTTTCGACACAATGATTTTAACGCATAATAATGCACACGGTATATCATGCTTGTCTGATTATCGGATGGTTAGCGTGCAATCCTAAGCCATGATTATATCTACTTTAAAAAAAAAGTCAAGTGAATAGCAGAGTTAAGGTGTCATCAGTGTCGAACCGGAAATAGTGAAGCAAAAAGCGTTCAGTTTTTGTTTTCTTTTTAATGAAACAATGACGTTATTCGCAGGTACATTATGCAAACAAAAAGTGGTGAATGACTTTTTCATCAAGTAGTAAAATAGTATAGTATCAACTTGATAACTGATACTTGATACTATTCTACCACTGTCACTGTAAATAAGCGAGTCCTTTTGTCCTTCCATGATTTTGTTTTGTTATATTTCAGGGTTTGGGCTTTACGCGAGGGATGCCTACAGCGCTATCATCTACTCGCAGTCATCATGCACCTTTGGTCGCATAGTGACGAGGAACTCTCGACGGGTCTGCACACCACACAAGTACACTCCCATCTGGGTAACGTACGCCAACGGGGAGTTTATAGTTGGGGTCGTTGGCGAATCCGAAGTGGTTCTGCGGTGGAAGAAACCTGTTCCCTTTGAAGTCCACGAAATCAAGGTGTTCTCGTTTGCTCCCTCCGAGTGGCTCATCAAAGTACCCTGAATACTACTGAAACGCATTTGACGTCAGCTAACTTCTACTTTAGGCTTTTCTCTCTCAGCGTGACTTTGGAAGTGGCCTCGGTTGTATAGCGAACATGCCACAATAAATAGTTGAAAATCTGTAAAGAGAATATACCCATCAATCATGTCAATGTTAGTCTATAATATCTACTTCCACACTTGTCTATATCTTTTGCAATCTTAATCACATAATGCATACACGGATAGGTTGATTTTCACGACTTCGATGCCGGAACCGATTGAGAAATGTTAAGTGTTCTATTAGTACCTTTTTATGAGAATTATATTTGCCCATAAAATCGAATGACACTGCATAACACCTGATTGTACAGGATCGAACGATCGACTTGAAATGACGCACTTTCAACGTCATACATCTCTTGAGACTGACATCTTAAACACACACACACACACACACACACACACACAAACGAACAACGACAACAACAACGACAAAAATACCCAATATTCATGCCGGCAATGAGTGTAAAACTTACAACTATTTAATAGTGGTTTATATTTGGGCAGCAGAAAAAGAGGTCAGTTTTTTCCTTATTTTTCTTTTTAATCAAAATTCACTTATTTCGTTCGCGACGAAAGCTTTTTAGAAGAAGAAAATGAGGCTGTGATTATATACAAATACAATATGTATGTGTATATATTTATCATGCATTCGCCCAAGGAGTCTTTCTGTGGGAAATAGAGAGAGAGAGAGAGAGAGAGAGAGAGAGAGAAAGCTATATAAAACGATGATTAGTATAGATTGTAAAAACATGAATAATCTTTATGAGGAGCGGATTAGCACCAAGGTTTCTGTGTTATATCTAAATGCAGGCTCCTATCTTGTATAAGAAACAAATCTGTTTAGGCATACACATGCATAGATCAGGTACGACAAGTAGGCTTATTTTATATATATATATATATATATATATATATATATATATATATATATATGTATGTATATAAACTAACAACATCAATGATTTATGAAAATATAAGTATGGTAGCAGAAAAACTCGCACTCACAAGTCATTTACACCTTGTCCACGGCAGTTTCACAATAAGTCTTACACTAAATTGAAATAGGTTTACGGGATAATTGTCGTCTATGGAGAGGCAGCCATCCTTTTCATATCTGACGTAATCCATATATAAGGCGTCATAAACCAGGACGTTGGTTTCATATCAACAAAGATAAAAGAGTTATGAAATTTCAGAGCAACACGCTGCAGAAATGAATGGACGGCGAACAAGAACACTTTGCTTGAGCGAAGAGAAGTGGTAATCGCTTTACAGTAATTTCAAGTTGAAACCATTCGAGTCCATGCAGATAGATATTACCTTATCGATGTTTATGTCCCTATCGAAGCAGGACATCAACTTTCCAATCAACGGTTCGAATACAGCCTCTTAAACCTAAATTACAAGTTATAAATTTGTTTACTAAAGCTCACTTGCCGGGCGATAATAAGGAAGAAAAGGTCATAACTCCTGACTTTATGGGTCGAGAAATTACACGTGTGAGCAACAAAAAAAAAAAGAGAAACAAAAACAAACAAATAAACAAACAAGCAAGCAAAAACAAAAAAACGAGCAAAACGGCTAACTTTAAACTGAAAGTTTCCCCTTCCTAATCAACATCACGATATAAATGTAGTATCAAATAACTTAAATGTGTGAGTATTTATCACGCAATAAAAAGGTTTGCCTTTTCTCTCTCTCTCTCTCTCTCTCTCTCTCTCTCTCTTTCTGTCTATTAAACTCAAAATAAAAGTATTCTTTCATTTTTAAGTGTATTAAGTATTTCTTGTCATGAAAGATGCAAATATAATAAAATTGGCATTGTTAGATTAAGACAACAAGCTTTCGAAAGCATGCGGGGAAACAGATCTAGCGAAAACACAAATGCGACGCACATTTATTTTAGAAACAATCTAAGGTTTTTGAATGACATACGACAAAACAAAATCTGTATAAACTCCCGACTTATGTGGAGTGCATAATGTAATCTAATGTAAGTTCAAACGTCTTTTTTTAAGACGTCTGACAAATCTTTGGTGTGAAATCAAGGATTTGTATAAACGTTACCCATCCCCAACCCCTCAAAAAAGAAATAGACAAACATGAAAATGATAATAAGAATGTTGTATAAGCTTAAAGGGACGGTATAGTATAGGTGGAGATGAAGATTGAGCTTTTAACGTTTTGCGGTATACAAAGAAACCACCTATGAAATAGTACAGAGCATACCATTCTAAGATGAATTCAAAGTCTATTTGATGACAATCGGTTTTGGAATGGGTGAGACATCCAAAAACAAAGTGAAACAAAGCGATCCCGATAAAAGGTGGATCCCGCCTTTCATTACCATCTCTCTGTCATGTCTGTTGTGAATATCTTAGCCGTTTCAAAACCAATCTTTATCAAATAAACACTGAATTCCTCGAGGAATTACGTGCTCTTTTACATTTCATAAGTTTTCTCATTATATCACCCAAAACTGTTAAACTATAAGATCCCTTTACTGGGGGGGGGGGGGGGGGCGCTGTGGTATAGTGGATAAGTCTCCTGACTTCCGATCGGAGGACCAGAGTTCGATTCCCGCCCAGTGCTTTCGTCCTTGGACAAGATGTTTTCACCCACTGTGTCCCTCTCGACCCAGGTGTATAAGTGGTGTATCAGTCATACAGCCTAAGAGTCATACAGCACAAGAGTCATATAGCCCAAAAGTCGTACAACACAAGAGTCGTACAGCCCTCGAGTAGTAGAGACCTCGAGTCACACAGCCCAAGAGTCATACAGCTCAAAAGTCATACAGCCTAAGAATCATACAGTCCAAGACTCATACAGCCCGAGAGTCATACAGTCCACGAGTCATACAACCCTGGAGTTGTATAGCCCTCTAGTCAAACAGTCAAGTGTCGGTGCATTACGAACTCATCGTCACTGACAGTGAGGCTCGTAAGCATTGAAAAAAAGCCCATGCGGTATTTGGCTGTTTGACTTAAGGGCAGTAGGGCCTTTTAAGAATTGAACAATTCAGTCTCTCAAGGCGATGCAAACCTATTGCCAAGCGATACGCCACCATCTCGGTAGACGAATAGATGCCGACGACGAGGATAGTTGACGAGTAAAGATTTAAAACATCTAACTGGACACAGAGACATCATCACGTCTTTTTTCTTTTAATCTAGAAGGGATAGACGGATAATTCGACCAATATGATATCTTGAAATATATATGAAGGCCTACCTCAACAACACGCTTACCGCTATTAGCAGTAACAGCAAATTTTACAAGCAGGATACAAACTGAAAGTACAAACACATATTATACCACACACATAATGGAATCAAATGAGTGATATTTTAAAGCACAGCATACTGTTCAAATTGGGTCAAAAGTAAATCGGAATACTGATTGAATACATGGTGAAACTGCCCCACACATATCACGAAACCCACTTAAAACACGCCTGCTTCATTTTGTTTAAAGAGACAGTCCGTTTTCAAAGAAAATAGTCCCGTTTTACCACAATCGGGTGTTGATGTCCTGAATAAGAAAATACGGAGCTTTAGATTTTAGACGCGCGGACGTTCAAAGGGAAAAAAACATTGTCTGAGCGTGCGCAGTAGCGCACGTCAAGTTACTGCGCACGCTCAGCTGGACCATGTTTTTTTTTTCCCCTTTGAACGTCTGCGCGTCTAAAATCTAAAGCTCCCTAATATCGAAAAGATAAACATTCATCAGATGGCATATACGCAAAAAGTATTGACGACTATATTTTTGTGTTTGACTGCCAACAAAAATAAATGCATGGAAATACAAATGTTTATGTCATTGGACTTTACGCATGAAAATAGCAATACTTTGTGTTATCAAATCTTTTGCTTGAACCCGTATGCATAGTGATAATTGTTTAAGTAATTGCGCACTATAAGTAATTGTGCACTATATAATGTTGAAGTATTTGCCTTTGAAAACGTGCGGAAAACATAAATTTTGATTGTTCTTGCTAAAGCATTGCTTACTCTTTTTTTCATATGTCACACCAGCGTAAGCTTTTACTCAATTGGAACGTTTTTAAGCATCATGTAAACTGTCGTAAAAGAAAATCTAAAGTTGTGCAGGAGTGGAATGAACTGAGTAGAAATTGCTCCTGGGAAGTGTCGGAAACTAATCCGCCGTTTCAACAAGGAGAACGCTCATCGTTTAGTAAGAATGGTGATGAGAAACGGGAAAGATTGTCTGACATTCGTGGGGAGCATGGAGGCCACACTTACAACCCGGCGGCGGGTCCAGCCTACCAAGCAGCAGATGGGGAAAGGATAGGAATCATAACGGTATGTAATTGTGTGTGTGTGTGTGTGTGTGTGTGTGTGTGTTTTTGTTTGTTTGTTTGTTTGTGTGTGTATGTGTGCGTGTATGTGTGTGCGCGGGCATTTATAAGTGCCATTTCGTAGTGTTTGTCAATAAATTGTTCTGCTTTGTCAGAAAAAGTTTCCCGCAGACACACATCCCCTTACAATTACCATACCAAACCCTTTTTTGTTTGTTTAAAGTGTTCACACAGGCATGACGTTGCTTTTGTTGAAACCGTGATTAATTGCTAGTTGAGGGCAAGCTAGCAAACGGTTTGAGCTCCAGGAAAATGGTATGCACATGGATTTATGCGCTTGGCAGAGCTCGATCTTTTGCTTGACAGGCTTGAGTTTCTGTTTTCTGCATAAATGGTCCACTCTGTCATCCCGATCTCTCAACGGAGTTCTCCTGTTTGGTCTATACTGGAATCTTTGCAAGCTATAGTAAACAACAGAAGGTAGGCCGTACGATGATATATCCTTTGTGCTTGAATGCGCTTTTAAATTGTTTTGAATAAGGCCCACTTTGGAAATGAACAGAACACACCATGAATGTTGAAAACATACGCATTTCATTTAACATCATTAGCGCATAATATGTTTTGAAGACGAGTTAAATTACGGTCACAGCGTTCGTACGAATGTCACTGTTCGTACGAATTTTGTGGAGTTCGTTGAGATTCGTAGATGGGGCACAGATTCTTACACGGCCTTCTTACAAATTTCGTACCAACGCTGTTTAATTTGGAAGACCAACTTAAGACCTTTTAGAGAATCGAAATGATTTATGGCCCTAGAATTCGTACGTTTTTCGTAAGAATACCTTGAGTTCTTCTTTCGCCAGACTTACGGCCATCTTACGATCTTTTTTTTTTGTCGTAACGTGGTCGTACGTGCAACTCACGGTACTCTCAAGTCATTCGTAAGAAGATTTACGATTTTTTTTTTTTTGGTATATTTTGCCGGGTTGTTAAAAAGACGCTGCCGTGTCCTGTCGAAAATTCTTTAACAGTTGAAAGTTTTATACTTCAAGATGGCAGTAGTGCCAAGGAGACTACAACTGCAGCTGCATCTACAAGAAGAGGAGGAGGAGGTTGTTGCTCCAACTCTCCCCTTCTCGCTCCTTCCTCCTCATCTCCCTCTTTTCTTTTCTTCCCCTTCCCTCTTTTCCATTTGATTGCCTTCCCTTTTGGTCCCATCTTTAATACAAATGCTTTCTAGTAGAACACCTAGAACAAAGTGAGGATCTGAACTTCGCACGTTTGGTTTTATACCCCTAAAACTAAACAGTTGCACAAATATTGTGTACCTACGCCTTACGAGTCCCTTACGAACGCCGTACGAACTCGAAGAGTTGTTCGTGTTCGTAAGAACGCCGTACGAATCTCCGTTCGTAAGGTATTCTTACGAAATACGTAAGAGCCCTCTATGAACGACTTAAGGCGTTCTTACAATCATCGTAAGAATTTAAGGCTTCTAGAATTGTCTCTCGACGCTGCAAATTCTTGCGTAGTTCTTACGATGTTACGATCTTACGAGGGTTTCGTACGAAGTTAAAAAAAAAAATCTTGGACAAGACCATCGAATAGGCTACGACCTTGCGAATGGTCTACGAACGGTCTACGAACGCTGGTTTCGTACGGCCTTCTTAAGAAGATCTTACGAAATTGTCTAAAAATTGTTCGTACGGCGTTCGTAGCAGTTCGTAAAGGCATTTGTGACCGAGCCTTCAAGGACAGTGTGTATGTAACGAGAGTTGTTTGTTGTTTTTACACTTCAACATAAGGGTAAATGCAATTGGCTATTATACATTAAGGGCGGTGAGTTGGCTCAGTCGGTAGCGCGTGTGCCTCACAATCTTATAAGGACCCGGGTTCGAACCCGAGTCTGGACTGAGCAATGTTGTGTGTAATCATACTGTCCACTCTAGCAAGATGCAAAACACTCTGTCCCTCGGATAGGACATAAAAAGAAGGCCCTGTGTTCATACACAACTCACAACTCACATCTCATGCACGTAAAAGATCCCGCTTCATTCATTCATCGCAAAGAGCAGGGTGTTTTACCCGGTGAAGTGGTTCTACCTCACATCTAACTGTACCTCATGGAAGACCAGCTAAGCGTAGCTGAATCCAGCCGTCTTCCCAGGTAGAAATGAACAAACAAACAAACATTTCACAATTCGAATCGTACCATCTGAAGCGCTTTCAACAAAAGGCGCTAAATCCTTTGATAATGATGGATTTAGTGCCTTTTGGAAGCAAGCTCTTCATATTAAGTGACGGACACTTCAATGTCCAGAGTATCCACGTACCATTCATCTTTGAATAATGATTCAATTCCAGTCCGTCGTGAAACTACAAATAATCATTGTTTGAGAGTATTCGCCCCGCCAGTGTGTCTCCTTTGTATATTATGTATGTTGTCGTGTGGATAAAGTGCGTGCTTTTAAAAACTTGTATGAAGAAACATCTGCGAAACTTTGGCGATTGACGTGATATCATGGTTCTTTGGCAAAGGCATGTTGATCTGCGAAACTTTGGCGATTGACGTGATATCATGGTTCTTTGACAAAGGCATGTTATCATTGTCAGGGTTACACTTGGTGAGATCTTTACTTCCTTATTATTGATTGCATAGGACCATGTGCCCCTTTGCTTTCCTAGCAGTGATCACCATCCGTTTTTGGTCCTCCTTGAGCTTCATGTTCATCCTCTTTCCGGGGAACGCCCATCACTGCCCATGTCACTTTCAATTCGATTTTGTTGGGCCGGGAATTGTACTAACGCCGGGATTTGTAGAAACGCCGCCGGGGAAATGTAAAAATCTCAAAAATTGCATCAACGGAAAATGTAAAAACGTCTCACCGGGAAATGTAAAAAAGTTCAGTGTTGCCGGGAAATGTTGAAATCATGTATTTCAACGGTTTTACGTAAAGACGGTATACAAATTTAGATGAACTCGATGTCTTAACACAAAAAGGAGAAAGGTTCATGAGCAGATGTGTTAGGCATCGAGTTCATCTGAATTTATATACCGTCGGTACGTAATACCGTTGAAATACGTGATTTAGAACATTTCTCGGTAAAATTGAACTTTTTTACCATTTCCCATTGATGACATTTTCGAGATTTTTACACATTTCCCGGCGAGACGTTTGTACAAATCCCGGCGCTGTTACAAATCCCGACGTCACTAAAAATCCCGGCACCACAGATCTTTCCAGCCTGAGGGTTGGTGGGAGTCCTGCATGGGCCCCATCTCGTAAAAAGGTTGATATGATAGCAACTCTTGCTAAAAACAAACTTGTGTAATATATGTCATGATCATAATTATACATATACTTTGCGATACTTTGATAAATGATACTTTCATACACTGATTGTATTGTCATCTTTATCCACATCGAATATGTGCCTCATAAACCTAAGCTGCCCAAATTCTTCTATAGCTTCATCTAAGAGTATATGCCATATCCCTAGGGTTCTCACCTTCTATACTTCTATAAGCTAAAGATTACACTAGAAGCATAGATTAATCAGAAATCGCTCTTGAGACGTATTGGAAACTAAACTTATTTCGTTTCCAATAGGAGTATACTAAGTGGTTACAGCTCGTTATTTCGAAGGCTCGTTATTCCGAAGGCTCTTTATTCCTAAGATTCGTTATTCCGAAGGTTCATTGTTCCGAATTTCATTTTCGGATTAACCAATCTTCGGAATAACGAGCCTTCGAAATAACACCACAAATTTTCGGATTAACGAACCCTTTTTCATTTTGGGATTAACGAACCTCTAGGTATAGGGAATTTGCGTGTTTAGGATTAACGACCCTTCGGAATAACGAACCTTCGGAATAGCGAACCTTCGGAATAACGAACAGCACCCCTAAGGGTTTAGCACCACAACCCAGATATTTGTATATGAATTGTACTCTGACATCAGTGGAGACCAGAAAGGACAAACTCCACGACCTGATGGCAGATTCGGGCTGAGTGTGTGTGTGTGTGTGTGTGTGTGTGTGTGTGTGTGTGTGTTATATTAATCTGTCTAAATTCTTCCTTGGAGGCGATGTGGCATAGTGGATAAGACTCCCGACTCCCGATCGGAGGACCCGAGTTCGAGTCCCGCTCAGCGCTTACGTCCTTGGACAAGATTTATTTGTACTCACAATGTCCCCCTCGACCCAGGTGTATAAATGGGTACCTGGCAACGCTAGGGTAATAATAATGGCAGGGTCCTCTGGTAGAGCAGTGATAACACTGAAGAGGCTACCCTGGATAAATAAGACCTTATTATTGATTGACATACAGATGTCTGTGATGAAGACTCTTCAGTGAGTGGAAAAATACGTGCCATCTTTGGTGTGTATTGTTTCTTCGTGAATATGCATACTTGTGATCTCCTCAAACCAAATTGGAATATAGGTTACCGAAGGTGTGTAAATGTGTTTATTTGGTAAACTGGCACCTCGTCTACAACCACACTGTCCACTGTTCACCTAGTCTAATGCCATCTCGTCTAAACTCGCTTCGTCTACTACCAACTCGTCTACCAACCATTTTGTCTATATGCCAATTAGTCTAATTGCCATTTCGTCTACTAACCATTTAATCTAATCTCTAATTTGTCTAAGTCACATTTCGTCTAATACCCATTATGTCTATTGACCATTTCGTCTATTGATCATTAGGTCTATGAATAAAATAGTCTACAGCTCAGTTTGTCTAATAGCCAATTGGTCTACATCCACCTTGTCTAATACTCAATTAGTCTAATAACCAGTTAGTCTACACCCAATTCGTCTACTCCCAACTGGTCTACTCCCAACTGGTCTACTCCCAACTGGTCTACTCCCAACTGGTCTACACCCAACTGGTCTACACCCAACTGGTCTACACCCAACTGGTCTACTCCAACTGGTCTACTCCCAACTGGTCTACTCCCAACTGGTCCACTCCCAACTCGTCTACACCCAACTGGTCTACTCCCAATTCGTCTACTCCCAACTGGTCTACTAGTTACATAGTTTTTTTTCTGTCTACCCTAAACTCCTTACTTAAGTCTACTTCATCCAGTTTCCTTTCCCATTGAAATAGGTTGAACACTCTTGGTGCCCCATTTGGTTTGAAATTTTTTGTTCTAATTATGACAATTTTATTACTTTTCATTAAAAAAAAATAATGTCACAGTGTGAAAAACTTGCTGTGTTACATTTCTGCTGGATGTGTAATTTATATCAGAAGCAATCACGCAGCATTTTAATATATGTCCAAACTTCAACACTCCATCCAAATTCACCTTTGATACACAATCATAAGTATGGTAAAAATACGGCCAGGATGTTGACTGGATAGTCGTGTCTCTAATATGTCTTTATATTCAGCATGTGCGGAATAATTAACACCTTTAGAGAAAAGACTATTATTGATTTTTGTACCCTGGCAGGGTTATGAATAGTTCGTGATAGTGAGACGGACTGGACACTAGACAAAGTGGTATACATGTATTCATTATTAGCATGACCAGATAGGAATGATCACTTTGGGTAAATTGTTGAGAGTATACCAGTTGGGAGTAGACCAATATTGGGTATAGACGAGTTGGGAGTAGACGAGTTGGGAGTAGACCAATTGGGTATAGACCAGTTGGGTGTAGACCAGTTGGGTGTAGACCAAATGGATATAGACCAGTTGGGTGTAGACCAGTTGGGAGTAGACCAGTTGGGTGTAGACCAGTTGGGTGTAGACTAGATGGGTATAGACCATATTGGGTATAGACCATATTGGGTATAGACGAACTAAGAGTTGGACGATATGATAACTAGACAAAGTGAATGTAGACGAGATGACTTGTAGACGAGGTGGGAGTAGACAAAGTGGCAGTAGGCGAAATTAATATTAGACGACATGACAAGTAGACATTGTGAGTCTAGACGACTTGGCTATTAGATCAATTGCTCAGTAGACGAAATGCTCCTTAGACGAGTTGGGTATTAGACAGTACGGGTAATGGGCAAAGTGACTACTAGACAATATGTGTACTAAACAAAACAAGTTGTAAACCAAATGGGTATTAGACGAATCGGTAATAGACGATTTGCCAGTAGACCAATTGGAAAATAGACAGAGTGGCTGTAGACGAGGTCACTATAAACCGTTTATTTGTTCATGTTTGCATATTTATGAGTGCATCACACGATTTTCGGTTGCTATGTCATGGCCTGATTCCCTCACTTTATTTCCTTAGAAGTTCATCATACCAAGGAGGTACTAGCGCTTGCCTAGTACCTCCTTGATCATACGGAACGATGGTTTCTTCTGCGAATAGTGATTTGCACAGGCCTCTCCTCAATATTGTTGAAACTGTCGAGCAAAGACAAGCTAAAACTAACTCATACGGATTGGGCATTTTGCTTGACAAGATTGTGCTAGGGCGTGAGGAAATTGTTTGTGCTTGGGATTTGCTTGAATCGATAAACTTGAAAACATTTTATTCGATTTCATTTGATTTCATTTGATTTATTGATTCCTGTATTATCATTGTACATGGAATTGCATGTACATGTGTATATACATACATTGTTGGAGCCATACATGATTATACATAAACATCAGTTGTTAACAAAATATTTTTTTTCTTCATTGCTTTTACACAATGTACAGCAGAAACATATCAACAATACAACCGTACAACGAATAATACAGGACAGGGCTACGGCTTGATTCGAGTGCAGCCCTCGTAAATAATACATATAGAAAAGATAAGAGGATAAGAGGATAGAGATGGGATAGTAGAAAGGTGAAAGCGAAAGGAGAGGTCTCTCTGCTTCCACTAAAGGCTTACACAAAGTTAGTTCCCATGGATCACTGACCAGTAAGGCATGATAAAATATTTCTCAGCGAGGTACAGATGAACAGTAATGGTTGGGTACATGATTACCTAATAGATGAAATGCTGCGATATTTCTACGAAGGAATTTCGTGTATTATACACGAACAATGACAATGAAATTACTGACACTTGCACGAATTTGGGCTTGCGCGCTGCACCGCATTGTGACGTGCCAGTGCGTGCAATTCTAGCGGCACTAAAATACCCCTTTTATACTGGGCTTCTCGCTTCTGAAGCGAGCTAACTTTTAGCTCGGGCCAATTCGTTTTATGCTACCATTCTCGACCACCCAATAAGGTTACGTGCGAGACCATTAGCCTGCTGTCCTTCAAATTTCAGTGACAGTTTTCATGCTTACTTACGAGTATCAATTCAGTTCCGTTGTTATACGGTACGTTACTCGCGAAATTCAACCAGTCATCGGCATATAAATATTATACAGGGCTCGACACTAACGGTGGCCACCAAAAACGCACGTCGGGCCACCAAAATTTCAAAATTAAAAAAGTTGGATGTTTGCCTTCACTTTTGGAAATGAACAGCGTAACAATCGGCTCCGTAAGATGCTAAAATAAATGTCAGATGTTTGCTTTTAATTTTGGAAATGAATACCGGTAATATGCGACTCCGTATGATACTAAAATAAATGTCGGATGTTTGCTTATACTTTTGGAAATGAATAACGGTAAGATTAAGCTCCATACGGTGCTAAAATCAATGTCAGATATTTGATTTGCGTTCGGAAATGAATAAGGATAACATTCGGCTCCGGAAGATGCTGAAATAAATGTCGAATGTTTGCTTTGACGTTCGGAAATGGATAATAATATTATTCAACTCCGTGCGGTGATAAAATAAATGCCGGATGTTTGCTTTTACGTTCCAAAGTAATTAGCAATAACATTCAGCTCCGGGAGATGCTAAAGTAAATGTCGAATGATTCCTTCAACGTTCGAAAATGACTAACAATTCATGATATTCAACTCCGTACTATGATTAAAATAAATGTCGGATGTTTGCTTTTTACTTTCGAAAGTAAATAGCAGTAACATTCGGCTCCGGAAGATGCTAAAATAAATATCAGATGATTGCTTTTACGTTCGGAAGTGATAGCAGTAATATTGAGCGCATAGGGATATTATCACTTTGTGTTATGCGCTATATAAGCACTTTCAATTATTATCATTATTATTATTCTGCTCCATAAGATGGTAAAATAACTGTCGGATGTTTGCTTTTAAATTTCGAAATGAATAACAGTAACATTCAGCTGCGCTCGATGGTAAAATTAATGTTTGATGTTTGCTTTGACGTTCGGAAATGAATAACAATAATATTCAACTCCGTACGATGATGAAATAAATGTCTGATGTTTGCTTTTATGTTCGAAAGTAAATAGCAATGACATTCAGCTCCGGAAGATGCTGAAATAAATCTCAAATGTTTGCTTTGACGTTCGGAAATGAATAACAATAATATTCAACTCCGTACGATGAAAAAAGAATGTCTGATATTTGCTTTTATGTTCGAAAGTAAATAGCGATAACATTTAGCTCCGGAAGATGCTAAAATAAATGTCGAATGTTTGCTATGACGTTCGGATATGAATAACAATGGTATTCAACTCCGTATGATGATGAAATAAATGCCGGATGTTTGCTTTTACGTTCGAAAGTAAATAGCAATAACGTTCGGCTCCGGAAGATGCCAAAATAAATATCAGATGATTGCTTTTACGTTTGGAAGTGAATAGCAGTAACATTCTGCTCCATACGATGCTAAAATAAATGTCGGATATTTGCTATTACATTTTGACATGAATAACAGTAACATTCAGCTGCATTTGATGGTAAAATAAATGTCTGATGTCTGCCTTGACGTTCAAAAATGAAAAACAGTAACATTCGGCTCCGTACGATACTAAAATAATTGTCAGATGATTCATTTCACTTTCGGAAGTGGACAGCAGTAACATTCGGCTCTGTACGATAATAAAATAAATGTCGGATGTTTGCCTTTAAATTTGGAAATGAATAACGGTAATATTCTGCTCCGTGCAATGCTAAAATAAATAATAGATTTTACATAGGGGAATGATTAACGGTATCAATCGGCTCAGTTAGATGCTAAAATAATAGCGGATGTTTGCTTTCACGTTCGGAAATAAATAAGGATAACATTCAGCTCCGTAAAATGCTAAAATGAATGTCGGTTGCTTGCTTTTACATTTAAAAATGATTAACGGTAACATTCGGCTCCGTAAGGTGCTAAAATACTAGTAAATGTTGGATGATCGCTTTTACAATCAGAAATGAATAACGGTAACTTTCGGCTCTTTACAATGATAAAACAAATGTCGGATGTTTACAAATGTCTGCAAATGCTCCCACTTTCTCATTTCAAACGTAAGTTTTGACTGCCTAAATATAGGCATCATCTTTTATAATAATCTATAAGCCTATTTGCTAAATCTTAGAACTCAGAATAACGGTAAGATGATTGAATTTTATATTCATTTATTTTAGACATCCTGTATCACTTCAGTAATGCTTAATATTTATTTGTCTATATTTAGTAAGACCGATTTAGTTTTTCTTATGTTTTTCTTGATTTTTTTTTTTTTTTTTTTGGAGGGGGGGGGGGCACCAGATTTTACTTTCGGGCCACCAAAAATAAAAGTTAGTGTGGAGCCCTGTATATGTATATATATATATATATATATATATATATATATATATATAAAGTATATACGTACTGAGCTGGGGCCCGTTGCATAAAATTTATCATTGAATTTCAATGGTAACTACCGTCAAAATTAGGCGTCACAGCCAATCAGCATCAAGGATTGTAAAATTTACCGCTAATTTGAAGACTTACCGCTAGAAAGGAGCGGTAAGTCCAGCGGTAAGGGTTTTATGCAACAGGGCCCTGGTCTAGTTATTTTTCTTACGATTTAATCATACCGTTTGCTAGTTCAAAGACTTCATTGCATTGAGAGTTATGTACCGAACAGCGAACACACCAATGCGCTGCGTAATACACAGCGCGCCGATGGCAACAGTGTACAGCAGTAAAAACATACAATAAACATTGGCAATCCGGAAGTACCGTACACGCTTTCCGGTCACTTGTCAGTGAATTTAGCCGCGGCTAAACTCGCGAACCTTTTATACTGAAGTTAGCTCGGAACTGAAGCTGACCTGATCCACCCCCTAAAGCGGACTAACTTTAGCTCGGACTAACTATTTTTCGACCTTTTTGTACTGAGAGTTAGCTCGTTTCAGGTCCGCACCTGAAGCGAGCTAACGCCCAGTATAAAAGGGGTAAAAGCTGCCCTGACACTTGCATGAATTTGGGCTTGCGCAGTGCTCCGCATTTTGGCAGGCATGGCGTGCCAGTACGTGGTATTCAGTGGCGCGCAGGCCGAGTTTAGTCATTTCGAATTTACGAGTAGTTCAAGAAATGAGTGTTCTCAATGAAACTCAATAATACGTCATGTTTACGACATTTACGCATTTTTTTTTTGTCATTCTTTTAGATCATAAAACTTGCTACCTCATCCAAGAAAACATGCTTGATTGTATTTAATGATAGCAAGAAATTCAGCAACAAAGAGACGTTCAATACTCGTAAAGCTGTTTCAGAGCAAAGAAAGTGTTTATAATGTAGTGACTGTAGGGCTCATTGTTTTTGAGAAACACCAAATCTTAAAAGGAGCAAGAAGCCTGAGAAACAAAGGTGGGTAAAGTTGCGATGATGTTTGCCGGGATGTTTGTTGTTCCGAAGATAGGTTTAAGTCTACAAAATGAAATACCTTCGTTAGTCCGAAGGTTCGGTAGTCCTAACATGAAATAGTGTTCCATAAAATTGCATCAACTATTCCGAGTATTCCTCAAAGTCTCATTAATCCGACAATGAAAAAGGTTCGTTGATCCGAAGGTCATTTAATTATCTGTTAATAATCACTATTTCTGTCGAGTACATGTAGTTATATGCGGGTGGGAAGGGACTGGTCTATCATGACAAGGGTAACACGCAGGATCGTTTGAGTAACAAATATTTATATATAGATTTTTTTCTAAAGTAAATTCATTGCAATATGACTATTTCATTTTCTTTAAGTACCTCTTAATATACAAAATGCTTGGATTTTTAACATCTCTATCAACCTTTATTCAGAATCTTCAGTCAGCCATTTGGGAAATAAGTATTTTGTTTAAGTGTAAAAAATCGCATAAAAATCACGATATTTACACACGATTGGGATGATTTACAAGAGTGGGGTATTAAAAAAACAGAAGTAGACAGAGAAAGAGAGAGAAAATGAGCATGTAAGCAGTGAAGTCACCTAGGGGAGTAATTTTCAACGTGTTGCCAAGGAGAATATACGTTTTACATCCGGGTGCTGTTCGTTATTCCGAAGGTTCGTTAATCCGAAACACACAAATTTCCTATACCTAGAGGTTCGTTAATCCGAAAATGAAAAAAAGGTTCGTTAATCCGAACATTTGTGGCATTATTCCGAAGGTTCGTTTATCCGAAGGTTCGTTAACCCGAAAATGAAATAGGGTTCGCTATTCCGAAGGCTCGTTTATCCGAAAATGAAATAGGGTTCGTTTATCCGAAGGTTCGTTGATCCTAAGTGATATATAGTGTCCGTAACGAACCTTCGGAACAACGAGCTTTGTTTCATTTTCCGATTAACGAACCTTCGGAATAACGAACCTTATTTCATTTTCGGATTAATGAACCTTCGGAATAACAAACCCTATTTCATTTTCTGATTAACGATAAGGCGGACTTCACGCAGCTCTCATACCTCACCGACCAGACACTTTCCAAGTAATGCTTAATTATCAAGTGAGAAAATACAATGGAGACCCGATATGAATAAATCCGACATAGTAAAAAAAATACAGAAACAAACAATAAAATACCTATATTAATCACAAGAGTCCTCTGTATTACCTGGACCCCGTTTCATAAAACTTGTTATCAGTGACAAATTGTCATAATTGTTATAAGCTACAGAAATCCTTGCATCTGATTGGCTAAGAGCAAATTTGTCACAGAAATGTGGCAGTTGTCGCCGATAACAAGTTTTATGAAACGGGGCCCTGATCCACAATATACTAGGATGATAATGTGCCCCCGTGCCAAGAGTTCCCGCATGAAATAAACAAATATAACTGCATACAAGCTGGCCAGAACGACATTTTACCATGAGCAAAAAGAGGAAAATTAATCCAATTTTCATCAAATGGTGGCTTCATAAAATATGGCACATCAGTGTGTAAAATGTAACGCTACGGGCAGTAATAATGCTACAGGAAGCCATGTTCAAAATCATCTCCATTGACGAAAATGAATTGTAATCTTATTTTTCTTTTTTTTTTCTTTTTTGCTGTGCAATATTCAAGATCTTTATTTCTTTCAATATAAGCTTTACGAGCTTGGAAATTCGTGCTTTTAATTTGAAATTTCAAAGGTGAATATAATTTTTGAGCAAGTGAAATAAATATGTCAAAGAGCGTCTTGTTCAAAACGGAACATTTGATCAAACTTTGAGACGTTAAATACCTCATTACCTTCTGAAATAACGACCTCAACAGCTTCATACCATAGTGGTTTTACAACTGTAAAATCAATTAAAGAAATAGAAATATGTTTCAGGAGCAGCTTTACAAAAAGAACAGTTAGGGGAATGAATTCTTTTGATTTTATGGAGAAAATCATTCAGCGCCATTATGAAATAACTTAAATTAAAAAGAACGTATACGAGTGCTTATAGAGCACTTCAAATTATTGATATGAACTTTGTTCCAAGTTACAGGTTTCAGGTTCGAGTGGTCAATCTAAGAGGATACACGATTTTTGGGAATATACGTGTCAAAATGGCATTATGGACACATCAGCTTAGCTAGGAATATTGCGCTTTTAATAATTTGGTCTGTATAGTGTTAAATATTACATTATGATATAAATTGAAGTAAACATACTGCGACGGCGACTTGAATTTATCAAAAATGGGCAGAATATATTTCTTGAAAGAAAGATATTATTCAGAGGGGTGAAGGCTCAGATTGAGTTTCTGGTCAACTCAAATCTGAATATATCTTTTATTCTGTGCAAGTCCTTAAAAAAATAAAGTCCGGTTTTATGTTGAGGTTCATTTCCATAGGAGGTCGGGAGTCAGGGAGAACATTTCTGGGCTGGTTTGCTCTCCATCTCTTTCGTTGATTACTCTCTCTCTCACTCTTACAAATTGCAACACTATTTCAGCCTGATGTAACTTATTTTCGCGCCTCTTTGTATAATGTTATCCTTTTCCTTTCTTCATCAGCGTCGGCAAAATCACCGTTACTAACCACAAAAACATGGAGTGGTCATCCACGCAACTAATGCCACTGCTTGAAAATGAGACCCGTTACAAGGACGTGTACCTGACGGGATATTCAAGAATTGCCCAAAAGGATGCCGTATACCAACATATCACTTATAACTTTGAAGATACTGTCCTTGGAACCTTGAAGAAAGTCTTTGCACCTGACGAACAATTCAACATGATGGGTGTGGGAGTTGGGGCAGGTTTGTCTCGTTTTCTTTTTTTTTTTAATTGTATTTTCTTCGCTCTATCAACTCAAAGTCTTCATTCCCATATATGTCGGTTACAGCTCATTATTCCGAAGGTTCGCTTTTTCGAAGGCTCTTTAGTCCGAAGATTCGTTATTCCCAAGTTTCATTGTTCCGAATTTCATTTTCGGATTAACGAATCTTCGGAATAACGAACCTTCGGAATAACGCCACAAATGTTCGGATTAACGAACCCTTTTTCATTTTCGGATTAACGAACCTCCACGTATAGGGAATTTGTGTGTTTCGGATTAACGACCCTTCGGAATAACGAACCTTCAGAATAACGAACAGCACCCATTATTTCTTTCATGTCAAATTCGCCGTAGGCCTATATAGTTTTTCATCTTAAAATCCGGTAAAACGTGTATCATTTTGTTATTTTCCCAATATTTGCATTTAATTTTGATATACTCATAATGACAGTGTAAATTTATCCTCATCTGTTTGTTTCTTTTTTTTTCCCCTGTACCTTCAACTTCTCTGACAGGGAAAGATGAAATAGCATTCATGAAAAGTCTAAGGCCGTTTTACCAGAAGATATCCTGCACCGCAGTGGAACCAAATGCACGCCTACTCCAGACGTTCGAGCAAAATCTGAAGAGCGCCGACATCACTCCACCTGTTGATGTGAGGTGCTTTCATACGACTTTTCGTCAATACTTTGACGGACGTGGCGACGAGGATGAGAAATTCCACCTCATAAGCAGCATCAACAGTCTGTATTACCTTGGTGAAATCAAAGAATCAATGAATAAACTCTTGGCCACTTTGAAGGAAAATGGAATTCTTCTGCTGATGGTCAACTCTGGTAAATCTAAAATTTCTCTAATCTCGAGGGCTCCATTCCATTTACGGTGTCAATCTAGCGCATGCAACGTAATCTATGACAACATCGTTATCGTCTTTTATTGTTCGCAATGTGCTTTAAGAATAGGATTGATGAAGAACCTTTTTTGTTGGTCCTAACACTGGAATTTAAGTATGATGAAGAATATATGATGAAGAATATGCAGTGTTTGTTGTCTTACTTTTGATAATGGAAACGGAGTAACCAAAACAAACTTGGTAATATTTCATACAAGCATAAAGTGCATCTAAAAAGCCAAATTTTCTCAGACGTCATCCCGTAATCCTCTAGCGTTTATACACTAAATCCAAACGTGAGGAAGGATGCAAGGGACAGTCACAACCACATTTGATCTACTGGGTTACGTTAAAGTCAATTCGTGCAATAAACAATATTCATCTCAGCATGTTTGGAAGTATCTGATTCTCTGAAACGGAAGAAGGAAGAGGAGAAGGAAGACTATGTGTATATTTGTAGATCTGAAGAGTGTATCTGAGCGGTTTATAGTGACCTCGTCTACAGCCACTCTGTCTATTTTCCAATTGGTCTACTGGCAAATCGTCTATTACCGATTCGTCTAATACCCATTTGGTTTATAACTTGTTTTGTTTAGTACACATATTGTCTAGTAGTCACTTTGCCCATTACCCGTACTGTCTAATACCCAACTCGTCTAAGGAGCATTTCGTCTACTGAGCAATTGATCTAATGGCCAAGTCGTCTATACTCACAATGTCTACTTGTCATGTCGTCTAATATTCATTTCGCCTACTGCCACTTTGTCTACTCCCACCTCGTTTACAAGTCATCTCGTCTACATTCACTTTGTCTAGTTATCATATCGTCCAACTCTTAGTTCGTCTATACCCAATATGGTCTATACCCAATATGGCCTATACCCATCTAGTCTACACCCAACTGGTCTACACCCAACTGGTCTACTCCCAACTGGTCTACACCCAACTGGTCTATACCCAATTAGTCTACACCCAACTGGTCTACGCCCAACTGGTCTATACCCAATTGGTCTACTCCCAACTCGTCTACTCCCAACTCGTCTATACCCAATATTGGTCTACTCCCAACTGGTATACTCTCAACAATTTACCCAAAGTGATCATTCCTATCTGGTCATGCTAATAATGAATACATGTATACCACTTTGTCTAGTGTCCAGTCCGTCTCACTATCACGAACTATTCATAACCCTGCCAGGGTACAAAAATCAATAATAGTCTATTCTCTAAAGTTGTTAATTATTCCGCACATGCTGAATATAAAGACATATTAGAGACACGACTATCCAGTCAACATCCTGGCCGTATTTTTACCATACTTATGATTGTGTATCAAAGGTGAATTTGGATGGAGTGTTGAAGTTTGGACATATATTAAAATGCTGCGTGATTGCTTCTGATATAAATTACACATCCAGCAGAAATGTAACACAGCAAGTTTTTAACACTGTGACATTATTTTTTTTTAATAAAAAGTAATAAAATTGTCATAATTAGAACAAAAAATTTCAAACCAAATGGGGCACCAAGAGTGTTCAACCTATTTCAATGGGAAAGGAAACTGGATGAAGTAGACTTAAGTAAGGAGTTTTAGGGTAGACAAAAAAAAAAACTATGTAACTAGTAGACCAGTTGGGAGTAGACGAATTGGGAATAGACCAGTTGGGTGTAGACGAGTTGGGAGTGGACCAGTTGGGAGTAGACCATTTGGGAGTAGACCAGTTGGGAGTAGACCAGTTGGGTGTAGACCAGTTGGGTGTAGACCAGTTGGGAGTAGACCAGTTGGGAGTAGACGAGTTGGGTGTAGACTAACTGATTATTAGACTAATTGAGTATTAGACAAGGTGGATGTAGACCAATTGGCTATTAGACAAACTGAGCTGTAGACTATTTTATTCATAGACCTAATGATTAATAGACGAAATGGTCAATAGACATAATGGGTATTAGACGAAATGTGACTTAGACAAATTAGAGATTAGATTAAATGGTTAGTAGACGAAATGGCAATTAGACTAATTGGCATATAGACAAAATGGTTGGTAGACGAGTTGGCAGTAGACGAAGCGAGTTTAGACGAGATGGCATTAGACTAGGTGAACAGTGGACAGTGTGGGTGTAGACGAGGTGCCAGTTTACCATCTGAGCGTATTGACACATCCGCATCAGTGGCGGATCCAGGGGAGAGCGCTCCCGGCGGCTCCCCCGTCCCCCGTTTTTGTTTGTTTGAGTTTTTTTTTTTTTTTTTTTTTGCTAAAACAAAAGAAATAAGTCGAAAAAAAAGGGGGGCATGAGCCCCCGCTTTAATTTTGCAAAGCTGTCCCGTCTTTACGGAATTTCTGGATCCGTCCCTGACACATAGACACATGAATGTTATAAACGTAACTTTAGATGAATGAGGCATGTGTGTATGTGTGTGTGTGTGTGTGTGGTCGTGTGTGTGTATATATACTATATAGGGTGTTTTTTCCTTTTTGTCTCTATTTGCCGAGCTTTTGACAGCTTTACTGGTCTTCGTCAGTGCTTTGAAATGCATCATAAAAGAGAAAGAAAAAAAAACCCCAAAACAATCCCTACGAAATTTGAACAAAATTAACACAACAAACAGCAAGTAGTATAGGGCGCCAGGTGTCGCATGGTCCATTTCGTTACAAAATTAGTCATTTTGTCGACGAAATGAATTATTGGCCTGTTACGTAACGAAATGATAATTCAATCGACGAAATATTTATTTCGTTACGAAATGACTGCATTTCGTTGCGAAAGGGGTGTATTTAGTAACGAAATGTTTAAATGACCGTATTTTGTTAGAAAATGCTAATTTAATATACTCATTTCGTCGACGAAATGACCGATATTGTAACGAATAGACCGCTCGACACTTGCTGCCCCATAAATTAGTGAGGAGGAGGAGGAGGAGGAAGAAAAAAATCCCCGGAAAAAGAATCTCAATGGAGAAAAATCTCGGCAAAGCCGAATAATTGTGCATTGTGGGATAAAAGAACCAAACTTCGTACACAGGTTGGCAGTTCCATTCAGATTAAATTCGATACTGCATTTGCATGGCCATCGTACATTGCGCCCTTAACGGCAATATAACAGCCTTTTTGTTCAAAATGGCTGCCATAAATGTCATTGTCGTTAAAATCTGCTAATTTCAGAATGGAAAGTCAATAAGATTTTGCAAACCAACGGGAAATTACATTCAAAGTAAATTTTGATACTATGCCATCGTAAAGTGCATTTTTCGAAATAGCCACCATAAATGCCACCTTTTCGCTAGATTTGTTAATGTCAGAAGGAAAAGTCAATAAGAAGTAATTCACAAATGGGAAATTTTATTCAAAATAAATCTAGATATGAGGCCATTGGATATTGCGCCCTCAACGGCTAAGGCAAGCCATTTCTTTAGTGTCATTTTTTGTAAAGATTTGATAATTTCAGAATGGAAAGTCAGTAAGATTTTGCAAAGAAGTGGGAAATTCCGTTCAAAATAAATTTAGATACTAATGTTGCCCTCCATATAAGCTAATACAGCGAAAACCTGCAGGGATGCTGCAAACTTTTTTTAGTTGTTTTTGATTTTGTTTGTTTCTTTGTCTGGTTGTTGTTGCAAATAAGTCGTATATGTTTGCCTTTGCGCCCAAACGACCAAATTGGTCAAATTGTAGGTTTGTTGACTTGAAAGCTTATTTGAGTAAATGTCATTGTTTCAAGCGAAACTAATCAAAATTATATAAGGCCTTATAGTACGATTCATATGAAGAATTTTATATGAAGACAAATAAAGGCTATTTTCAGAGTTCTTTTAAGCCCCTGCTAAACTCCTGTTCCACTATGCCATTCTCGCTACGATTTGACAATTTTCTCAGATCGGGAAGAATCGGGTAAAACCTGAGCCGATCTGGACACGACTAACACGTGCTTGCTACGCTCTTAGGTATGATCGGGAATGAGGCATTACGATCTCTGCCGCTGCAGCTACGCTTTAGAACGATGTAGCTACGCTGTCAGTGCGATGTTGCCGATGTTATCCGATCGATGCACGCTGTATCTACGCTCTGACCGATCTATACGATCTTATCACGCTGTCACCTCGTTCAGAGAGCTGAAAAGTGCCCGATGTGCCCCGATGTACCCCGATTCGAATGTCGATTTGCAGTCAGTCAACTTATTAGCATGCAGAACCGAAGAAAAATACTGTGGACCTTGAAGAGGCTCCTCAACTCACGGTTCTTTTGCAGCAATGCATTGTTATAAACAAAGACGTGCTGATTTTTCCAAGGCTTTTTCTGGATGTCCTTGCTTTTATAGTCCGTCTTCCTCCAGTTGTAGATAATTTCATATTCTTCAAATTTCTGCTATATCCTCTTCCTCCTCTTTAAGCATCACGTGCAGTCTCTCTTTTTTCGCCTTTAAAGTAGCTGCTTTGCTGCTTTCTTCTCTTCTTTTCTTCATCTCTTCTCCTTCTTCGAAAATTTGAGCTCCTTCTTCTTCATGTTCTGCCCTGACAGGTGCAGCGACAATGCCCTCCTCCTCCTCAACAGTTCTGCCTCTCGATCTCCTTGATCTTCTTCTGGCAGACATTTTTGTGTAAGTTTTCATCCCGTTCTTGTGCTGATGTTACTACGCTCAGAAAAACATTGTTGCGCTCATCCCGCTGCTTTTACGCTGTCACTACGCTCTCCCCGCTGCGTTTACGCTGTCACTACGCTCTCCCCGCTTGCCGTACGATTGAAAATAGGTCAAGTTTGATCGGGGAGATTGGGAAGAAATTTTGAACAGGTTCAAAATTTCTTCCCGGTCTGAAAAAATGCCCACTCCAACCCCGACCTCCTCACGCTGCTGCTACGATGCTTCCGATCCCCGTACGCTTTTGCCGCTCTCTCCCGATCTGCTAGATCGGGACAGATCGGGGTCCAGGTCGTGATAGTGGAACGGGGGCTTTATCAAGCTGTCACCCCGTTCAGAGAGCTGAAAAGTGCCCGATGTGCCCCGATGTACTCCAATTCGACTGTCGATCTGCAGTCAGTCAACTTATTAGCATGCAGAAGCGAAGAAATATACTGTATACCTCGAAGAGGCTCCTCAACTTCTGGTTCTTTTGCAGCAATGTATTGTTATAAACAAAGACGTGCTGATTTTCCAAAGGCTTTTTCTTGATGTCCTAATTGCTTTTATAGTCCGTCTTCCTCCAGGTGTAGATGATTTCATATTCTTCAAAATTCTGCTATGTCCTCTTCCTCCTCTGTAAGCATCACGTGCAGTCTCTCTTTCTTCGCCTTTTAGTAAAAATTATGGGCCCAAGGTGATGTGAAAACCATAACTATGCCCGAAGCGAAGGTGAGGGCATAGTTCTGGTTTTCACATCACCGAGGACCTACACTTTATAACTGTGCCCCGAATATCAAGCTGTCATTATTTGTTTTATATACCGAAAATATAGATTCCGAAATATTGGTACCGTAGCATTCGTAATCAACGCTGATCGACAGCGCGGCGGTCGTATCATTGGTGCGTGTACGTAACATATGAGTGATCTATGTGTACGGGGTTGTTGCGACTGTCTCCAAATGTATTTGCAGGGCACAGTTAGTCAACTGTGCCCCGGGCCCAGTAAATCATGACGTCATTTTGATCAACAATCGGGCACAGTTATTTTCATGCCTCCCCTTTTAACCAATCAGATGAGAGGATTCTAGATATGAGGTATATAGTATTTCATAAAACCGGTCATTTGAGAATATATGTTTTATTGTCATTTATATTGGTAGTCCTAGTCCAGAAAAAAAAAAACTCTTATAACAACAGTTTTGTTTCTTTTTGCCTTGCGTCCGTATTCCAGCCGGACAAAATTCTTGGTTTACTTTGTCCCGGGTTTCCTTGCCGGAATAGTGTGTAGGGGTCTATGATGTATGAACCTTTGTGCGCATGTGTTTATAATGTATCATATAGTACCTATAACAAATCCAAATTTGTCCTCGCTATGATTGTTTTAACCCAGAGCACAGCGTGTCTGCCAAGCTGAGGAAGGCAATACCAATTCTTGATCGACAAGACGGTCATATCGTCTTTACAAACGAGGACGTCAGAAGAGAGGCCCAAGTGCGAGGATGTGACGTCACAGAGATACCGCTGCAGCTGACGATGAACGTCACCGAGCTTTTTGACGCTACATCCGACTTCGGAAACAAGATTTTAGATTTTTTCACAATGACCAGCTACTTTCGACAAACAGCTCCCAAGGTTTTGGTGGAAAAGGTGATGGAGTTTTGGTTTGACAATACCTCATGGGATGAATCGTGTCGCTGCCGCGTCCACTTCGAAGAGTATTTGATGATTGTACAGAAAAGCTCTCATTTGAAATTGTCATTTCACTCTTATGACTCTTTGAATCTTATGTAGATATATATGTGTTGATGAAACAAATATGTATATAATCAATATCATGGCTGGGCACTAACTGCTAAGATCTTTAAATTTGAAGTTTTACGTCCCTAAGAAGAAATGTATTGGTCCGGAATAAAGGGAAACATAACAATCAATTTTATATCTTAGCTGTCAAAATATAATCAACTTCTAGATTGTTATTCTACAGCTCTGAACAGGCGTAAATGTATGGTACCTCCGTTTTTCCAAAATACTGATTACTGTATCGTTTGTGCGATTTGAGTTAAATTGAAGTCTTTGCCGACAGTAATGAGTAATGCATATGTATGAAGAAAACATCATTAAGACATGACATTGGACCTACTCACTTAATAATGAGATTGAAGTAATGATGAACTATTTGAAGAAATCTGTAAATATGGTGTTTGAAAAGGGCTACTTTTATCAGCTTTTATTAGGTAATCTCATACGACAGTTTGCAATCCTGATTTAAGGGATGATTTGCAGACTTTCGTTGTTGAACATCTAAAAAAAATCTTAGACGTGGTACAGAGTAACAAAGTTTGTAGTCATTGGGATAAGGAATAAGAATATTTTCAGGATTCATAGCAAATCACAGTCAGCAAGGATGATGACATTGCAGTTTCACATAAGAATTGCATGATTGGATGTTCATGGCTAAAAGTCTTTCAGTATAACATTCTGTCTACGGCAATTAACAAATTTTGTCATATTGAATTATATATATGTATATATATATATATATATATATATATATATATATATAATGGGTTAATTGTTCTCGTGTTGGTGTAATGATATCATAAAAAATAAACCTGAAATCAAGTTCATGCTTTAATCACCAACAGTTTATTTTGGCACTCAAATTTTCGAGCGATTTGCTCGCTCTCAAGGTGGTGTTCTAGATGAATCAAGAACACTTGAGTTTGAGCTTGAGTTCTTGATTTATTTTGAACATAATTTATTTGGAATCAAAGAGTCATGCGTTGTTCACTAAAGAAGATGTGCTAAAAGCATCTCTGAACAATGTGCCGAGGTGTATTCAAAGAAATATCTAGGTGAAAGATCAACTGTAATAATCTCACGACGGAATGAGGAATTTGAAAGTAAGAAAACCTTTAAGTTTTCATCTGAAACATCTCCAAAAATAGAGGAGGAAAAATGAAACTAGCAAGAAAAAAAACACACATCTTACAAACATCATACCATCTGAAGACACCCTATCATACTTTCACGGAGTGTACTGCTCGAAGAACTATTCATTCTCTAGCGAATTAATAGGTTGTAGCCGTATAACACACAGATTTGTGATTGCAGCGAGCCGGGGCTGTCGTTCGACATTTCTGATACTTTATCACTCTTCCATGTCTGGTTCATTCTTTCATCTTCATCCTAGATACGAGCCAGAGTGTATATTCCCATATTTTAGTTTTATTCCTTTTTTATTAACAACGTTAATTCAAGGTAATAGTATATATCCGAAATGTAACGGTGTTAATGTAAGTATGTAAATTCTGCATTTCACAGTAAGTAAAATAAATGCACAGAAACTACTGAAAGATGATATCAAGTTTGAAGCATGACACTTTTTTTTATATCATTTATCATTTAAAAACGCGTCTGTCCTGACTTTTAGAATGCTAAACTGACTAGACAACAAAGACGACAGACAGAAACCAAACATGGGTTTCCTCCCAAATACTCGCCGTATTTATTGAACCTTTCTTCTCATTCGCCATGATGCAGCATTCCATGACCTCATACTGTAATCAAGTTCAGATGAATATACGATTATTGCGGCCTGAGGCGGTTGTTATGGCAATGGAGATTGCCTACTTAATCATCTCGTACATATCCAGCTTGGCTTTCGCCCCGATACCATCCACGTAGCGATCTTTGTAAAAACTGCTGACGAAGTCGCTGGTGGGGTAGCGGAGCTTGGGCTCTGGGGCGCCGAGGACCTCGCTGACTACCTTGGCGATGTCGTCTCCCGTCTGGAAGAAGGGGCTTAAGTGTTTTAACAAATGGTCGAAGGATTTCCCCATCAGCTGCAGAGTAAATATGGATATATGGGTACGTAAGAGTGACTGACATGATAGATACACAAACATGACCTAGCGGTGATTGGCATGTATGAAACAATTTTGGAAATTTTGACACCATGTCTGTACTCAGTTTGTGACAAAGACAATCTATGCGATGGTCGATGCAATAACAGAGGCATGATAGTAGTAAACATGCCTACTTGTTAACGTTGACGTTGGAGCGGAGATATACATGTATAGGATTTATTTTCCTATAACTGTGATCTACCATAAAAATTATGACAGAAATTATAAATAAGATTCTAACAATTATGGTTAGGACTACAGAAAAACAACGCATAGACTACACGAATATGTGGAATTCCGATGTCATTAACTTTCCAATGAAAAGAGTGGAAATAAAAACATTAACAACAATAAGAACTGGAGACTCTGGGGATCATATACCCTCCAGTACCGGGCAGCTCCAAAGGGTCAGCTGGGTGCTCTTTAGTTTCTAGACGGACCCGCAGTTTGATACCGTCTATTACAGCACCATCATGATCATCTCTGGTTGCTCTTAATGTCATTCTTGTTGCTGTTGTTGCTTTTTTTACTTTGTTACTTACAGATTTTATTTTATGCTCCTACGTTTGGAAGCAAAGACAATGATTCTTAAGGAGACTATATTATGATACTGACGATGATGATAATAGCAAGAAATAAAAAATGAAGCAGAAGCATCGTCGGAATTCAAAGAGCACCCACTACATGTAACTAACCCCTTCAAGAGCTCATAAGCTTAATAGCAAAACTTTCAATTAAGCACTTAATATTAATATTGTAACGATCAAAACGAATCAAACAGGTTCATGGGCAGCATGATAAGGCGATTATTCGCAACATGATTTTGTACATTCATATGAATTATACAATGTTATATGTGAGGGCCAACCCTGACCTTAGTCGATGGCGAATCTGTGTTGGCAGTTTGTGGAATTCCACCGGCGTTTTCTTGAAGCTTTGTGTGAACTGGACCAGGGCATACACTTGAGATCCTGTGAGAGAAAGAGAGAACGTGGGAGAAAGTGGATCGAGAGACAGGCAGACAGACAGGCAGACAGACAGACAGACAGACAGACAAAGAGAGAGACGAGACGCGAGCAAGACCGCAGTGTCGAGGAAGGAACGAAGCGCGTTTTACCAACCTCTCTCTGACTGTACAGTAGATATTTTAGCAGTCGTAACTGTTTCTTCGAAATAACATTGCTTGACAAAATTTCTACGATAAGCTATAGTGCCAGGCATTGCAATATAAGTGAGATATTGAATGCATTTTTTTTTCATCATATAAACAAATCCCGACCATAGTCTTTTAAAGCCTCGTTTTTATTTCCTGCACCTTCTGCTTGGAAGCACGCAATGGGATTTCACCGGCTTTCTTTACATTTAATCACTTATCTCAATCTTGCGATTATCATTTTATATTACGATCTTTGTTTTGATAAAATCACTTTTCCTTGTAGAAAAAAAAATCAAAGGTTGATAGTTCACCCACCAGACGTTGAAAGGTCGTAGTTCGGGATACAGACACTCTGTGAGTCCTTCCATGGCACACTTGGTCGCGGTGTATAGTGTGCAAAAAGGAAAGGCTGCATTTGGAGACAAGTTAGAACGAGGTTAAAAATATCATACGGTACGAATGCAGACATTTCTATAACCAAGGCTGAATCTTATACTGAAATGATATCCTGCTATACTATGCTATATATACTATACTATACTATACTATACTATACTATACTATACTATTAGGATGATACGAATCAATTAAGGCAAGAATTATAATTAAAATTGTACTTCAGCTCAAAACAAACAATAATGTTCTTATCAAACACATTATACATTTTATAGTAGATCCTTTACTGTTTCTATTCAACTTTTCGCTACAATGTGGTTAGATACCAACTCGCAAAGGTGACTCCATGTTCAAGAGAGGAGACAAAGTATATATTAAAGGGACTGTATAGTTTTGGTTGAGACCTAATTTCAGATTTCTAACATTTTTTGGTGAGGTAACGAGAAACCTCTTATGAAATATGAAAGAGCATGTAATTCTATAAGGAATTCAACGTTTATTTGATGAAAATAGGTTTTGAAATGGCTGAGATATCCAAAAAAGAGTGATTCTAATAAAGTGTGGGACCCACACTTTACTACAATTGCTTTGTTTTACTTTGTTTTTGGATTTTTCAGTCATTCCAAACCCGATTTTCATCAACTAAACTTTGATTTCCTCTTAAAATGGTATGCTCTGTACTTTATCATAAGTGATTTCTTGGTATCTTGCAAAAAGTTAAAAGCCCAATTCTCATCTCCACCAATACTGTACCATCCCTTTAACAATTGTTATCGCCCGATATCGTTGTTAATTTTGTTATCGAAAAATTGTTTATTCAAGGACGATTATCTTCCTTCAATATCACAATATCGTATCTGACTCCTAATTTGGCTTTATAGAAAAACATAGCACAACTCGAGTCATTCTAAGTTTAATCAATACCATATCAGCGTCAACTGAAAAATCCTGTCAGAGTATCGGTTTGTTCTTAGATTTCTCTAAAGCGTTCGATACTATAAATCTCGACATTCTTTTATACAAACTTGCGCACTATGGTATTAGAGGTAAGGCCCTAGAATGATTCGAGAGCTATCTTTCGGGAAGAAAGCAATTCGTAGCCAAAGGTGGATATAATTCGTCTACTGTTCCAATCACGTGTGGGGTACCCCAAGGAAGCCTTGTTGGACCATTGTTGTTCTATATCTATGTGATGACATTGACATTCAATGTTCTTCCAGTGTTTTTATTCTATCCTCTTTGCTGATGATTCAAATTTATTTTATGAAGATGTAGAGTAAATACACAGAGTACTTTTGTTACAGAAAAGAGCAATGCGATTGATATGCAATTGCACTTAGTGATTAAATACTGATGTCTCGTTTTAATAGAGAAAACCGCATTCTTAAGATTACTGATTTATATCGACTTCAGCTGGGTTGTTCAATGTACAATGTAGAAATTAACGTTCCCCCCGCTGTATTTGAGGAGATGTTCCAAAAGAATAAAGTTGTACACGATTACTGAACGAGACAAGCGAATGATTTCTTATCTTACTTAAATAGAAAATTGTACGTTTACTGGTCCTAAGCACTGGGATTTTTTCGATCATTCATTGAAACAAGCAATAAGCTTATAATATCTTTAGATATAAGCTCAAAATATGTTTTGCTAAGTATTAATAGTTATTAAATTCAACTCATTTCAATTCATTTATTTTCATTCTTTTTTTTTCAACAAAACATAACAGAATAAATCAGGAATTATATCATAAATATATACTTGATATACATTCGACATAAAGGATAAACGATACAGATAAAGATATGCATACTGGCAAAAAATACAAAGTTATGATTCAATTGAGAAAAAGAAAAGAATTGAGAGGTCCACTAACAAGCAATTACTTAATTTTAATGGAGTTAAATGTCTGTGTATTTCAACCAATGTTTTCTAGAAGTATTTTTAAACGGATACTTGGATGATAATCTTCTGTTTTATTCATCAGCTGTCAGTTATAGCATATAAATACACACGGGATTTAAAAGTACTTTGTATATAAACCTGTACAATGTAACCATACAATTACATTCATAACCAGGTGTCATAATTGTGTCATTGTGCATTCGTTGTAGCAGTTTGCCTTTCTTTGAAATTGTTAAACTACATACTAGTAATTTGTCTGTTTTCAGCAGGGGTCTAAAGTTTACATGCAATGCTTCTTAGTAGTCCCTTCACACTTGTAATTACAAGCAAACAATGATACGATATTTTGTATATATATTATGTGTATATATATATATATATACATATATAATGTATTCGTATCATACATTATGTCCACAACTATGTGAAATATGAATACATTTCATTCCATTTCATTTCATTTCATTTCATTCAAGTGTAAAAGTGTAACTATGATCACGAATGATTAATCCATTATTTCATAGGGCCTATACCGGTAGACCTATGCGATCATGAATAGTTTTTTTTTCCCTATTGAAATTATTTTCCACCTCTATCTCCTCTCCTCATCTTATGTACCTATGAGTACGACTTCCAAATATGAAACTGTAGTACTTTCATCCAGGGACAGTATTGTTAACAATGTGATATACGAGACCTCGAGCCTTTCATACACTGTAAAAACATCGGTGTTAGATTTAACACCACGGGTGTTAAATCTAACACCGATCAAACTTCAATAAAGGACCACACCCACAGGTGTTAAAAATGCACTGTGATGGTGTTGAAAAGTGTTCACCTGACACTTCGTGGTGTTAATTTGACACTGTACCTGGTGTTATTTTGACACTGTACTGGTGTTAATTCAAAAATGACACCACATGGTGTTGATTTGATATTTGTTGGTGTTAATATCAATGGTTTAACACCCGTCCAGCTTCAATAAGGGACCACACCAGCTGGTGTTACTTTGGTGTAAATTTATTTTCACATTTTTTCAAAAATCTAGTATTTTAATGTAAAATTCTTGATCGTCTTGTTTAAATTAAAAATCAACTAGAAGTGCAGTTACTAAGAAACTCTTCAAAAAACAGTTACAAATTCAACACCATAAATGAGCACCGAAAATTTAACACCAGCTTGGTGTTCACTATTTAACACCGGACTTTTTGCAGTGTATGAATAGTATATGTGCGTATGTGTATTAGTTTTCTTGTGATGGCATCGGCATGCGTTATAAGTATATTGTCGTTACTCACGAAGGGCAGAGACCATACTGCTGATGTTGATGATGCGGCCAGACTTTCGCTCTTTCATCCCGGGGATCACTTCTTGGATCAACCGAACCGTACCGATGACGTTGGTGTCAACCATGTTCCGTACAAGGTCAGAGGACATATCTTCGAAGAGACCCATGTATGTAAAAGCCGCGTTGTTAACTGGTGATATAGGGAATATAAGTCAAGTGGAAATTATTTACTATCTAATCATTACTATCATCGATAAATGTATTTCTGTCTTTATCATGTTTATTTGACATGATTTCCCTGGCTATCAGTCATCTCCCATGTAAGCACGTACAGGCGACACTTGCTATATAGAATTCCCCGGGAACGGTAGTTTATAACGGGAATATCGTTATTACCATGGTTTTTAGAACGGGATTTCGCTATTAGAAAATTATTTGAAAATGTATGTAGAGTTATTAGAATATTGTTATAACACTGTTATATAATTTCTTTCCGTCGTTTCTTAATTCATGGAATATAACTATGTATCAACATAATATGATATTAAACTTATCTTCAAATTTAATGTCCAAGTCAACTCAAACATAGATAGATAATTTCTTTCACATTTATATGTCCGAGTAAGACATTACAAATTACCAAAGGGCTTCACAAAGTCCATATTCAAACCTAAAAATCAAAGAAATCACCGAGGAGAAGGTCATACCACATTTTTTCTTCCTTCTTCTTCTTCTTTTTCTTCTTTGCACCAAATTGAATTTTGGGTTAAGGGGAGTATCAGTATCAATTTAAGATCATAAGTAATATAGGATTTAAGTCTCAACACAACTGCATCGAACTGAGTGAATGATAAGTAAAAGCAATTTACTCAAAATATCAAGGCGGCCATGCTTGTCCGTGATAGCCTTCAGTTCTCTCTGGATTTGGTCTTCCTTGGTGACGTCGAGCTCGTTGATGAAGAGAGACTTGTTGAGAAGACTTCCTGCCTCTTTCTCGAGGTCGCCCTTCTTCGCGAAGTTCCTCATCGACGCGTAGACCAGGTACTGGCTCGGGTTCTTGGCCAGGTGGACCGCAGTGGAGAGACCGATGCCGGACGAACAGCCGGTGATGAGGACGATTTGAGGTGCCATGGTTTCACTGGTAAAGTTCTTTAGACATTAGAAGATTGTCCGGAGACTATTAATTGAAACAAGAATCTCAAGAGTTCTAGTTACGACGGTTTTATTGAGAAGTTTATCTCAATTTAGCGAATTTTCCGTTCAAATTCGTACAAGTTGATTTGAATTGAACTGAATCTATTTCCACATGAGGTCTATACGAAAAAAAAAAGACATGCAAACAACGAGCGTGGATATGCTAATACAGGATTCACAAAAAGTACACAGTGGGGGTTTTTCCGTAATGATTGCCTTTTTGTGTGTTTTAAATGTGTAAAGTAACAATACCTTGATTTACAAAGAAATATCAATGTTGTTATGCCACATGTGTACAACTATATAAAGAATTTAAAAAGAAAATTCGGCATATCATCAGTTTCCTTGCATAATAAAAATGCACTTGACTTGCCTCGTTCAGAAAACAGGGGGAATCGCATTACCCTTACCATAGATCAGTAACAAGTCGAAGGAATGTGTACTGTGGCACTTGAATTTCAGATTTATAACTTTTGAACGGAGTGTCCGATTTTCTTCAAACTCTTATTGATTTGCTCTTCTAATATTGCTGCATCATCTCAATGCACACATGTATAAGATGAACCTGTCCCTTAAAACTTACGAAATACGCAGGGTAGACCCTATACAGGAAAAGGAAAACGACTTTTTTAATGTAGGTGACATAAATCACAATGAGTCCTCGAGATTATCAAACATTTTTTTTTTAACGAAGTCACTTTATTAAAGGACTTACTACACTTCACTGAATTTGACAATTTTACATTCCAAATGGTTGAATCTTAATGAAACATGGAAGCTTGTGACATCAGAGGATGACTGAGTGGAAAATAGATGTTTCCAGCATGTCAGGTATTGCATGGCCAGCGCTGCATATGAAACGTGGGGGGGGGGGGCAGTTTATACAGAGCGTATCAAAAAAAGAAAAAGAAAAAGGTAATCCAACTTTGGAGGGCTACCATTTCTTAATTGTCAGCTATGGGGAGCACAGTGTTAATTGTGAGGAAAGAGGAACTCTTCTTCTTTCTATTGGTACCTAATTATGTCGACAAATGTTATGCATGACTGAGCACATGAACTTTAAAGACAATAATGACAAATTGCCCTATTTCCAAGTTTGAGTGTCACATGAAAGGAACAATGCATGTCTCACTGAATGGATGAAATCTGACAATGAAAGTGTCCAAATAAACAAACCAGCCGGTACGAATGCACGTTTGTGTTAAGGTTTGTCTTCAGGGTTTCTTCTAACATTTCATGGTCCATATTAAACCTGCAACACGGTCACCTGTCCAATAACTTGGTCACTCCCACAAGGCCAAGCCACACAGTCCATTTTCTCTGTTCTTATTCAACGCATAGCTCGTAGCGACAAACCATGTTTTGAAAATGAAGGGAGAAAATGGATAATGGATTAACCTTTGTGGGAGTGACCAATTTATCAACAACGTGGCCATGTTGGAGGGTATGGACCATAAAAGGTTAGAAGAAACCGTAATTGCAAGCCTGCAGTCATGCAAGCTGGCCCGTTAATTTGACCACTTTCATTGACAGATCTCATCCATCCAGTGAGACATTTATTATTCCTTCATATGTCACTCAACTTGGAAAAAGGGCAGTTTGTCATTGTTGACTTTAAAGTTAATTTCCTCAGTCATGCATGACATTTGTCAACATAATTAGGTACCAGTGGAAAGAGGAAGAGTTCCTCTTTCCTCACAATTAACATTGAGCTCTCCATAGCGGACAATTATGAAATAGTTGGATTACCTTTTTTTAAACGCACTGTATTTCTGGTGCCCTGTATTGCCATGAACCAAACAAGTTGAAATAGAATACTCTTTAAATACTAAAGGTTGAACATGAATTGGTACGTAATTTACACATTCAACTAAGAAATCTCCAAAGATACCAATTCATCAATGAGAAATATTCTCAATCGATTTTAACAGAGGTGTGCTGCTGGACAAATCAATATGAGGATTGAGTTAATAGGCGAAAAGCACGTTTTCTACATTGTAAACACGTTTACAAAGCACATTACAATAATTAACATGGAAAGAAACAAGTTTTCTTTTAGAATATTTTGTTTAAGAGAATTTAAACATTATCAGATTTGATTTTACATAAATCACTAACAGAATTCCAAGATATTTGTTCATAAAAAACAACTCTAAACGTTAATTTGAAACAGTCTATCTAGTTTCGTTTTTTTCCATAGTATGAATTTAGTCTTGTATCGGTTATGATTCCAGTTTTATCAATATCAAGAGTTAGTTTGCTTGCTTTAATTCAGATGCTTATTTCATATACACGCAGTTTTATATATATATATATATATATATGTATATATATATACTCCTAGATGGGTCATTTGGAAGACATTTCCATTTGTTTTATATGCAAATTTTAAAACACATGTTCAATGGCAATTTACGCAATGGAGACACGAAAATTGTCTCCTTAATGACCAGTTGTCTCCCTAATGAAGACACTTCCCCCCAATATGTCTCCCTAAGGTGCCAACTAGGGATATATATATATATATATGTATATATGTTTATATATATATATATATGTATATATGTTTATATATATATATATATATATATATATATACACATATTGAGTAGGTTGTCCACATGTTGGCGTGTCGATACACTATACTCTTTATACCCTATATACTCTATATACTATACTCTACATACTCTTTCTCAAGTGTATCAACACTTGAGGAAGAGCGAGTCGCTCGAAAATTTGTGTGCAGAAATAAACCGTTGGTGAATACAGCATGAACTTTGTTCCAGTTTTGTTTTTTATCTTATATATATATATATATATATCATGTATATATATATATATATATATATATATATATATATATACCTGTATACTTGTACTAACCTACTACTGTGAGCTGTTTAGTATATCAAAAAGGGCATCGTTTAATATGAAACGGTCTATTTGAATATCGAATGCTTTATTCAATTCAACAAACACAATAAGGGCATTATACACCATCTATTGCTTGATTATTTTCTTCTTTATGAATTATCAATTTTATGAATAACCCCGTCTATTGTCCGAAGAGATATCTATGAACAAAATAATTTCTCTCTAAAAAGAGTGATTACTAGTAATCTTTTTCAAATACACTTTGCTGATATACATGTATTAGAAAATACTGTTTGATGTTAGATTGATTTATGATAATAAACATCATTGTGTCGGCCCTTTTAAAGATGGTTGTAATTCTGGCAATTTTCCTTTTTGTATAAGATATACTTCATGCTTAACAGCTGTCAAAAAAAATACCACTGAAGAAATACCTATTCAATAAATTACACGCTTCACTACCTTAATGTAGATATCATCAATTCAAGCATTATTTTGTATTATTTTTAATTTCATCAACAATAGTTATGATCTAAACAGATGTTGCCGGTTTTAGATAGATCATATTCTAATAAGGAGTATTAAAAAAATCGATATGAACGACCTGTGACATTTGTATTCAATGTTTTTAGCTTCAATGCTAATATCTACAAAAAACAATTGTGAAAAAGAATTACAATATTTTGCATATCAGTTGTATTTTCATTATCAATTTCAAGTGATTCTATTTTATTCTTTTTTATTCATTGAAAACTTTGTTTATCAATTTTCACATTGAGTTACTATCAAATTCATTAGATGTTCTGTTTAAAATATTCCCTTTCAGCTGTTTTAACTTAATTGCCACAAAATAGCGATATTCAGTATGATGCCAACTTCTTGCAAACCGAGAAAAACATTCTTTACACTGATTCTTCAATATTTGCGTATAATATAATATTTTTCATCAATACCGTCAATCAACACATAGTCATTCCCAAAACGTATTTAGTTGATTTAAAACAAATGCAAATTAGCATTAGAATCTCGAAATACTTGGCTCTCCCGGGATACCTATATATTTTTCTCCTGTGAAAAAGCTGAAAGAGGTAAATATTGCCAAATGATAACGAATATCAGTTAACAATATACCGGACTGAATAAAAGAGCTACCGTTAGTAAAGATGTTCAGCAAATAATCATTGACTGCGAGGGCGATGGTACAATCTAACATCGCCGTTGTGGTCAGCGAGGTGTTTATCAGGCCGAGGCGAAGGCGTGAATGCTGATAGAGGCCTCAAGGATCACCAAGGAGATGTGAGAAATAGAAGATGATTATTTGCTTTATATTCCACATCGATTAACAAACTTGAAATTTCATAAAAATGTATCCCACCAACCAAGCAGAATTTTATTTTCTAATTGTGCATGCTGAATATTACAACACAGGCGGTACAATCGCAGTCCGCGGCAGTCGAATGAACGAGACTAACATTAGATCTAAGACGATAACAAGCGATACTGATGTATCGATAATTATGCGATGTGCACGGGTGTGTGCCACTAAAACTTTCTTTGACTTGGCCGTGGCCGATAGATTCGAGCGATACCTATATCGATTGCAATCGCTGGTATGGTAAAAAGGGCTAATTAAAAAAGTATATCACAATGATATGTGATATTTTTACCAAGGCATGGATGTTGGGAGAAAACATCTCTCAGTTACGTGTTCCAATGCAAATAAAACCATTGGTCAAACATATTTATATTTCATATCCAATAAAGTAGCAAATGTTTTGTATGATTCTTGCACGACTGCCAATAAGAGGATGTTTGGTTGGTGTTGCGGGAGAAGAAAGTTTTGTCAGTGCCATACTATATGTTAACACGCTGCAGATTCCATTTTGGGTCTTGCTGTCAGGCTCTCCGAATTCATCATTAGCAATCCCACATTCTACTTCGTTTCCCTCTCTTCCTCTTTCCCTCTTCCTCTTTCTAACTTTCTATACAGAGCTTGACGGCAGGCACCAAATGGCTTAAGTAGCTGTACATGTTACTTTTTATGTCTTACTGATCATATCCTGGCGATAGTTTTAATGCAACAACAGTTTATAGTGTATATACCAAAGTAGGCTTTATGATTATGCAAATCATGTTGTACTCCTGAAACCAATGATAGCTCGGTCACAGTAATGGTTCACATTATAGTATTTTTTTTTTCTTATTTGGCACTATTACATCATCTGGTCTTATCTTCTATCCGTTCTCCGTTTCTTTTTCACAAACACTGATTACTCGGGGCTTACAGTCAAACAAGCTTGCTTTCATGTAGGTCCCGTCATACTTTTCTTTGATCAACCCCATCTCGATTTCGATTTTGACCAGTTATCATTACATATAATTACTGTGTTATCACCATGTATATTGTTTGTGTTTTGCACATTGTTTACAAGGTGAAAGAACTTGTTTGATTTCTGTTATAATGTCCATAATTGAGAAGTATGGAAATAAATGAATTAAATTGAATTGAATTGATATGGCTTCCAAATCGCGGCCCGCCATTCGCTATCGTCAGTCAGTTGAGAAATTGACCTATGTACTCACATTGTTTTCGTGTTTTCAGGGGATAGGTTATCTCTAGCAACCAGAGACCTCACCTCAGTCTTTCAGAACTTAAAGGAAACCCAAACAGTGAAAGTTTGAAGAAAATCGCACAATCGATGCAAAAGTTATGAATTTTTAAAGGTTTGTTGCTGGAACCGCTGGATGAGGAGACTACTAGAGGTTATGACGTCATTGTGGACAACAATATAAAGAAAATATAAAGGGAATTCCACAAAAATTCATTTTTCATGAAAATTACACATTCCATCAATTAGATACTGACATATGTTAAGGGTATTAATTATTCCCCCTGCTTTCTGAAAGCGGTTAGTGAAGTGCTCTTTCACTGTGCTAGAAAAGTGAAAGCATGTTGAATTTCCTTTATAATTGTTGTCCACACATTTGTCATAAACTTGAGTAGTCTCCTCATCCAGCGGTTCTAACACCAAACCTTTAAAAATTCACAATTTTTGCATCGATTGTCTGATTTTCCTCAAACTTTCACTAATGTGTTCTACTAATGTTCCTGCTTTCACTCAATCCACATTTCTCTTTGGGTTTAGGTTTCCTTTAACACAAATTAAATATGCAAGCTCGATTCCACTATTCAAAATCTATATGACAAAATCAAGTAAAGCTTCGTTTCAGTAAAGTTTAATCTCTCCGCTTGTGTAAAAGAAATTAGTATGATTAAAAAACCTCAAACAAATATGAACATAAAAACCAGAGTATTCATTACAAATATAATTATTTGAGTAAAACGTACATCATATTTCACGGTATATCTTAAAGTAAATAGGCGGAGAAGACTGCTATCGATAAGGAAATCGCTTGACTTGGATAACGGTCTCGAAACATTAAAATAATATGGCATGTTAGCATGTTCTCCCTTTTTGTGACTGAAGGAACAAAACACGTACACACAATCAATAACGTAAGTTTTCAAGTATTTACAATGTCATTTGACCACGGAGGACAACATAGGGGATAAAAGAAGACAGAAACGAAATTAGAGGACAAGAATAAGGGAGTGCCCGAATTGGAAAAGAAGAGAGAAGAAAAAAGAAGTTAAGAGACAGTATACAGCGATCACAGAAACACAAAACAATTCAGTATTATTTAAGGATTCATATTTGAAACAAGGAGACTTTACAGATAACCAATCACTATGATTTGGGGGGTAAAATAAATCGGAGAGCATAATTTCTCATTCGAGTAATACATTGCGAGAATTTTTTCAAGAATGATTTAAAGCATCGTAAAGAAGTACTGCGTCTAAGATCATCAGTCGATAATTTCCATGTATCTGGACCATGGTCTCTCATAGACTTTTGAGCTATGATAAGTTTAGAATTTTCCAAATGATAATCCGTTGCTTGATGGGTAGGATATAAATGAATGCTAAAGTTTTAAAATAATATACATATCTGTAACAAAAGCATTTTAGGGAGCTGAGTGTTAGTATATTAAATACTTGAATATTGCTGTTTGCCACGTATGTACATGAATAGCATAGATTCTAAGACTCTTAAAGTCATGAAACAAACTTTCAGTGCGTGCTAAGTAGTGAGAACTAGTGATATGTCTTATACGTCACGTTCGGGTATTTTTTCCATAATGGCAATTTAGAGTTAAATTGGTAATGCTATTTCCCCTGCAGACAATATTACCACTTCTGAAATAGAACAGAGCATACCATTTTTAGAGGAATTCAAATTTTATTAGATGAAAATCGGTTGTGGTATCGCTGAGACATCCAGAAAGACACTAAGAAAAGGTGGGTCCCACCTTTTATTAGGAATGTTCTGATTTGGATATCTTAGCCATTTTAGAACCGATTTTCAGCAAATAAACGTTGAATCCCTCTTGGAATTACATGCTCTTTCATATTTCATGACTATAGGGTTTCTCATTATCTCACCAAAAATATTAGAAACCTGAAGTTAGGTCTCAACCATAACTATACAATACGCTCACTTTAAATTGATTAATCAGGTTTAATGAGAAATCCGATTCTACATTTAATAAATATGTGACCACCAAGCTCAAACCCCAAATGAAATAGGCCAAAATGAATTTCCTCTTTTGTACATAAACTAAAAGACAAGGCTCATCCTCTACTCCAAATCAATGCAAATCCATAAGCGATTCCCATAGCGACATAGGTGTATGCAAAAGCTGGACCGCGCGAAGATATATTATCATCCCCTAATGCCCCGATAACACATTGTCCAAGACAATTAATTTGGCTCAGGGAATGACAGAGCTGCAAGGAGTCATTGGTATATAAATACAAATTCTTCTTGCATCTAATAAAAAAGAAATGTATGTGCAGTATCGCAGGGTTTTACTACCCTGTTGCATATGCAAAATATACCGGAGGAAATCTAAAAAAAAAAATCATACATGACTTACCTTGGATTGCACACACCTGTCAAAAGAATATGGGCAGGAAATTCAACTCTAGGACTGTTCAGTATAATTATCTATGTCGTTTCTATTTAAGGTCAGTTTATCGCGATATACAAGTTTGTTTGCCTATCATGCTACTTTTACGTTACTCAATACAATAGAGATTATGAGGTATTTATAGACGCCACTTCACCGTATTTGAAGCGAGTGTACCGAGTTCATGTACAGAGAGCACGGTCATTTTGGGCAAACAGCTGTGGATGTTGGACTCTTACTAGTATGGTAGCACAGTCATGGTGGTCACCAGGTTGGGGGTGGGGAGGGGTGCGCTGGGTGCAACCGCACCCCCCCCCCCTTAAACACACACACACACACACACACACACACACACACACACACACACACACTTCAGTCTGCGAGCGACCTCTACGCCGGACGCTAAAGAATTATGTTTTTTTTTCCTTTTTCTTTTTCTTTTTTGAACTAGGGCCGAAATATTCAAACAATTCAAACAATTCGCACCCCGGGCTCTGGCAGCACTGATTTTATACATATCTATTGTACAGTGTTTATTATTTATCGCCCGTACTGTACATCCGTACGGTACGGTACGGTACCTGTACGTGTGCTACAAGGATGTAGGGTCTATGTACAGCACTTTACTTCTGACCAATCCAAACTGAGAATGCGAGCCCAAGTGCGAGCCTTAGCCTCATACAATCTTTGAAGGGCAAGTATATCATTTTGCCCCCAATAATTCGCGAGACGAGAAGATTTTCTTGCTTTTTTGACCAAAAAAAAAAGTTGCCCCATGAAAAAACATTGGAGGGGCAAGCATATTATAATTTTGCCCCCCCCCCCCCGCCCCCATGATTAATAATTCCCGAGATGAATAGATTCTCTTGCTTTTTTTGGACAGAAATCTGTCCAAATATTTCACTCAAAGTGTGAGCTAGGTTGCTGAAATTCAATTCTAAAAATGCAAAGTCTCTCTCGTGTGATGGGAGGGAGGTACCCCTTCCCACACCCTCCCCCGTTTTGGTCTATTTTCCATGGACTTAATACACTTTTAGATTGACAGATTTACAAATGTTTCATCGAAAGTGTGCACCAGATCTGTCACTTCATTAAAAAATAATGCAAAAGTTCCGTCGTGTGGGAGGGGATGATTATCTCCTTTCAATTAACCCTTTCCACGCTTGGTTTTCCTTCATTTATTAGTACACTAAAAGTCTTGGGGGATTGAGAACTTCCAAAATTCAAAATGTCTTTTTGAGCTATTTTCATTTGAATTCTGAAGATGCGAAAGCTTCCTCGTATGAGGGACATCGATCCCGGAGGACAAGGGGGTAAACATATCACTTCGTCCCCCTATAATTCTCGAAATGAGGGAAAGTTTTCACTCATTGTGCAACGGAATGTTGAATTTCAATTCTGAAAATGCAAAATCTCCGTCGCGTGGGAGGATTATTCCCCTCCCACACCCTCCCCCGTTAGGCGTCCATCCACATACACTTAGCAAACTTGGGGGATTGACAAATTTCGGAATATTTCATCAAAAAGCATGTTTGATATCTGTTACTTAAATTCAAATATATTCAAAAGTTCCCTCATCTTCTTTAATCTATGTTTTTCCCGCTCTGTTCCTACCCACAGATTAAGACTCCACAGGGGACTGACAATTTTTCGGAGTATTTCACAGAAGTGTGCATCAGATTGTTCTATTTCAATTCAAAAATGTAAACGCTCCGCCGTGTAGGAAGGGGCTACCCCTTTTCACACCCTCCCCCTGTCAACTTCCATGTATCACTATGCCTACACATTGATGTTGCACACGTGGAAACAAGAGCTGATATGCCGCGAGTTAGTCAAGCAATTATCTCTTTTCTTTTTTATAGGAAAAAAAAAACTCAAATTCACCAGAATTGTGCACTAGAACGTTGATTTTCAGGTCTGAAAATGCAAAATCTCCCTGGCGTGGGAGGGGGCTATACCCCCACCCACATCCTCGCACATAATGCTATATTCCATCTTCAAGTTTTTGCCTCCCTCCCCCCTCCCCCCCCCCCCCCCCCCAAACATGAAAATGGATCGACGCCCCTGGAATGGATTAAGTAGAGAAAGTTATGTGCTAAAAATGTGTTAAAATAGATTTTAAAGAGCGATCCCTATTCACCAAAATCACGATACCAATTAGCAGCCTTATACTCTGTGTCTGGAGACATACCAACTAAAGTTCATTGAGACTTGCTTGAATTGGCTCATTTCTAAACGGCTTCTTGTGCTTCTGATCGACCGCAATACATTACATAATTTTTCTAATTAAAATGTGAAGACCTAATTAATTATGTCAATATAGGATAATATTAAATGGATTAGTCAAATACCGGTTAGTGATTGGCTAAACACAGTCACGTGATGGAGGCACATTCGTTATGCTCGCCCATGGGCAGAACATTTTTGTAATGTTCTTCCATGGGAAAACATTTTCACGTAACAAATGACAGATGGCCAGGCCTAGGACCACGCGCGCACAGTGAATTTGGCTCTGCGCGAGCGATCGAGTGCGTTGTGCTGGTGGTTGACGTTGACGTATTTAACGTATTTGACTTACCCATAACAGATAATGACTTTTGTTTTCGGGAACATGTACCAAACGTTTCGGGAAGCTATAAGTCCCTCGACTTCGTCTCTGGATTTGAAACCCTTCGGGTGGAACATTCGGTATGTTCCCTCCCCCGCCAGTCATCATCTATATAATGTGTTTTATATACATATCATATATCTATATGATTAATTACAATCTATTGATAATCAAAACAAATGAAAATGAATCAATAAAGTATTTCTGAGGAAAAACAAAACAGAACAGTAACTTTGATGGTGTTGTCCATTGAATTTGGTTAAGACGAATCAGAGGTGCAGTGATTTCAGGACTTTAGGATGATCAGTTTATATGTCATCTATATTAAAGGGATGGTACAGTATTGGTGGAGATGAGAATTGGGCTCTTAACTTTTTGCGAGACACCAAGAAAACACTTATGATATGGTACAGAGCATACCATTTTAAGAGGAATTCAAAGTTTATTTGATGAAAATCGGGTTTGGAATGACTGAAAAAATCCAAAATCAAAGTAAAACAAAGCGATTGTAATAAAGTGTGGGTCCCACTCTTTATTAGAATCGCTCTTGTTTTTTTTTTGGATATCTCAGCCATTATAATAACCAATTTTCATCAAATAAACGTTGAATTCCTCATAGAATTACATGCTCTTTCATATTTCATTAGAGGTTTCTCATTATCTCACCAAATAATGTTAGAAACCTGAAATTATAGGTCTCAACCAAAACTATACGATCCCTTTAAGTAATGTGTGTATGGACGTATGTATGGGGGATTTTAGGGACACACTGTTATATCATCAATAACTATATGATATTAATGTATATATATATATATATATATATATATATATATGATAAGATATTGCCTGTTAGTCAATCTATAAGGGCAGTACATGCATGATTCGATAGGGTGCCCTCTACATCAGAGTATTCTATCTTGTCCCCAGAACCTGTACGGTAAAAAAAAAAAAAAAAAAAAAAAAAAATCAGTACATGTATTGTTGTTTTGATTTGTTTCTTCGTTGTACGACATGATCGTTCAAAAATCAAATTCCCCTATAAAATATCCGTCCAGTATGTTTATGTGTGTATGTGTGTGGGCGTGTGTAAGGGCGTCGGAAGCGAGGGGGGGGGGGGGGCGCAGAGGGGGCACCTTTTTTTGAGGGGGGGGGGGTGGCAAAACGAGTTTTTGTCCCCACCCCCAAGTGCCCCCTGTAACAAATAATTAATCAATTATCATAAGACAAAAATGAACAATAACACGTTTTTCTTGTCTAAACGTTGTCAATTTCATAACTGAAAATGCAAAATTTTCGCCCCGGTAAACTAATGATATACATTATTACATCCATACACTAATATTTACTTATGAGTAAATTTAGTGTATAGATGGTAGCACCGCATCCTCCAGTGTGTCCCCTGAGACATTCCTTTAGTAAACCTTTCATTTTTCCTTTTCTTCTATGCTTTCTAGTAACATAAGAATAATTTTCATTACTCAAACAATGCGATCGAGTTTAAGCTTTTAATGAGTACATCTCAGACGAATGGCAAAGTGAAAGTGGCTCGCTCGATCTTCCCGTACTTATAGTAAACTGAATAGTTTTCATAAGTTATGATCATAGTCCTTCGCCACGATTTTTTTTTAAATCCCATAGATATTTGATTTAAAATGCTCTATCATATCTATAAACGCGACTTTTATACTCTGTTTTTACAAAAAGTCCTTACCGTGGGAGGGGGTATCCCCCTCACACACCCTCCCCCGCTCGGTCGCTTCGCTCCCTCGCCGAGGATCTCACACCGTCACATGTATCCCCGTAGTCATGATCATAGTTCTTCGCAGTGATTTTTTTAAAACTATGTTTAATTCCCTAGAAATTTGCTCTATAAACGCGACTGTTATACTCTGTTTTTACAAAAAGTCCCTAGCGTGGGAGGGGGTATCCCATACCCTCCCCTGCTCGGTTGCTTCGCTCCCTCGCCGAGGATTTCACATCGTCACATTAATGTGCCCCCGTCGAGATTTTGCCCCCCCCCCCAAAAAAAACAAAACAAAACAAAAAACAAAACAAAACAAAACAAAACAAAAAACGAAACAAAACAAAACAAAACAAAAACAAACAAACAAACAAACAAACAAACAACAAACAACAAACAAAAAACAAACAAAAACAAAAACAAAAACAGAAGTGTTCCTGCGCGCTTGGGTGTGTGTGTCACTTTGTGTGTTTAATCAAATAATGTCTCTAAGTATGATGTTTAAAATGATGTTCTATCAAGTGTGCACCAGATGGCACAATTCCACATCCCAAAATATGTGTACATTGCAAAGGCAACGTTCACAAATATTTTGAAAACAACTTATGCTTATGAATACGTGCCACCAGCAGTGTATGTATACACGTACAGTTATATGTGCATGCACATGATGATACAGGAACCAACAAATCGTATAAAAAAAAGATATATCACAGGTTACTATTAGCGTCAAAACGCACCCCCCCCCCCCCCCTTGAAAAAAAGCTGGTGACGCCCCTGCACAGAGTGGTGATGTTAGTACTCCCGTAGTTTTTGTTGTTGTTGCTGCTGCTGCTGCTGTTGTTGTTGTTGTTCTTGTTGTTGTTGTTGTTGTTTTGGTGTTGTTGTTCTTAAAGACGACAACACCAATGTTAATTTGTCAAAGACGGGAGACACTCAAGCTGAAATGTGTACTCCGGTAATCTCTGGTTTCTGGCTATTGGGATGATATCGACATATAGGATTATGTATGAGAATAAATGGATGAATATTATGTATATTTTCTTATATATATATATATATATATATATATATATATATGTATATATATATACATATATATATGTATATACATGTATAATAAATTGTGTGTGTGTGTGCGTGCGTGCGTCGTTAAATCTTGTGTTGTAAGATTGTTGTATACCTGCAGTTGTAGGCATTTGTACAAGTCTTTTTGTATATTTGTAAGTATCATCATAAACTGATTATAATGTTTGTATTCGTTTCATCGTGAATATACGATGTTTTAACGAAATTCGAATGAAGAATAATATTGAAAAGCCTAGGGGGAAAAAAGCGTGTTTGCGCGTGTATGTATCCGTGTTGTTGGTATGTTAAAGTTCCACTCAATGAACAATATGATCAAGACTTAATGTAGCAGTATATAGTCATTTTCTTATGGTTATATAATTACGACGAATATTGTGCATCTGCAATCACGTGACTACGGTGGACTTTAAAGAGGACCTCCGGATGATTTTCAGACTTTTACGTTTGAACAACCATAGATTAGTTAATCAGAGTACAGAGTTTCAGAATGTATAGTGATTAGGATGAGGAATGACAATGTTTTCAAAATTTATGATAAATTGCAATGAACAAGGATGATGACATGGCAGCCTCATCATAAGAGTGCATGAGTTGGGCTCAAGGAAGCAGAACAAAAGAAGAAGGCATGAATACATTCTTCACAGGTGAACTTGTTGAGCAAGCGGTATTGTAATGGAATTACACTGCTACATTTCTGAAATATGTAAGCCTCCTATGCCATCAACACTGTTCAGTGTAATTTGATTTTTAGTTTATTGGTTTCTCTGCTCAAGGACCACAATCGATTCCACGAATCTGTACATGGAGCTGTCGAATTACGTACTACATGATGTAAAATTATGAAAATCGTCTGGAATGCCCCTTTAAGTTGCCTCCTTCGTCCCACCTTCTTAATATGCATGCTTCAGAGTTACGTCATTTTCTTTCACTTTAGTTTGTAATTTTATGTTACCTTATGTTTTAAAGTGCTATTTTTGCATTCTATCGTACCGCATAGTGACCTGAAATTATCTAGAAGGTAAGACCTATTATTCTTGTAACATTTTTGTCCTCTCCTGTTCACTTACTCACCGTGACGTTTGAAAGCACCACTATGAAATAATAACTTGAACAGTCATACATACATACATACATACATATACATTATACACTACAGTCTTGTTAATAATATGAGTATATAAAAATATACTATTGGTTAAAATACACACAATATCAAGTCATTATATTCATCATATCAAAGTTCAGCAAAATAAGACTTGAATTTTGTTTATCTAGGGATGAAAAGAGAAAAATAAACACGAACAGAAAAACGCATACACATATTTTTGGCTGTAAAAAAAAGGTATAAAAAAACACAAAATAAAGCATGATTTTGAAGTCTCAAAGTCGTTCATGCCCCCCCCCCCCCCACACACACACATACATAAGCACATAAACTGAAAGAAAGAGTTCTGGTGTTCCTGTATGTTGCCTGATGTAATCTTATGCGTCTGAAGATATCAATTCATACGTAATCCGAATTGTATAAAGACTAACTGTTTTGGTAAACTTACATTTTATTGCTTACTACTGTCGAAACAACGTGTGACGTAACGTTTTATTCTTTTAATGATGATTTAGTTTCCATGCCACTATCTCCTATGAAAGAGACGAACTGGTTTAAGAGCAGAAAAGAACATCAGTACTCGGTAATCAAATAAGCAGCCATTTCTAATCACTTTTTCATACATATTCCAACACTAAAAGAAGAGAGAGAAACAAACGAAGAACAAACGTAATTCTTATCTAAACAATCGAGTGCGACGATGATATTTATTAGCGTCAATCTTTTCAATAGACATTCCAAGCTTTATACATCTTGTCTGTGCTTTAGCGTTAATACAGTCATAACTTTTAACAAGAAATACTAGTACATACTTCGTTATTGTTTCTAAAGTATAGAAGTAATTTGTGTCGAAGGAGATATTGCATCTTATGCGTCTGAGTTTGAGTTCTGGATATATTTCGAACATAATTCATGTGGAATCAAAGAGTCATGTGTTGTTCACGAAAGAAGATGTCCTAAAAACACCTGTGAACAATGTGTCGAGGTGTATCCAAAGAAATGTTTACATGAAAGATCAGCTGTAATAATCTTACGGCGGAATGAAGACGTTGAAAGTAAGAAAGTTTTAAAAGGGAAATCCAGTCCAAAAAAAAAAATAAGTTAGTCTGATAAAAAAAAAGAATAAAATCATACGAGTTTAGATATAAATAATTGACTGAAATCGGATGAAAAATAATGCAGTTATGAAATTTTGAAGTTTTGCTAATTTCTGTGAAACAGTTCTTTTACAGAGGATATGAATATGTAAATAAGTGAGCTGACCATGTCATAACCTCACAATTTTCCATTGATCGTGTACAAAAAAAAATGACGAAAATTCAATGTTTCTGTCATTGAAGTCTGAAAAATAATGTTATTACTGGTTGAATAACTTCAGAATAGTGATCAGTTAGATATATCAGGAGTTGAGCCTCAGGCATAATTGCGTTTGAATGAAAAAAATGAAAATTTTAATCAATGTAAGTAAATTCTGCATTTCACAGGAAGTATAATAAATGCACAGAAACTATTGAAAGATGATATCAAGTTTGAAGCATGACACTTTTTTATATCATTTCCATCATTTAAAAACGCGTCTGTCCTGACTTTTAGAATGCTAAACTGACTAGACAACAAAGACGACAGACAGAAACCAAACATGGGTTTCCTCCCAAATATTCGCCGTATTCATTGAACCTTTCTTCTCATTCGCCATGATGCAGCATTCCGTGACCTCATTCTATAATCAAGTTCAGATGAATATAAGAATATTGAGGCCTGAGACGGTTGTCATGGAAATGGAGAATGCCTACTTAAGAATCTCGTACATATCCATCGTGGCTTTCGCCCCGATACCGTCCGTGTAGCGGTCTTTGTAAAAACTGCTGACGAAGTCGCTGGTGGGGTAGCGGAGCTTGGGCTCTGGGGTGCTAAGGACCTCGCTGACCACCTTGGCGATGTCGTCTCCCGTCTGGAAGTAGGGGCCGAAGTCCTTAAACAACTTCTCCATGAATTTTCCCATCAGCTGCAGAGAAAATGTGGATACATACATGGATGTCACTCTGACAACAGACAAACTAACATGAGGTGAACGAAGACCGGCATGTTTGAAACGATAATTGTAAACAACTATGGCACTATATCTGGATTGAATTTGTGATGATAACAATCCGGGTGATGATTAACATATTAGTTAGGGCAGTATCGAGTTGTATAGTTCTTTACAATGAGGTAGAATTTATGATATTAGATTTCATTTACAAGTGATCTATCAAGCAATCATGATAGAAATAAGTACGTTTCTCACAACCGTAATTAAGACTACGGAAAAACAAAGTTAATGTGATGACAGTCTGTTCTAGAGTCTCCAAAACTGCGGCAATAATGCAGTGTATTTTTTTTTCTGCGTTATTAATTTGAATTTGTGGGGTTTTTTTTAAGGAAAAAAGATATTAGTATACATATTAGTAGGTATTAGGCGTGAATATTCACAACTGAATGACACACACCTTAAGATTAAAATAACAAATACAACATAAGACCACTTGACAATGTGGAATTCTGATGTCATCAAAAAATTGAATTTGCTGAAATAACAACCTCAAGACAACAACATTAACATCTGTATAATTTTCGGAGGACGTATTCCCTGGAGCACCCCGTCATTCAGTAGGACAGGTGCTGGATTAATCGTTACTTGACAGACTATCGCACAACCGCATCTTTCGCTGTTCAATTTGTCGTTGTTGTTGTTGTTTGCATTTATTCTGCTTCTTAAGCCAAACCAAAACACGATTACATTTTTTTTTTAGAGAATTAGACCCTAAATGACAAGGAAGGAAATCAAAAGTACAATCTCATATAACACTATAGCATAATCATTGTAAAATATTTATGGTTTTATAAAGTCCGGATAGGCAGGACTTTCGATTCAAAAAGGAAGCAGGAGACAGTTATTACAGTTCAGTTACATCCTTAGAGAACGTATCCTCTGGTGTTAATTTGTGACATATGTAAACATACAACATGGATGCCTGGAGATTATATGATTATTTTGATGATGATATAACGGGAAAAAGAGAAAAGGAAGAGAAAGGCTAGTGATATAGTTGGAATTCCTAGAAGGCCAGTAGCTGCAAATCACATTGACGAACTCATAATTGCCACATATATAATGTGATGCTTATTGGTCAAAATTACAAATACGCACTAAATCTACGTATATTAATAAGTAAAACAAATGAAACATATTCTTAGGGGCACCTTTATGCAATTAGCGACAGGAAAATTAGGACATTATGCAAATGCTTCGGATAAATAAATGCAAGGCAAGGGCGGATCCAGGAATTCCGTGAAGGGGGTGGGGGGGGGGGGGGGGTGGCGTAAAAAATACTTCTGCTACTTCCTGGTTTCATCTCATTTTTTTCTTTTTATTTCTTTTGTTTTAACAAAAGATAAAGAAGGGGCGCCCTCTGGATCCTCCACTGCAAGGTCAACCCTTCACCTTAGCCGATGGTGACTCGGCCTTGGCTGTCTCGGGAACTCCGCCGGCGTTTTCCGTAAATTTCGTGTCGACTGGACCAGGGCACACACTTGTGATCCTATGAGAGGACGTGAGAGAGAAAGAGAAAACGTGGAAGAGACAAGAAGATAGAAAGGCGGGAGGAGTTACAGACTTGATCTTATCAAATAGCATCATTCATGGCTCTGCTAAATCCATGAAAATGATTTAAGTTGTCGAATATCTTTCAAGGCAAACTGTCAAGCATTTATGACTGGACTGCGTATGCTACGAACCCGTATAGTATCTAACATCACAATGAAATCAATTACTAGTACATCAACTACGCCAGGCATGATTGTGATGATACCGTTCAAAACACATTTTTAGGGTCCTTCACAAGAAACATGATCGATTTTTCTCTTTCTTTATTTTCTTTATTTTTGCTATTTTATTCTTCATTTTCTTCTTTCCACTGTTGCTTATCAAGTCCGCGAGTCTGCCTATCACAAGCGAATTTTCTCCTTGCCTGATATTGACCGATTCGGGTTCGTTGAGGGCAGCAGACAATTTGTGGCACTGGGCGCAGCCATAAGCGCATTTTGAGGTGTCTTAGCCGACCCCCCTCCTCTCCCCCACCCCACGGGCAACATGTTTATCGCGCACTTGTAACAAAGGTTCGCGCACTCAGTACGAGACGCCCATTGGCTAAAACAACCATGCATCACTTTTCATTCCGTGCTCGTGGGGGGGGGGGGGGGGGGGGGAGTGGGAGGGGGTCGGCTAAGACACCGCGTAATGGCGCTGCCATGCCAAAAATACACATAGCGCGTCACAGAATCGGTCGATACATGTAACGATCATGTAACATTTTCTTCTAAAATTGTGTGGGTAACCAGAAATTAAAATAAACAACATAACACTCGGATTATTGTAAGTTTTGTTCTCACGTATCTCCTTCTTGAACGGGAAAAAGAGAAGTTTACTCATTTCTCTATATACACTCAATCATTTCTATCAATATCTGCAATTATTCGGACTTGATCTGTCAAAACATCGAAAATTCACGAAAAATGAACATATCATCACATATTTGTTGTTGTGTTTTAAGTGAAATCTAACTCCGAAACAAATCTTGAATCAGAACGCAGTCCGTGATTGAGATATAACAGCCCCTTCCAGTGGAAATTGTTATAATTTTTTAAGTATTAAGTAATTTTGTTTTTAGTATCTCTATAAAAGCATATTTTCCCGCTAAAAGTCTTAACATAATAATTCACCCACCAGACGTTGAAAGGTCGTAATTCGGGGTACAAGGATTCCGTGATTCCGTCAACGGCAGCCTTTGTCCCGGCGTAGAGAGAGTTAAACGGAATCGCTGTATTTAAAGACGATTTTGGACAAAGTTTTGAGAATGATGTTATTTGGAAAGGATCCTGGCACTTCTCAAACTACGACTAGGCCGTTGCACACTCTACGACTTTCGACTGACAGATTTTGGATCCGAAATAAATCACATTACATTCAGAATAAACACACTCGTTTATTTCAGATCCAAAATTGCTTAGTCGTGTAAAGTGGTGGAGTAACATACCCACTTTACTGTATAGATATAAAGTACTGGAAGAAAGCTGGAATATAGTAGCTTTCATACCAAGACATGTAGTATAAGTTTATGGAGCAACTTGCCCATTTTAGTGTACATACAGTTTGTAGAACCAGAAAGCTGGAATCTATTTATTACCAAGATACAATAGCTGCTTGGTACACAGTGTATTATATAGTGCCACCACGCAACCTAAAGGCTGAATGAGTTTATGAAACAAAAGAGGTACTGCCACCCTACTTGAATAGTGGATTTAGTGGCAATGACTGGACAGTGGCAATGACTGGACAGTGACTTAGAGATAGAAAACCACATAAAAGTGGCTGGTATTGTTCTATGTTACTTTGAAGTTTGCCACCTTGTGATGCTGTACAAAGAACCAGAGTACAGCATACATGTATAGAATACTTTGTATTAAGTCTCTTTTTCAATCTCCCTCTCTCTCTCTCCCTATCTCTCCCTCTGCCTCTTTGTCTCTCTCTCTCTCTCTCTCTCTCTCTCTCTCCCCCTTACCATTCATGGTCAGTTTTTGTATAAAGTTTTTGTATAAAGTTTCTTTGAGAAGGGTTAGTCAGGAAAGCTTGGGTATGATACAAGAGATGAGTATTATGGGATAGTAGGAGCAGGAGAGTGTACTTAGTATATATTGGAGTTGATACTTCTGTTCGGGGTCTCTCTCCCCAAGCCCTGCGAAGTGGAAGGACGTGTTCCAATTTCTCCGAGATCAAGCTGCATGTTATACCTAAATGTTTTAGTGGAGAAACTCAACCTTTTGCATCTATACACGAAGTTCCGCCCTGACATAGCTAAGTCATGTCCACTGTACGTCAGTTCAAAGTTGATGAGATGTTTTGAATTATATTTTATGGACGCTTTGCTGTACATTCGAAACGGTCTGTTATATGTTGGTCGGTCTAAGGAGAAGTCAAATGACTACTTAGTGCTTTGTGGACCAGACATGCAGCTTCAAGAATTTGCAGCAAGCCCGAAGTTACCTTCATTTGGACAAGGACCCCCCCCCCCCCCCCCAACTGTGCGAGTCAGCTCAACGCAGAGATGTCTTCAAGTCATTATTCGCGGCCCCTCTCATGGACTGAGCGCTCCAACGAGATTCGCCATCAGTTAGCATGTTAATTCGACCGTGAGGACTGTATTTGTGAGCATTTTGCGCGAATATTGAATGATAGTGCATGACCCAATCCCCTTCATTGAATATCAGAGTGGACTTATATGTGAGTACATTCTTATCTCTGTCATTTGTATATGTATAATAACTCTTTATATTTTTCATGGTTAAAAGAGATCAAACTGGTTGCTCTGATGCGTGACTTTGAATAAATTTCAACACCAACAAGGTGATTAATGTAATCCAATGTGTACCACATTGTCTTTGTCACTGCTTTGACGCCCACATATTTGGTTTGTTTAATGTTTCTGTGTGATATATCCATTTGGATGAAATTATGTATTCGGGGTGAGAATAAGCCATCCTGACAAGTGACTTTATTCGACATACACTCTAAACACCCCCTTACAGTCGTACGACCGAGAGTCGTATATAGTGTGCCATGTGTGCGGCGGCCTTTAAATGAACAAAATCTGAACAAAATCGAAATGCAGCATTTTGGTGTGTTTTTTCAAATAATAGATTTAGCAATCTTATGTGATTACTTTGTATCATTATACGTCATATCGTGGGTGTCGGTCTGGATTAGTGGGATGACCCCGTTCATTTGCCTGTAGTAATGACATCAACATGCGTAGGTCTCTTGATACTCACGATAGGCAGAGATAACGCTGCTGATGTTGATGATGCGGCCAGACTTTCGCTCCTTCATCCCGGGCATCACTTCTTGGATCAACCGAACCGTGCCGATGACATTGGTGTCAATCATGCTGCGTACATGATCCAGGGTCATGTCTTGGAAGAGCCCCAGGAATCCATAAGCAGCGTTGTTAACTGGTGTTTCGAAATAGAAGTCAGATTGACATGTTTTACCCTCTTATCATAACTAGTAATAAAGGGGCATTCCTGACGATTTTCATAATTTCACATTATGCATAGTACAACAGCTCCATCTATAGGTTTGAGAAATTTATTGTAGTCCTTGATTAGAGAAATCAATATTCTGAAAACCCTAAAACAAATTACACTGAACAGGGATGATGACATACTTTCAGAAATGTAGCAATTTAATACGATTACAATACCACGTGCTAGACAAGTCCAACTACAATTTTGTTCGGCTTCCTCGAGTCCCTACTCATGCGTTAAACTGTCCCTAATCACGTATTCTTACAGTGAGGCTGCCATGGGGATTGTCATCATCCTTGTTCATTAAGATTTGTTAGAAATTTAGAAAACATTCTAATGCCCCATCCCAATCACAATAAATTTTGAAACTCTGTACCCAGTACACATTGCAGTATAACCAATTTAGTTGTTCATATGTAAAAATCTGAAAATCATTCCGAGGTCTTCTTTAATATCTTTATTTCTGCATGTTCTTATTGGTCTGAGTTAATGATCAATCATCATCATCAACCGTGTGAGCTGATTAATAAGATTCATTCCAGAATTCTACATCATCGCTAAAGTAAATAAGTATCTCTCATGTAAGCATGTATACACATTGCTTAAAGTGTCCTTTGCTCAAGTAACATCCTCATAGTTAACCAGAGAGGCAGGTAGAGTTGACGTAACTGCTTTCCGTCGTCTCTAATTATGTAATATAAACACAATTTTTCGCAGAATGGTATAAGATTATTATCCATCATATTGACTTTTAAGTCCGGGTGTTGCGACATAAATTGTCGCCCCGTCAAAAAAAAAATTGTAGCCTCCTGATACAGGTGACAATTTGTGACCGAGTTGGTGGCTTAAATTGTCGCCCCGTCACAAATTGTTGTCTGGCGGCAATTTTTGACGGGGCGACTAATGTCGCAACATCCGGGTAAACGTAAGTAGTTTTTTTTTTCTTAACTTCAAGCAATGTGTCAAGTATAGGACATTGCAGATGACAAGTTCAAGTCACAGGAAGTATTTTTCTTTTAATTCCTAATCAGAGTTAACAAATTGAAAACATCAATCAAGAGAATGTCAGCTCTACATGTATTTCAACGAAGTGAATCCTTAGTTATGGGAATGTACAGGGTGAGTAGAAGAAAAACGTTTCAACTGATAAAATTGGCTTTTATTGAAAAAAAAAATCATGAAGGAAAGGGTATCAAACATGTGTTGAACAAGTGTTTCATCTTGGGGTGCATTTATCAACTCTTTTTCTCGGCAGAAACAGGTTTTCCAAACGGCTGTCAAGGATTTTTTACGAGATGATAAACGCAAAGCTGTTTTGAAAGCCTTTTCGGGAAGCCTTTTCGAAAGTCACAAATTTGCGCTTTCCGAAACAGGTTTCCTAAACAGGTTTCCAGAAACGTGTTTCTAGAAGCCTTTTGAAGCGAGGTGTTTTGAAACGGCTTTGTACTGCAGTTACGAACTATGCATGCCTAATGACGTCTTCTCTTCGGGTCGAATTGCGCAATGCAGCTGTGCAGTGACAGGCAAGTGGTTTTCTTATCGTGTTCGCGAAGAGTTGACAAACGCAACTATTTTGGAAACCTTTTCCAAAGGGCTTTGGAAATGGCTTTGGAAAGGGCTTTGGAAACGGCTTTTGAAAGCCGTTTGAACAGGGGAAAGATGATAAACGCAGCCTTGGAAGCCGTTTCTGATAAGGTGAACTTGTTACGCAAGTGGTATTGTAATGGAATTACCCTGCTACATTTCTGAAATATGTAAGGCTCCTATGCCATCAACACTATTCAGTGTAATGCATTTAAGATTTTTCAGAGTATTGTTTCTCTGCTCAAGAACCACAATAAATACCACAAATCTATACATGGAGCTGTTGATTTATGTACTAATAATGATGTGAAATTATGAAAATCGTCTGGAGTGCCCCTTTACCTCACGACAGCGATCCTTCTTGACAAAAAAATGTAGATTTCAAAACAATGCGACAGAGGCCTTTGCAGACGCTTCCAATGCTGTTTAACAAACATCTTGTCCTTATAGGCAAACTGGGTAAACAATTAAAAGACATCCAGGCTGTCGAAGATTAGCTGGGTTTGTGTGTGTGTGTGTGTGTTTATCTGACTGACTGAGTGTGACTGTGTGTGTGTTTTGTTATTTGTGGCGTGATTTATTTTGTTAAGAATGTTATGTGGATCTGCATAGACTGAATTCATACCCAAATCCAGTTTTTCTATTCAAATATCGCACAAGTACTACCTCGGCACAAGTCGATTTTGCTCTCAAAGTTTGAGAGAGTTCAGTCCTGCGTTAAACATAAACCACAAAAGAATGATATTGGAAGATTCCGAATAAAATATCTTTGAAATCAGCGTTGAATACCTTCCTTTTATGGCTTTTTGCAAAAAAAAAAAAAAAAATGAAATTCGTAGTACCTTTTTTACACACCCGGTATAGTCTCAAATTGAAAGTTATGGCTTGTACTATAGCAATATGAGTATTGAAATCTTTATACAACTGAATGGAAGTGAAAGAATGATGAAAAAATAATACTTTACTCAAAATATCGAGGCGGCCATGCTTGTCGTGGATTGCCTTCATTTCTCTCTTGATCTGGTCTTCCTTGGTGACGTCGAGCTCGTTGATGAAGAGCGACTTGTTGAGAAGGTTTCCCGCCGCTTTCTCGAGTTCGCCCTTCTTCGCGAGGTTCCTCATCGACGCGTAGACCAGGTACTGGCTCGGGTTCTTGGCCAGGTGGACCGCAGTGGAGAGACCGATGCCGGACGAACAGCCGGTGATGAGAACGATTTGAGGTGCCATGGTTTATCTAGAAAACTGCTTTTGAAGAGGCGGTTATGGGGAAACAAGAAAAGTAAGATAGAAAAATATACTATTTGTAGCTACGACTTCTCTATACCTTGAATGAAAAATTCCCTTCGAACGAATGCACTGGTAAATCTTACATGCAAGAGCATTCTTCTGAATGGAATTCTTCATTCAAGGTCCTTCCACTCATTCCACAGTCATGACAGTACACTGTATTGTATCAATCTATATATGTATATATATATGTATATATATATATATATATATATGCATATATATATATATATATATATGCATATACATATATATATATATATATATATATATATATATATATTGAAAGTGAACTCGTACCATACGCGTTTGAACAACGTCTTGGAATGGAACCTCAAATATGTATTCAAGGATGACAATTTCAGCAAGTAAATTTAATCGATTTATGTTCTTCTTTCGATATGCAGCACTTATTACGCCATCAATATACTGCATATACAGCAGAAGACTTAAACATTTAGATCTAATCGACTTTACTATAATTTTCTTTCGATATACAGCACTCTGGTCTCCATGAATATTCTGTCATATAGCCGAGAACTTCTAATCCGTTTCAATTAATACAGTAATCACACAAAAAAGAGGAACCCAGATATCACAAATAACAACAGAAAACACTGGATACTGTTAAACAAGACGACTGGATGCTGGATTGACGCGTCGTATGTTCTGTAAGATTTCGCTCTGCACTCCTTTTGTCTGTGATTTTGTTTGTTATGTAATATGAATTCTGCAGATTGCAATGAGGCAATTTTTTATTAATTCATTTTTTTTTTTTTTTGGGGGGGGGGATATGCCCTAGCATTGCCAGGTGCAGGTTCGCACACACCTTGATCGAGCGGGAAAACACTGGTAACAAAAATGAACCTACCCCATGTAAATAGGACCACATTTCTATCATCATCATCACCATAATCATATATAGTCGTAATTGAAGTGTTATTATTGTGTAATGATGATTATTCATTTCTATATCATGTAGTAGAGCAGAACAGGGGCAACATTGGCAACCTTCGTGCTGGAATCCAACACACTTTCCTTTCAAAACACCCGAAAAAAAACAACAACTTGCTACTGAAATGCAATTGCTGAACCTTATTCATATAGTAGGAAAAATTACAAACAACATACATTTGACTGCTGCAATGCATTTAGGAGGCTAGGCTTCTTTGTAAGCACATTATCAAAACATGAAGGATTTTGCTTCCTGCAAATCGAGAATGGTAAAATGCCTTAAATGGCTGTGTGCAGAAAAATTTAAAATGCAAATGTCATCAAGCCATGAAAAAAGTATTACATTTTCCACTTACTAATAAGGCATGGTCCTCACACAGAGATCAATCAAATTGCTGTTCAATGTAAAACTGACTATACTGGTTCGCAATATGCAACATTAATGGAATTTTGAGACATGCTTTCCTTTAATCCTTCTTGTAAAGTTGTGCAGAGCTATATTCACATCGAATCTTTACAACACAGACCAATGCATGGTCTCAAGTTAAACTCTAGCATTTTCAACGTAAATTATAACGACATGCAGATAAAAATCCTTGAGCGCATGAAGGTATTACAATGTTATTAACGATCCTACTACCTCAGTAACTGTTCCACGACATGAACTTGGCTTGGTTATTTACAGGACAGAAGACCACTCTTTATACGAATTCCTCTTCCTTAATCGAAGCAACATAAATATATTTATAAGGACTAAAACATCGCCGACCATTTGCCGATATCTATAAAGCTTAATTCACCAGAAGAAATTAAACCAATGATAATAATATCATCATGCATGGCTTACCTTGGATTGCACAAACCGGTCAAGAAAGCTTATAGGCAGGAGAGTCGAGTCTGGGACTGCTCAAGATGTTGATGTCCCATCTATTTATAGCCAGACTAACCAAACGCGATACCAGTTTGTTTGCCTACTAAGCTGCGTGGTAGACGCCACTTCAGGAGAATGCCTAGTTCATGTAGAATACGCTGCAGAGCCCATGGGCAAAGTTCTCGGTAGAAACAACAGAACTTCGAAACAAAGTTCTTTTGGTAATGCATTTTATGTCAATAAAAAAACATTGTTTGATCATTACACCATCTGATTCGCATTATATGCTTGCTATATCACTATTTCCTCAATGCATGTGGAATTTGAAATTCCGTATCTCTCGGTCTTTATCTAGTTAACCCTGCAGTGAGTGCCGACTGACACAGAAAACTCCATAGCATTGTGCACACTGCCTGGAGTCCCTGGCACACAAAGGGTTAATCCTCTGCGATTCTCTTCATTTCATTTCACACAAATACTGTACACGTATCAGATCACACTTTTCATCTCAAGGACTATCTCGAACGAAATCTTGGAAAGGAATCATTTTGTCCGACACTCTTTTCCTATATATTTTACATCTCGCTGTATGTTACTCCGATATTGGATGAAGGTGCGAATTAAAGCAGAGATTCAGAATGGTGATCTTTGCCAGCAGTATCTGAAAAGACAAGTAAAAAGCCTTGCGACTAGAAATTTAGACTTCCGGACACGAGGTGTATGCAATAACCCACCATTATCGCTTTTCACATCCATAATAATCTAGTTGTCGTAAGGCAATATGAAATAGAAAACTCCAGGCAATTCATAATACAGCTGCAAGATTGATCACCCGCACAAAGAAGAATTCTCACATAACCCCCATTTTGAAACAGCTCCATTGGCTTCCTGTTCAGTCACGTATAGTTTTCAAGATACTGTTACTGACTTATCAGTGCCGCCATTCAATGGCACCAGAATATCTCAGTAAGTTCTTGGTCAGGTACGCTCCCTCTCGTAATTTAAGATCAACTCAGAAAAATTTTCTCCAATGTCCTATTATCACAACAAAGTTTTATGGTGAGCGATCTTTTGCCCATGCTGCTCCCACACTGTGGAACGCTGTTCCGTGTTATATAAAAGAAGCTCCCACAGTGTTAAAGTTTAAAACTGCTCTCAAGACATTTCTGTTCAAAAAGTATTATGAATGAGTTTGGTTCTGCATTTATGGTACACATATTGTACACTGCATTTCTTCTTTCTACTTCATCCCTCTCCTTAAAGCGCATAGAGACACCACGGTAGTGATATGCGCTATATAAGCACTGTGTTATATATATATATATAGAAAATACAAAATAATATCTAAACAAAACATACTCGAATACCCAAACAAGCATATACACTTGAGTGTACAACACAAACATGCACATACACGCAAACGCACACCCAAATGCACATACACACACACAAACACACACACACACACACACACACACACACACACACACACACACACACGTAACTGCTATGTGACAGCTACAGTAACTTCACATCCAAAGACTCAAGTTGGGAAGACACATTATTCTCAATATACATCTAACTCAAGTTTAACACTCAATGTATAATGTGCAACAGGCAATAATTGCCAGGCTCAAACATAGCATCGAAAGAGAGAGTTATAATCAGCAAATATAATGTGTGCATTTGATATATGGCACAGTTTTCCTGTACAATGCCCCTCCTGTTATATTGTTTGATCAAAAGAGTTGCTCGGGTTTGATCCAGACAGACATTGTACCATTCTTGGCGTGAAAGCATGCGCGTGGTCACGTTGTTACCTAGCTAAAACTTACACTGATATGAAGCTATCTGCCTATATCTGACAGTCTGGTGTGTGGTGTTATGAAAAGGCGGTCGATGCAAAGAAACATGCTGAGTAATCCTTGTACGGACCTGGGAACCAACGCAATACCACATTAGTCGGCTGTGAATTAGATAGCGTGTCTAAAGTTCATCATGTTGATATTTATAGTTATAGATTTAGTAGCGTTAAATCATAGTTTGACATCCGGTGTTGTTTAAGTGATTTTGTTACCTCGTTATCATACAATAACAATTTATCCACCAAGATCATGATAATAACTAGATATGGCTGGATTCGGTAACATCTAGAAACTTAATTACTGAGTCTGTGGTTATGGATTAAAAACTACTTCTTGATCTGGTTGTTATGTCTAATGCAGGTTAGCAGTGCATTAACCTTACACACGTTTTCTTGGGACCAAGCATCTGCATCCATGTAGGTTCCAATCGCACTCAATTTATTCCTTAACTTTACTACGTACTTAAGATTGATTTCGATAGATTTTGTGTCACGTGAATGTATTATAGTTTTTATATACATGTACCGAACTCACAATTTATGTGTTACTCTACATTGTCATGGATGTATGCTGCAACTACAACACTGTATAAGTTGTGTGGAAACTGAATGAATGAAATGAAATGAAATAAAATGTACTTGAGTCGCTGGTAGCTTATGCTGGTGAAGGAAATGTGGGCGATAGGTATGTTGTGTTGATAACTGGTTGTATTGTATGGACTACCGGTTGTCTTGTATGAATATAGGTGTGGGTAGCTTCGTCTTACTGTTGATTTGCTGTTACTTCTTCATCACACATTCATCGAGAATCCTACAACATGCAAGAACGTTTCTCTATCGAAAGCGAAAAGTATGTTGAACATGAAAATCGAGCTTTTATTTAGCACCAAGTGCGTGAGTGTGAAAAATATAGAATGAAATGAAAATGTAACTTCTCTGCCTATATATGACCACACTGACTCACTGACAGGAAACGGCCATGTTTTGATGACGTCACATATTTATAGTGTCTATAATCTATTTTGCTGTTAGAGCACACAGCCGGGGCTGATTCTCTGAACACATTGTTATCACGGCGTGTTTTTTTTTTTTTATTTGTTTGTTGTTGTTTTTTTAAGAAAACGAGACAATTCATGTGATTGCATTCCCGTGTAATGGAATTGGGTTCAAGGAATACCACTGCTACGCCAGTAAATTGATCAGCAATGGTTCCGTCCTATTTTCCCAGAGTTTCAAGACATTCATTGTCTACATAAAGCAAGATAATAATTATGACGACTCGTAAAGCTACATTGCACTGTGAGTTTTCATGGTAATGTTTCGATCTTTGGCCATTGAAATCAAGGCAAGGAAAAACATTTTGAAGGGATGGTATGATTTTGGTTCAGACGAGGATTCAGGTTTTTAACATTTTGCGAGATGATTGGAAACTACTTATACGAAATTAAGAAATATTAAAGACCATATACAACTCTAAGAGAAATTCAAAGTTTATTTGACGAAAATAAGTTTTAAAATTAATTTTAACTTAATAACATTTTAAAATGGCTGAGATATCACAATAAAAAACGTCTTACTGAAAGTGGCAATCCATCTTTTATTAGGACTACTTTGTTTTACTTTGTTTTATTATTTTCAGTTTTTGATATCTCCGCGATTTCGAACCAAGCTTCATCAAATAAGAGAGAAAAAAAAATCGTCGGCATCACATGCAGCTGGATTCTGTTGTCATTGACCTCGGACCAGTGAATTATTGTTCGATATTAAACGAAGATACTAAGAGCTAAGAGCGTCAGAGTAACATTGTACCAAACACACAGAGTAACAGCAATGACATATACAGCAGCCGTATGAGGAACGTATAAGCTCAGTGCGTTGTACACTCGAGCCCAGTACCAGCTAAGACTCTGTTTCCGTCAAAAGTAATGAAAAATATATACTAGCAGTATACACTTGAGGGCACAAAATAATGATCAGGCCTAAGACACGCCTACATGTGCAAATGTTTTATATTTATTTGCATAAAAAAAATAAGGAATGGTATTTGTGTGCATTGCACTGTGGAACTTTTTCCTTACCTTCTCTAGAATGTTCTTGTGTACACAGTCTACAGACAGCAGAGCAAATTTAGTATTGCTGTTTGCACAGAGAGCGACCAACACTCTGGTAATCGGTGTAAAGTTCAAGTATGCGATGACTCTTCATTTTTTTGTTTATTGACTTCTCAACATTTTATGCCATTATGGCTGTTGTTATGAACGATAATGTGCTATTTTTCGATGTCAGTGGTTTGAACTACGTGTATATCTATCTCTTAATTGATTTCGTTAAGATATCGTTGCTTTTTAACACTCTGAACAATTTGATCTTCAAAACAAATTTGCATGAGAAGAGTCTATCTCATCAATGATTCAACACATTTTTGTGTTGTTTGTGAAACTCAAATTATCTGCAGATATTGTGGTGACGAAGGTGTCTGGTAAATGAGTGTGTGGTGATTGACAATCGCTGTCGAGTATTCAGTAGCTTCAAATCATTCTAAAAGTTAATCAAATCACCCAAGCCTTAAAATAGCGCGTCTAGGACATGATAATGCTCCGTACTAGCGCTGAATTCGCATTCACTCTCATGTCTATGTTTCCTTTCCCATTTTCTACACATCCATCATCATTTCCGTTTCATACGTGTATTGTAATTACTTGAATTATTGCGAAACTTTTATTTTCGAGTCATTGAACCGTGATTCGGGGATGACTTCTAATTATGATTATGTAGAATATTTGTTTATCATATAACTTTAATTATTAGATCGTTTCAGTATTTATCGCTTTTTTATGAATGATTATCGTTCTTGTCATTATTGCCATCATCATTGCAGAGATGATGGTATTAAGGTCGTCATGGATCATCATTCTCACTTTGCTTATTGATAAGTTTTTTTTTAAGTTCCCTGACATAAATTTTGGTATCAAGAAGAGACTATTATAAATTAACGACCAGCAGAATAGGTTGCAGAAGTAATTAAAGAGTTCATAAATGCAGTAAAATCATGAAAGAAAGGCATCTGTCTATATCAGATCCTCAATGAACCAGTAACCGCATTAACGATCACGTTTCCTTTTTGTATTGAAAATCTACTCTGGGCCCTAATAAATACGATGTTAAATACGTACATTAATAATAGTTTGCTGAAGACAATATTGATCACTAAATCAAATATGATCTTCATGAAGTCCCAATGTCAATTAGGAACTATAGATCAGCAATTTATCAAGACCTGACAATCTGTAATTTCGATCTGTAATTGAGGCGATTGGCTACGCAATTTTTGACGATTTCATCAAAGCACAGGAATGCAAATCTGGTATCTTAAAGGCATAATTTACCATTTACAGATGAAACAAAAACCCACCATTAGTGCTTTAAAATAGTTCTAAAATGTGAGTTAGGGATAGAAACAACCACTGTAAAAAATTTGAATTGGTAAAATCGATGTTAAGTATTGTTAGATATACAAAATGTGAACAATAGTAATAATAAAAATGTTTCCACACTAAACCGTCTACAGTTACGGTTTATTACGAAAAATACAGATATCTCCTAATAATTTAGGCTTTATTTGAAAAATCTCATATGATTGGATGTTTTGTGGCACAACAGACCTACACATATGCATTAAATGTCATATCTTGAAAATTTTTAAAATCACTGTTCCCAAAGGTAAACAGGACCTTTAACGGACGATAAGCTACAGGTTTTTGCCCATACAAGATACATATTGCACAAAATCTCCCTTATTAGAAGCCTACGTTTTAGTTTCAACCATTATCAATTATGAATAAGTTAAGTGTTTTTAATTTTTTAAACCTCCATTCATGCAGGACTTGGAAGTGTCTTCATCGACGCATGCAATATTTGACGATTTCCTGGCATTTCGAACACTTCCGAACAAGCACAATTTATTATTATTATTATTATTCTTTTCGTCCCCGGCCTTTCGTCTAGCTGTGATAGCTCTTAAACTTGTTAAGAGTTCAAAAGAACTTTACCCTCTGTCGAATATATCAGAATTTGCAAGTGTTTACAGTCTGGCACGTCAGCGACCGGGGAGGGAGGGGGGAGGGGAGGGAGGGTTCGTATACCATGAGTCAGCTTTATGTCTTTTTCTTTTTTTCTTCTTTTTTTTCTTTCGAAGTCTGGCATGATGGGAAAGGAAAGTGTCAATACACGTATTGAGGTACAACTACCGAGTGAGGAAAAAGTTCTTCAACAGTCAAACAAACCGGTATAAATTCTGTTTGTATAATGACATTTGATTTTTTTTCGGGGGCCTAATTAATATGAGCTATACTTTGATTCACTCTCCCCCACTTTGGTTCTTATAAATCTAAGTATTGCAAGTGATGTTATTAGTTCATGTATCATTGTTTCGATTATTTTTGTACATAAGAATTTGCTAAATATTATTGTATGATAATAATTGCAATAATCATTGTATTTTGCATACTGTATAATTAATTCTAGTCACTTGAGTTATATGATAGTGTATAATTATTATAAGGTGGTACAATCATTGTATATACATTCTTTCATGTTATACTTTACGCACCTTAATTTCTGTTATCAAAAAAGTGATGTTCATATCTTTTTTTTTGTCGAAAAATGAAATAAAACAGTGAATTGAATTTAATTGAATTGTAACTTAGTTATGTTTGTTTCATACTTTGGTGAACACGAAGTGATAATAAATGCAAATCAAATCAAATCAAACAAGGATAGTATTTTGTAACCATAATTGGTCTTTCTTAATACGTCAACGTCATCAATCACGTTGTGTTGTTTATCGATAGCTGGTCGTAAAATATCGCTTTGTCACTGGATCCACACAGAGTGTTGTTTTCTTTTTTCTTTCTTTGTGTTTGAGACAGTGACGGCTGGCGGGCTGTTACCTGATTTGAGGATGCATGTCGCCATAATTCTGATACGTGTAAACATGTTTGCCTAGGCAAATCTGGAATTATGAAACGGTTTGTATTTCCATAATAGACTTAGAATGCATATTGATACATTTGTACTTATATCTATCTACATGATATATAGCTGTCTGTTTATCTCTCCTATTTCTGCAGCTATCAGATAGATGCGAATGGCTGTACATGATTTTGAATGTGTGTACTGTTCAAAGGGCATTTATCCACATTTCCAAACATTGCTTGTCGGTAAGAGGAAAGAACTCCTCTCAGACAAACATTGGCTTTTAAAGATGACAATGACGTATCATAGTAATATTCCTGTCGTAATTGTGCTAAGTCACTTTTACCAATCAAAATTAACGCTCATATCACTTTGGTAAATAAATGCAATTAAAAAAATAAGGGAACTCCAAGAGCAGTTAAATAAATCGCGAACAAATTGTTTTTTTTTCTTTCGTACTCTTGGCCCAAAACCACTATTTCGGCACAATTGGACAATCGCAAAACGCGAAAATTAAAGTTTTTAGAATAGGTTTCATTTTCATACCAATCCATGACACAAATATTCAAGTTTGTAGTTGAAAAATATGAACACACAATCTTGCTTTATTTTTGTGGTGTGATAATTTCTTTCATAGGGCGTAGATTTCATCATGTAACATACGTTACCAATGTCATTCTATTTCAAATGCTTTAAGATTGGTGACTACAGTCTATGATTGAGATAATTATGCGTCAGATGTGAAGTATACCATCGGCTGCCATGTTTGTAAATGCTGCCTGCAGATGGGAAGGATGGCAAATGACCTGTATGCTATACTGAACACAGCATGTCCTATTGTGTTAAATCTTATTTCATGTAATGTTTATTTGTTTTCTCGATAATTTGATGTCAGACTTTCTTCAGAAAATATTTTCAACATTTATCAGTCCCAAATTGCCAGCCAATTCTTGAGTATCATCGATGAAACATGTGAATCTATGTGCGCAAAAATATATTCGTCAGATTCCACGTAACGTATGTTTCACGTTAATGTAACGTAAGTTACAAAGATAATACTACTACATGTGCAACTGATTTTGGTACTTTTTCTTTTTGGTTTTGGTATATGTTCTTACATTAATTTCTCGTCAACTCTAAGTGAACGTATATTATAACAAGACTTTGCAATATCATGGTGATACAATTCTCAAAAATTACAATTGAAATAGTTGTAAACTGCAAGACTTTATAACATGTCCGCGTATAAACTCTGGAGTAGAACATTAATCCGTTACTGCTGATATTTTGAAGACAATTGGCTTCATACTTATGAATTTATGGCATTGAAATGATAAGAGTTGGGAACATGCTTTCACGTGCCTTCACGGACGAAAATATTGTCATGATGTACGTGTAATATGAAACGAGTGGTGGGTAACGTAGGTTTCACTTCAATTTTATCATAATGGAAGTTTTTGTATGCTTGACGTCTTGTAACGTGTTATCTTCATATTGATGTCTTGTAACTTGTTATCTTCAGCTGTCACTTCATGCTGTTGAAAGATATGTTTCGAATCCATAACTTTACAGACTCCATAACTTTGCTGTCGCAACATTTATTCTATGCAGGAACAGTTTGAAAATAGCAGTTGCAATACAATAGTATTCACAAAATTTTTAACACTTGTATGAAACAAGAAACGGCAGAAACGAGATGGTTACTCTATTAAAGTGCTTCATAATGAACAATAACGCCGAATTGCTTGTATTTGAAATTTCTGAACTCGGTAAACAAGAGATATGGACAGGAGGAACCAAGAAATGTTCTTTGTTAATTAAATAAATGACCACTTTACTAAGTTGACTATGGCAAATGAGGTCGATGAAATAACGTCAAATTACATAGTTGCATTAGCACAATACTGGGTAGGATGAATGAAATTGTCATTAGTGAAATGATGTACTCGATTGTCCTTGTTATGTATGCATAAGACAGTATAATCCACAACGATAACAAGAATAACAAGTCTTGCATTAATAATTCTGGCCGTATCTGGAAATTGTCTCCTACATGGAAAAATGTTTTTGAATCTTTCAAAAGAAAAGTGAAAGGACAAGTTGCTATACATGCACAACAAAGGTACTGATAATGATTACAGGCAGGCCCGTAAGTAGGATTTTCATGGGGTGGGGGATGGGGTCAGAGTTAGAAAAAGTCGACTACTTCCAGTTTTAATCACCTGACAGGGAGAAAAATAAAAGCTCCCGTGCCATTTTTTCTTTTGTTTCATTTCTTTTACCGGGTTTCATCGACTGACAAGCAAGAAAAAAAAAAAGAAAGAAAAGAAAATTGAAGAAATATAAAGAAAGGCTTCAGCTTATGCTGCCAGTACAAGCCTAATTTCATGTTTTTTTATTTGTTTATTTCAAACTGGGGAGGAGGATTCTGCGATTCATTTTTTTAATTTCCTTTTGTTTATATTTTGACTGCTGGCAAAGGGGCGGGGGACCTCGAACCCCCTCCCCTATAGTTACCCTGGTAGGGTAAATAAAAAAAAAGATGCGTGACTTTGCTTCTTTTTTTTTTTGTCAACTACGCGACGGGTACACGTTTTTTTTTTTCTTGAATCTTTGCTTAGAGATATGATTTTTCGCCAATCTGATTGCAGCTTATACGTTCCCTATATATGGGGTTTTAATCTCATCACTGCTCTTCCCCATTGCAACTGCATTAACTTCAACGAGAAGGAAGAACAAAAAATGTTGATGTCTTAAACATATATCTTACTGAAACATACATCACTATAATTATTATTAGCATTATTATTATCATGTAGGCCTGATCTATGATGGTATACTCAGTAATAATTAAAATTACAGTTCTTCAATGCACATGTATTTTTGTTACCTGTTCTTCATTCAAAGTGTGTTTTTCTTCACTTTGAGATCATCAACGATATAACGACACAAATTTGAGTTAATTTTCTCCGTTAAAAATAGTCAGGTAGTAGTAAGTCACCATATTGATTTATGATGACCGAAGATAAATATAATTGAAAAGACTTATTTCCCTATGGAATTCCTTCAACTATAGTTCTAGAACAATTAAATGTTATTTTTATCCACGCACATTCTCTAAAATATCCCTTTTCAATGACATGAATTGATGAAACTTACGTTACCAAAACTAGAAACTTACGTTACTATATTAATGCAGGGACCTGATCCAATAGTTTTGAAGTAGAGATCTGCGTAATCCCTAAGTTTATTAGCTATTCATTGAATTTACTTAAAACAATGTTAAATTCATTGTTTATACCTGGAATATGACATCATTAAAGCCAAGTTGAACATCAACGCCCACCAAACGATTTTTTTTCAAAGATACTATGATTATGTCCCCTTTTACTGCATCCTCCTAACAAACAAGAACATACAGCTGTAAATGAATTTGATATGTTTTGACGGAGAAACTCATCAACATCATAACTGCAGCAATTAAATTGTCTCAAATTAAATGGGTTTTTCTGTGGATTGTCTGTTATCAACATGAAAACATCTTGAAACTTACGTTACCAAAATTTGAAACATACGTTACGTAATAAATTGAGTGATTTATTTCAAAAGAATAAATCTGTACAGCAAAGCAATAACTGGATTTTTACAGTGGAATCTACTGACTTAATAAAGACACAATAAACAGAAGTAAAGCATGATTCTATGAAAAACAACAACACATTTCCAACAATCAAATACTTACTCAGTTTTTCAACACATCATGTAAAGGTACTTTGCGCGCTGCCAATGCTCAAGATGCCATTGAAAGAAGTTGCTGAGCTATCCCATGACCTCAAATCGACGGCACAGATTCGAGAAATGTACATTTAGGTGGTAATTAATGGTGTAATTAAGCTTTCTGTCATTTGGTGGTAACGTAAGTTACATCACGTATGTTACACTTGTGGATTAAATCGTATAAGTTAGCAACATAATAATGAATCTTTTGCCACCCATGGGTATGACGACAATCTACTCCATTAGTCTCAACTCTAGAACAATCATTCAGAGCCATGCACCTTCATACTTTTTACAAAGATGGTAACGTATGTTACTTCTCTTAAATCTACCTTTTTAAAATCTATACTTGCGAGATTAGCAGTCGCATGTCTTTTGAAGCTGAGTGATGAAATATCTTTTAACATAAACTTACACCCCTTTTGGTCAGAAAAACAATACAATTGTGTAGTACTCACTGTAATAGCATAACCAAGTTGGCAGTACAAAGATGGTAACGTATGTTTCAGCGGATCTGGCGACACATTTCCATCAGTTATTTTGTTGATAAAGAATGGTTAGTTTAAAAAGTTGTGCTAGGTTTTCATAGAACCTTAAGCCACTTTTCTGAAACCGTGAGTAAGCTTCCTCTTTATGCTCATATTTTCCCACAAAGTTGAGAAAACATTAAAAATCATCGTTGGCGACATGCACTTTTAAGCCTGTTGGCCGAACTTAACCCTCCACCAATGGCTTAGTGGTATAATTTCGCCTTCGAAATGATTTCAGTTTTTGTTTATATGTCCCTTGGCATCACATGAAATTACAGGGGCATTTTGAAAGAGCTTTTTATCTCTCCTAGGTGAGTAGGAACATAAGCGACACGATTTTTGACCAATTGCGCCGAAATAGTGGTTTTGGGCCTCTTGTCTTTCGAGCAGAAATTACATTCTATTACATTCGGCAATGAAAATATAACCACATCAAATCAGGTCGTCTTATTCAAAAGGTCATTGATAATGATGTGACTAATAGCGTGACGAAAATAATACGTTTGTTTGTTTATTCATTTACCGTAAAATCACAGAGCAATGATACTACAATATGATTGGAATAGAAAACTGCATGAAGTTTTGGATTGCCCTGCTCAGCTCGGCCTTCACGGTCGTGCTGCTCTTCCGAGGGGTTCAACTTCACAATACAATGAAATCAACGAATCTAAGCTGAAAAACCTGAGGATATATTGTATGTATCACAGGTATTTTTTCTTCTTCTCTTGTTACTGTTATTTTGGTCTGGCAATGTCATAAATGCTATTGTGTTTTCTAGTTTTCGTGTATGAATAGCACCAGTGCACTTAGAATCACCAGTAGGTGCCTATGAAGCACCATATAAATGCATCTATTATTATTATTATTATTATTATTATTATTATTATTATTATTATTATCATTATTATTATTATTATTATTATTATCATTATCATTATTACTATTACTACTACTAATTCTACTACTACTACTACTACTACTACTACTATTACTATTACTATTATTATTAGTAGTAGTAGTAGTAGTATCATGATTAGTATTATACTGTTTTAAACATTACATAACTTTTCCGCGACTGAGCGAGCAATCTAAAGTTTTCAGACATCCTTTCTATATTTTGTTGTATCATCTGTTAATGCTTTGGTAGTTGTTTTTTTTTCTCTTTTTTTTTTTGGGGGGGGGGATAATTCAATTGGTCCATTTTTGCTTGCATTGGTATCATTTTCGTCCTAGATTGATCTGTCAGTACGCGAAAGATTATTACCAGCTCCTCACAATCACGACACCTGCCGAATAATAAACGACGTGTGCCCACACGGTCCGCCTAGTCTTCCAACTGTCACTAAATAAGCCTAATTGAAGTGCGCTTGCGCAGTAGAGCGTGAGTTGGTTAGCAACATGAAAGCAACAATTGGCGATACGCAGTGACTATGGACGAGAAATAATTTGTACGTATCTCGGGCTTTTATTCAGACTTGCAATGGATTTCCTACTAAGAGGAGATGAAGAAAGGTATGCTTTGATGAATTGTGGTCTCAAAATTAAAATATTAGATAGTATGGAGGAAAGAAGTCTCGCTGAGTTGAATAAAACGTCAGGTCATGTAGAATTTGCAGTCCGGATTTGTCGTAGTCCCACACGTTAAACCATGTGTTATGAATATGGATTTCAACTGCGCAACGCCAGCCGGCATGCAGCAAGCAGCCGCCTCCGATCCATCTGTCCATGTTCCATGCACCTTCCGCTGTTACTGTTGAAGACCTAGATTCTAGTCTAGCTCTCATTGATCTGAAAGTTCATCTAACGTTAGACTTAATGTTAAGAACTCTACTTGGACTTGGAGTCTAGACTCTAAACTGAACACACATAGAATTAGATAGATCTAGAAACCTTAAAAGTCGACATACGTCACATAGATCTAGTACCATGTCTAAAACTTAGACCTATACTATAGATTTCTAGTTGGTCGAGTACCATGGTAGGCCCCTCTATGAATTAAATGATGGTAAACTCTAACGTTAACTACAATATCTGTCATGTCTGTCTAACTAATATTTATTTCACTGTGCCTGTCGGATGTACTGTAAACGTTAGCTGTAGTAGCCTAGTGGTGGTGTGTAATGCATGCCAAAAGATTGAATTGTTGGACAGATGTTTGAGGGAGCACCACAACAAAGATGTAAGAATTACCTATCCAATTTGTAAAGTCAAGTCCAGTATTTCACATGTAACCGTTAAGTGATTTCAGATGTAAAATTACTAAAGTAAATGATTCACTTGTTCAATGTTAACTCAGGAGATGTATGATCTAGATTATTTTTGCTGTAGTTACTGATAAAAGATACATGTATTTGCTACAGTATAAGGCAGCTTTTTCAACCATCTTTGAATTACCTGTATGTCAAAGTTTGTCGTGAGATTTATTTTTTTTTCTCCGATGCATTTTCTCTGGGCTTGGTAATGGTAGGCCTGGAACTGCACAGACGTACCACATCGGAGAGTCAGCTGATGAGATCATCGACGTGAATGACAGTGAAGGAGAGGAGGGGGAGGAAGGAGACCATCTTGAGAATCATGAGGAGGAAGAGGCTACCACAGAGTAAGTAGTCCTGCAGCTGCATGCAGTCATTCTGAACTCCCTTAATAATATTTTTCATCACATTCAGCAAAGGTAAATGTTAGAGAGTCTTTCATAGGCAGGGATGCCAGTTGTCAGGGAGAATCCTGAATTCATTCCATGGTAGTATCAAAGTTCAGGCCCTTTCATGAACAATTTAGCATTATGTAGATGTACTGTATAAGCTGTTATTTTCGCGAGGGTTTAATTTTTGAGAATTTCCCAAACCCAATGACAAAGCCTGTTCATCAATCAAAACTTGATCTGAGGACTTGTCAAGTTGAAGAATTAGCCTGAGTAAGCCCGAGTTAGCCCCAAGCTACCGGTAGTTAGCCCCGAGCTTTACACATGGAACCATGTACTCTGCCCTGAACTCTGAATGATAAAGGCCTGTGGAGGAAAACCGTGATCTCAGTTGAACTACATTTTGTATTCCATCTGCAGTAGGTCTTCGGGTAGCCAGCGCACATTCCTGACCCAGGCCCATCTCCAGAGCAGAGGTCAGCGGCAGAAAGGTCGTGTCAAGTCGATGCAGTCCCAAGACCGCCCTCCCTGGGTGTCACCCACGACCAGGGGTGCGGTACCGACCCCTGACCTGATGGTGACACACATCAACCAGACCCATGATCAAATTGTGAGTAGAGCATGCCGAATGTCTTCCCAACCCATTTTGTAGCTGTGATGTCACACATGATCAGCTTATCAGTCAAAAATGTTGAGAAATCTGCACTCAGCAATGTTGTTATTATACTTTTTATTATGACAGCAGTCAGCAAGAAGTAAAAGCTGATTTTTATTGTGAGATGTAATGCAAGGAAACTACAGTGACATTTTCTGTGTGGAGTTTTTGTTGTTGTTGTTGTTGTTGTTGTTGGTTGTTTCCTTATATCTTTAAAGGCTGATGAAAGCAAATCCCACAGCTGAATTAGCTTGTTTTTATCATCAAATTTAGCAACAAGGATGTTTGACCCTTTTCAAAATGTTATTGTGTATTTATGACACATGTATTCACGTTACATGTCTTAACTGCAAAGTAAAAAGTTTTTACCATGTGTGCCCCTTCCCCATATATGAGTTCATGTTTAAATTTTGAGACAAGAAAACTTTGTGTAAATGTGACCTGCCTGCAACTACAAGTACTAGAGAATTCTCTTTGTAATACATGCTCACAAATGATTTCCACAGTACTGTTAGTTTTGGTAGTTACTGATTGTCTCCTGGTATATCTATCTTGGCCACTTTTGAAAGTCATGATAATTGCCTTGTTGCTTGTAGTAACACCCATAACAAAAAGAACTGGTACCATTCATACAAACATGGAGTACTTTGAGATTATGATGTACAAATGTACATGTCAAAAAAAAAATGCAAGAAGAGAGAAAAAAAGGGCCTGTTACGTAGAGTATTGTAGCATACAGTGGTTAGCAGAGGAAATTTTTTTACACTTGCATTATGACCAGCGTTTCTCATATTTTCCACCACACCGTGCAGAGAGCCAGGGACATGTCAGCAATTTACAATGAAGGTCAGACATCGGAGGACTGGCTGGCTAACCACAGCGTGGAACACTTCAAACTCACCCTGAAAGACCTACTCACGAGAGGGCAAGTGGTCAGGTGAGCACTAAATTTACCTTTTCTTGACTTCAGTGGTGGCCAAAGATACTTTGATTTCTCCTCATATGGGCCATGGACCCATATTAAATCTTGTATAATGATTTTCAGAGCAAGTTTTTTGGTGTGGACATTTTTACAGTTCTAGTTAAGTTACAGTTAGAACCATTCGTGTCTATATGTTTGGTGAGGCATTTACATTTTTGATGGCCAAGCGTTTTAGAACAGCATGACCCCTGTGTATGTGCTCTTTGTCAAAAATCGCACTGCCACTTTATTCCCCTAAATTCCATAATATCCATGTAGTGATGTGCAATGTAGTGCTTACAATTGTATGCCTTACTTGTTTTATATCATTTTGATATCATACAAGAATTATTTCACTTGTGATCACGTAAAAGTGTGCTAATTGAGCTATGCATAATGGTGAAACCCATGAATCAAATCACATCAAATCACTTTTCTTTCATCGCAGGCCAACCGGCATGAGACATGCAAATGGTCCTGCGAGGCAACTTCAGTTTGAGGCCACTGCGGTCAACGAATTTGAGTACAAGCTCTATGAGTAAGTCAAAGCTGATACCAGTACCAGTGCTTGCTTGTGGTTGTCTTCTTATCTCTAACGCTTTTGTCAGTATCATTTATGGTTAACATAGATCATAAGTTGATGTACACAAAACTTATTCACTCAATCTACTAAAATGGTCATATTTGATGAGATCCGTCAGTTGCTGTCAATTATTCATTCATCAGACGAGTGGTGATTATCATCTTCTGTGGTGAATTTAGAAGGATCAGAGTAATTCTCCATTGTACCTTGCATGGCAGTATACCCGAGTCTGAAAAGAGGCATATATTTTTTGTCGCCCTGCAAGAAGATCTGTCAGTTTACAAGGGTCACAATGTCTTGAAAGGCCTGATATGGCTATGAGATCAAGAGTATGCCAGGACCTATGTAGGGAAACTGCCCGTGCTGAACAGCTTTAATCAATTTCTGTTGAAAGAAGAGAAAACTTAGTTTGTGCATGCAGCTTTTCCAAAAAAGTAGAGTAAAGTTTAAAGGAAGTAAGGAAGCAACAAAATTTGCTATGGCACACCTTTCTGTATCATTGACTTCACATACCCTTCAATCAAACAGTGCCTTTGTTTTGTTGAAAGCTCATTGTGATAGACTTTTGTTCTTCTGCACCTGTCCTTGATAATGCATTCATGTGAAAAATTCAATTTCACGAAATGTTATCCACGTGCATCACTTTTTTCTCCTTGTGTAACAACCAAACCAATCACGGAATTGAATAGTTAGAAATCAATCTATTTGTTGAACATAGACTGACAATTTGTGAACTCTTTGTATTTTTTTTTTTTTTTTGTATTTTAGGTGTATCGAAATGTACCACAACAGAATCAAGTGGCTGCTGAAAGGAAGCAGAAAGGTACAGTCGCTGATTCAAGCATTACATTTACGTCTGGCCATGTCCGCCATGGCTCTTGCAATATTAATAAACATTTTAACATTAATTGACATTTTCAACAAAAATATTTGTTTGTTACTTTTTTGTGTTTTGGCGTAATGATGGCACATTCATGACATTGTGAAGTATATTTCTCCCACTTGCCCCAGTGGGCATTTGAGCGAGAGCCCACACTGTTAACCAAACCCGTTGAAGACAAGTACCAAGAATACTCGGGCAGGTGTCTATGGGAAACGTGTGTTATACCAGCAAAACCAGTCCGTCCCTCAATTGGTTAACAAGCAAGAGCCCATTTATTTTACTTGCCCCAGAGTGAGCTTTAGTTGTCCTGGGCAAGCAGGCAAGTAGGTTTGTTGTGCCCCGACATTCAAAAAGTATGTTAATTCTCAGCAATGTCTGCTTTTCAAATAACTGTCAGCTGAAACACAGCTTTGACTTTCAGGATCTTTCTCCTCAAATATCATTCTTGTATTTTCAATGTGTTGTGTATGATGCGACATTGCCAGTAGATGATGTTTGTTTGTCTGTATGCTCATCATGACTCTTCTCCGTGCAGACCTTTGGGATGGTGAAGGGGCGCAAGGTAGCTGTCCTTGTAGACAGCTCGGATGCAAACACAGGGTTTGGACGTATCTCTATCTTTCGGCAGGCTCTGACGGTAAGTTGAAGCCCGCAGCATCTCAACTTTTCACTGGTGTTGTTTGACAGTTTACGAACCCATTATACAAGAGGGTACTATTGGATGTGATGGTGATTGCTGCCAGCTTCATTACTGAGATTGGCTATGTAGAGCCAGTTGACTGTCAACTGAAGTAGTGCCGTAGACCGCATATTTATATGCAAATTTCCATGGCTAGCTTACAAGCAAGCTGTGTCCTTGAGGGATCCGTACATGTAATTGTATGTAGTAGGCAGACTCGGCTGAGAACAACAGCCAAATCAGCAGATGAACCAATATCGACATTATTTTGACCATTTTGGATATGATGTGTAAGCATGGATCCATTCACATGTCAGTAAAAAGAATACACCTACTGTTGTAAAACAGTAGGTGTCATTCATCTTCACAATGCCTGTTGCCATGGTGACACCACCCTCAAGATATTCAGCCGGTGCCAGGTGCAGTCCCTCCACAGTCCACAACACCTGTGTGCAGTGATCCCTATCAAGTCCTTCACGCATGGCTGCAACCCTAACTGAGCAGTAAAAACATTTATGTGATTTAGTGTTTTAGAATTAGTCTGCCCTACAACCTCAGCAAAAGAAGCTGGAAAAAGAAAGGAACAAGAGTCAAAATATAAGGCAAGTCAAAATGAGAGAAAACCAAAAACAAGTCATTAATTACCTACTTTGTTTAATTTGTCATCTCAATGTAATACAGTGCACTAACGAACATGGTTACAAGGAACAAGGTTACAAGGAACAGGGCAAAAATTCTATGTTTTTTATTGTTTAGTTTATTTGTTTGGTTACAACAAAAGAAAACTACTGGTCCCGCTCTGTTTTTTATCATTATCCACTCAAAGTATTCTATTGTTTATTTGTTTGGTTATAACAAAATTTTGGTATAACAAAAGAAAACTGCTGGTCCTGAAGACTTTGGTAACAAGAGTCCACTGTAATGTTATTGTACTCATTCTTGAAATTTCTCTCTCATTTTTCTTTTCTTTTTTCTTGGTGATTCAGGAGTTGATTGATGAACAACTCCATGACAGGGAGATGCTCCATTTTGTGTCTTTTGGCACTGAAGTGGACTCACTGTGGGACAGACCAAGATTTGTCAACATCAGAATGTAAGTGACTTAAATCCCTCAGGAGTTTTTTGGGGCATTGACACTCCTCAAGATGAGCCGTTCAACTTTTTAAGAATTAACTTGTTTTTGTTTCTTTTTTAATTGTTTCATCAGGAAGACCATGTAACCTGAATGTTATTTCAAACAGAGTATGAAGAAATAAAGTTGTAGCCCAAGTATATATCAGAACAAATTAATATGTTTATCTAATTTGATGCAAAAAAAAAAAAAGATTTCAAGGTGCCTTTGCATGCTCATTTGTTAAAAAAAACAACAACACATATTGTAATCTACCTCATGAAATATTCTGTCCATTGCACTCATAAACTTCAATATTTGTATGCTATTATTCATTATCTTGTCCAGGTTGGATGAGGCCAGGGGATGGGTGAACAAGATCAGCAATCAAGGAGGATGCAATCTCCTCTCAGCTCTCAAGAAGATCTTCAGGACCAAGGACGTGGATTCCATCATCGTTGTCCTTGGGAGCTGGTGAGATACACACCGCTTTATACCTTACCCTGCTCCCTTCATGATTTGTCCTTTGTTGCTTGAATGTACTGAAAAGAAAATACTTAACAATTATCCAGGCCTGTTCGCTACAATAAATTTTTTTTTCATTGTTTGCAGCAATAATGCTAGTCTTCATCTTCTTCACTGCAGCAGTGATTTGCCAAGCACAAATGTAACCCTGGAAATTTCTCTTTCTCATCAATGCAGCAGTAAATTCTTTCATTATGCAATTTATTAAAGTTTTCTCCCCCCTTTTTGCCCCCATGATGTTGATTCCCCTTTTATCCCCATGACTGGGAAAACATCCCCCCCCCCCCCCCGAATTAAGTAATGAATTCCTCTCACCACCATGACCACAACAATATCATTTATTTCCTCCTTGATATAGATTGCAGTGAGAAATTGTTCTTTGTGTTATAAGTGAATTCCGCCATTTCAGGTCAGATTGTGATGAAGGTCTTATATTTTGCTCAGTCAAGTTTGCTCTTTTTACTATTATTAAAGTTATTAAACCCCGCTTAATGATAATCATCATGATATCAGTTTATAAAGGGTAAAACCTATGTAAATACATTCTTCTGCGACGCAGAAGCTTCTGATATATACGCAATGATGATGGACAGTTAAATGAAGAGATGTGTCTTGAGTCTTGATTTTAACAGTATGAGGAATTGCACTTAAAATGTTTTTCCCCATTCTGTCAGAGATTAACTCTTGTGTGATAATTCTTCTGTGAAAATAAGTCTGCCTCTTCCCTGCGAATGCAAAAAAAAAAGAAAGAAAGACATTTTCCCCTCAAAGCTGCAATAATGTTTATTTCTTTCCTGTGATTTCAGCGCCGATCAGGGCTCAGACGTACTTGTTGAGTTTGTGTCCCAGACTATCTGTGGCCAGAGGATTCCCCTCCACTGTGTGGCGTTTGACTGCAACAACCACCTCACAAATGTAAGTCTTAACCTAAACACTGGTCACTGGGGTAAATAGGAACTTTTTCATTGTGTGGACGGAGATGCCGTTCTCATACTAAAGCGGTTTCAAATGCCTGCAGTGCATTCGTTACTTCCGCGGTGTCATCACCCATTTCAATTTTTTTGCAGGTATTGTTATGACGTCATGGCCCCGTCCCCTCCCGTGGGCTGGCTATTGGCGCGCCAAGCAATGGCGCCATTCCCGTCCTGAATCTACATGTAGGAGGATGTGAAATCCTCAGAAGACACGTTCGCGATTCTGGCATTGAATGTGCCTGAGAACTCGGAGCATGCGCATTTCCCTAGAATGACGTCAGTCTGTCACTGTCCATGTCCATGACATGAAATGGGAAAGTCCCTAATAGGTTGTTGAGGCACTGGCAAGCACTCTTCATAGCAGTAATGCATATCGGGGAATTTAGAGCAGTGTTACCTGTAGACAGAGAGAGAAGGGGTAGTGCTTGCAAAGTTGAAGAGAATTCAAGAGGAAGTGAACTTATGAACTTCATGCATTTATTTTGTTACATAGCTGGAGTAAACACACTTTTTAATTACAAGTAGTGGCCTTGTTTATGTGTTTAGGGCTTTTGGGGGAATCTTGACTTTTTATTGTACGTGAAGACCTACAAATTGATTGAAATAATGTTTATATATTCTTAAAAAGTGACATTTTGAAATGCTAGAAAAGAAGGAAAAGTTTGTCATGCACCCCAGTACCCAGAGTAAAAAGACTGCATTTGTTAGTAACTGACAATAATGGCATCTCATTTTATTCCATTATCAGCTAACTCTCCGGAAACTGGCAGAAGCATCGGATGGCAGGTATCATGTCTATTCATCCGGTGCAGAGGTAAGCAGGCAACACGGCTGATGCAAGATAAACATTTTCTATTGAATGCAAATTTTTCTGAGGGTCTTTTTATCACATCAGTACCATTACATAGAGATTTACAGACACTGATCGCAGAAAATGATTTGAGAGCTTGGTTGATGCAATGTTTTTACTACACTGGCATCTTGCTGGTTCAATAGATCCACATGATTTGTTTATGATGTTGAGAGCATTGGGGCTGCTAAAAATACATTATATGTCTTGTTTGTGATAAAGTTCACTCATTGTAAGACATCTCAGATGCATGTTTTTTCCACCAGGTGAGGCAGCAGGATAGGAACTTATTCATTTAGTTCATCTTTGTAATATAAATCAAATGTTTTAAAGCAATTGTTTTGATATGTAACGTAGATGTAGCCAGGGTTACCCTTCTCGGGTCTGCCAGGACTCAAAATGCCACTGACATTGTAAACAATCACACTGGCTATGGCAATGAAAGTCCAGTTTTTACTTTGTATTATTCTATTTTGTTCCTTGATATATTTTACTTTGTTATAGTTAATGTATGTTTCATTGAGAAATGAGAAAATGGATTGAAATGGAAATGGAAATGGAAATTGAAATGTATTCAGCGCTTCATGATGGTGACTATGTGACATACACTGTATCTCTTTATACTCTCCATCTATGATTTCACAGGAGCAAATCTACACCGGCACGGACATCACGGTCCTCCTGCGAGAGATCAAGAGAGCCCAGGATGTCATCAACAAGATTGCGGAGATGAGGCAAGGCATGATGGGAGATGCCCTGGTCAGCATCCTCAACGAGGTACGACTGTCTGATGCAAGGGACTAGGTTCTAGATTACAAAAGTGCTTTTTGTTTGGCACAGTTATTGTCATAGTTTGTTTGTTTACCTTATGTTATTGGTTTCTTCCACAGTTGTAGTGATGCTGATAGATACATCTTATATTTTGTGTGGAAACTCAAAATGCATTCTTTCTCTAAGTGCCACATTTGCCAACTAGTTCATGTTTTTCAAGTGTGGCATACTGTAAAACACGATATTTAAAGAGTCACTCTCATGGATGTGTATGCTATAAATGATGCTCCGACTGGCTGAACATTTGAATGTGCCATGCTGTAAGGGAGAAGAATTGTCAGTGAGGGAGGGTACTTCAGCATGAACGATGAGATCCTTAAGGTTGTGGGGACATTGGTATGTGAGGATTGGAGTATTTGAACGACCTGTAAGAGACGATTAGTGGTGTGAAGGATATGGTGATTGTCTGTTAATGCCATTTATTTTTACCCATAAATACTGGAAAAAAAAAAATATTGTGGAGAGGAGGTAGATTAGGATGGAAGGTGGTTACAAGGGGTGTTCTAGCTGTCAGTGGTGTCCTGCTTGTTGGTTTTTGGTTTGAGAACTTCAGATCTGGGGAGAGAACAAACTTTGTTGAAGGCATGTTGAACTCTCCTGGTACCAGATCCCCTGGCTGCGAGATGTCTCTTCAGGTTCCTGGCATGGAAAGAAAACTCAGAATCCTCAGAGCAGATACGGCGAAGTCTGAGGGCTTGACTGTAGGGGATACTGGTTTTGCAGTGGCGGGGGTGGCAGCTGGCTGAGTGAAGGTACTGATGGGTATCTGTGGGTTTAGTGTAGAGAGTGGTGAAGCGCTTTGAAACATGTCTGCCTTAAGGGCTACATAAATTTTTCCATATTTTTATTACACAATAGATCTCGCTGGAGGTGCAGAAGCTCCCCCAATCCAGGTTTCTGCCCCGCCCTCCCAACCATGCTGGAGCCCTCAGCATTGAGGAGCCCGCCTCCTTCATCCCCAAGTCCTCCCATGACTGGCTGCAGCAGAATGGACTAAAAGGTGAGACATAGTTGAGACACATAGTGTAGAACTGGGCGTTTTTTCACAATGTGGAAATTTTGTGCATTTCTCATGACATTAAACTTGTGGGAAAATAAAAGCACACAAAATTGTTTGCTTGCCATATGTACAATTTTGTTTTTGATTCCGCTGAGTCATAAACATGTGAAATTCATCTCACCCAGCTGAGCACAAAAAAATTACTTGTGATGAAAAATTTGTGCTTTTACACTGAGTGTTGTGGGCAGTTGGTGTGATGGTAGTGTTCCCTGTGACAATATTTACCTGATATTGCCTTACAGACAGTTACAACTTGAATTACATGTATTTTTAAAACAGTCAAATCTCAAATTCCAGCTGTTTTCGAACAGCTGTTGCCTGATGAATTGATGTACGTTTTGATCATTGTCTGAGGCAAACTTTCCTCAAAAGTTGTGGCCAAGATATTTAAGAAAATATGATGATGAGTATGATTATTACCTCTGCCAAGGAAAGAGGAGGTTATGTTTTCATCAGCCAGGTTTGGTCTGTTTGCAAAATAACACAAAAATTTGTCAACGGATTTGAATGAAGCTTGCAGGTAAAGTTGGTAATGACACCAGGAAATGATGATTAAATTTTGGTACTGATCTTGGAATTTTTATGGATCTTTGAAAGATTTTTGATAATTTTGCAGATAGGGTCAATGAACTTGGGAGTTCAAACTGCTCATATTTGAGGGTTTGCTTATACGCTCTACAGTGCATGCTCTGCTTGGGCGAGGTGGCGTGTACGTGGAAGCTGATGTCGTAAACAAAAGGCCGCTATATTGGGAAACTGGGCAATTTTCAGCATGCATGTATGGATGGAAATCAGCTGCTTGGCAGAAATCTGCTCTCTCCAAGTGATTTTCTATTTAAACTTTTGATGTTTTTGTTTTTGCAGCCAAGAAGCTGAGTCTCTACCAGGTCCTGGCCCCCAATGCATTCGCACCCATCGAGGAGTTCATACCAATCATCAGGAAATCAGTTCGTTCGCAGACACATGAGGTGAGTGACTACAGTTTCCAGCTGGATTCATTGGATCAGGGCTGCCAGTTATCACATTCTTGTTTATGGTATTTAATATGTTTTTCCTTCATCAAAATAATCATTAGAAAGAAGAAGGTTTAGAATATAATATACATGTCTTTATTTTCTGAAAATTGATTTACACATTAGTTGAAAGCTGAAAATGTCAAACTTTTTCTTTCTTTTTAAAGAAAATGTAATTTTTGCCTTCAAAATGTCTTTTTGCTAACCATCTGTATGTTCATTGATCTGCAGTGGTTGACATCCCTACATTATTATTACATATATCTAAACAAAGACCATTGGGCCTATTATGTAAAAATGGAAATAGCAGCCTTTGATAAAACAGTTGTCACCATTAAAAGGTAGTTCCCCAGACATTTCATACATAACACAGGCAGTTTGTGAAGTGACAGAGTTACTCTTCTAGTATCACCCCAAATCAGTTTGTATGTAATCCTTAAACATGAAAACACATAAGCAGGCCGAAGATACGAGGAATAGAGATGTCCTTATAAACCCTGTTGCATAAGCATCTCACCTCTATAGATCATTTTGTCCTGTTTATGTGTGGATCACAAATAAAATTTGGCTGTAGAGAGAAACACTGTCGCATCATGTCCCATTTTGTCAAATTTTGGTAAGAAATCTTCACAGTTTCTAGTGACACGTGGTCCATGCCTCTTTGTGTCCAAGATTAATTCAGCATGATTTTCCAACGGCCATGTTTCTCACAACAGAAAGCCATGACTCAGTTTGAGTGGCACGACGGCAGCATCAAGAACGTGCACGTGGACCCGACCCTCCTCTACGACTACCAGAAGCAGCTGGGTGCCATGGTGAAGCTGTACGAACGCCGCATCGACTGGCTCTCCAAGGACAGCAGGAGGCTCTTTGGCACCATCGTCGAGAAGACGTGAGTGGCGTGCACGCAAGTGGTCTGTCTGTCTGTTTAGACGAAGGGATGTTGTGTGTCCCTGTGTACCATTGTCCCTCCAGTAGGCGGTTTGTGTCTTTGTTTTCTGTCTGTCGGGAAGTTTTACTGTCGGTCTGTGTAGAGTCAATTACTCTAAGGGTATGTATATTGCAAACTAAGGATTCTTGTGTTTTTAGTTGTCATGCGTGTCTTTCTGTCTGTCTGTCTGTCTGTCTGTGCATGTGGTTTTACATGATACCTACCTGTACATTGTAGATTGGTTTGGGAAAGGCTGCTTTTATGCCTCCGCCACGAAGTGGTGCCGGAGGGCATTATGTTTTCGGGTTGTCCGTCTGTCTGTCCGTCCTTCCGTCCGTCCGTCCGTCCGTCCGTCCGTCCGTCCGTCCGTCCGTCCGTCCGTCTTTCCGTCCGTCCGTAATGAATTTTGTGGACAAGGTAACTATCAAAACCTGTTGAGGTATCCTAATGAAACTTGGCATGTATGTGTATTAGGGGGTGAAGTTGTGCCTATCAACTTTTGGGTGCACGTGGTCAAGGTCAAAGGTCAAAAGGTCAAGGTCAAATACATAAAATTTCACTATTTCCACCATATCTATGCAATGCCTGAAGATATTTTCTTGAAACTTAGTGTATACATGTATTACCCAATTTAGATTCTCTGGTGAAAGTTTGGGTCATGAGGTCAAAGGTCAAAGGTCAAAAGGTCAAGTAAAAGTATTAAAACTTCTTTTTTTTCTCTGTAAATTGGAAAATTGTTCAAGGTATCTTCATGGAACATAGTATATACATGTACTGACTGGCAGTGATTATCTAGAGAATGTAGGGTTCATGGGGTCAAAGGTCAGGGGTCAAAGGTCAAGTGCAACACTTCAAAATTTTACTATTTCCCTCATGTTCATGCAATGCCAGCAGGATTATTATTTTTTTTTTTTTACACTTGGTGTATGCATGTGTAACCTAATAGAAATTCTCTAGAGAGTTTTTTTTTTTCTTTTTTGCCTCAAAGGTCAAAAGGTCAAAGATCAAGTGAAAGTGCTGAACTAACTTTTCCCTCCATATCTCGGAAGTGGCTCAATTTATCGTGGAACTTACTGCATATTTATGCATGTTCTACCTGAACGTGATTATCTTATGAATTTTAGGGTCAAAGGCCAGATGAACATGGTAACAATTTACTATTCAGTACAGAAATTGCACTTTTTCTCCATACCGGTACCATGAAAATTACTGAATGCATAAATATATGAATGGGTGAAAGTCAAGTTAAAGTCCTTAAATCCCCAAATACATGCTCTCCTATTCATCCAATTAAACCAAGGTCAAGGAAGGTGAACATTCAACACATTTGTGACAAACTTGTCATTTCATTATTTTGCCAGTTTTGTGAAAATGTAATCACACATTGTCCACATGTACTATTTAGACCTATTAGGAGAATCATGCATTATGGCGGAGGCATACCAGTCGCCATAGCGACATTTCTAGTTGTCTCTTTTGTTTGTAGCAACCCTCCACAGGGGAGAGCTACTATAAGTGGGACGATACTCAGTCATGTGAGTTTATTACTAAGGCACACTACTATTGAATGAAGAAAAAATAGTTGAAAAGCGTGGTAACAGTTACACGGGGTAGAAATGTACAGTTACATCATGCATAAGATGAGACAGATTTTCGTACCAGTATATTGCAAGTCTTTTGAGGAAAGGAATCACTGACAAAAATTGGCATTGACTGAAGGTTGTCATTACTAGTTGTATTCTAAACACAGAAGAAGATGGAGTGTATATAAATAACTGTGCACCTTTCTTTACAGGTATTTTTTTTTTTTTTTTTTTTTTTTATTTTCATACTTCTCATTTAAGAACATTACAACAGAAACCAGACAAGTTCTTTTACCTTGTGAACAATGTGCAGAAAACAAACAATATACATGGTGATAACACAGTAATTACATGTAATGATAACTGGTCAAAATCGAAATCGAAATGGGGTTGATCAAAGAGAAGTATGACGGGACCTACATGAAAGCTAGCTTGTTTGGCTGTAAGCCCCGAGTAATCAGTGTTTGTGAAAAAGAAACGGAGAACGGATAGAAGACCAGAATGATGATGTAAGGTTGCCAAATTTTATGTAATAAAAAAGAAGAAGAAAAAGAAGTAGAAGAAAAACAAACAAACTATACATTAATATGAACTTACTGTGACCGAGCCATCATTATTATACAGCCTACTTTGGTGTATATACTATAAACTATTGTTGCATTAAAACTTTCACCAGGATATGATCAGTAAGACACAAAAAGTAACATGTACAACTATTAAGCCATTTGGTGCCTGCCGTCAAGCTCTGCATAGAAGGTTAGAGAGGGGCAGAGGGAAAGAGGAAGAGAGGGAAACGAAGTAGAGTGTGGAATTGCTAATGATGAATTCAGAGAGCCCCATGGCAAGACCCTAAATGGAATCTGTAACGTGTTGACAAAATGTTTGATTGGACAATAACATACCACAGTATTACATAAGACATTACGACTGTTCAGTGTCTGCAAAATATGCACTCAATAAAAACTCTTTTAATTTACGTTTAAAGGAATATAAAGACGAGCAGCTTGTTATTTCGGGGGAGAGGTCATTCCAGTATCTAGGGCCCGTATACATTATCGTTTTTTTAGCGAAAATTGTTCGAGTACGTGGAAGGTGAAATGCGTCACTTTGGCGGGTAGGATAATTATGAATCAAATAGTTTTTTCTGAACATGCTAGTAAAAACATCCGGTAACTCGTTGGCAGAAAATTTGTACATAAATATGCCGACGTTGTAACTGAACAGATCTGATATTTTCAGTATTTTATTTTTCAAAAATAAATCATTCGTGTGGGACAAATATCCGACATGGTTGATATTTCTGATGGCACGTTTTTGAATACGGAACAGTATATCAAGAAGATTTCTAGTTGCATTCCCCCACACAAGAATACCATAGTTAAGGTACGGAGTAATCAAAGTAAAATAAAGATTAAGCAGAATTTGACTTGGAAAAACACTCTTAAGTTTATTAAGAACACCCGTATTTTTAGAAAGAATATTACTTAAATAACTAACGTGGGATTTCCAAGATAAATCACTATCAATAAAAAGCCCTAAAAATTTTATACTACTGACTTGATTTAATTCAGTTTCATTAAACTTAATATGAAAAGGAAGGGTTTTAAGACTATTGCTAAAAAGCATACAATGAGTTTTATCAATATTAAGTGACAATTTGTTGGCGTATATCCAAGATTGCACAGATTTAAGTTCTTTATTCACTGTGTTAACAAGAGTATAAGGATCTCTGTGTGTAAAAAACAGATTGGAGTCGTCAGCAAAACATATAAAGGAAAGAATTGGCGAGGAACTAGGAAGATCGTTAATGTACAAAATGAACAATAGTGGGCCTAGTAAGGAGCCCTGTGGAACACCACATGAAATTAACTTTAACTGAGAATCACGGCCATTTATACTCACAAATTGTTTTCTGTTTGATAAATAATCTCGAAACCAGTCCAAAGCCTTCCCACGTATACCATAATGTCGTAGCTTGTAAATCAAAATATCGTGGTCAATTGTGTCGAAGGCCTTCGAAAAATCAAGAAAAACTCCAATAGTGTGGGAGACATCATCTATAGCATGAGCAACTTTATGGATAAAAGTGAGTAAGGCATGGGTCGTACTGTGGTTTTTCCTAAAACCAAACTGGGAGTTACAAAAAACTTCACACTTTTCGAGAAATTTGTGTGTGCGCGTATATACCAACCTTTCAAGAAGTTTTGAAAATGAAGTTAACAAAGATATAGGGCGATAATTTGTCACAGATTCTTTTTGTCCTTTTTTAAAAATTGGTACTACTTTAGCTATTTTCATTTTTTGTGGAACTATGCCAGTAGATAACGATAAATTAAAAATGTGTGTTAATGGTATAACTATTTCATTAATGATGTTTTTAAGGAGAAAATTGGTGATTCCATCACATCCAGAGCTTTTCTTAGTGTTCAAGTTTTGCACGATATCTTTGATTTCTTCTTCAATGACAGGTTCAAAAAAAAGAGACTGCTGATTCTGGTCTTTTAGAAAGTAATAAAAATCAGTATTTGAATGCGGAATAGTGCTGGCAAGATTAGGTCCTATGCTTACAAAGTATTCATTGAATACTTCTGCCACATCAGCTTCATCTTCAATGTACTTATCATTATTAATAATATGCCTAGGTGGTTCGATGTTATTTTTAGTGTTCAGCGCTTCATTTATCACCTTCCACGTACTCTTGATGTCATTTTTATGCTTGATAAATTGCTTTGAAAAATGCATTCGTTTGGCTAAACGTATGGATGATGTAAGAACGTTGCGATAATGCACATACCGAGACCGAGTTCGACTGTTAGGATCACTTCGGTATTTGTAGAAAAGAGCATTTTTACGGTTAATAGACCTCAGGAGAGATTTCGTAATCCATGGTTTCATTGGAACCTTTTTACGGTTTAAACGAGTAAATGGCTTAACGGGTATAATGGAATTGAATGCGGATGATAATATTTGTGAAAAGTGTTCAAAAGCTAAATTTGCATCACTTTGGTTATTAACAATTGACCAATTAACGGATCCTAGTCTCTCCCTAAGTCTATTAAGATTAGTTTCTGACATTTCTCGAAAACCAGAATTGGGCGAATAAAAAGAGGCATTACTTATGTTAACATTGGGCAGAACAGCGAAAATCGGAAAATGATCGGATACATCAGACACTATTACACCAAACGTGATATTGGAAAGAGAACTATTAACAAAAATGTTGTCAATTAGAGTTGCTGTGACATCTGAAATTCGAGTGGGCTTCTTTATAAGAGGTGAAAAGGACTCGGATAACATCACATTGAGGAAATCTTGGCATGCGGAGTTGGTATGACAGTCTAAAAGGTTGAAATTGAAGTCACCCATGATGAAACAACTTTTATTCTCCAAATATTTATCAGCTAAAAGTACGGATAAAGATTCAATAAATTCAGTGGGGCTTGTATTTGGAGGTCTGTATATTTCACCGACAACAATACTTTTTCTATTTGGAACCCTAATTTCAATGAAAATACTCTCAATAACTTCAGACATTAAACTGAATTCGTCTAAGAGTTCATAATTCAAATTCTGAGTGACGTAAAGCCCAACTCCGCCGCCTTTTTTACCTGCCCTGTTTTTTGTCAAAAGTGTGAAGCCATCAATGGTAAATAGCGAAGAAGGTGATGTTTCATTTAACCAGGTTTCACTGATTCCGATAACCTGACTATCAAATTTAACTTGATTCACGAACATATTGAATTGATCAAAGTTTTTGTTTATACTCCTTATGTTAAAGTGCGAAATAAAAAATTGGTTTGGATTAGAATGAGATAATGAAATTATGTCGCCTTCAATGTGATATTCTGTAGGTGGTGTTTGACGACTGGTGTCGTTTACATCAGAATCAAGTATCAGTTCGTGAGCTTGTGAGTTCAAAAAACTAATTATATCAGGGTTCTTACCCTCTTCGCTATTTGTGGCATGTACGGGTACATCCTCTTTGTCTTGTGCATAAGCAGACATAACAACGATTCCATTATTCATATCATTCACACTATTTGACTCAGCCATTGTGAAAAAGTTTCAGAACAGTGGGTATTACATAAACTTGTTGACACAAAACTCTGCTTTTGAACTTGTTTGCTGCTTGCTGTTTAGGGAGAAGACGACATTCACCTGTCTGAGTTATATAAGATGCTTGAGTAGCTGGCAAAGGAATGTCTTTAAACAAAACATGAGCAAGCATTATGCGTAAACCAAGCTTGAAGTGCGAGTACGATTTTTGTCTTGAGGTAGGGATTTCACGGGATGATTTACAAAGAAAAATACCTGTGTTTGTCAGTACAAGCAGCAAGAAAACTGTATAAAAAGCAGGGAGAGACACTGGAATGACTATTTTCCCCTTTGAAGAAATGTGACACATTTGAGTAGCTACGTACGTACAGACATTGACAGCAAAAATGTCGGTTGTACGGTTACAACCAGAAAATAAGAAACACTTGAAACATGTTAACAGCTTGTGTTCACTGGGTGTGGAATAATGACAGGGGGTGTGAATTTGGCTACTGGAGTATCTGCATACCAGAAAAAGAAGGGACAAGTTCATGTGGTCACAAATAAGGATTGTGTCGATACATTTTGTGCTATTATCATAGGCATTTAAAAGTGCACGCTTGGCACACATATAAAAGAAATTAAAAATCTTTGTGGAGCTTGCGTTTGGCATTTCAACATAGATATACCTTCTATAAAAAACAGAAGGAATAAATGACGTTGAACATAATGTGCATAGATCAAAACTTACTATATCAAACAAGGTAAACGCAACTGTCTCAACCTCTGAGAACAGAAGCAGGAATACCATTAACACGAGAACGGAATTATACATTTCTTTAACCGATTCCAATAGAGACAATTTGTGGTCACCCCTCCCTCCTATACATGTGAACAGAATGACGAGCAGAGATGACATTTTCTTTTTTCCTCTTGTCAACCCTTTTCTATTGTAAACAAGGAAAAAAAGCATTATGATACAGATTCTGAATTACATATTACTGGTACAATGTACCCAATGTCATTACTTTTTGGTTGCTGTTGGAGAAAAAAACAACAACAGCAATAAAGTTGGAGGTAATGTATTAAAATCATTCATATTGGGTTTAATATAACCTGCAGTTGAATGCAACAAGATTCATGTCAAGCCATTTACGTACATACCAATGCACAATCCGTGAAATTGTGTAGAAAAAACAAATATTACATTATTTCACAGCATTAGGCGAGTCGTTGAACATAATTTGGTAAGGGTAAAATAAATGACAATTATCCGGTTACAACGACTGCCTTGGTAATAAGACAACAGTGGGCTACAGCACAAAACACACTGCTCAAGTATTGTTGCAAACTGATTGTAATGGTGTGGCTACGTATTTCGAACTGAGTATGATTAACAAATTAAGGTGTGAAATACGAATTACCTGCGAGACCTATTAAGGACGACGTTCGTTCGTGTCAAAATCAGTTAAAATTACATATTTCAGATGGACTTTTATAATGTGAAACGATTTTACTGGGAAGCATACTATGGACGACGTCCGTTCATGTCCAAACCAGTTGTGAATTACAAATTAGATTTGGTTAACAAGCTGGTTGGAAAACGTACTGTAGACGGTGTTCGTACGTAACAAGATCGACTAGTTTGGTATACACAGCGTTTAAATACAGAGTCACAGGTTGCATCAGCACCTTTCAGATCAAGTTCATTCTTCTCGTAAAAGTGATAACAATGTAAATCAGTATCAAAGCTCAGTTGTGTAGTAAATGAGGTTTAGAAGGGCACGTACATTTTATGTGGACTTCTTCAAAATAAATGTGGAATGGTGAACTAACCAGATAAGTTGCGCTAAGAGTTTGCGATAGGGGATTCGTCGCTTACCGTAAACGCTGTAGTTTTGTGCTGATAAATCCTTGGGTCACATGAAGATGTTTAGAGGGAAAAAAAGCAGAAAACTAACGAACGCAGTAGATGACTTAGCCGAAGATTGGAATGAAGATTTAATCTTTGTATTGGTTCCACACTGCTGTGCCTCTTTCCTTCCAGTAGAGCAGCACTCTGGTACCAGCCACTGATATTTTGGTGGAAACATTTCTTTCCTTCCTCATGTTGTACGCGATTTTCGCGAGGGAACTTCTCGTAGCTTTAAGGGCGGGTGGGAGATCCGTGCGAACGGTTATTCTGCGGGTTTCCTGCGGGTCAGTGGCAGCTGAGGCGTTGGCTGACCGTGGCTGGCGCTGGCGTTGGCGCTCATCAAACGCAGCGAGGACTTTATTTCTGTCCTTCATGTAGACAAATTTTGCGATGATGGCGCGAGGGGCTGGGGCTTGGGGAGAGCCCTCGTTGGGTTGGGTGGGTGCATTGCGTCGGGGAAGTCGATGCGCATTGACCAGGGCGATGGTGGCGGCTTCGTCGTGGCTCAACCCTAGGTAGACAAAGGTATCTCTAAGCAGATTCTCCACGTTTTCGTCGGGGGTTTCCTTTATTCCGTAGAACAGTAGGTTCATGCGACGACAGTAGATTTCCATCAATGTCAAACTGTCCTGAAGCCTAGAGATTTCTTCCGCCGTTTTTTTCTCTACCTCTGGAAGCCTTTTTTTCTTAAGTTCGTCGAGCCTGGCGGAGTTCATCGATGTAGAGTCTTCCAGTTCAGAAAGTTTTTTATTGATAGTGCCAATCTCCTGTGAGAGTGCATCAAGCTTAGCACACACAGTTGATGATGAGCTAGTTATGCTTCGCTGAATGTCTGCTAGCGTTGGCTCGGTAGGTTCGGCATTACCGCTGTCTTGGGGTCGCTGGCTCACCTCTCCCCGGGCATGTTGGGTAGTGGGCACTCTATCCTTGCTGGTTTGTCGCGTAGTGCGGCTCGCCATTTTTGCAATACAGCACCTTGAGAACGATGAAACTGTTCAAATTTGGGAATTTTCAGCTTTCCTTGGAAACTTCGTTTCAACGAGAGTCAACAGTTTTCGATAGACTATCAAAATGAGAAAAAACATAGGGTTAAGCGGTACAGCTTCGTCAGGGATTTGGGAAGAAGAAATGGGGCGGTGGCCACTATCGGAGAGAGTTAGCGATCCACGTCCGTCTCCATCGGTGTCTGTCAATCCAATGATACTGTGTGTCAGTGGCTATACGGAATGCTCTGCAAATGTGAAGGATGTGTTTAGATAGATTTGAATATTTTTGCATCCTCATTTCTTGTTCTCTATATGCATCATCCAGAGTGGTGTTCATCATAGACCTGTCCCAGTCTAACGTCAACTACCTGGTCCACATCCAGCACTCGCTGAGGCTCCTCCTGGAACAGCAGCTGGCGAACAAGGAGGGATTCAACATCATTGGGTAGGAGTGTCCTTCTTGTCTGTCAGCCCCTTTGTCTGTGTCTTTGTCTGTCTGTACATCTGTCGTTCTCTCCATCTCCATTTATCTGTCAATCTTCCCATTTATCCATACAGTGTACATGTATATGTATTTATTAACTCACCTGTGCCTGAGGCTCAACTGGGCTATTGCAATCATATTGCCCGTCGTTTGACACCATTATCGTTACTATCATTATTTGTGATTATGATTATGATAATGATGATTATCATCATCGTTATTAATGATGATAATAATGATGTATTATTATTGTTATTACTATTGTTATTTCCATTTTTATCATCATCATTACTATGAATATTATTTGTTGAAGTAGTTTTGATTGATACTGACATTGTTATTCTCCTCTCTATGTGTTAGATTTGGGAGCACAGCTCGAAGCTGGAGGCCTTGCCTGCAGGAACCAACAGAGGCCAATCTACAGAGTGCTTGGAAGTGAGTACTGGAGATCTGTACTGGTGTATCTACCCCTCTCAATACCATGTCCATAATTAATAGGCTTTAAGTCATTGTTCAGAATCAAGCTTAAAAGGGAGCACAATCTTTAAAGGACAAGATCACCTTCATATACATTTGGATTGAGTGCATGCACCAAGTATCCGTAGAACACATCAGTGAAAGTTCGGGGACAATCATATGGTCCGTTCAATAATTATGAATTTATGGAGTTCCTGTGCAGTCACAGCTGGATGAGGAGACTACTACAGTTTGTGATGTCACATGCATAGAATGAAAATGCGTAGAAGGAAAATATAAAGAGTATTCCATAAAATTTCAATTTTTGAAGAAAGTACACATTCCCTCAACTTGTTACTATTATTTCCCTACCTTTTGAAAGAGGCAAGTCTGTTATTACTCGAGAAAAGTGAAATATGCTGAACATTCTTTATATTTTCTTTATATCGTTCTACGTGTGTGACATCTCAAGCTATAGTAATCTTCTCATCCAGCGATGGTGGCACTGAAAATTCAAAAATTCATAACTTTTGAACAGATTGTCCGATTTTCCTCAAACTTTCACTGATGTGTTCTAGTAATGTTACTGCATTCCCTCAATGCACATGTATGAAGGTGAATTTGACCTTTAACTCTTGTATGTTGGTTTTAACCCGGTCATTACTATTGGCAAGCTGATATCTGACAATGTGAGGGGAAGTTTGAGATGCCGGACTGTACAGGGTTAAAGAAGTGAGTCACTTCTAATGCATCAGTTGGTTATCTTGTTAATCAACCTCTTTGTCTTTGTGCCTTTTGCAGGTGGGTTCTTGGTCTGGAGTGCAGTGGAAGCAGAAATTTTATGGCCGCTCTCAGAATGTCCCTGGAGAACGAGGAGGACAGGAAGAGAAACTCAGGTCAGGAGAAAGGGTCAAATATTGAAAAAGAAGACATGTTGTGGTCTATTCAAGACTGTTTGCACTTACCCATGGTGGAAAACGAGGACACACACACAAACTTTACATTTAAACTGGGGACACAGAGAACCGAGGACGTCCTCGGTACGCAGACCATTCAAAACGGTCTGCTTTTGCATGTTGGGGTACATGTTTGTAGGTCCTCGATTAGCATAATTGTAATAAGTACTCGGTTGGATGGTAATATACGAAGGAGTCCTTGGTTGACAAGAGTCCTACTTACACACAGGTCCTCGGTTATGTGGTGAAATTCTTGTGGGTAAAACAGGTCCTCAGTTTCCACCATAGCTGCGTTACATGTGTGAGCAGGAGTATTCAGGCTTGATATTCAGTGTCATAACAGATTAGGATAATGCTACAGGGTATGTACCCTGACAGAGTATCTAGTGACACAAATGTTTTCTTTGACATGAATGTATCTAAAGGAAAGAGGTAAGCAGTGTTACACATTTCCCTTTAGATTTGTCTACAATATGAGTGTAGCTGTGTAGCATGTGTGTGTGATGGCTCTTATACCGATACATACTGCACCTGATGATATGGTGTGCAGACGGCATCATAATGGCACCTGTAGGTACATAAAGTCTGTGCTTGCTATTTCTTTATACATGGATATGAAAATCTCAAGGATGGGGAGCACTAAATGTTCTTCAGAGTTAAAAAAATTGAAGATATGAAAGAGCACCCACGCGAGACGAATACCACATTAGGTGTGTTTGTGTTGTATGTGTTTCTGTGAATGATGTGTGCGCGTTCTGGCTACATGTGTACGTTTTTACAAATGATATCGAGATTACTGCACTTGCTTGAGGCAGCTGATAGCGCACAAGCATTGCATATCACTATCATTCAAGACGTATTTGTTTCTGTGAATGAAGACCCAACAGACTTATCAAGTTTTGCATTGCTCTTGTGAATTCCTTACGTCCAGTGATCGGAGGGCTCTACCTCTTCACGAGCGGCATCCCTGACCAGCCCTCCGACATCATCTGCTCCTACATGGAGGAGGCGGCCGCTGGTCAAGCCACCAAGGTCCATTCCATCCTCTTCAATGTGGATGACTTCGACGGGGCCAACGGGGCCGTCCCGGGACGCTACGCCAACGTGACTCAGACGGCGGAGTGCCTTCGGACCCTGGGTCATGTGACGGGCGGGAGATTCCATTGGTTCAGGGAGACGGGGATCATTGAGAGTGATGACATTAAGCTGATTCTATGTGAAATGGACAAGGCTGTCAACTACTCACAAAAAGTGAGTCCATTCAAAAGAAATTGTGCTTATAGACCGATTCGGGTTCGTTGAGGGCAGCAGACAATTTGTGGCACTGGTCGCAGCCATTAGCTCATTTTGCGGTGTCCCAGCCTACTTCCCCTCCTCTCCCCCACCTCACGGGCAACATGTTTATCGCGCACATGTAACAAAGGTTCGCGCACTAAGCAAGCATTTGCGCACTCAGTACGAGACGCCTATTGGCTAAAGCAACCATGCATCAGTTTTTCATTCCATGCGCGTGCTAATGTAGGGAGAGGGGTGGGGGAGTGGGAGGGGGGGGGGTCGGCTGAGACACCGCAGTAATGGCGCTGCCCATGCCAAAAATACACATAGCGCGTCACAGAATCGGTCAATTGTAAAGAGTGTTGATGATCTGTTTCTTGTGCAGTTTTGTCAAACTTCTTTGTCATTTCTGTCAAATTTGTAATGATGCAGCTTTTTTTTTTCCGAGCTAATACTTGTCATTCTTACATGCAGACTGAATCTTAGTGGTTTAATACTATACATCTGTTTGTATCTATTAATTCAACCTTTCAAGTGGATTAAAATCAGAATGTTGTGAATTCAACAGATCGCTATTGCCAGCTTGTAGATGGTTTCATACTTTTCTTGAGTGTATTCTTGTTGATTTAAAATGTGCTCATTGTCTTTGCTGAAACCATTTTAGTTAAGTGATAATATTCAAGAATCTTTTTTAGCAGCCATTACTTGTTTGCATTGTGTAACCAACATCTCTGAGACTTGCATCATGTCCATTGACTTGTTTCTGATATTTCATTTCCAGTGTGCAATGCTGGTGGACTCTGTGAAAAAGAGGTCACCGAAATATGTAAGTCCATATCACAATGCACCTTTCAAGTGTTGGAAATTAGTTGATGTGCATTTCGAAAATGCAATTGTGCAAATGGAGAAAATTTCAGAAATACTTCAGAAAGTTGAAATTAGGGTTAGTCTATCTCAAGAGCAGACTTCATGATAGACAAATTCTTGTCTGTACCCCATCATACTGAAAATTAAAATACCTTCAAACAGCACCAAAGTAGTCTTGTTGGATTTTTCTTATCACATTGGTATACTTGCATTAGTTTGTCCAACTTGCATAGACTACAGAAATGAGGATGTCACAGTCTTTTGTTTGAACATTGTTAGCAACCAATGTGTTCTCAGATGTTCAGGCTACTCGAGGTTATTTAGAACCAGTTTCCATGGCAATGACTGGCTATGACATCACACTTCGGTTCTCTATTATGACTACGTGTCCAATTGAATTAAGTGAACTGCCAACAAAAATGGTTTGATAGATGATAGAACTAAAAACATGTTGGCATTTAACCCGTTCCATACTGAATTCTGAAATCTCCATAGACTTAATACACAGGTCACCAAGTTCCCGTATTGAACGGGTTAAAGGGTTAACTTTGCATCCACCCTTTGTCTTCTACACCCACAGGACCAGAGGAATGGGGAGGAGATGAAGATGCTCCCCATGAGGCCATCCTCTGGAAAGAAAGCACTGACGGTCCCCAAACACACCGGCTTAAGCCTGGCAAGATTGGTTAGTAGCACACGCCCGCAATCTGTCTGAGATCTTATACTGTATAAGCTTTTATTTTCGTGTACAGATATTTTTGCAAATGAGGAGGTCATGGACATTTTCGCGAGATGTTGTTTTCGCAAATTGACACGAAGCTGTCGTAAGTGCACTCTTACACTAGCGCATGGGTGATGTTTTCGCGTGTAGTTAAATTGTGGTCCAACAGTGATTCGCGAAATTCATGAAAATTAAACCCTCGGGGAAAATAACTTACATGGATAATAATGAGCTTATACAGTAATTAGTTTCTAAAGAATCTAACAGGTGCCAATGCAGTTGACATTTTTTTTAGCAGCAGTAATGCACCCTGTTGTACTCCTCTGATATGTATTGCATCCTCATAAGCACTTCGTGCCTTCAAGAAGCTTTGTTGATCATATAAATCATAAACCTCTGTCATGTTCAGATACGGTTCATATATTTGTGTTTCGTTTTTGCTTGACAGTGATGATAGTATCTGAAAGGTTAAGAAATACCAAACTGTATGGGGCTGTCAAAAATGTTGATAATGCTAAATATAGATATCTTATATTGCTTTTAGCAAACTTTAATGATGGTCTGTGTACATGACTAGAGCTAACATAATGAAGATACTCTACAAGTATACAGAATAAGTGCAACAGTTTAACAGTCTATGAATCTAAAGGGCTGCTTTCAGTGACTGGTGGGTGTACGGTTTCAGTGTCTTTAACTCTTTATGCGCCATGGTGTAAACCCCCTTTGTACCAAATCATTCTGAGAGAGCAATGTAGTCGTGCTTTAGGAAAACATTCTGTTTTTCAAATCAATGTATACTTTTATTGATATTTGCTACCCTGTACATGTAATAAGCAAAGTTGTGAAGAAATGCCGAGCTTTGCTTTGATGTAAATTGTATGACAAATCTATGGTGGCTTTTCTTTCAAATGACCAGTCAGTAACTCCATTATTGAAGAGGCATAACTTTTGCACACAAAAAAGTGACAGAAATAGAGAACACGGCTTGATATTCAATCACCACATAAGATGCACGCTACATGTGACAGGAATGGAATCGCGAAAAACGCTTTCATGGTACTGTGGCATTTGGCGATTTATCGATCAGTTTGGGCGGGTCTGTGCGTTTGAGCAGAGTACTCGAGGTTGGCATGCCGTCGACAGAGACAGGTGTGCGAACGTGGCACATAAAGAGTTAAACAGAGAGATTGTGTTGACAATTTATATTCCCCATGTCTTCCATCGTCACAGCAAATTCAGGATAACAAGGAGAGGGAGGAGAAAAAGTCTACAGCCTGGAGACCGTCAAGTGCCAACAAGAAGACACTGGTGCCTACACGTACGTTATATATAAGCCTCTATTGCAAGGGCAACTAATGAGGACATAAAGAAGGCAGAACCTGAAAATCAGAAGAGGGCGGGGAAGATAGTGGCGATTAAACTGAAAGAATTATAGTATTAATGATGATTATGGTGATGATGATAATGATGATGATGATGATTATGGGAATGATGATGATGATGATGATGGTGATAATGATGATGGTGATGATGGTGATGATGATGATGATGATGGTGATAATGATGATATAAAAGATAATATAATAAGAAATGTACATCTGATTGTTGATGTCATGATCCATGAGCATTGAGAAACATGTTTTGTAGTTGGTGTAAAGTTAATCAGCCAGGCCCATTCACGAAGAGTCATCTGAAACACACATAAAGATTTTAAAAAGCTTTGAACTTGATAAGTGGATCGGATTTTGAGAAACTAAGAATTTTCCCATTGAGTAGTGTGATGCCACATTTCAATAATTATTCTGCAGATTAAGAAGAAAAAAAAATTATTGGACCATGAAGAATGCTATACCTGAGCCCTGTTTCATAAAAGATGTCAGGATGGCAACTCTGGCTGGAATAGCAACGTCCCGTAGCAATAGCCAGTCGGTGAGCTGCGTTCTTGCCGTTACCTTGACAGTTGCCATTCCAGCAAGAGTTGCTATCACAGTAACCTGTTTTAAAATGGGGCCCAAGCTGCAATAAAACAGCTCTTTGCAGCATCCCAGTGTTAATCAATTTCTCTCCGTATATGTAGTGACAAATATTTGCTTACAGTATAAGATAGTTTTGTCATTATTTGTCCATGGAAATCAAAAAGTGTTATGCGTTTTTCTCATACAGCCCCGGAGCCCATTCTGACTCCTCACAAAAAGGACCACCTGACCAAGAACGGGTTGGAGAAAGACAAAAAGAAGCGTCCCAGCAGCGCCAAGAAGCAGGCCTTCTACACAGAAAACAAGAATGATGTTGGTAAGTGTATGACCCATCTCATCCACACACTTGTTAAGATTGAATGTATTGTTTAAAATCTGAGCAATTAGGGGGACGGGGGAGTATTTACATCTGCGAAACAATATTTCCTGATGAATTTGCTTTCCTCAAGAACTGTTGTCTTTCAGTCAGGGTTTTGAATTGTTTTTCCATGCATGCAGAGACCCCAACCCTCCTGCTTTGACCCATCATAAGGCCATGTTTGCAAAATTTCCCACTCTAGCTAGCGTGACCCTGCTTAGGATGTATGATCTCCCCTTTAAGATTCAGCTTTCTTCTGCCCAACTTTAGTTTTGTGGTATGTCTTCAAAAATAGGCAAAGATAACACCAGGGAGCATCTATAACCTTGGACTCTGGCCACAGGGATGTTATGCTTCATACTAGTGATGTGTGCATGTTCAGAGTCTCCAGTTTGCTTGGGGGGAGGGGAGGCAGGCAGGTGAATCTCCTGTTTAAGAGATGCTTGTGGTTGGAGTCTCTGTGCGTGTTACTGATGACATTTTTTGTTGTTTGTTTATTTGATTATGTTTTGCTTTTTTTTTAGATGTTGCCATGGTAACCTTAGACATTAAAGTCTCCAACAAAATGATAGTGAAAGATGCCTTGGCATTTGATCATCTCAGTTCATACCAAATTGTTTGAATTTGGCAACCATGTTGGTATCATGCTCTACTTTAAAGACAAAATGTATCTTCAGTGGCATTCTTTCCCTTCACATCATTAACTACAGTATGTACCACTGACTGGCTACCACATGCTCTCTTTGTTTATACCTTTCAGGTACTGTGTACAGGCAATACCCTGAGAGCAAGAAAGGGAGCAAGAGGGGAATCCCCCACCCATGTATACCGGAGAGAGAAGACATCATGACCTCCAATCTGGTAGGAACCTTGTCACCTCCTCAGAATCACCACTGTGCCATTAGGGTTTGATGGTTAAAGGCATTATTTACCATTTGCAGATGAAACAAAAACCCAGCTTCAGATTAGTTCTAAAATGTGAGTTAAGGAGAGAAACAACCAGTGTAAAAAAAGTTGATCAGTATAATCAAGTAATAGTAAATATGTATTAAAAAAAAATATGTAAACAATATCTATGATAAAATTGTCTCTGAAAAAAAAATAGTGAGGATCTCCTTATATTTAAGGCTTTATTGCAAAATCGTTATATGGTAGGAGGTTTAGTGATACAACTGACCTACACATGTGCATCAAATGTGATACTCAAACATCTTTAAAATCACTGGTCCCAGTGGTAAACGGTGTCTTTAATATTACCTGGGCAAGATACAATGTAGAACTGTTACAATAATGATTGGTTGGAGTGGAAGATTATACAGTCAAACCTGCCTACAGCGGCCACCCAAGGGAGACGCAAAAACTGGCCATTGTAGACAGTGGCTGCTGTAGACAGGGTCATTAATGTGGCTTTTCTCTTGGAGGTATTGTGTTTAATGGTCGCATACGGCAGATGGTAATTGCTATAGACGATAGTCGCTATAGACAGGTTTGACTGAAATTGTACTTTTGTTGCATGTATGTATGCAGACCTCCCAACCATTCTGAATCTGGAGGAAAGAATCTGAATTTTGCCCATTCCCAGCTCTTGTTTCAACAGGAGATTCCTATTTTTCATAATAATTTTACTACATGCTCCTGTTGGAGCAGTTCTTTCTTTCCTACATTTGAGCCAAGTCATCCCTGTTTTTTAGTATAAGAAAGGTTGGAAAGTCTGGTCTGCTTTCAGTAGCATGATTGTAAGTTTTTGTGTTTGTATGCACCAGATAGAGAAGAATAATGGTTAAGACATATTTCAAATGATTGTAAAGAAATTCATAAAACCTTATTTGCATTTACAAACCATGATACAGTAAAAATGCACTAGATGTTTTTGTCTCCCTTTGTATCTTTCCTCTTCTTTTTCTTCCTCTTAACATTTCACATTGTTCTTTCTCCTCTTGTCTATTCCTCTTGTTCTTCTAGTTGAAGAGGCCTGAGATTAATTCATTTCCAGTCTTGCCATAGGGAATATATTGTTTGTCAAATATACTCAATATCCTTTGCAAAGTGAGGGAACTTTAGAAGTAACATGGGCGTGTATACACATGAAGATTAATGACAGTGTAATAATGTGACAGTCCATCTTGACTTCACACAGGCCATTTTTGTGGTTTTGTGTATCACCTTCATGCAACTAGCCAAGACAACGGAGCTGTGTCTTTTTACCTCTCATAAGACTATTACTCTGCAATAAAATCTACTTAATACATTGCACAATTGCCATCAGTAACTACCAGGTTAAACAGCATGTGTCTCTATGCAGTGCTGTCTGTGTTGTGTGTAAGTATTAGATTAGTAGTTACTTTGATTGTCCTGTTTTACGTCCAGTGGCTCAAGAAACACAGCCTGGCCAAGCTTCGACTGGATCTCACCAAGCTGGTCTCGGGTCCAGACTGTGCCCATTCCAAGCGACACATCGACACACTCAACAAAACCGTGTCGGCCAAGTAAGAAGCTTTGCTCTCAGGTCACCCTCCCACTTTGCTATTGATTCACAGTGTAGCCACATAAGGAGCTGTTTCATGCCATTTACTGCATTAAGTTTTCGCTCTTTTTGTTGTCAAGTTTCAAAACTGTTTGTGATCTGATCAATTTTGCCAAAAGTACAAAGAATACATTTAATGCTTTTTATGCATGATGATTTGATTCATGGTTTTGAATGAATTAGCAGACTACATATACATATGTACCACTATATCAAAAAGTCTTGAATATCAGAAAATCTTGAATCTGTGTGTACATTTTATACACTGCTACTTATCCTAAGTTAAAGTGGCATCATTCTTTTTTTTTCAGTTGTAATGAATGAAGTTTCATGCATCCATGTACTTAAAGATTAATGGATAGACTGACTTAGAGTATGCAAATGTACTAAATTTGTCTTTACTTGTCGTTTTCTCACATTGTCATTCCAGGTATTGTGGCATCTTCCCAAGTGTGATACTAAAGGTGTGTATATTGTTGCATATTACTGACAGAAGTCCAAGATTAGAATCTCAGCAGTTCTAAATTGTTCTCAGTTCAGTTTGATTTCATTTCTGCATTTTTCCACAAAAATCAGACATGTATTAACGATACATGTATTTTGAACGAAAATGTCTATGATAAATCCACAGTAAAGTGATCAGAGTAATCTTTAAAGTATTTGAACAAATACAATGAAGTTAAAGAAATTAACAATACGCCTATTTCCAGTGTGAGAGAGAAGAGAAAAAGAAATGCATGAGTCTGCAGTCATAATCAGGTGTGTGATAGTGATGGTAGACAAAAAGAAGGATACACAGAAATGGACAATTTGCCATAGAAACCTGTCTTGTGCAGACTTAAGCCCGCCGCACACTACACGATTTTGCCCCGATTCACCGGTCTTAAGACCTTAAGACTAGAAGTGTGACGTCACAGTCTTGCCAGTTTCCAGTCGTACGACTGGGTCTTAGCGCCAGTCGTAGAGATTTGACATGTTGAATTTCTACGACCAGTCGTGAGCTTTCAGCCATTCACAATGCAGTAAAATGCAAGCGCACGCAGTGCGCACTGCGCGCGCTTTACAGTCGGGTCGTATAGTGTGCGGTGTCCGGTCGTACGACTGGTCTTAAGACCCAGCTTGGCTCAAGACCTTAAGACCAGTCTGATCGTGTAGTGTGCGGTGGCCTTTAATGGACTCAAACAAATGAAAACAAGTGGGAAGGATTAAAGAAAAGAAGCAAAACAAAGAAGCAGTGGTTCCATGCTGTGGAGAAGATCGCAACGAATTTGTGCAAAGTACCCTGCCTGCAGTTTTCATGAAATTGACTGGGTATCAAGTAAGCAGCTGCGAATACAAAACTTGTGACGATGAAGTGTGCATTTATTGTAACTTGCAATGAATTGAATGCTCCTGATGAAATGGAGGGGGGGGGGGAGGATTAATGATGATGATGATGATGATGATGATGATGATGATGATGATGATGATGAAAATCAACTATATAATAATAATAATTATAGTGATGATGATGATGATATAATTATTATGATTATAATTACATTATTGTACATTTCTACTTCGCAATAATCCATCAAACAGATGCTCATGGTGCTTTTAGGGTTTAAGGGTAAGAAAAAAAAGTGTATAGTGCCATTTATCTATAAAGAACATTCAAAGGTGCCCAGCTCCCAGAATGTGTCGCACATTATTTACATGAAGTTGATACATGTAGGTCTTTAGTTCAGATTTGAAGGTACTAGTATCAAGGCTGTTACATTTCCGAATTTGGATTGTTAGAGAGTTTCACAGATGTGGAGCAACCAAAGAGAAGGCTCTATCTGTGCATGCTTTCAGGCAGGTACTGGGAAAAGCTAAGCAAAGTGAAAACTAAATGCATATTTTAATGGGTAGCGGTAGTGGATATTACTGGAGATTGGAACGTTTGAGGTTAAGGAATCCACCATGGAGTGTTGATTAAGAATGAGATTCACCAAGACTGGTCCTTTTTCTCCACCGGACTCTCTCTGCCTGCAGGGCAAAGTCAAGCATCTTCAGCTTCAGGCCCACGAGCTCCAGGATTACGAGCTCCAGTTGGAAGGGGTGCTGAGGAGGTACTTACGACGCCTCCAGTGGCTCCTTGGGGCCAGCAGAAGAACGTTTGGAACCGTGGTGGAGAAGAAGGTGAGGAGGAGGAGGAGGACTGCTTTCTTGCAGTCTTTTTTGATTCTCATCATGTTCATCCTTATTGCAACTGATTGACAAATTGCCCTACATCATAGTAAATAAGCACTGAAGTGATCAGTGACATGCGTTCTTATTCCTGATCTTTTTTACGTTGATCTTGCAATCTTATTCATTTGTCTTTCAGTTGCAATAAAAAAAAAAACTTGATGCAAGAATTTCATCAATTTGAATAATTACGCAGTACCCACTGCATGCTATAAGGATAAGAACCAGCACTGGCTGGCGGGCAGAAGCTCGGTGGTCTAGTGGAGATGATGCCTGTCCAGAGATCAGGAGGTTGTAGGTTTGAATCCTGCTCTAGTATGTATGCCTGTGATTTCTGTTGTCATGGCTACAGTAGTACAATTATAACTGATCAATTCAGTGCTTATGTACGCTGTTGTAATGCAATTACTATCCGTTGCAGTTTTAAAAACAAAACTTGATGCAAGAATTTGATCAATTTTGACATTCATCTAGTATGTTAAAAAATTTTTGTGTGTTTAAAGTTTTTGTCTCTTTTTTACAACCCTGAAAATTAGATTCTTTTCATAAGCTGGTATACTGTAGCCGTAGTTAATTTAGACCATTCCTCAGAACACTAAAACTGTACATGGTTTTGATATTATGATAATAACAACAAAAATTAAGCTTCTATAGGCATATAACAGATCATTCTTCCCTATGTGCTTTACAATAACTCTTATCCATTTTGCAATCATATATTACATTGTATAACAAAAGCATACTGTAAAACGAGGAATGTTTGCGTGCATTTTAATTTTGCAAATTTCGCAAGAGATGAGTCTCGCGAAATTAAATGCACGCTAAAGATCTTGTCTACACTATATGCATTAAATGTTAGAGGCAACTCGCAAAAATTCCATGGTACGGATAAGGCCGTCGGCTCCCATTCACGAAAATTTCATGCCACGAAAATATCGTGTTTTACAGTATCTGGCCAATTACATTTGAAATACCAGTAAAAAAAAAATCGCCATCATCATCATATTATTATTATTGTATTTTTGACTTGTTTTTCTTTTTTTTTCTTGCCACTACAATTGTGACCCGCTACAACAAAAGGATCCGAAAGTCGGGGGAGGACAATTTTCTGAAAATGGCATGATATTATTCCCGTACTCTTCTACTTTAATTCCATATATAGCACAACTCATAAAAGTACTCGGTTGCAGAGATATCGATGATTTTATCAGCGTATGTCAAGTGCTTGAGGAAATCAGAGTTTCGAGAAAAGCGCCTTCAAAGTTGTCCTTCCGACGCTAACATGGTCATGGGGAGGCGAGACAGTTTTCACCGCTTGACAATAGAAGGCACGCTCCTAGCGACCTCCACCATGTTTTTGTCAAGCTTAGCGCTAGCGGTCTACGCACGACCAATCGGTAATCAGGATGCCACGCACTGACCAGTAAGATCACTCCCTCGTTGCTAGGGGCGGAGTCTAGCTGCGGCGCTAAATCCAAATCTTCGGACACGTTTCTCTTACACTGAAAGTCAGAAAATCATGGCCCAGAAAAACGCTAATTTCTTGCCTTTCCTTTGATCATTTAGCTTCGAAATTTCGGCAAATGATGAACAAAACATAAGACTACAAAATTATGCCAAAAACAGAAATCCGATTGTTTTGACCAATTTTGACGATGTGACTTCAAACTCGATTTTCTCGGCTCGGCCATCGGCATCAGCGACTTTAGGATCCTTTTGTTGTAAAGGGTCACAATTGTACTTCTACTCCTGTTACTCTTATCATCTTTTTCATCATCCTCTGTACACAGGTGATTGTTTTGGTGGACACCTCAGGCTCCATGGTGAGTCATATGGAGGACCTCAAGAGAGATCTGGTGGCCCTCATCTGGGACCAGTTCAAGAGGGAACACGTCAGGTATGGCAGCAGCTTGTCTATGTGTATGTCTGTGTGTTTGTAACTTTATGTGCCTTTCTCCAGATTTGCCTAGTGTTTGTGGGATGCGAGATGGGTATGGTCATTATTGTTGGGATGTAATGTAGTCGGAAATTGAACGAAACGACATAGAACTTGACTTAGCTCTTTCAGTTACAATCAGAGAATCGTACCAGCATCACCATGTCAGAGTCATAAGTCAAGAAAATTTGTAATGTTTATGAAAAGTGAAATGTATCATTGTTCTGGTATAGCATCCCGAGATTAACGGTCAAGAGAGGAAGGCATATTGAATATGTATCTAAACTGGAAAACATGATAACTATTAAAGGAAGTGTCTGATTTTTTTCGGATTTTCATAAATGTTTTTCTCTGCTAACTTTGCTTTCTCTGCAGCCTTCATTGATGTTTAACAAAAATTGTCCCATTACTTCTGAAGTTCACTAAAATAAGGTGAAGATCATATCCTATTATTACAATATCATCAGTCTGAATGAAGAAAAGAACGGTTACCTCTAAAATCATCTAATGGATATAATGGCCTTCTGCTCCTACCTAGAAGTTGTACTATGTGCACTATTAAAGCCGGAAAAGTACATAATCTTTTCTGATTTCTCTCTCTCACTCCCAGTTTCAATATTATCCGGTTCTCGGCCGACATTGAGCCGTGGAGGCCAGCCATCGTGGAGCCCACGGACGCAAACTGCAACGACGCCGTGCGATGGGTGTCCACCTTCGTACCAGCAGGCAACACTTGTACGCTGGAGGCTCTCAGTGTAAGTCTAATGCCGTAGGCACATTTCAGGTGGAGTTCAGCTCAATTCAACTCAGGTCATTAGAGTTGGGTGTATGTAGAGCTGCCATGTAGGGTGTGTTTCTCATATTTAGTATGTGTTTTCTTCATCCAACAGAAGGAAGGTGGTTTTGAAATGTATTTTCCTCTGATTTTTTTAAGCATTTTCAACAAGTGCAAATTTATGATTTTTTTGTTTCTTTTTCGGGGTTGTTTTTTTGGTGTCTTTCTCTTGTTGTCATCATTGCAAATGCATTCACTGGTCACATTACAAGTCAGGCAGTTGTTTATGTATAAGGGCTGGCTAACTGCAGATATCAGCATAGAAATAATTCAATGTCAAGACTTCAATTGACAATGAGAAAGCTGGTGTGTGTGATGGGAGATGACACGACATTTGCTCCTGCAACGATCTTATTTTCTCCAAGGACTTAGGGTTAGGGTTGTGATAGGGTTTAGGTTTAGTTTGATGTAAGAATTAGGATTAGGATTAGGGTTATGTTTATGGGTTGAATCTATGTTTGGCTTAGTGTGCAGATATGTCATGGGAGCAATTGTCGCAGGAGCAAACATTGTGGAACCATGGTGGGAATGTTGACACATGCCTTTATAGCAGCAACGTGTTGCCATGTCATAATCTACTGACCTAAATCTTCCACGCACTGACATTGTTCCACAGGAGGCCTTCCGTGATAGGGACGTGGAGGCTATCTACCTCCTGACCGACGGCAAACCGGACAGCAGCACCTCGCGCGTCTTCCGGGAGATCGCCCAGGTCAACACAGTCCGAGGGGTCAAAGTTCACACCATCTCCTTCAACTGCAACGATGAGTAAGTGCCCCTTCCTCTCCTTACTCCTATTGCATCACATGATTTATATAAAAAAGTTTATTACTGTGTTTGATTCCCTGCTGATTTATTTCTTTATTTGTTTATCTATCTAGTAATCTTTACTTGGGATAGCTCTAGCACTAGTTTCTATGCTGTTATTTGGGGGCCATTCAACATGGTAATGGTTAATTCAGCATACAAAACATACATTGAGGGCATCCAGTCGTGCATAACAGTTTACAATTCATGATGAAATTGTTTGTAAGCAATTCAAAGTAAGTCATCGAAAATGAAAGAATTGGAAGTGCATTATTATAAAAAGCAGTTATACCCTATCACCGTAAAGGGATATCCTGAAACCTCTGTTTGCCGTGATATAAGATTGAAATACTGTGATGCATGGAATATTTTGCAGTGTGGATGTTATGGAGAAATTCATGCTGTACTGAACTAGTACAAATATAACATACCAGTATTTGGGGGACATAATTATACAATATGTACAGAAGTATCCTCATCTTCTAAATTATAGTCAAGCAAAGTTTACTGAAATTGGCTTAGTGCAAAATTCAAATCATGCTGAAATTTCCACTTTTACAGGAGTGCAAAAGATTGGAGATGTATATAGAAGCATGATGATATATGTAGTCTGGTAGGAATGGGGGGTCCCCATGCACCCCCCGAACACATTTTTTTAACTTACTTTTTTGTAACCCTTAGGGTGTCTAGTTAATGAATTTTTTTGTTCCCAAGAAAAAATCGTGTCCCATGGGGGTCATTGGCGGCCATCTTGGCAGCCATCTTGGATTTTCAGGGAAAATCATTATCTTCCATAACTTTTGAACTACACAGCATAAAATTATAAATAAAGCATTTCTTCAGGGTAAACGTGACACGAGGAATCAATTGCAATGATTATTTACGTGATTAAAGCAAGTCTGAAACAAGAAAAGCCTAAAAATATGCAAATTTCGGTGTCATTTTCACCGAAAAAATACCTAAGTAGTTTAAATTTTGAATTACACAACATACAGGGACAAATACAACAGCAATTCAGAGTTAATATGGCATGAGGAATCGTTTGAGAGAGTTATTTACATGATTAAAGCAAGTTACATACAAGAAAAGTCCACACATGTGAGGAAAACCAGTGTCGTTTACTCTAGAAATATTCCCAAGTAGTCTATATACATATATACATGACAATCTCATATCTCCTATCATGAGTAAACTAACCTCTTTTTCTTAACAGTCTGGTAGGATTGGGGGGGGGGGGGGTCCCATGCACCCTCCTTTTTGTATCCCTTAGGGTGTCTATTTGATTCTTTTTGTCTCAAAGTGAAAATCGTGTCACATGGGGGTCATTGGCAGCCATCTTGGATTTGCGAGGAAAATCATTAATTTCTATAACTTTTGAACTTTCCAACATACAAGGACAAATAAATAATTCCTCCAGGGTAAATTTGGCATGAGGAATCGATTGACATTGTTATTTACATGATTAAAACAATTATGACACATGAAAAATCCAAACATGCGAATAAAAAAACAGTGTTGTTTGCTCTGCCCAAATAGTCCATATACATACATGACAATTATATACCTCATATTATGATTGACTAACCACTAAAGTCTAGGAATGGGGGATCCTCATGCACCCTAAATTTTTGTATCGCTTATGGTGTCTATTTGATGATTTTTTTTTTTGTTTCCAAGTAAAAATCGTGTCGGGGGGGGGGGGGAAGAGTCATTGGCGGCCATTTTTGATTTGAGAGGAAAATCAGTAAATTCTTTAACTTTTGCATTTCACAACATACAGGGATAAATATAACATTTCCTTCAGGGTAACTGTGTCATGAGGAATCGATTGAGATGGTTATGATTAAAGCAAGTTTGATACAAAAAGTCCAAAATACGAAAAATTTGGTGTCATTTACACCGTAGAGTACCCAAAATCCGTATACATACATGACAAACTACTTCACAAAAGTGACTTGGCACTTTGTCTTTAGATCATAGCTCAAATATGGTGTTTTGTATATCAAAAAAAAATGCAACATGCAACTCCAAGCATTTTGACGCCTCACTTGTTGAAATCAAATGAAAAATGTAATCACGATGGCAATTCATATGCAGATACCCCTAAAAAAGCAGATCGAAAGAGGTGAACATACAAATTTTGATCACAACATGTGAAAGTGACTAATCGACAAAATTCAAACCTAAAATGTAATTGAACACTTTTTGTGTGCATCTCCTATTTCATATAATTTTGTATTTGAAGAGTTTGAGTAAGTGTATTTTCAAAAAGGAAATCACTGTACCAAAATGCTCTGTCGGTTTCACCAATTTAGGTGTCAGATTGTCATCATTAAACTTTTTTAAGATTAAGTTAAAAATGGTTCATTCAAACGTATTTGTTTAAAGCATTCCTGTCTGAAAATAAACATATGAAAATCACTTGGCAGTCAGAAATCCACTCTCTCTCTATGACTTTAATTTGTCTAACATATTCTTAATTCTCATCCTATGCAATTATACAAACCACAGATTCGGTAAGCGATAATATGTTAGCTTTTGGTTTTACACTTCTGGTAATTTCCAGTCATCATCAAAACGATCATTGTAATCAATGTCTGGCTCCTCCTCTTCATCCTTCTCCGTCTACGGAGAAACTTTCTGAAGCAAGTCAATGAGGGAAGTGGGAAGGATAGGGCCACTTGACCACACCGGATCCATGATACCGAAGGCTGTCTTATGCCACCTTTGTCCACGATTAAAGAGGTAGCGCACCAGAAGATTGGCCAGTCAGATCGCTTGAAGATGGCAAGGTGGTACCCATGGTTCACACATTGAAAGTGTGAAATAAGGTTGCCTCTGCCAGGTGGGAGCAAGGAGAAATCCACCTTGGATTTGGTCATCAGTTGCTCGCCCTCTCCCACCATCTGTTTCAGCATGATGCTGCGAACGCCATTATGATAGACTTCTCCCGGGCCTCGCTATACATTTTAGGCATGTGAATGCTTCAATGTCATCTGTCACCTCTGGCTCCACAGACCACCCATCACCAAGAATTGTGAGGAAAAAACACTCAACTTGGCATGTTGTAAAGTCATAGTCTAAGATTTTAGTAGTGTTTATTATGATATAATACTGAGCAACTTATTAGATTTCAGTAAAATACTTCTGAAATCATGAAATCAAACAACTCTCACCTGAATGCTATGTGGTATATGGGGTGGCTTTTGTAGATTCTTTAGGGGTCCAACTTTTCCCAACCCATTAAGGCACTTTAATTGTTACATCTTCCCCGGTAAACACATACCGTCCAGGTATTTTGGTATACAGTATATGAGCTCCCGTTGATTCTATATAAATGCAAGTTAATTGACATTGACAACCTGGCAATACGTATTCAGTCCGTTTGTTAAGAAAGATACTACATCGTAGAATGGATATAAGCAAGGACCAAGGGGATCAAGAAAATGTGTGTCTGGATTCCTCACCAAAGCTACCTTGTACCCAAGTTTAGCAGCGCACCTGAGGTAGAGCACGACCCTGGTGTCCGTCTCCTTATACTGGTTACACAGTCACTCATGGATATCGCGCCATTGTCTCTGGGAACATATCATTGTGTAAACAAAAGGAATGTAACAGAAATCACATTCTCTGAAGCTTAAGTGATTCCTGTTACATTCTTTTTGTTCACCTAATTATTAATCCCAGGAGACAATAAGCTCTATCCATGAGCTGCCGTCTAACCAGGAGAAGGACACCATGCAGCGTAGCGCTCTACCTCGAGTATTCCACTATTAAGCGTGGGTACAAAGCAGCTGTGGTAAGGACACCAGACACAGACATTTATTTGATCTTCTTGCACCATGCTTACTCCGTCACCCTCACTATCCTCCTTGATAAATGGACTGTCGAGCATTGCCAGATTGTGAATGTCGTTGAACTGGCATACAGAATCAAAGGGAGCTGGCTACTGTACCACAATACTTGGATGACATGTGTTTACAGGGGAAGATGTAACAAGTGCCTTCAAGAGTAGGGGCAAAGTCGGACCCCTAAAGAATCTACAAAGCCACCCCATGTACCATACAGCATTCAGGAGAGAGTAGTATGACATTATAATCTCTGCAATATTTTACTGAAATGTGGTAAATTGTTCAATATTACATTATAATGAACACTGCTGAAATCTTATAACATGACTTTGAAATGTGCCAATGTTTTTGTCCCCCACTTAAACCTTGGAGATGGGTGGTCTGTAGAGCCAATAAGAGGTGACAGAAGACATTGGAGCATTCACATGCCTAATGTATGACCATTAGAGCTGGAGAAGTCTATTTACAGCAGCATCATCCGAAGCAGATGATGGGAGAGGGCGAACAAATGACGACAAACTCCAATGTGGATTTCTTCATGCTCCCACCTTGCAGAGACAACCTTATCCCACACATTAAATGTGTGACCCATCGCCTTGCCACCTTAAAGAGAGCTGACCAACCAATCTTCTGGTGCTCTGTATATGAGTCCTTTGATTCTGGACAAGGATGGCAGAAGGTAGCCTTTGTTATGATGGAGCCAGTGTGGTCAAGTGGCCCTATCTTTCCGACTTCCCTCATTGACTTGCTTCAGAAAATTACTAAGGAAATGAAGGAGGATGAAGAAGAGGAGCCAGACATTGATTACAATGATCGTTTTGATGATGACTACCGGTATAGAAATTAAAGAAGTGTGAAATGAAAACCTGATATATCGCATAACCGCTTCTGTGGTTTGTACAGTTACACAGGATGAGCATACAGAATACTTTTTAAGAAAAGTGAAGTCATATTGTGTTACTTTATATTTTTTCAATATACGTTAATTCCACACTTCATGAAAAGCATATACACATGTCACAAACGTTGAAATATATAGATGATGACTGGCGGCGGAGGGAACATACCCAATGTTCCACCCGAAGGGTTTGAAATGCTATTGAGGGATGTTATAAGTGCGGTGCGGTCCTAGGCCTTAATTCTGTCATTTGTCACGTGGAAATGTTTTCCCATGGGAGAACATTACAAGAATGTTCGCCCATGGGCGAACATAACGAATGTACTTCCATCACGTGACTGTGTTCAGCCAATCACTAATCGGTATGTGACTAACCCTTTCAAAATATCATTATGTCTTTTGATAATAGCTTGAATATTGCGTGTTATATCAGACAACTTTTAACAGAATTCGAAAGGAAACTTAATTCCAATCAATGTGAACTTGAATTGAATGCATGCAGGATGTAAGCACAAAAGCGATTCATATGCAAATATTACTAAATTAAAGTAGCAGCAATCCACATTGATATACAGTCCCTATTCACAGGCTAGATTTCCGGCTGTCAAATGAAACGTTTCTCTTTTTGTTTTCGGACAATAAACTTTAAACAAATACATTTGAATGAACTGCTTTTTTAACCTGAGAAACCATTTTGGCATCTAAATTTTTTTAATCGGCTCGACATGTTGACACAGTGATTGTTTTCTTGAATATATCCCAACTCAAACTCGTTTTAGATATAAAATGAAACGAAATTTAACGCGCACAAAGAGTGTTAAATTTCAGTTCAAGTTTTATCTTTGTCCATTAGTCACTTTTAAGTGTTGTGATCAACATTATTATCATGTGTTGCCTCTTTTTAAGGGTATTTGCATATGAATTACCACAATGCTTACATTCTTATTCTATTTCACCAAGTGAGGGGTGACAATGCTTGAAATCAATTTTCTCTTCAGATTCTATTTAATGTTTTTGATACAAAACAAAAAAGGCCTATTTGGGCAATGATCTAAAGACAGAGTTGTTAGTCACTTTTGTGAGGTATGCAATTTGTCATGTATGTAGCATGAAATATTTGGGCCATTTCCAGAGTAACAGCACTTAATTTTTCATTTTTGGGACATTTCTTGTATCAAGTATGCTTTCATCATGTAAATGACAATCTCAATTGATTCCTCGTGCTGTGTTTCGTCTGAAGAAATGTTTTATTTGTCCCTGTATGTTGTGTATAGTTCAAAAGTTGAACTATTTGGGTACTTTTCAGTGTAACCGATACAGAATTTTTCATATTTTGGACTTTTCTTGTATCAAGCATTTTTTAATCATGTAAATAACCATCTCAATCAATTCCTCATGTCACATTTACCCTGAAAAAATGTTTTATTTTTCCTTGTATGTTGGAAACTTCAAAAGTTATAGAAACTAATGATTTTCCTCGCAAATCCAAGGTGGCTGCCAATGACCCCCATGTGACACGATTTTCACTTGGAGAAAAAAAAATCAATTAGACACACTAAGGGATACAAAAAGGAGGGTGCACGGGACCCCCCCCCCCCCCCTTTCCTACCAGACTGTTAAGAAAAAGAGGTAAGTTTACTCTTAGGAGGTATGAGATTGTCATGTATATATGTACATAGACTACTTGGGAATATTTCTAGAGTAAACGACACTGGTTTTCCTCACATGTCTGGACTTTTCTTGTATGTAACTTGCTTTAATCATGTAAATAACTCTCTCAAACGATTCCTCATGCCGTATTAACTCTGAATTACTGTTTTATTTGTTCCTGTGTGTTATGTAATTCAAAAGTTAAACTATTTGGGTAGTTTTCGGTGAAAATGACACCGAAATTTGCATGTTTTTAGGCTTTTCTTGTTTCAGACTTGCTTTAATCATGTAAATAACCATTGCAATCGATTCCTCGTGTCATGTTTACCCTACAGAAATGCTTTATTTATAATTTTATGCTGTGTAGTTCAAAAGTTATGGAAGATAATGATTTTCTCTGAAAATCCAAGATGGCTGCCAAGATGGCCGCCAATGACCCCCATGGGACACGATTTTTTCTTGGGAACAAAAATATTCATTAACTAGACACCCTAAGGGTTACAAAAAAGTAAGTTAAAAAAATGTGTTCGGGGGGTGCATGGGGACCCCCCATTCCTACCAGACTAATGTGAGGTGGAAGAATAGTTTAATTTACTAATCATGGAATTGTTCAGCAGATTTCTTTATTTTCTTGCTTCTTGTCGTCGTTTCACTCCCAGGTCAGCGAACACCTTCCTGAGGCAGCTGGCTGCCATGTGTCGAGGCAGGTACCACCGCATCTTTGCTGGCATGGATGGGGACCTGGCTGTCCACAGACTGTTGGAGAGTGACTTCAAGGATACTGATGTGAGTGATGGATTGGATAGCCTTTAAAGGGGTTGTATCATTTTGGTTGAGACCTAATTTCATGTGTCTAACTTTCCTTGGCGAGATGAGAAGAAACCTCTTACGAAATATGAAAGAGCAATGTTATTCCAAGAGGGATTCAACGTTTATTTCATGAACATTGTTTTTAAAATGACTGAGATGTCCAAAAACTGGCAATTGTAATAAAAGGTGGGACCCAACTTTTATAAGGATCACTTTGTTTTACTTCGTTTTTGGATGTCTCTGTAATTCTAAAACCGATTATCATCTATTATAAATTTTGAATTCCTCTTAGAAAGGTATACTCCTTATCATTTCATAAGTCCTTTCTCAGTACCGCGCAAAAAGATAAAAGCGCAATCTTTATCTCCACCAATCCTATGCTATCCCTTTAATCTAGGTGGAGGATGCAGCTATTGTTTGTTGCTGTTATGCTAAACGTCTGATATGGCGAGACTATTGTCTTTGCTAAGCGATACATCTGAGGGGGTGTTTCATCAACGTTTGTCAGCGCTGACTATTTGAATCACCATAGTAACAGTCAGTGACCAGAGCCTCTCAGCCAATCAAAACCAAGGATTTTACTGAAATTGCAGCGCTGGCAAATGTTGATGAAACACCCCCCTGATGTGGCGAGACTACGAACAGTGGAAGCATCTACCGTCTACATCTCCTAGTCTTGCTTTAGTTGTTGTTTTCTTATTATCGAATATGAATCGGTGGCAGTTCAGAATTGATGATAAGAAAACAAAGACTAAAGCAAGACTAGTGGATAGAGGCGATGGATGCTTCACGCACATCCTCTGTTTGTAGTCTAGCCACATCAGACTTATCGCTTGGCAAAGGCAATAGTCTCGCTGCATCAGACTTTCAGCATGACAGTAAAGACCGTATTTGCATCCTCCGCCTAGATTATAGGTTATGGGTGGGCAGGAGAGTGAGAGCAGGAAATGTTGGAAACTTGCCACTTCAGAGCAATGGATAATTTTATCCAATCTGGTGCTGCAATTTCTCAGCACAATACAGTAGCAAGGTGCATATTTTTGATCTCAATAGGACACCAAGCTGTACCATCGAGGGGGCAACTCGCTGGTGTGAATTCTTAATGTGTGTAAAAGATTAACTCCTGCAATGTCTAGCGAGAAATGCATGTGATTGATAGACCAAGTCTATGGCACACCCATAGTGATATGATATCATATGATTTGATCTGATGCTGCAATTTCTCAACACAACACAATGTACTTATTCGTGGTCTAGATAGCAGATGAAGCTGTACAATTGAGTAGGGAACTTTCTTGTTGGAGTGTGTGTATCAGATTAACTTTCACAATGTCAAGCTAGAGATAATTGATAGACCGAGGCTATGATACAGCCATAGTGATATGATATCATATGATTTGATCTGATGCTGCAATTTCTCGACACAACACAATGTACTTATTTGTGGTCTGGATAGCAGACGAAGCTGTACACTTGAGTTGGCAACTTTCTATTTGGAGTGTGTGTATCAGATTAACTTTGACAATGTCAAGCTAGAGGTACACGTAATTGATAGACTGAGGCTATGATACAGCCATAGTGATATGATATCATACGATTTGATCTGATGCTATTATAATTTCTAAACACAGCACAGTAATGATTTGCTTATTCTTGGTCTAAATAGCAAACCAATCTGTACAATTGAGGTAGCGGCTTTCCATTCAGAGAAACTGATAGGTAGATGTAAAGTGCATTGCTTCACTCTCAGTGTTTTACATATTTCTTCCATCTTGCTGCGATGACCCTCAGTACCCGGTTTTGCCAACCTTTGAGAGTGACGACCTTCGGCTCCTGACCTCCGAGATAGAACAGGCAAGACACTTCTTAGCCCAGTCGAGGTCTTTCAGACAGCTCTTTGGGACCACTGCAAAGCCGCATGAGAAAGGTAAATGCACATCCCATTGGCCATACCCTGTCCTGATAAATGCAATTTGTGTGAACGTGCCTGTGATTATTTACATGGTCATTTTCTTTTTTCTTCACCGTGAATAGGTAAGTCCAAAGGCAAGTTCAGAAATACCATGGAAAAAGTTCAATTATCCATCACAAAATTCCCAAATCACTTTTCATGTTTTATCAGAGAACAATGTCTGTGTCTGTTTATTCATATGATTTACCTGATTCATGCTTGAGTGTATTTGAAATAACAGTGTGCAAAATTGATCCATTTTGCAGGATAAGAGAAGGTGCACTATTTTGTGGTTGACGATGTCTTTGATCAATGTATAATTAGCTTGTCATATCCTTCAGTAACAGGACTTGTAATATAATTTAATATAGATTCATCCTGAAGGCAATGATTGTCATTATTTCTGTTCATTATTAGTCTTTATGAGGGCATCTGCCCAGTTCCACAATCTACAAGATAGAGTTTGGTTTGATCCCTGGTATCAGGTAAATGATTTTGCGTTTACTTTTTCTTCCCCCCCCCCCCCCCAGACAAATCACGATTTGAGAGAATATCAACAACAGCCAGTCAGAAACTACAAAAGACGTGAAGTCTCGCGTCTTGTGTGACGTGTATAAAGTCACAGCAGAAGTTGCAAGTGAACAAGTAGGAGCAGATAACCCAACTGTAAGCTTCATTTCCACCAACACATAAAGCCATGGATGACTGCGCTGCCCGGCAGTTTCCTCTTTGATGTTTCCGGAAGCCATCACACCTTTAGATTTATTTTGTTTTTGCAGGCTTGGCCACATTTAATGTGCAGATGAAGTATGAAAAATTCAAGTTATTTTTCATTTGTTCAGACGTTGGAGGACCATTGGAGGACCCATTAGATTGAAGTAAATTCACACATTGGCCAGTGTGCAGTGGATGTCAGACAATCAGTCTTGCTTTTTCAGCCCTCTCATATTCTTGCAGGAGAATTTGGGGTTCTTCTTTCTTTCCGTCTCCCCCTCTATCCCCACCCCCCCCCAATCTCTTTCTTGCTGTCTCTCTCACTCACAAAAAAAAAAAAAAAAATAGAATAAAAGTCGCATTGGAATTTGTGGTGGAACAAAGAACACTTTTTTCAGTTTGCAGAAACATTGCTATTATAGAAAGAAACCGTAGCCATTTCAAGACACTAAGATGGAGTAAAGCAACATTGAACACGTTGTCAGAAAATTTTGTCATGCAATATCTTAAGTAAAAGACTTGTTCCATTCAGTACCACGGTACACTGCCAGTTTAGTAAGAAAATCTTCTGTTTGAAATTGAAGACAGCATTGTGCATAGTTAAAACAGATTATACACATACATGAGACATGTTTTTAAATCATGGTACGAACCACATTCTATCTTAGTTCAGAAAAGATCAATATGTATTGCAAACTGCATTGGAGAAATTTAGGTGCCATCATGTATGTGTACATGAAATCAATCATTGTCATGTCATTGCATTGAGAGTTGAAAATGTTAAAGAATAAACTCATTACTCCATCTGTTAACTTCGTCTCTCACCTGAGACCCCCAGTAGGGATACCGTGGAGTGGGATGGCTGGCCCAGTTAGGATATATTTTATTATATTCCACATACTAAGAATGTTGCAATAGGATTGGTCCTGAGCTGATCATGTGATGAAGCGTAGTTTTGCCCATCACATCACCTGAGAAGAAAAGTTCGTTACACTCTATGTTGATAGTCCCTTTTGTTTTGCTGATCTCCACACAGTCCACACAGTCCTAACGCAAGATGAGTACGCGCGAAATAAAAGTGCGTTGCACTGTGGACTATGTGACCTAGGTCACTTGATAGTACACAGTGCAATGCACTTTCGCTTCGGTGCCGTGTGGTGCGCACAGCAAATTCATTGTTTTGTCATCTACGCACACACGTAGCCTAAGCCCTAAGGATACCTAAAGACAGCTAAAACGGTTTCAGATGTGGAATAAAATGGGAATTTCTAGGACCCTAGATGTGGAATATAAAGCAAATAATCAACTTTTAGTTTCAGGCAATGAGACAAACTATCACTTTCTTGGCTATCTGAATGTGTACGCTATCTTTCCTCAGCAGCACTTCGGAAAGATAGCTACATCCAGATCGCCTCGGAAGTGATAGTTTGTCCCATCACCTTCACCGACGTTGATTATTTGCTTAGAGTCCCCTTTAAGGAATTGTGAACAGTTTTACCACTGATCACTTTGTTAGTACACACAGCCGAAGAATTTTGACTGGAGTCGGCCGTAATTGTTGAGCATACACATTGAAGCACATACATTTGTATTCGCTAACAGGTACTCTCCATGGTCTGTAAATTTACCCCTTTAGGCAGCTAATGAAAATTGATTCAATGGGGCCACCCATGTCTCCCCACTCTACTTGGCCTTTAACATGAAAAGAAAGGTACATAGATTAAAGGGATGATACAGTTTTGGTTGAGAGTGGGGCTTCGGATTTGCGACTTTTTTGTGAGATAGTAAGAAATATAATTCTAAGAGGAATTCAAAGTTTATTTGATGAAAATTCAATTCGAAATGGCTGAGATATCCAAAACAACACAATCCTAATAAAAGGTGGGATGCACTTTTTATTCGGATCACTTTGTAGTAATTTGTTTTTGGATATCTCAGCCATTCCAAAACCGATTTTCATGAAATCAACTTTGAATTCCTCTTAGAATTGTGTGCTCTTCAACATTTTCAGGTATGTCGCAAAACATGAGAAATTGAATCCTCATTTCAACACATACTATACCATCCATTTAAAGTCTATAATGAATTGATTTCATCCTTTTGTAAAACAGATCATGTACTAGTAATGTTTCTATGTATTGTCGGGCCCAATACTGTGAGCAATAGTGTTTAATAGGTATCAACAGAAAAGTTGTGGCTTCCATATGTCCAGATCTTCATTTAACGTACCTTACTTTTATAAGATGTCACCAAACTACAAAACAGTTTGTCTCGACATTTGAAGGTATTCATGTGCAGAGGTAAGGCAGTACAAAAAAAAGACTCAAGAATTACCAGAAATCACTTCTTCTTTTTTTTTTTTTTTGTCATTTCGAAGTACAGCGTAGTGCTTATTATGCATAACATACATTTCCAAATATTTTAGCAAGGCGATCTTTCATCTTTATCTCATGCTGATAGGTGAGAAGAAAAAGAATGGTGATAAGTTGAATAAAATTAATCCTTTGTCAGTTTCCAAATGATGGCATGCAATCTTTGCTGGTCATTAAAACAGAATTTCTGAGGGTATGAGAGATAGAGGAGAAAACTGGTTTTGTAAAGAAAAACAAAAACAATATTTTTACCATATTTTTGTGACATCATGCTTTGTCACTGATGTCATAGATTAATATGTAAAGATACATACCTTGAACACTGCTGATGTGAATGATATGAGGTGGTATGCTTTCCCTTCCAAAGTATGGAAGGATGTAGCCATAGATTAATAATTTGGGTAGATGAATCTTACCTTCATGTACCTCACAATGCAAAGATATTGGCTGGATGACTTGTTTTTCCTGTCTAAGTGGTTGTCGTATTTGCGTCTTCAGGTTCTAAGGGAAGTTTTTAGGTTTTTCTCTAAACAATGAATTTGAGAACATTCAAATTGAAATCTTTTGTGTTGGAAAACAACTCCATAGAAATGGCAAAGCATGAAATCTAGTCCTTCACTGAAGAAGGAAGGAGAGAAGAAGATGAAAGCTTTTTCCGTAGTGAAATTTGTGTTTGATCTTTCTGGAGTAGATTTCTCAGCAATAAAAGCGTCAGAGAAGAGGAAATTTATCGATGACATTTCAACTACATGTATAGAGTGTGGGTTACTGTCAAAGTGGAAATTTTCGTGCTAGTGGTTTTTCGCGCTCAGACTGGTAAAATGAAGTTTCCATGTTTTGAATTCTGTGGAATCATAATACTAAGTAGTATTACTTGTAGGAAGCGAAAAATGTCACATTTTTATTTTTGCGCCAGTTTATATCCTGCAAAATGCATCATGGCAAAGATTTCCCCTTTTGCAGGAACTAAATGCGGTAGTATTTTGACTGAGGCTCTAAGGGCAGCAATGCATGTAAACTATGAATGCAATGATGGTTCTATAAAATATACCTCTTGACACACGCTGGTTACTAATTTGAAATCAGTCATAATTTATCATCAAAACTCATCATTTTTCCTATAGAGCTGATAGTTCTGTAATCAAGTAAAAGAAGCAGACTGCTTAGATGTGTACTGTGTGCTCTGTTCTGTGAAAAACTTTGTCATGTGTAAAGTGGTTCTGGCTAAGAAAAATGTGTCCACTTCTCTTTAATACTCCATTTCTATTTCTTGTGTTATCATGGAGATATGGCAGGAAAGCCTTGCTACAAAAAGCCTCAAATCCAAGGCATTGTTAGACTATGAGAATAAATTCCATGCAGTTTGTGTATTCAGTGACTTACAATCATGTGTAGTCTCGTTGAAATAAAGTGATGTGTAGTCTTTAAAACGAAGGGCTGTCTCGCCAGTAGAACATATTATTTTCTCCCCTTGCTCTTGTGGCTGCTGCATTGGATGCAATCAAAATGATGTAAGTGTTGAAATCTGTGAATAATTCATTATCATGCAATTATAAGTGTTGTACATTAATAATGTTATGTGCAGATATGATTTACTCCATAACTTTGCCTGTTATGTCTTCTTCTTTTTCTTGTGAATAGATTATATTTGGCTGAAAAAAGCAACAATAAGTGCAAACTGTACTTATTTCTGAGAGTGGTCTTGAATTATATATATACACCTGTATATATATATGTGTGTGTGTATGTTTGTTTGCGTGTGTGTGCGTGTGTGTGTGTGTTATTCTGTCGGTCAGTGCTTATTTTAGAGATAATTTGCACAGTGACAATGATGACATCACAGACAATGATGATATGACTAGATATACCCAAGTTATGGCTCTTCATGTATGGCCCTGAGATTAGTAGGGCCCATCAGCCAATTGTCGTGGACTCATTTACACACCTTTCTCAAGAGGTGAATTGCAGATGAATCTTCCTGTGTAAGAATATAATATGCTCGGGACAGGATTCGAATATAGATAAGATCTTCAATCTATGCTTGAGTTTAGAACGTTCTCCACCAAACCACTTTACTTTAACAGATCATCAAGATGGACAATTGCACTCGGATACACATAAGAAACTATAAATAGAGGAAAGAGAGAGAGAGGGTTGGGGAGGAGTGTGGTAAAGCAGAAGCAGTAGTATGTGTATTTGAGTAAGTCATTTGGTGGAAGACACTAATGATTGAAATGTGCGTCAGTGCTGCACACTTGCAGCTTTTCTTTCAGCCTTTGCGGGCCAATAAGTAATTGTCTATCTTGTCTCTGATACAGATTAAAAGAAGACTGGATCAAATTAGACACATACCCATTCATTTTCATCTTTATGAATCGGTGGCAGATCCAGAGGGAGGCGCAACCGGCACACGCCCCCCTTTATTCCTCGTTAAAAACAAAAGAAATAAAAAGAAAAAAATGATAGGAAACCCAAAAGTGGCACCAGAAATATTAGTTGTGAACCGCCCCCCCCCCCCCCCCCCTTTACAGAATTCCTGGATCCGCCCCTGTGAATAAGAATGTTTCGCGATTGCTGCAACTTGTAATACTTACACTTGCCACTGCAACAAAGAGAAATAATCATGCTGAATTAGTTTATCGCATGGCATGGTAATACCTGTATGTATATACCTGCGATTTGTTTGCTGTAATTGTTGGGATTTGCATGAAATGGATGCTTGGTATGCGTCTGTGAAGGTAATTTTGTGCATGTGGAGATAAGATATGTTTGTTGTTGTTGTTGTTGTTGTTCAGACTGTATTTAAAGCTACCAGAACACAATTTAGGCAGGACAAAGTGATTGAGTCATTACAGCTTGGCAGTGATCACGCATATCAGGTTTGAGCATCTTGATTGTTGCTAGGGTGATTGCATCATATAGTTTCTATTGACAAATGCAAACACAAAGCATTATGAAATGATATACAAAAATTACTAAACAACTGCAATTCAAAAGAAAAAAAAAACATTTCTATTTTTTTCGGGGGAAAACCTGGTGGCTGTCTGCATTGCAATAGACCTGTTCTGATATGAGAATATAGGTAGTCCTACGTAGTGTCATTCTAAGTGAATCCTTTCTATTTTCCCGTGAGTATGTTATTAACAGAGAGATAGGTAAATAAAGATACATGTATATATTATTATTATAATATATTGTGACGAACTCGCCTTCTCGTCGTGAATTAAGAGAGTGTATTTGACTGTTTGTAGAAATGTCTCCGCGAGCCGTGTCAGGATGGCCGAGTAGGCGGGGTTCGTTTTGTTGCAGTTTACAACGATCCCTTTAAATTATTAAAACTACTAGTCTGTACACTACCATGTATTATGTTGTGTCAGAAGCAGCTCACTAACACAAGCGGTACACATACCAAGTTCAGCATCACTTAAAGTATGTCACTCCCAAGCGTCACTTGTAGAGGATGTTGAATTGGTATACTTATTTTGTTACCAACTTTTGCTACCAACTCTTGCTACCAAGTTCTGCTGCCAAGTTTTGTTACCAACTCAGTCACGCTAACGTGGAACACCTTTCACAACCATATGGTGGCACAGGTATCGTTGATGGCACGGGGTAAAGTGCTGTATCGCACCGTTACCAACTTCCTCAGGCGGCGACTGGAACTTGGATTGGGCACGGACTATGCGACAAGTCACATTACCATTATACCCAAAATCCAACGGCGACGACTGGAACTTGGATTGGGTACGGACTATGCGACAAGTCACATTACCAATATACCCGGAATCCAACGACTTGCTAGTTGATCTTCTCAGGAACATATATCACCACTCTCCAAGCATTTGTACAGTGGTAGGACCATCAAGAAGATACAGTGAAGGCAGCAATTCAGGAACATATATATAGTTTATTACATATAGAAGAGAACATTAGCAACACATTGGATATGTCCCATACACGGGCTACTTGCTGCGGACTATGTCACACAGCGGCCACTTTATATGCCTCTCCTCCTATCGCGGAGTAAGGAGGCAATCCCGCACGGCCGTGATCAACGCGGAAAATACCCGCAGTAGTCGTTCAAATTATTTACAATGTGGGCGTGGTTACAAAATTCGTACAATGACTATACGTTTTAACAGTATCTCTTGTACATGGTTACTATAATTCCGCATGTATCATCGGTCTAAACCGGAGTTGGTATTGAAATAATCCAAACTTGCCCATGACAAACAAGTAACCACATATCTAATAATAAATGTTAAAACTCATAATAATGCACTACCACATTAAAATGTTTGTCCAACATTCCGATAATGCGCCCATTTCTATACTACAGGCACAATCGATCATAACAAATTATAATCGAAACGGTTAAATCGAATCGGTTTCACCGAATTTCGTTACATGGCTTCCCTCCCCATGCAGGCTTCGTCCCTGGAGCCGAACACATGAAGAAGCAAAAATGACAACAAAAATGTACTACTATAAAAATTACTGAACGTTTTGCTCCTTTACAAAACTCTACATATAGTCCATAACAACGTTATGAGACAACTACAGTCTTTAGTTCAAAGCTGTCCAACTGTCATATAGACTAATTGTTCGTCGCAAACTCATCTTCTAAGAGTTCAACAGTCTCTTCGTTTGATTTTCTGACCTGGCTGCTCCCTTGCAGCAGACAGGTCGACGCGAGGGATGTCACATTTCACCCTGGCATGGTGTGCCAGAATGAATCCGATGTATGACGAGAGGAACGGGCGTGCCTCAACGGAGAGCGGCTCCTCGATCGGGGTAGATAATCAGGTGGTCTTCCCGGTGACCGAGAATAGCGTGCAGGTGAGGAAGAGTCGTCACACCGGCGATGTCCACTAGGTAGCTTTCCCGCAACCACTGGTGCTGTCGCGCTGACGCTGACACGTGTCCTTGCTCGGCCTGTAGAGAACACCTCTGAGTCGTCTCTCAGAAGCTGGTATGCCGATGAATTGCTTTCTGGGGGAGTTTCTGTCAAACTGCATTGACAGAAGTCAACCAGATGTGGCGGCACACGATTCTGAGATATGCCTTCGTCGAGAGGCGTGGTCTCCGTGTCGTCCTCAGCAAGGCCGGTAAGGTTGGCTGGCGCTGTCCCTTTTACCAACATCGGTGCTGTCGTTGCTGCACATATCTGTTTCTCATTGTTTATACATGGGAGAGATACCCATGGAGTATGCAGCTGCATGTTCTCGAAATCTAGCGTGGTTTCCAGACCAATCAGGAGATCCAGACCAAGGATGCCCTCAGCTCTTATGTCAGCTACTACCAAGTCAACATGGCACAAGCAGGAGCCAAGCTGAAGTTCCATGGTTGCATGTCCCTTTGTTTTCAGCCGAGATCCATCTGCTTGACGAACGATATGCCTGTCATTGGTTCAAGTGGTGGCTTTCGCTCGGGTCTCATTCGCAGGTACATTCCTTCTGAGACATATGACTGCGACGCACCACTGTCTACCAGAAACATCACCTCCTGCCCATTCACGTTCAAATTCACGTACAGTCCTTTCTGGAACGTGGATAACAGAAGTGGAGCTGCGGAACTAGGTAGTGGCGGTTGAGATATCTCTGGTTCGGATGCCTTTCTGGCTGGTGTGCACCCGTCGTCTTGAGGATTCGTACCCTCCTTGGATGTGTCCTCCTTGTTATCAGAAGGCTGACTGTCCTCCTTCTGTTCGCTTTTAGGGAGTGTCTCAGTCTTTAATGCCAAGTCGTTTCTCGGCACTGGCGCTGGCTGCTCCTTCTCCCTCTTCTTTATTAGATCGCTGACTGCTTCGATCATGAGAGTGGTGCTATTTTCAGACACCCCCATGGATGTGTCAGCAGTGTCTTCATCCTTCACAGCCACGTCTTGTTCTTCCTCCTGTGACAACAAGACTCGGTTATACTGCCGACGGTCGCTCTCCATCCGCAGGAAGGCTTCTGTGTTGAGAGCAGCTTGGATTGCCTCGTCGAGCGTACGAGGCTGAGCCCGGAAGAGGCCGATTCTGATATCCCGGTCAACTATTGCATCGAGAAAGTGACCTCGAGCCAATTTATCTTGGCCCGCTTCCTCGAATTCAGGATATGCCATGGATGTAAGCTCGCGAATGCTCTGTCCTAGCTCCTGCAAACTTTCTTCCGGTCTGCGTCGTCTGGTACGCAGTTCTGCCAGGAATACTTCTGAATGCGAAACAGGTCCAAAGCGGTGCTTCAGGCGGTTCACCAGTTCTTGGTACGTCAACTGACGTCCCGTCTGCTGTGCTAGTACTTTGACAGCAGCTCCTTTCAAGCTGGCAGCCAGATACTGAAGAGCTTCCACTTCCGTCCAGCGGTTAACTCCAGCGCAAGCTTCGAAATGGCAAAGATAATCCAGCACAGGTCCTTTGCCATCATATCTATCTGGTATGACGGCCGGCTGGTTGCTTCTGTTGGTCTGAACATCATAATGACGTCTCTGGTCCCAGAGCTCTGTTCGACGTCGCTGGTTCGGGCAAACTGGTGTGGCATTACATCTGGTTGTCCACCAAATGCAACAGGCTGGTCACTTGTACGAGCTGAATGCGCCTGCTGCATTGGAGTTTGATGCTGCTGAGGTAGTAGCTTTGCCGATGGCGGAGCTGACAACTCCACCTCTCTATTCGCATCTCCAAACAGCTGAGGTGACACCACTGGTGAGGGTGGCAGTGACGACTGGTTAGGGCGCCCTCCAAGTGTCATCGGTGAGCAGCGTAAGTTAGAAACCGAAGTTGGTGCTACTCCAGTTTGTTTGCGCACCGACTCTGACACCTGAGCAATCAAGTCGTCGATTTCGCTAATCTTGCTCTCCAGCGTAAGTGACAACTCCAACAATGGCGTTTCGCGTGCCATAGTGAAAAGACAGTTAACTACATTAATTCATACAAAAGTTACAAATAGGGATCCCACTCCTGACACCATGTGTGACGAACTCGCCTTCTCGTCGTGAATTAAGAGAGTGTATTTGACTGTTTGTACAAATGTCTCCGCGAACCGTGTCAGGATGGCCGAGTAGGCGGGGTTCGTTTTGTTGCAGTTTACAACGATCCCTTTAAATTATTAAAACTACTAGTCTGTACACTACCATGTATTATGTTGTGTCAGAAGCAGCTCACTAACACAAGCGGTACACATACCAAGTTCAGCATCACTTAAAGTATGTCACTCCCAAGCGTCACTTGTAGAGGATGTTGAATTGGTATACTTATTTTGTTACCAACTTTTGCTACCAACTCTTGCTACCAAGTTCTGCTGCCAAGTTTTGTTACCAACTCAGTCACGCTAACGTGGAACACCTTTCACAACCATATGGTGGCACAGGTATCGTTGATGGCACGGGGTAAAGTGCTGTATCGCACCGTTACCAACTTCCTCAGGCGGCGACTGGAACTTGAATTGGGCACGGACTATGCGACAAGTCACATTACCATTATACCCAAAATCCAACGGCGACGACTGGAACTTGGATTGGGTACGGACTATGCGACAAGTCACATTACCAATATACCCGGAATCCAACGACTTGCTAGTTGATCTTCTCAGGAACATATATCACCACTCTCCAAGCAGTTGTATAGTGGTAGGACCATCAAGAAGACACAGTGAAGGCAGCAATTCAGGAACATATATATAGTTTATTACATATAGAAGAGAACATTAGCAACACATTGGAAATGTATCATACACGGGCTACTTGCCGCGGACTATGTCACACAGCGGCCACTTTATATGCCTCTCCTCCTATCGCGGAGTAAGGAGGCAATCCCGCACGGCCGTGATCAACGCGGAAATTACCCGCAGTAGTCTTTCAAATTATTTACAATGTTGGCGTGGTTACAAATTTCGTACAATGACTATACGTTTTAACAGTATCTCTTGTACATGGTTACTATAATTCCGCATGTATCATCGGTCTAAACCGGAGTTGGTATTGAAATAATCCAAACTTGCCCATGACAAACAAGTAACCACATATCTAATAATAAATGTTAAAACTCATAATAATGCACTACCACATTAAAATGTTTGTCCAACATTCCGATAATGCGCCCATTTCTATACTACAGGCACAATCGATCATAACAAATTATAATCGAAACGGTTAAATCGAATCGGTTTCACCGAATTTCGTTACAATATATATACATATATATATATATATATATATATATAAGGATGTTTAGGCTTGCAAGCCAATTTTGGATGAACAGATGAGTGGACACATAGATATATAGATAGATAGGGAGACACAGAAAGACAGATTGACAGATGGGCAGATAAAGATAGATAGATAGATAGATAGACAGATTAGATAGAAATATATAGACAGATTGATAGAGAAATATAAAGATGGATAGATTGATCAATAGAGATAGTGCTGGTTAGAATAATAAATAAATGGATGGATAGATTGATTGATTGATAACTAGACAGATAAAGAATGAGACAGATGCCAGATAGATGGAGAGCTTTGTGGGTGATGGATAAAATACTTACGAATACATGTATACATGGTGATATTTTGTTTAGTGTTGTCTTTCATTCCGTAACAATTTGAGACATCACTTATTTGCACAGTCGACTTCAAAGTTAACTTGATCAAGTCACATAGGCCAAATTCTGTTACATATATATATATATATATATATATATATATTTTTTTTTTTTTGCGAATTTCAGTCATAATTCTTGTCTTGTAAGTTGTAACATGCTTGTGTGATGGGATACTGGGACCAGAGAAATTGGCCTATCGTATATATGACATTCGATATCTCTTACCCTGGCCAGCTAATGGATTTGTAAGCAGCACTCCAATCTTTCCTAACTTGTTAGAGATTTATTCCTTATTTCATTTTCTTTATTTCTGTCTTTCTTTCTTATATTTGCATGTGTCAGCTGTGAAATTGAAGTCATCGATTCGCGGAAACGGGTGTCAGTGCGTTGCTGGATCAGCTGCGGGATTTGTAGTACATTGTACAATGTACTAGTAATCAGTACAGCTGTACAATCACTCATGACATTCATTGATACCATTGGCCGTTCACTTGTCAAAGAAGTGCAGTAACGCAAGAGTACAGTACCTCCTTGGTACTACATGCAAACTCTTGTACACTTGTTCTAAGACCGCCACCCACGCAGGTGAATGTTACTGGCCAATCACATCGCAGCTTTCTGAAAGGCGTCGTAGCTTTATTTGCTCAATTTGCATACAACAAGATGGCGTCCTTCCCAGACCGCTATTTTGATTGTCGTAAACGTTGAAATTCTTACTACATACAGCCCCTACGTCATGGCTTGTTCAAGTTGTAGAGGGGAGAGTGACGCCTGGATTTGACAACATAAAGTTATGGCAAAAAGTGAGTATTACTGCATCATATATAACGCCTTCACTTTGTTTTAATTTAGAGTGACCTGTTATTTTGAGGGAGAAATCCGTCCAACATGTCTTGACATGTCCAAGCGCTTTCCCTATGTGAAAAATGGAGTGGTCGGAAGTGAATGAGAAGCGACCCTCGATTGGTAGTAGAACGATTTAAATTCCCCCGCAAATTTAATATTTTTGAATTGAAAAGCCTCATATTTTCTTCATAAGATCAAAGTATGATATTTCAAGAACAATATGCTCTTGTTCATAGTGCGGTATACAGCCGCAGAACATTACAATGTCACTGACAATACGTTGTGGAGAATTAGTAATTTCTCGTCGAACTGCTTGTTTGTGTCGAGCAGACGTTAACAATGCACGTTTAACACACTGCACTGCACTGTGGACTGTGGGTAGTCCCATACGTACATCGAATATCCAGGGACAGCTTACTAAGTTACAGGGGCGGCTGGAATACAGCATTAACAATAACATCCATTGCATTTTCTTCAATCAAACTGAACTGATTCTGTGACATTTATTGCGTAGTTAAAAGTGTTCTAGGTTACTTTTTTTAAATAATACATCTCTACTACGACTAACTGCGACAGCCGCCACCTGCGTGTGGCGGCTGCGCTGTGCTCCCATAAAAGATCTTCATGTTGAACAAACGGGTGCCTTTGCGGCGCTATATTTCCTTAATTTTTCAACAGAAACTACTAGGAATACTTACATGGGTCGATGAAACCTAAATGACTATCATCGGCGACTGTTTGATGCATTTCATTGCTTGTGATGCACAAAATGATGTCTTATAAGCAGCTCACCGATGTTCACAGAATTCACAATCACTTGCACAAGCGCACAGAATACTTGAACTATAACATAAGCGAAACTGCAGGGAAGCCGCCAGGACCGCGCCTGGCGGCGCGGTCTCCGGGGCTATACTACGACTAGGTCTACTTAACGTAACCATTGTAGCCGTTAAACAGTGAATTCTCTAGCCAAGGCAGGCAGTTGTTTCTAATGAGTCATGACCAAGCGTTGTGGGACCAGACGCATACATGGAGTCACTTTGAAGGGGAAATCCAACGATTTAGCAGGTTAATTCTCACACAGTTTTCAGAGTATGTTGTCTAGTATATGAGGAGTCTATATCAAGTCTGAGGTAATAGAGGGTGCATATTCTATGTAAAATAGGTAAGTTTTCATGCGCCAACTTAAGTGTCCGGAAACCCAACCCCCCATCGTTCATACTGGTACAGCTGTATATAATCTAGACTTCTTTTTTTTGTCTTGCTGCTAACTTAGAAGTTCTAATATGCCAAAGTCAGTAATGTTAAAGAATCATCAGTTGTAACCTGCAGCCCAGGTCAGTCGATCATCAACAAATCTGTAGAATCTACACTTTGTACTAAAATTGGAAGCACTGCACTGTACTGTGTTAGTGTAACTCACTTTTGCAGTAAACATGGGATTATGAATAAGACGGTGAAACTGACATAATGTAGGCCCTACATTTTTCTAGCTGCTCATTCAAGGGATGATATATTTTTTCCATTGGCCATGTTTTACTACAAATATCAAATAAAATTTGCACATTGACAGCCATTGTAAATATCTTCTAGAGGTCTATTCCCTTGATTTTGCTCTGTCACTTATCTCCCACATCCACATGTTGTGGTATAACTGTTTACTCTGGTGATTTACACTGTATAAACTCTTGAAAGACAGTTCGAGGAAGTCATGTTTACTATCGAGCTATCCTGTAAGAATGGCTTTATATTGTATGCAGTAAAAATACATGGTAGAGTGTGATGTAAAAAAAAAAAATATAAAAAAACCTGCACCGAGGTTCGACCTCCAGTGCCAGAATTCAACCACATGCAAAAGCATAGGTTTAATAGTACATGTAGCAGGCAGTCAAATTTGGGACAGCGTTATGGTCAAATTATGGGCAGCTTGCTTTATGCTAGAGTAGTTAAATCTACTGTATATTGTAAACAGTAAATTCAGTGCAATATACATTTGTACGCAAAAGTCCAAACCAAATGTACATACTCTCCCAAGGTATAAAAAGAACAAATTTTGAAGGGAGAAGGATTGGAAGGACTGGAATGTTTTCTTGTTCAGGAAAGTGGTCCAGAATACTGTAGGCAGATATCCAAAGAAAGCAAATGTATGACTGTCTTTATTGCCTACCACAGATGCGTCCCAATGCAACGGTTAAAGGCTCTACATGCTGTAGCAGCCGAGGACCGACTGATCACCAAGGCCAAAGATCGTCGCGCACAGGACCTTGACCTCCGAGGACTCTCTCTCGCACACATCCCAGACTCTGCCTGCTGTGGCACACTGGTGCACTGCCTGACCTCGCTGGACGTCAGCCACAACCAGCTGACCTGCCTGCCATCATGCATCGGTCAGCTCTGCCAACTGGAGGTGCTGAGGGCATCCCGGAATGCCCTGTCTGCACTACCTCGGGAACTGGACAGGCTGTGTTGCCTGAAAGACCTGGATTGTTCTCACAACAGGCTCACGGATATTCCCTCCTGCCTGGATAGCTTGCAATATCTTGAGCGACTGAATTTTTCTGGAAATTGTATCACCAGACTTCGAGCAAGTACCTTTGGCTTGCCAAGATTAAAAAGGTTTCATGTGACACGAAACGCGATACTCAATGTACCTCAAGATGTGTATATCAACGGATTGCAGGCAATCCGTTCTTATTTTGGACTCGACATTAGTGTGCCACAGCAGGTCTGTGAGGATGTTGTAAATACACAGTATTCATCCCTTCAGGAAGAGCTTCAACATCTCCAGCTCAAGCATGTACAGAGAGAGCCAAAATTTAAAGCACCATCTGCTACTACAGGCGCTGGCGACTATCAGACTAGTGCATTCAGAACTGTCAGGAACGGTGCTGCAGTGCACAAACCGCTCCTGCGTCTGGAGTCAGATGGACTTGTTTCAACCAGTGATTATGGTTCCTGTACTGGATCTCAGCTAGGAAGTGGCATTCAAGATGACAGGAATGATGTCAACAGTTGCTGCGGAGACCAAGGAAGCGATGCAGGTGACGTCACTCCCAACTCACGTGATGAAGAGGGTAGATGCGACCACTGCCATCAGCCACTTATTCCAGAAGTTGACTTTGACGATAACGAGTGTGTTGATTTCATCCTGCCAAATAGGGCTAGATTTCTAAAATGTGGCCTTGCAGCAGTACTAATTCCTGAACATAACAAATCAAACATCTTGCGGAGCGAGTTCTTCATTGAGTTCGAAGAAGGGTTACAGTATGTGCCTGAACTTGGAGATCATGTGATCCAGGCAGGGCCTGTAGTATTCCTTGGCCCCCATGGGGCTGCCTTCTACAAAGACAGTCCAGCAATCATTAGATTACCACTCCATGTGGATGTAGGCGTGTCAAGGATTCGATGCTTCACCAGTGACACAGATGACCTGGAGCCACCAAACTGGGTGGAGATTCCGTCATGCGACTTCAGTACTTTCCGGGAATATGTGCTCATTAGAACACAGCATTTCTCTCTTTTTACTGTTGTGCTTGACTCATCTGCACCAGTTGTCTCAAGGACTATCAAGTGGGATGTTGGTGGTAAACTGGTGGTTGAGCAAGTGCCTGGTGTAGCTGTTGATTTTCCGGTTGGGTCCCTGACAGAAGACGTTGATGCCTCCATCAAAGTCCTTTGTTCGGAGCTCTCACCGGAAATGAGGACCAATCTACATCCAAGTGATGCCCTGGCTTCACCAGTGGTGGTGCTCAGCCCTCATGGCTACTTCTTCAAGAAGCAGATAGACAGCAAGGTGATGATCCACCTGCCTGTCCCACACTACAACAGGATAGTCCAGCAGTTTGGCATAGAGGCCCAGCTCTCGGTTTGGCACAGCCCCACTGCAGAAGGTGAGCCTGTTTTGTGGGAGAAGCTGGATGTTGATTACATAATTGGGGAGGATGAGTACAACGACTGCGTGGTCTCCATTCCCGTGGAGCACTTCTCCTGGTTCACAACCCTCTGGAACGGCATCAAGCAGAAGCTGAACAACACAGGCATGGCGATGGGCTTCTACTCTGGGGGCGCAGTCAGCATGAAGTGCCAGGCGTGGATGCTTGAGAATCCAGACACGGACAAGTTTGGCCTGGTGGTCATCTGTCACCGCAGTGACGACAACTCTATGCAGGATGTAGGGAATTATGCCAAGAATGTGGGAGGGAGCCTCAAACCTGTGTCTATCCTTCCAGGTATGCCTATTGTCATTACTCAAAGTCATCTTTTGGCTAGTTATACATTGTCAAAGGGCACTTTGGTCAACTCAACCATGTTTCTCAATTTAGATTAATGATTTTCAGTTCATTTCTCTTTTTAGCACATTGTCTATTACAGTTAACTTGCATTATAATGAAGTCCTCATGACCGGCAGTTGTCTTTTGTTATATCAAAATTTCATTATGACTTAACAAATAAACAATAAAAGATACAGAGCACATAATGTTGCGGCCTGAATTTTTACTTCATTGTAACTGAAATTTTGTTATAACTGTGTTCATAATAATTGGAGTGCACTGTACAGTATGAATGGTAACTGGAGGAAGAATGCTATACTGTTTTTTTACGCTTAATGTAAAGTTGGTTAAACTTTTTTTTCTTTGACAACGAAAATTGTCATAACATATATTGCATGTTACATTAACAAGTGAAATATTTTGTTCTTGTACAGGTGGGGACATCATAGTGAAGCTTGGCCGCTCAGAGTACTTTGAAGCAGACACTCAGGCCAGTGAAGATCCGAGTCTGGAGAAAGAGGAAGCTAACTACAACGGCCGAGAGTTTGAGATGCAGTTTGCTCTGCGCTTCAGGGGAAATAGCAAGCCGAGAGTCAGTGAGATCTTTGGCAAAGTCTTTGTCAAGAGGAGGAGAGCCGATGGCACAGAGGAACGCCTCTTTGAATTCAACCTTATCAAGGTACTTCAAGAACTATGCCTCATTTATGATCCAATAACTATGATACATTATTATATTGAAATTCCCCTTTTCTGAGGTACACTGTAGAGCCAGTGTATAGTATGGAAATTGATAAAAAGGTATGGATTGTACTTCACAGTCAGTTCATTTTGAACTTGAAACTTGATTTATTTTGATCTCCAGCCTCTGACAACAAAAGCTGCCAAAATTTTAATGTACAATTAAGTGTGTGTGTTGGAGTATTGTCATGACTTGAACTTTATATTTCTCTGTCTTGAAAAACATCATCAATTCTACTGTCGAATGCATACTCTTCATTTCCCTACATGAGGAGAAAATACTACGGTGTATCAGATGTGCAGTACCATGTCCTACTTTGTCTTTTCCATACAGTAGAGAAATTGATATGCAAATGCCTTTGCAAGTATGGTTATGTGACTTCAGCATTAATTTCCATACATTAAAGTCGGTTGACTTTTTCTTTCTTTTTTTTCTTTTATTTTCTTCTCTTTTTTTGGTGTTAATACAGTAGGTAATCCTTGAAATGTACCTTCTTTTGTTTGTGGATTGATGAGACCTTCTAAGGGGTATTTCCTAAAGGTTTATGGAAATTAATGGTGAAGAAAATTCAGTGATGAGTTTGTGCAGGGGTCTGAAATGCGGGCCACCGTGAAAGCCATACCTTGCTTTTGAGCCGCAGTCAACTGACTTACCTGTGGTTTTGTAGGTCTCGACTCTGGCATCTCAAGTAGGTGAAAGCTGCATGCAAACTGAGAATTTTCTTTCTTTTGAAATGCTATCACCAAGTTTCTAAAGTTACCTTCTTGAAATGTGGGTCTTTTCAGTGAGATGGTTACATGGTAGTTACTCTCATTCAAGCAAGAAACACTGTCCACTGAAGAGTGAGAAATTCCCATTTGTAAACTCTTCAAGTCCCATAACCTGCATTTGTGATTTGATGCTGACTCTGGCCTGTTTATTTTTTTTTTTTGATTCATTTGTAATGTTTCATGACGAATAGCACTTAGTAAGTGTTTTTTATTTGAGTCCTTTGTTATTCAGTCACTTATTCAGAAGTACACATTAATGTTTGTTTCTGTTACAGAATATTCAATACCCTCTTAATTGTTAAATGCATATCAAATTCTTAAATCGGCAGCACATTTTAGAAGATAAAGTTCCTGAATCTTTCTGAAATTGGCTAGTACTAGGCAGTTTTAAAAGGAAAAGTTGTCAATGCATTCAATGCAATATAATGAAGTGGAGGCTTCCCCAAGCATTAATTAATGAACCATTCTGGTCTCCTGGTCTATGCAAGTTCTTTCTTTCTGTGAACATGAATTGCATAAATTGTTACACTGGGCAAGTTTATGCATTATGTCGCTTTGACTTCGAAAACAAGTGAAATGCCTAACCTACTGAGAAGAAAGAAAGATCATTAGGTAAATGTGCACATGAGCAAATAATGAACTGGCTTATGGAATGATGACAAGATGAAACTTTCTCCAGTATAGTTGCCCCATGACCTGATGAGTGAACTGCATGACCTTATATCACTTTCATTTTGTAGAAGAGTGATGAGGTTGATGATACTCCTGAGGATCCCTGGACGGCTGCATCACTGAAGGAACTCGCAGGTAGAAAGCTACTCCCGCATTTATTTTGATTGCGTTTTGTTCAGATAGAATCCTATGTTTCACACATAATATACTACAAGTTAAAAAGATGTTGCTATGTAATCCATGTTCTAGAATCTCTACTGTCTAAGTTTTGTGATATGTGATGCTATTTTATCCTGCCTAATTGTTTTGTGCATGCTTAAAAAAAGGACTGAAGAGAAAACACTTGTGCCTCTGTGGTTATGTGGTTTGTGGTGTTCACCTGCATACATAGTTGTTTTTTTCATGATAAGTTTCAGTTATATCCCACTGCTCATACAGTCAACCTTGCCTAAGTCAAATCTATTTGAACTGAAGAAATAGCTTCGACTAAGATAACATTTGACTTAGGAGGGATTAAAATCAATAGAGTATAAAGAGAAGAGGACTTGAAGAGACCTTTGACTTAGGCGATTATTTGACTTGCCGGTATGCGAGGTCGACTTAAGCAAGGTTGACTGTATTCGTCTTTGTTTCATGTAAGATCTTCTCCCATAAACAAAACCGGATCTGCCATTATATGCGACCTCAACCCATCTTTACTTGCAGACTTACATGGCATCACCAACGGCGATAACTGGAAGATATTTGCCCGGGCCTTGGGCTTCAACCTCCAGGACATCCGCACCAAGCTGGGGAGGGCAGCAGACCCCTTTTCCGAAATTGTTGTCATGTACCGGCGGCAGGGTGGGGAGTACGATGAGTTCCTCCACCAACTGAACGCGGTCGGGCGCAAGCTGCGCATCAGCGACGATCCACCGGAGGATCCTTCCGCGCCCAGTGGCAGCGGTGAAGGCCAGGGCTTGATGCAGATGCTGTCGTGGAAGAACTGGTTTAGCTCGGGGGCAGGAACAAGAGGAACCCCCTTCCCAGTCGGGATCATCATCTCCGCGGAGCTTGCCAGAAGATGATGAAAATCAGCGTAAGATAGTTTGTTTGAAGATAATCTAGTGAATTGGGAATTAATCTCTTTGGAAGTTGATACACGTAATAGGAGAAAATGCCATGGTAATTTGCCGTAAAATTTATATTTCATAATTGTATTTCCAGTTACTGGGAAAGTAGATATTTTCTTGTAATTTTTCTTACTTGGCCGGTTAGACGATTTTTGCACGTTAAATTCTGCGGAAGTGGGACATCAATTACAGGAACATGTTGCCTGCTATAATATTCGCATGCTTTTATTTTTGTGCTTCCACTTTTACAGTGGTCATAAAAACTCACAAATTCTATGTGTCAATTCAGTTCTACATGAAGCTACACATGTATAAAGCGTGTAGATTCCCTGTTAGGCAGTTAAGGAGACATCCTCTTATGTTGTCATGTCAATTCATGTTACCAAAATTATGAAATGCCCCCACCATGGATGTACTTTTGTGAATTATTCTATTAATTATCTTAATTTATATTTTAGCTGGTCCCAGTGGTCTGCAGAGCGGTAAGCGCAAACGCCTATGTGTGACATGTGAGGCAGGTCCCTCTCCTTCCACACCCAACGTTGCTAAGCGCCTTCGCCTGTCTCCAACCACATCAGAATCATCAGGAGGTAGCGAAGACACCGTTCACCACCATGGGCTGCCTCCCCACTTCAGCCAGGACCAGTCCCCGCCCCGCACCCCTAACGTTGGCGCCTTCTGTAGCCTCCCCACCTCTTCCAGATACTCGCCCCCGCACATTTCCAACACTGGTGGGCTCTCCGGGCTCCACCTGACTCACAGCAGGGGAAACATGCCAGTCTTCACCCCGGGGCCTTGGGATGTCGGGCCTCCCCAGTCATAACCCATATGGTGCAGGTCCATCGGGGCTGCCTGCATCTAGTAGTGTCCTGTATAATGCCCCGCACACTTCCGTCCAGTATGGTGCCATACCAAACACTGCACAGCAGGTAAGTGACAGATGAAGTACACTGTACTCACAAGTACACCTGTATCAACTTTGCCCTTACTGTGGGCAACCTGTCTGCATGTTAATATGGCATGTACGCTTTTAGAGGTGCTTGTCTTGAAAGAATTAGGAATAACTGAAGTTCCGGAATTAGCATCTGTCCTAATGATAACTTGAAGGCAGCGGAACAAACGATTGAGCTATAAACCAAAAGATTAGGGGGGGGGGGGGGGGGGGGGGGGTGCGCAAAATATTATAAAAACTGTTGTGAAAAGCTACAGTTGTGGTTATTTGTATATAGAGTCATTTGGAGAGATAGGTATTTTGCACTGCAAATGTTGGCTGTACTGCAATTGATTAGAGAGAATTTGTGTCTCTGTAGTAAAGTTCTTAGCACAAGTCAAAAGGTTTGGATTTTACCAAATGTAATAACAGCTGGATAGATGGGTTCTTGTCTTTCATATTCTTCTCCTTGTCATCATTGTTGTTATTATCATGATCTCATTTAAAATTATCATTGTCATTATTCATAGTGTTGTATGTGTCATTTGCATTGCCATCTTTATTTCCTGCTACTACATGTGAACTTTTATCATTTCCATTTATCATCTTGATCACCCTACCCCATGGTGGTTCCAGGCCATGCCAGTTGCCAGTGACCCAGAGAGCCTGCTGAAGGCCAACCAACAGGAGATCACCCAGACGCAGCTGTACCACATCGCCTCCCTCATCCAGAACAACTGGGTCAAGGTGGCGCGCTACATCCGCGACGATGAGACTCTGGAGACGGACATCAAGTCTATCCGGGACTCAAACCCGTCCAACCCGGAGGAGCAGGCCACCCAGATGCTCCTGCAGTGGCGTGAGAAGTGCCCCGACCGCTGCTACCGCGGGATGCTCTATGGCGCCCTCTGTGACCTCAACCTCAAGTCTGTGGCAAAGAAGTGTGAGGCCATCTACAGGAAGTCGCGATGAAGACCAATAGACTGATGCGTCGAGGGCTGTCAATCCAGTCAAAGAGATCCCTAATAGTGTTCCCAAGTCTTAGCAAAACATGCCTAGGCAAAATGATTCCCTTTCATTGGCCTCGCTTGCTTATCAAGGATCATGAATCAGTGTGTGTGAGGCATCTTAATGCAGTCAACATTGGCCAAGTCTGTTTTATCATGTTTCAAGCTGAAAGTTTGCCTAAAGTCTCGCTTTAAACCCCGGAATACTTCACACCTGTTGATGTACCTGTGGTCCTTATGCATCAACCCAAGGGTAAATGCATATCTTTGAAATTGTCCAGCTTTGTGACCATATTTGTTTAGGATGAATATCAGAGTGAAGCTCAGTCCCAAACTCACTGACTTGATGAATTCTGGACTGTCAACCTGGCAAGCACATTCCCAAGAAGATCATGCACATATCCAAATACATTGAATGTTTAAAGTGTTTTGGCTTACCACATTGACATTTCACCCTCTAAACATTTTCATAATGCATCAAAAAAAATTCCCAGAATGTATTTCTCATAAATGGCTGCATTATGTTTCTTGTGAGACAATTTGTAAATAAAGATTTTCTACTTTTCTATGGCCAAAAGGTGCAGTGCAATACTCTTGCCCTCATGTTGTATTTATGTTTCCATCACTCTTCCAATTTTGAACCCAAACTCAAATAGCCTGCTCCCCATGACATGATACAAATGACTGTGTGACATCTGAAACAAGATAGGCATTTCTTAGTTTCACAGGCCTCATCTTTCTTTTTCTTTTTATATTCAGACCCCTTCCTCCTTTTGTCTTTCTCTTCAAATCAAGATCCCCATTTTGTATTCTGTCGGTAGCATATTTGGTCATCTGTCTTTGCCAACATCAGAAATTGTGAATTTGCTCCATGCAGCTAAAGAGAGGTGGTAAGATTACCAGTTGTTTTCACACAAATGACTGAAATGGCAAGTTAATTTTTGTTTTGTTTTGTTTGATTGGGCATGCCCCTCTTTCTTTTTTTTTTCTTTTTTTTTTGGGGGGGGGGGGGGGGGAGGGGGGTATCTCAAGGGGATTTTGCCCACAGTCATATGGTAAACTATTTGCCCCCATATTGAATGTCTGTGTTAATATAAGAATGTTATTTTTTTTCCCTGTGATATATATGTGTTTTATTTGTATTGAATTGTGTCCGTATACAAAGATGTTAGATTAACGCTGCATCACACTTTTCAAAATATTCTTGTTGTTTTGTTTAGTATCTTTTTTTGATTATTCAAATTCATGATTTTCTTCTGTCGAGATGTTTTCATTGCAACTGATTGACAAATTGCCCTACATCGACGTAAATAAGCACTGGATTGATCAGTATTTACGTCGATGTAGGGCAATTTGTCAATCAGTTGCAATGATAACATCTCGACGGAAGAAAATCATGAATTTGAATAACAAAGCAGTACCCGCTGCATACTATAAGGATTAGAACCAACACTTGCTTTCGGGCGAAAGTTCGGTGGTCTAGTGGAGATGACGCCTGTCCGGTGATCAGGAGGTCGTGGGTTCAAATCCTGCTCGAGTATGTACGCCCATGATTTTTTATCATGGCTACTACTAAAACACTGATCAATCCAGTGCTTATTTATGTCGATGTAGGGCAATTTGTCAATCAGTTGCAATCTTTTTTTGATTTGTGTGTTTAGTTTGTCACTTCTCATGCACATTGCATAACACCCCATCAGTATTTAACTGACAGTGTAACAATATCAATTTTACCAATACAGGTGACTCCCATTCTGACAAAGTCCTCAGGACTGGCAATTTTCTTGGGTTATATCAAAATTTCATTATAACTGCACAGTTAAAGGGGCATAGTCCCGGTAGTGTAGAGGGCGCTGTTGATGATACTGCCGATCACCGTTAGCATTGATACGAAGATTACCGAAGTTGAGCTGTCATCAAGAGTAAAGTGCATAGGTGTTGCTAAATAACGTTGCCTTCATTGTCTTCTCTGCGCAACGCGCAGTCTGTAGTAATGCCAGGGTGCGTGCATATGTGCTTCTTATTATGACATCACAAAGGAAGTTTGCTAAAGCTGTCATCCCCCTCAGCCGAATCATGAGCCAAACTGTGATCGGACCACTGATTACAGTGAATCGGACTTCTTTGGACTCGGGGAAGTGGGCCAAAGTGTAAGCGCTAAAGAGGAGTCGATAGCGTAGGTCTCTATAGGAAACTTGTGCCGTGCGCCTGCGTACGCATTTGACTAAAACACGGGGACCATGCACCTTTTAAGTATGTGAGGATTATTTATAGATAATAGATAATAATTTGGGACCTTTGTTTTTATTATATTGTAAGGAAATTTCTTTATAACCACATTTGTTATAACGGGAGCACATTGCGTGAGGGTCCCACAGGTAAGTTGCAATTATTTCAAGCAGAACAAGAATTGGTAATGACTTGTGCAAGCCTGCTCAATATCACTCTTTCACTGTTTAAAGAAAAAATGACTTCAAATCAGAAACAAAAGTAGAACAGCCTCTAATCTGCCTGTAGTCTATTTACAATGCTGTGGTTTTTAAACATTTAAGAAAAAAAAAGGAAACTAGCCCTGGTCAGTTATGTTTTCACCAGTATGTATTTTTTTCAGACTACTCCACATTTATCCTGGATGACAGTCAAATGAAAGCAAGTGCCACCATGTTCACCATGCCTTTACAAGTTTCTCAGGAACAAGGATGATGATCAACATCCACTTTTACCATTGTAAAAATGTTGTATTTCCATGTTTATCCCAGTGGGAGCTCTTAATTTGTCAAGAACATGTTTAAGCACAAGAAAGAAAATATTGTCACCTCAGCATTTTTTTTTTAACAGAAAGTGGGCAGGGCATTGTGTTTGAATACATGTATACAATTGTATCATTCGCCTAATTGTCACAAAAAAATAAGTTTATTCAGCTGACTTTCATACTTCATGCTCTCGAGAGCTCTAGATCTAGCCAGTATACCCAAGTATGAATATCACCCATACAACTTGCATGCAGTGTTTGATCTTTGTGTCTTACATCTACGTGAGACACAAGATATATGAGATAGAAGCCAGAATTCTCAGAAGAAATTTAGAATTTTTCTTCAAACTATGTACCTTTTGTTTGCATTTAAAAATGTTTGTGAAAGATCTTGTACACCAGCAGAAATCCCATAGTGAATATGCTCTGACTTGCATGTGTGAAATACATGCCTATTTTGTGCCTGTTCTAGTCCATGGACTAAGTTTAAACAATGGAAGTGATTTAAATTTCTGGTTCTTGTATGAAATTAAGTCTAGGAGTCTAGATGAAGATTACAAATCATCATGTGGTCTTGTGTCTGACTCATTTCTTTTCAAAGTACGGTTTGACGTGATTTGTCTAAAGCATGCTCACTCTTTGCATATCTCTTTAAACTAGTTCAGATGTGATGTACAGTATAAAGCGCGATGGTTTCTCAGTTTTTGATAGATGCTAGTCAGGCAATGTCTCCGAAATGTAATGTATGGGGATTGATGAATGTGACGACACATGCATGCCACAACCGATTTTCGGGAACGGCTACCCACTACTGAGACATGTATTACCATACATGCAGCTGCCATAGCAGCTACATTTTATCTGAAACCTTAAAAGCTACAGAGCTGTCACTGCGATGGCTGTGATGTGTTGCAAAATTGTTTTTATACCAAGTCTCTAGTGTTGTCATACCCATTTTGCACTGCCTTGCAAGGTCTTCATTGTGTAACAGAAGTACAGTGGACTCCCATTATAACAAGGTCCTCGGGACTGGCAGTTTTCTTTCGTTATATCGAAATGTCGTTATAACCGAACAAATAAACAATTAAAAATACATAGAGTGGATAATGCTAGGGCCTGAATTTTTACTTTTTTGTAAACGGAATTTTGTTATAACCGTGTTCGTTATAACGGGAGTGTACTGTAACAACAACAAAAAAGAAAGAAAATGTGGGTTCCATGTCTGGTTCTTGTGCCCCCCCCCCCCCTTGATATTCCTGTTGTATGCTTCCTTTTGTCTTGTCACTGAACGTACATAACTGTATATATGTGTTCCCTCTTTTCTATGTGTTGCAACGTTCACAATTGAGAGTTGAAGGCATAGGTTTGCTTGCAGTGATGGATTATGTAGGCTCACATGCACAAAGTTTTATCCCTCTTATTCTCAAAGAGTTACTTTCAAATCATTCCATTTCTTTTTCATCATATGTACCCTTTTTCTACTGAGTGTCTGTTTGAGAATGTTTTCACCAGTCTATTGCCTCATCAATGTGGCAAGTCATATCCCTAATTGCTGAATAGTTTATAGGATTGACAATGCATTTTTACCTCATAGGGATGGTATAGTATTGGTGGAGACGAGGATTGGGTTTTTAATTTTTTACGGGAAATACCAAGAAACCACTTATGAAATAGGACAGAGCATGCTATTCTAAGAGGAATTCAAAGTTTGTTTGTTTTTTATGAAAATTGCTTTTGGAATGGCTGAGACTTCCAAAAACAGAGTAAAACAAAGCAGTTATAAAAAAAGGTGGGTTCCACCTTTTATTACGATTGCTCTGTTGTGGATATCTCAGCCATTTCAAAACCAATTTTTTATCAAATAAATGTTGAATTCTTCTTGGAATGACATGCTCTTCCACATTTCATAAAAGGTTTCTCATTATTTAAAAAAAGAAATGTTAGAAACCTGAAGAAAGGTCTTCAACCAAAACTGTACAATTCCTTTTACATGAGGAAAATTGCTTGTTTTTAGAGATATTTGCAATTTTGAATAACAGCATGCAAGTGTTTCGGTCATGATAGATAAAAGGCTCTTTTTATTTTTATTGTGTTTTTTTTTTTTTAGTTATGTGAGATGTTACCAAATTACAATACTGTTCCTGAATTTCCTATCCTTCCCTCTTGATCTCACATTTATTTTCGGCCCTGTAAATCCACGTGCTCGTTCTATTTATAGAGAACCAAAGTGTGATGTCATAGCCATTCATTGCCATGGAAAGTGGTTCTGAACAACCTCACCTTCATTGTTGCTAACCATGCTTCCACCTGGTTCCAACACAAGCTACAACAAAAGATTGACATCATCACTTTGGTACCTGTACTCTATACTCGTGTGGAAAATACTGTTTTTCTGTTTCCACCAGTGCCCTCATAAGCTGAAATGAGCAACATCTAATTTTTACCGTGTCACCTTGCTTTCATGTGCAGAATGGTTGTCTATGAGCTTTAATTTTCTTCTGTTACATAAATGTAGGAAGCAGTATTGTTTGTGTAGTTACAGTTTTAAGATGCCAGAAGTTATCTTTGGTTTTGTTGGTATCTATCAGTATGTACCAGTTCATTTGGGGAAGAAGATTCTACAATGTATTCTGAAAGGCAGATGAGAGATCAAATTTGCACTGGTGCATTTTATGTCACTCACCCCATCCAGTGCCAAGAATCAGCCTCTACATTCCATCTAGATGTGTGTATGTGTGTGTGTGTGTGTGTGTGTGTGTGTGTGTGTGTGTGTGTGTGTGTGTGTGTGTGTGTGTGTGTGTTTGTATGTGTGAATAGGCACATACACTGGTGTGTGAGTCAGTACCGAATCTTAAGAATAAAATCACTGTTTGGTCCCATTTTACCATTATTATGGAAGAGTAATAAAAAAAAGAAGTAAGTTGGTCTCTTTGTAAGAAAACAATTCATATTACTTGGAATGTAGAGGTTGACACAAGATTTTAATATAGGCAGGGTGTCTGTTACTGTGGTAACCAATATTACCACACAGTTGCATTACTTCCTGAAAAAAAATCCAAATAATATATAACAACTCTAAATTATCACACAATGCAAATGAATATTGTATATAATATAGGAGAATAGCAGTTCTGGTTCATTCAGAGTATTGTGTTTCTGTACTTTTCTTAGAAATATGAAAGTACTACACAATGTAAATATTGTTTTATATCATATTTTGAATAATAAGAGTTTGAATATAAACAGCCAAAATCTGTGCTTGATATTACCCTTTCTTTTATTAAGTATTCCTGCTACATTAACTCTCTCTCTCTCTCTCTCTCTCTGCAACTCTCTCTGGAGTGGACTAGTATATTTATATGTATGTGTGCGTGGGTGGGTGTGTTTGTTTGTGTGTGTGTATGTGTAAAATGCAGTCAAATGCAGACCATTTCAAGAATATGCTTTAGACTTGGACATGTGCACACAAACACAATGACATACATTATGTACGTACATAAATGATAATACTTGCAGTGACTGTGATTGCACATAATTATTACAGGCCTATTCATAGGCATATGATATACACACAAATCTATGTTTATAATGTACAAAGATACATATTGTGTAGTATGTGTGTGTGGAAATTGATAGCTCCTTACAATATACAGTCAGTACAAAATTACGAAAGACACTATACATAAATTGTACTCTTAAACAATTTCAAGTGATTTTAATCTTGTACTGTATTAATGCAAGTGTGGTCGAAAATGGAAGAGGTTAACCGAGATGAAAGAAAATGGATTAAAATTCACACTGTACATGCATATATACTACATGTAGTGAATTTAAACCATAGAGATGTATGGGGTGATTGTGTTCTTAGTATATATCTCTATGATTTAAACAAACCATGTACGCCTACATGCAATCGAAACAAACTTTCCATCAGAGAAAAATATGCTATGCGCATGCGCGTCGTCTAACCTCGCGGGAGGAGGCCCCGAGTGTGGCCCCGAGGAGGCACCATGCAATGTCATCTTGTTGCTCGCTGTTGAATTTTGGGCGTGTACGATAACGTCATACCTTGTACCGGTAGGGTTTAAATGTCACATGGAGATTTAGTGCTTGTATCAAAGAGATTTTTCTCATCCACAACCTCGCACATAAGCTCTGTGTAGTTCTTCGTGGCTCGTGCACTACACAAGGTCATGTACACAGGCTGCTTGCGCGCGATGGCCCGGTCCGGAGCGCAGCCTGAGGGTGCTGTCCGTTATTCCGAAGGTTCGCTATTCCGCAGGTATGTGAATATTCCGAAGGGTCGTTAATCCGAAACACGCAAATTCCCTATACCTAGAGGTTCGTTAATCCGAAAATGAAAAAGGACTCGTTTATCCGAAAATTTGTGGCGTTATTCCGAAGGTTCCTTATTCCGAAGATTGGTTAATCCGTAAATGAAATTCGGAAAAATGAACCTCCGGAATAACGAATCTTAGGAATAAAGAGCCTTCGGAATAACGAACCTTCGGAATAACGAGCTGTAACCCAGCCTGATACCAGAGTCGAAAGCAGAAAGCAGGCTAGACGGTTACGCGATATCGTCAACAAGTGAAGTAGGTCGGGTCATGAGAGAGGCCTAGCCGTGCGTGCGCGTTGGTGCATTGTGCGCACGATGCGCAAATTCTTTGGCGTCGCGACGTCTGAGATTGTGCGCGCAACCGAGGGGGAAAAAAAGAAAGTAGGTCGGGTCGAAACTGCTGCGTAAAGCGAACAGGTGCATGATGTACTAAGCCCTACTTTTGTAGTTCTGAGTAGGCCTACTTCTGAATCATGCCAAAGATCCTACACTTACTTGCTTCATGTAGGCCTAATATACAAGTAACAGCCCACTCAATTTTTTTGCGTCTTACCAAAGAGGTTGCAAAATAGTATTAATCTCCAAATGTTTCACACATTTCCTTCTACCTTCATTATCGACAAAAAGCTCGAATTGCTTACAGACTCTCAACTGTCGCCATGTACATAGCAGCACACACACACACACACACACTGACAAAATCGACTTGACCACCTGCGAAATTACAGTGAATTAAATGGTAAAAAAACCAAAACAAAACAAAAACAACCCGCCGCGTTGGCCCCGTTGTATTAGAGTATGTGGACTGTACAATAATTGTAAATCTGTAATCAAGTTAACCACCAATGACATCTTGGCTTTGATTGGCTATGGAATAGTCACTGCTATAAATGGCAGTTACCGTTTATTGCGGGTTACCAGAGTTTTCTTTTTAATGCTTCGCCACGCCTTCTTTGTCTTCGTCATCTTTGATAATTTATAGGAGGCTTACTGTGACTCTGACTGACTGCCCGCCCGTATTTGACAGATGCAGACATCTGTATATTCTTTAAACTATTTCTTCCACAGACACAAAAAGAGATTATACATAGGCCTAATTGCCGTCTAGGTGAAAATAGATAACAATCTATTAAGTATTTCTTGCACACACACACACACACACACACACACCACCACCACCACACCCACACACACACACACCATCACCACACCACACCACACACAAACACAATTTGAGAATGTACTTGCATGCCATCTAGGTGATAGTAAATCACAAATTATTGTGATTAAACGTACAAAAATGAAGTAAGAATATGAGATATTTTTAATCATAGCTTCCAGAAAGTCCTTCTTTTGCAACATACTCTCTTAAAAAAGTCGAGTGACAATATTCACTCCTAAAAGAGTGAATACAAAAAAGAGTGAAGTTAGAGTGAAATTGGAGTGAATTTTGAGTGAAAATTTTCATTTTCACTCGTTTTAGAGTGACCTCAGGGATCACTCCAAAATCTTCGAGTGATCCCTGAGGTCACTCCAAAATGAGTGAAAATGAACATTTGAAAATAAACATTTTCACTCAAAATTCACTCCAATTTCACTCTAACTGCACTCTTTTTTTGTATTCACTCTTTCAAGAGTGAATATTTTCACTCAATTTTTTTAGAGAGTATGTGAGGTACCATTGGAAAGGTATTAATTTTTTGTAGCCGATGAAGCACTTACTTTAAAATATTTGAAAATGGCGCTTAAGCCGTTTTGCGATTAGCTGTTCAAACTATAAAACATTTTATAGGGCCTACAGTCAAACCTGTCTATAGCGGCCACCCATAGGAGACGAAAAAGTAGACGTTATAGACTGGTGAGCGTTATAGACGGGTTCTTTAACATGTTTTTTTTTGGGGGGATGTGCTATTAGTGATCGTATACGACAGGTGGTCGCTAAGACAGGTGTGACTGTACATAGTTCGGGCAAATAAAATTGCTTAAGCATCTTTACGATTTACATAAAGTATAACTTAGGAAAATATTGAGCATGCACAGATGTCTAGATATATTCTTACCTGTAAATGGTAACATGGAAGAGAGATTGAAATGCAGAAGGTAGATGAAGGGGGGAATGAGAAAGGGTGGGGGTATAGCAGAATGGGAACGGGTAAAAAAGGGGGAAGAAGGACACAACAGCAGTTGTACATGAAGAATTAAAAGAAAAAGAAGGAAAACAAAATTATATAAAAGAGGTGTCGAAGATTTAAACAAAAGAAGGGATATGGCATGTAAAGAGAGAAGTCATGCTGTGCATGGGTGCGATGTAGGGGAGCCTACACTGACCATTTATATACAGTATGAAGAGTTTGTTTGCAAAAACCGATAAGTCCATATTTGCCAAATGGAGATATTTGCGATTACAGGTCAAGAAAAATAAAGAGAATAATAAGAAAATTTGTGCTTCTTTTGACCATAACTTCAAAAATATACCTTTATATGTAGTGACCAATATATCATTTTAAAGGTATTATTTTGTACTTTATGACAGAGATCGTACTTCAATATCTTCAAAAATGTACTTATCGGTTTTTGCAAACAAACCCTCCGGTTGTACATACAAAAAAGCGCACAATGTCAGAATTGCTTTGTAATGTCACAGTTTTTGATAAAAATTCACATGCCTACATTTCACAGAGTGATGGACCGGATGAGAAGGAGTACACGTGATGTCACAATAATTTTTGTGACATCATATCACAAATAGTATGTACTATGTACTTTTTGGAAAATGTCGTCATAAAAAGTGACGCCATTTTGCACATAGTAAGCCATGGAGTGTCAAGCATGGCAACATCTTAACTCAGCTGAAAATATCTTTAATCACATGAAATTTGTATAACCAATCACCTTAAGGGATAAATTTTGGTTCCCAAATAAGATGCGTTTATAGTTATCCAATTAGTTTTGCTCTGAAAATTAGAAAAAGCCCCATAGAGTCAACTTTTATTTTTGTCAGGCAAGGGGTGCTGCGTAATATTCATCGATTGAAAACAAAACAAAACAAATACATGTAGCTAGAGTAAAATAATAGGCCTATGATGTACTACGCAAAATTTTTAGCAAGAACGAAAGGTTTTCACCACTGTCATGTTTACTTCCGCTAAAGTAGCTCCAATAACTATTGAGGCAAACCAAAGAACGTCGATAATGGCTGCGCTCTGCGGGAAGAATATCGTCGTATACCTTACTGTATACCTTTAAGTTATAGCGCCATCTTAGTTGACTTACAACACACCCTCGATTTGCGGTGTACATCACTCTCGGCTGACTCCTGGGCCTGTTTTAAACCATGCTGGTCTTGGTGTTGTATGGCTAAGAAAAGGGGAAGGATTTAGTAATAACTGGATGTTGAGCACCTTGAAGCTGAGATTAAGTGATATGTCTAAACAGGATTTGATGGCAAATGTTTGGTCAAATAGAGTGTGTTTAAATTATAGGATTTTTAAGACGAATAGTCTCTTTGAAAGGTATTTAGTTTGTTGAGTAAGAGGGATATAGAATTTCATTGAGCCGTTTTAGATATAGGTCAAATCAGTTGCCAGTTAAAGATTTGTACAGTCATTGTTTGATGAAAGGGATCTTCAATGCCCTTGTTGTGATAGACATGAAACAGGTGATGAATTTCACTATGTTTTCGTATGCCCCTTCTTTGAAAAGGAAAGACAGTTATATTTAAGCAATCATTTGGTTAAACGTCCTTGCTCAGTACACACGTCCAGATTATTTTCATATTCGCATTTAGGACAGCTTAAAAGATTAGTATTATTTGTGAGGCTGATCATGTCATATTTTGCAAATTTGCAGAAGCCTGCATGAACAAGTTGAGTGTACTTTAGTCAAGAAAGAAAATATTGTAACTCGTAGTGGTAGAAAAATTAAGCATCCAGCAGTGATACTCGATCTCTAGTAGTTGTATGTCACGATTGTTTGGTCGTATGGTTCATACGATTAGTTAACCTTGCTTGCCAATTTGCATATCACTGTATACATGTTTAGTAGGTATAGACTATTTTATGTACATCATTGTAATATATCACAAACATGTATTCTTTGATATTGTAATGACCATATCTTGTATTTATGTGTCAGTGTACTCTCATACCCCGGAATGGGGTCGGAAGAGTCGAATAAAATCTAAAATCTAAAATCTAACACAATACTTTCTGCGTCTTGAAACTCACTGATATTCTAAAGGGTTGTAGCTGATCATCCTGTCCAGCCCCTGTCTCTGATTTAAAGTGAAGTTCATCGTTAATTACATTAATTCCAATCTCAACCCTACACATTGCCCACAGAACTTTTGTAGTGTTGTTGTTGTTGTGGTGGTGGTAGTGGTGGTGGTGTGGTGGTCACGATGGTGGAGAGTGTATATTCTGTATGGAGGGTGGATCCGAGGGATGAGTACAAGTTAATGGTTATAGGTCAAGGGTCAATATCTTCTTTCATTCATGATAAATTCAACTGTCAGTAGAATTCCAGCCCAGTACATTTAGCATTGGGATCACCAGCGGACATTGACATTTTATCCAATCGAAAAAAAGACTTAACATTGTTCATTGATTCTCTCCTAGCATCACACTTCAGTTTGAAAAGCCGTATGCGATGTTTCTTCATTTTCGTTGTTTTGTAGACTAGATGTAGTATGTCGAATATTTGGCATTATTGATATAATGGAAAATCTACATCATCTGAAAAGCCCCAAGTGTAGCGTCTAAAGCTCATCTTTCCATAAATAGACAGCAACAAACGTCAGAACATGATCAATCTTCCTGTTGGACAATTCATCAATTTGTGTTTTTTTCCCCAGATATTTTGTGACAACATGGTATAAGGCCAACCTTTTTATAGGCGCTAAAAGGGCCATCGGTTCTCGAAGATCTCTGCAAAAGAGAAAAATGTCGACGCCCAAAACAGTCGCCGATTTTGTAGCTACTCTTTCTAGAATTGCCGTCATCACGATAAGACTATGCCCGCAGCTCAGCTCGGAGACGATGATTCGTATATACTCGCTATTTTGTCACGCAAACTGCTGTGCGTGTGCGATGCGGTGGGCTCTTGCGGTACAGCCCCTCCCACCGGCTCCGCTTGTTGATTGTTTGTAATGCGGTCAGACGAACGCTTGTTTTCTTTTCACTTCTTTTGAGTGCTGAGAGAGAACAACTCACCTTCACTGAGAACTGACCATATTTGGAAACCGGAACTCTGGTCCGATGCATGACGATTTGAATACTTGAGTAGACCTATACAATACTTCCGAGTATACCTTCGTTGCTGGTTGTTGTTGTTGTTGTTGTTGTTGTTTTCTTCGATGAGACCTTGCGGCAATGACATTGAAGTACACACTAGTAGATAATCATGGTGTAGTGTCGCTTTTCGGTGAATATATTTGCCACAAGTATGAATTCCACAAGAGAATGTTATTCTCCTGTAATTGAAGCTGAAGTTAACTATTCGTATTCTTTTAATTATCAGAGTATGGGCCATCTCTTCAGCTTCGGGCTACTAAAAAAAAAGGAAAGGTCGGGAGCAGTTTTTTTTTTAAGTTAAAAAAAAAACATGTATTTTGTCCTTTTTTTTTCTTTTTCTTTTTTTTTTTTTTTTTTACAGCTAATGCCTCTCAACTCTAGCTAACAAGTTATCATTCAGTCATGCATTGACTACATTATTTTATAGTTCGAGTTTTCTCATTGAAAAAAACCCCAACAAAACAAAACTAATATTCATCTTATTAGACTTTGGGTTTGGTGGGATTTTTAAATCAACTGTATTACCTCTCAACATCGATTTCTCAAGTGGATCGCCTTTCCCCCTCTCAAACACTCAAGAAGGGTAGAAAAAGAAAGTGATAAGGTGGAGTGGGGAGTGTCCTTTTCGAAGCCCGGGTGTTGTTAAGATCACGTGACTGTTTCGATCAATGTGTACAGTGGATGAGTGTACCCTTGCGTGGAGTGTTTGTGGCTTCCACATAATTGCGCCGAAAAAAAAAAAAAAGGTGATTACTGTACTCGCACGCACGGGCGGAACTTCTGCATGCATGCAAGTACTAAGTAGCTGTGCGTATTTTCTTTTTTTTTTCGCTCTATCTACGTAGTAGGCGAGGTCGTGCATGGTACATACATTTGTACTGCACATACAGACGCGCGTACGCATCTCGCTGCGCCGTCATATCTCATAGCACGGTACCGTTAGCTGGCGCTAGCCCTCTCTCCTCAACGTTGGGATCGGACGCGACGACATGCACTGAAACTCTATTGCACTAGCACCGCATCCCCGCACTGACTGTACTGCACTGCTCGTGGATCTCATCACCCACAGTTGCGCCGCCTTGGCCCAACGTACGTACGTATTATCAGCCTATCCTGATCACACATGGAGTACTTGGACCTAAATTATCCACACCTGTGATTTTGAAGGGATATTAGTTCTCGACAATTACTTTCGGACAAGGTTGGGGAGTGAAAATTGTATGTCGGGGCATACGGCTCGACATTTCTGCGATCCAAATACTCGCACAATTACTCCTTCACCGCCTTGGCAAATCGGTGGGATTCAGGAAGTGCACGAGTGTCTAGGGCTCTGTACTGCAGCACGTTGACAGTATTACCGAATTCAGAAACGCCGCAAGTTGTGACTCAACATGGCGGACTCAGACTTGAAATACCTCACTGTTGACAAGAATAAGATCAACGACCCTGCTTCCCATGCCGCCTGGTCATCGAAGAAACTGGTATGGATTCCAGACGAAGCAAACGGATTCGTGGCTGCGAGCATCAAAGAAGAGAAGGGCGACAGTGTCGTTGTGGAGGTAGCAGATACGAACAAGAGGCGGACAATCAACAAAGATGACATCCAAAGGATGAACCCACCCAAGTTCTCCAAAGTTGAGGATATGGCTGACCTGACCTGTCTGAATGAGGCATCAGTCTTGCATAATCTCAAGGACAGATACTACTCTAGTCTCATCTATGTAAGTATCTAGACTATGCCTTGAAAGTGACACATTATTGGGGGAAATTTTACCTGACATTATGATTGTGTCTCAACTGAAAAAGTGTGATTGGGATACTGATGCCGGGTCCAACTCAAGAACAGGTGGAATGTAGACACCCAATCCCATCATTTGCCCATCCATTTGAAACTTGTAGAATACAATTTTTATAACCTTCATTCGTTATCATTTTTTCAGAATTATTTTCAACAATGAAATCTTTTTCTTCTCCCTATGGCAATGGCAGCCAGTAATGCAAGCAGCCCATAATTCAACCACAACGGCTCGTCAACGCCGTCCAAAATTTTGACTGCCTGCTACGCATAGACCTCTAAAGTACAGTCGCAGTAAGTCGCCACGGCTGTAAAGTCGCCAGACATTCACATTTAACGTAGATCGCGCGGCGATCGGAAATCAGCTCGCGCGACGGATTTTCTTCACCCTCAAAATGTATTCGTAATTCACCTTTTTCCTCCGTAAAAACACAAACAATTGTAATCAAAATTTATTTTCTCATATGTAAAAGGTGACAAAACCATTTTTAATGCAAGGATGTTTTTGATTTAGAATGGATTTCAGGTGGCAGATCAAGGAAGATGTTCAAACGCGGTGACGGAAAATGAATCCTACATTGAAGTGTGTGTATAACACACACGCTAATAATGTGTGGCAGGCTATGGGCGGCGGCCTAATGTAGTGCCAATTGTTAGTTCGCCAACGCGGAAGTGCGCTAGGAATTACACACAAATGGCGACTTAGCGGTAATTGACGTTAGAAACTTATGCTTTTTTAGTTTTGCACACATTGACGTTAGAAACTTATGCTTTTTTAGTTTTGCACACAGTTGAACCCTGGCATGGGAGGTCAAACCTTGGTGTGGGTGCTGTAGTGCTACCGTCTCTGGTTGCTACAATACGTGCATTTACGGTTCTTGCGTCACAAGGTATGATGGGACGGAATTCTAGTGTGCTAGCACAGCGACAATTGGAATGCAGTATAAACGTTTTCTCATCAGTCTCACACTCGGCCAGCCGTGCGAGGGGTGAGCTCGCACGGCGGCACGGAGGGCAGTCGGTTGTGCGACGTACAACTACAAGTATGTAAATCACGCATGCAACTCATTTTCAGTGGAGATCAAGTTTTGCATACTCATTTTCAGACAATTTTATTGTATTTGGAAGGTAAGAAAGTGATTTGACATTGATGCACTTTGTACGAGTACACATACTTTGTTGAGCTCGAGTGTGAGATTGATAAGAGTTTACACTGCATTCCAATTGTCGCTGTGCTAGCGGACTAGAATTCCGTCCCATCATGCTGTGCGACGCAAGAACTGTAAATGCACGTATTATGCTGACTGTCTCTACTCCATGTACTATCTAACATTAGATCTTCTACGTATGTAGTCACCTGGAGCTAACCACAAGTTGGCATCATTTGCTTACCTTTTTTTCTTGTGTGTGGGTAAATATGTGGTGGACTTTATGGTGTGTGCTGCATCGATGCTGCACTGTTCAAAATGCCAAACGCTGAGATGAAGAGCGTAGAAGAGAGCACTGTTCAATGTCCAAAAGTTCATTGCGAAAAAAACCCCAAAAAACGTTATGATACTGAAAACTGTTTGTGAATTTGATTGCAACTGTTCATGAATTTGACTGCAACTGTTTACGAACTCTTACAAAATTCAAAACTTACATGTACCACATAACACACATTTGCAAACATTAGCCGCTCAGCAAGAAACCCCCTTCAGTAGGTTGGAAATTATAGAAGGCTTGGTAAGAGTTTCATTTGTATGGACAATGTAACCACCTAGGGGTCTACAAAATAATGACCAGTGCAGGGTGTGATTGATGTCACATGTTGTTGTTGTTGTTGTTTTGTTTGTAAACAGCTGGGACTACAATATGTAAGGCCCTACTGGACTGCCAAGTTTGTTAGAACTACATGTAGTGCTGTTCAAAGTATTTTGTTATAATATGTAATGGTAATCTTGAATAAAATGCATTATGACCAAAAAAAAAAAACACTTTCAATATCTGAAAGCCTAGTAATGGACAGCAAAGTTTCCCATTTGCAAGAGTAGTGGGGAGAAGCAGCCAAATTCTGTATTTCATCATTCATGCAATGCAAGTGGTTTCAGAGTGCCAGTCTCTGCAAAGCATAGGCCTACATGCCTGGATTCTGCAGTGTGTACAAAACTATGCTATAGAATCTCAAAAAAACTTCTGTAATGATAGGTGCCTACATGTGTACATTATGAGATTTGTAGCTGATGTTTGTGTTTGGGTAAAAGAAAGAAAGAAGTTCATTTTGCTTGACTGCATGTTACGTATACAGCTTGTCTTCAAGTAATAGTGCTCAGTGCAGTGTCAGTGTCTAAAGATTTGTACATGTAGTCTGTTCTCAGCTGCTATCAATTCATACTGTAGACTGTACACACTGTAGACTGTGTGTCCTATATATTTAGTCTCAAGTGCAGCCCCCTTTGTTTACTTATGTCCGTTGACATTCTCTGTTGGAGTGAATGTGCAGTGCAATTCTATCCTCAGTAGAATCAAAGTCCACGGTATGTGTGCAGCATATACGGTAGGCCTATATTGTAGTTGGGATGAAATCCAAAAGCTCCTTTCGTACAGTGTTAGTCAGATTCGTATGCATCCAAATTTTGATATGAGCTTGATAATTTTGCAAGATGACTATTTGAAGTCTATCATATTTACTGTTATTACACTGTGTATTATTTTTAATATTGTTAATATAATTTTTCTTGCTAATGTGTTATACTGTTGTTTTTGAACTATCATTTATTGCTAGTACAGGTTCTTTTTTCCCCATGGTTTGAACATGAAACCACAATTTCTTATCTTGTATAAGAAATGAGGAATCGGTTCAGTTGTAGCAATTGATTTGTTTATGCAAGATATATCATGGTTATTGAAGCCCTTCCTTTGAGGGTACACATTTGCAGCTGGTGCTATCAATCTTGTAAAAACAGAAACAAATTGTGAAAACCAGACAAGTAGCCAAAGGGAATTGGAATTGATTGTACATGTACTCAATCCAAATTGGAAGATGAATGCAAAGTTCAAAACTTCTGACCAATGGCATTGCTTATCTCCAACAACTGAAAGGCAGCCAAAATATGTGCAAACAGATGTCTCTTCCATTCTCATCAATGCATTATTTTTTTTTTCTCTGCAGGAATATTGTTATTTCGAACTGTTCACTGCCTACGTGTATAACTATAAAGTGGTTTTGTTTATAAAAGGGCAAATCCTGGTGGGTCACGTACACTAATGCTCATTTAGCTTTAGTGGAGACTATGTGACTCACATCACTGGGCTGACTGGGAGGGCATAACTCCTGCCTCAAGTTACAGGACGCTGATTTTGGGCTGAATCGGACAGGAATGCAAAATTACCAAAGGCATTGTATGTGTTTTGTGGCTGTTTATACTGCCCCCCCCCCCCACCCCCTTTTAAAGAGGGAATGCACACATGGGTGAGAGGTCATCGTGGCTGTCTGGTGGAAAGAAGGAATCTACTGTGGTGGTGAAAGTGGAGAGGAATGACCTGAACACAGGTTGTAACACTCTTGTAATGGCATAGAGTAGGGCCTACAATACATTGAAGACAAACCAATCTTGATTGGGAAAACATTTTAAAATTACAAAATCAAAGCACATGAGTCATAGCAATGAATCATCTAGGATACAAAATTTTGTATTACAGTTTGTATGTTGAGTGAGATGGAGCAAGTACCAGTACACACATACCTGGTAGTCAAGACAGTCTGCTTGTCATTATGCCACATTGTGTTCTGTTTATTAAATGGGAATCTTGAAATAGCCCGTCTAGCCATGTGACCTTGGTATTGCATGCACAGATACCTGAGATTCATTTGCATGCCAAAGAGATGAGAAGTATTTTCTTAGACCCCCTAGACAAAGACTTGACCTTCATTTCTTTTTCTCAGTTCAGAGTTGCCATGATGCAGGATGTAGGTGGGTGTGACGAAGCTTGTATGCACTGTCGAGCTGAACTGCACTGCACTGCACTGCACTGCAGCCACACTCTTGAACATGGATCTGGTTGTTACATCACTGAGGCATTGCACAGATATTTGTACACGCAGGGATTGAATTAATGCTGTCTGACTGGAGAGTTCAACCCCGTACTACATTGCATCCCTTCATGCTTAGTGCTGTGAAGTCAAATGAGATGATAAGTCTTAATCACACAAGAAGGAAATGACCTGCATTCAGTAGTTGAAGTTCGTTAACCCTGTGAGGACCATATTTCTCAATGTTCCATTGGTATTTATACAAACACTTTGTCAATGGTAATAACAGATATTTCCTGTAAGATATCCTCTTCTTGCATTGTACATGAATACATCCGGAATGTGTGTGAATGCAAGTGACTATTATTCAAGGGATTCTAAACCCTTGAATAGTGCCTGTTAAACCCATTACTAGAACTTGTAGATACAGTGTACACGGTTTTGTAGATTTAGGTTGAATTACACATTTAAGGAGGATGAGGAAACTGATCAGTGATCATAGAAGTTGAGGATGATAACAAAAAGAAAACTACCAAAAATTGTCGTGATATTTGTTGATGAATATACATGTATAGTATGAAATTTTGAAGCTCATGGCAATCCAATGGACTTCAGAGTTGCTCTTACTATGCAGCTGCCATCCAGGTGTACATTGTACTTGAAAGTTAAAAAGCTGGTCATAAATCCTCAAGGTGAGGAATGCTGATAATCACTCATAGTACTGAGATCTAGACTGTGTTATATTGTACTATTAAAAAAAGTATGCAGACGTCTTATCACCAGAGAATCCTGTGATGGCATCCACACTTGCCCAAGGCAGGGTTCGACACTAACGGTGACCCGGTGGCCCGGGGCCACCAAAAATGAAAGTCGGGCCAGCAAATTTCGAAAATAGGGCAAATTTGGTGGCCGCCTCGGGCCACCAAAATTTTTTTAAAAGTATGTCAATAAATTCGTAACTTTTTGCGCCGGAAATTAGCACTAGCAGTTAAATTTGTTCAAAGGATGGATGAAAAGGACTGAATGAGTGCCTGAGAGTGAGTGTTGCAAGTTTGTTGAAGTTTATTTATGAGTAGTATGTCCAACTTCTAATTCTTACTGTCATAAATCTTAAATATTTGACTCATTAAAAAAAAAGGACTTTTAATGTTTTTTATTGTTTTTTTTTTCGGGATACCAAATTTTTCTCTCGGGACACCAGAAATTTGAAATTTAGGATTTTGGTGGCCCCATCGGGCCACCAAACAAAAAAGTTAGTGTTGAGCCATGCAAGGGTTTCCTTTCATTATTGATATCCATATATTAGCTGTCTTTATAATTATGATGGCTAATGACAGCTTTGTCTAAATAGATCTTGTAGTATGCATTGATACCACGCCAGTGAATGGAGAGCATCTATTATTCACAGCATTGCTATGCTCATTTCACACTGTGCATGATGAATGCATGATTAACTTTGAAATCTGTCTGTTGAATTATGGGGAAAAGAGCACTGTTTGTCGTATAACCTAATGGCTCTGTGAAAGTGTGTGGCAACTAGTGAGCCATGTCGTCAGAAGGCGACAGGGCAAGTGATCAATATCAAAGGCTTCTGCTGTTGTTCCACACCCAGAATACTAAGGATGTTGAAGCTCAAAATGGAAAGTGAGGTTTTTATATCCGTCTAGAAACTATTCATTATTTGAAACTGGGAAACAGAAATGCATTGAATTATTTCACAGAATACATATGAAATTAGAGATGAATATTTTCCACCCATTTTCATTGTTCTCAAGATAGTAATTTGAATTTGGGCCTAGATAGTAGCTGATGATCACGTTCAGGACATGTATTACTATTATAGCCTGAAAATAGATCTAGGGTTTACAGTGTATGTGGGTTGAGTACAAACTGTCACAGGAAAAACTCAACAGATCAGTGGTTTGGATGAAAACTTCTTTGTAATACCCAATAAAAACATAAACTTGGTGTGTATGTTAAAGCCCAAACAAAGTTCTGGTACGCCTGCAAAAGTTGTCAAATTTCGCTCCCAAATGTGAACGTATGCTTAGGAAATGTGCAGGACAACGATGTTATCACAAGATATTCGATGGGTAACAACGAAAATGCGAAATATTAACCAAAAAGGTTCAGTCTCAGTACTTACCCGAACGGGGTCAGGCTAAACTTGGACTCGGGGATAACTCGGCTTCGCTTTGACGGCGGGATGAGTTGTAATGGTTGTCCCTCTGATTGTACAGTGTTGTCCTATGGGAGGGGCCTGTATAAACTAGCGCTCCTTGTTCTGGCTACTCGCAGTAATGGTCCGAGTTGTTATAACGCGCACATCAAAAACCTTTTTTGCGCACATGCAAAATTAGTGTGCGCTTATCAAGCACCTCTAAAACAATCAAAGGCGCTTGATAAACAACAACAAAAACTCCAAAGACCGCGCATCTAAGCAACTGAGGACCGCGCGCTGTCATTTTTGTTTTGTTTTGTACAGGATTACGTTAGCACGCACTTTCCTGTCCATTCAGTTAGGCCTCATTTGGTATTATGCAGTGGCCAGTAGAATGTGGCGATCACGAACTGCGTGTGAATTGTCTGAAGTAGGGTCGAATTTTTCCTGAGACCGAGTAAGTCTGGAGCCTTCTGGAATAAAAGTCGGTTTTCCTACTATTATTATTTTTCTCAAAATACTCCAAACCGCGTCAGCCAGGTAAGTTTCTTGTGGACTCTTTCGATATATTGCAAGCAAAAAATAATGGTGCTTGACGGGGTCTCAAGCACTTACCGAAACTTTGTTTTCACTTTAAGAAGTAGTCCAGAGTACGTAGAACTACGTATTGGATGGATGTGAGTAAGCTTAGAACTACAAAAGTATTAGTAATAGTTGGGGGCATTATGGATTGAGGTTAGTATTTCTATAATAAAAGAAACATCAGCTTGTTTTGATTAACTTGTATAGCTTTTGTGACAAAGTGTTTGGTCCGTATTGCATTTTAAAAGGTCGTAAGACTGGTCAAAAGAAACCCAATGAAAAATGTGCGTACTCACCTTCCCTTGACTTAGGAATCAATTCAGCTTTGCATTGGAATTTGAAATTAGCTCCATTCTTGTGGCTTCACCTCAGGCCAAGAATAAGTAATGAGACAAAACCTAAGTACTTCTTTTGGAAGCTGAAAGTGAAATGGGCATATTTTGCAGGAGTATGTCATGCGCAGTGTTATAGGCACCTGATCTGAAAAGGGTATCCCTGATTACCTGCATGTGATTCAAAAGATTCTTGAACAGATGCCCAATGGAACAAGCAAGTTGAATTTGGTTTATTTTTTCTGTATGTTTCTATATAAAGTTTTATGAAACTAGAAAAAAAGAAACCTCTTAAAATGCCTGCAGCTAGAATGCAAACAAATGCTCAAGGTTCTAGCTTGCAGATGAACAATGGTGTCTGTTATGCAAAGCACAACTATATTGTGATGCCACTGTAGATGGCAGAGGGGGGGGGGGGGGGGGGGGGGGGGGTAATTGCTCATGTCACTTCTTAACAGATAGAATGCAACAGATTCACACACACACACACACACACACACACACACACACACATGTATGTAAACTTCTTCTTTTGACCATTGTGGGACTGTCTTTGAAACTCTACAATATGCATCCTCCAAAACACTCCACCAAAACACTTGGGCAGGGCTGGGAAAAGGAGGTACCATGCATTGTGTGGCCAAATGGCCACTTGGAAAGCTTTTGATACATTTTTGTAACAGACTCGATAATCTCCAAGTAGAACACACCATGTCCAGAATATTTGGTGTGCTATCTGGAAGAGGTCCTGGACATTGTTGCTTTACCACGGGAATACCACCTGCGTGTACAGGATATCCATAAACCATGTGAAAGAGGAACTACATGTACAATTGTAGTTTTTATTAATAATGCCACTCTGATCTAAACACTAGCTGCAACATTGTCAAAAGTTGGAGGCCTTGTAGCTCTCTTTCATATGCCTTTATAAAAAATGACCTACAGACTGAAATTTTGATACACTATTTTTTGTTGTTCATTAATGATATGCTAAAGTTATTAGAAATGTATAAGAACAATAATATATTACTGTTTGTAAAGGTCGCAATGATTTTAGACCGAGTTGCTTTCGAGAGTCAAAATCTCTTGATCCTTGCATGTCTCAGGCAATTTTACTGTGGCATTACCATCAGGTACATATAACTTTGTGCCTATCTCCTCATAGAAGAGTTCTCCCAGTTCCAACCAATGGCTGAATGCATGTGTAGGCGTCAATTGCTGCAGGCACAGAGAGCTCCAGATCACTCATAATGGAGTGCCTAATATACCATTGTACTCCAGACTTCCAAGTTTAGATGTCAAAACAACCTTCACAATACATGCCATTCAGCTAGCTACTGTAATACATCACCACTGAGCCATTTCTGGTATAAAAGGTATCAAGAAGTCTGCAATAATCCCCCACCTGCCCAGTCTGGTCCCTCCATCCCCCAAAAAGACAGTCAAGAGACATTTAGGTGAGATGCATTTTTTCCCTTTCTTTCTTTGCTGTAGTCATTTGGAATGCCCCGATTTGCATGACAGTAGCAGAGAGACCTTGTACACATTGGGTATCTGTGTGTCGGAATGGGAGTGGCTTCAGTCTGTGGGGCACCTACTTTACCTGTCTACCAGTTCGGGCTGGCGTCCTTTTCACCTTCCTACCACTTTTTTTTTTTTTTTTCGGGGGGGGGGGGGGGGGAGATGGATGAGTTAAGACGAAGATATAAAAGGCCAAAATATGGAGGAGTTCTGACAATGTGTATGCGAAACGTGACATGGCAGGGCTGTTCAATGTTGCACCGCGGTATTCACACATGTTTGCGGGTCAAGGTAGCAACAGCACAATCAGTCCACTTCTCCAGAAAGTAGCCAGTATGCCCACACACTTATAATACACACACACTCTTACGCACACAGAGGCATTGCTTCTAAAAATTGCATAGGACTTATGAGGGAAGCATGAACTGCAGGTATTCAGGCATACAGTTGTATGAGAATTGTTTGTGTTTTTGCTACAGGATCATGATATCCAAACTTAAAGTGTCCACACGTTTTGTGATTAGTTGTGTGAATTAAAGTTTTTAAAAGTTTGTACACATATATATGAGGATAAAAGAACAACTTAATGCAAAGTTAAACATAAAAGATGTACACCTATTGATCCTGACCATGCTGGGTAGAGTGATGTAACAAAGCATAGCAAAGAAGAAGTCTCAAATTGTGAGTCCCTGTATGGGAGATTACAATGTAAACTTCATTGGCACTGGTGGTACTGTATGAAGTCCTGAAGTCATTTTTTTTTTTTTTTTGGTTGAATTTCACAGAATATGAGAGGTTAATTGGTTCCTTGTCATTTAGACCTTCATACGGGACTACACATGGCAGGGGCAGCCCAAATTCTGTTTTATTTGAATTTTGCATACAATCTGGAATGTGTGAATACATGTACATTTGTAAGCCTTATTATGCATATCACTGGCATGTACTGTGGTAATCTAACGTACTATAAATCACTGCACAAGTTTTGACACAGTGTCACAACTTATACACATTGTAGTGTCATCAATATGTGTACTCATGACTGTATCAGTTAAGAAAATACAAATGTATGTATCATTGGCAGTGGGTGTAGGAGAACCACAAAGAAAAAAGAAATCAATGAGAGGGGTACAAAGTCGTTTTCCCGACTTTTAGGAAAGAAAAGGTCTGCTGGGAATGTACATGAAGCATGCTAACCTCCTGAAGCTGTCTAATCAATATGGACATTTTAAATAATTGAAAATAAATGGTCTTTGAGCAAGAGGGTGTGAAGGAAATTTGAACTTTTTTGAAATGCACAAAGGAAGAGCCTATAGTTTGCTTACAAGTATAATAGATTGTGTGTCATTATTTGTGTTCTTGATGAAAGATTATGTTCATTGTATCGCTTGCACCGGTAAAACACTGTCCAAGGAGTACAAGCATTGGAGATAATAGTGTGTGGTTGGGGATGTGGTAAACCTTGTCTGCTATCCTCCTGCGAGCCAGGGAGGTTGTTAATCTTGGCTATCACCAATATCTACACTTCCGTCTAGTAGGGGTCATATGAGGGTGTGTGCAGTTTGGAAAATGATATGACTGCTACCGGTGGCAGTTATGAAGACATTGATCAACATCCTGTACATTGCTGAAACATTTTTTTTTTTTTTTTTTTTTTTTTTGAGGGGGGGGGGGGGTGGGGGGGGGGCAGCATGATACACAGGTTAGAATGTTCATATAAGTTTGGTTCTGTTGTGCTTTTCAGGGAAGTGTGTAAAATGACAATTATAGACACAGTACTTTTCAATGTATAAAAAAAGGGCCTCTTCTGATTTACATATTTCGAATTCTGGTTCAACTTGGCAGAAAATCAGACATTCTGATTTGCCATGGATTTTACGCACATTAAAAATGCTAAACAAAGATCAACCTGCAGGATTTAATGGTTAGACAATGATGCAAATATTAATAGTATGAGTCAGTGTACTTCAGGTAATTTCTCACCCAGACCAGGTCTTTATTTGATAAATAGGTTTGAAACACATTTTGAATGTTTGAAAAAATTTTGAAAGTTTTGTCAATGTTGATCAGTGAACAAATTGCTATTTTTTTTTTTAAGGCACAAAATGGTTAAAACTCAGAAAGCATGCAGAATAGGTTTCTACCCTAATTAACAACTACCTGTGTCTCTCTTAATATACTGTCTGGCACTTCTGCTGTTCAGTGTCCCTTGAAAATTTAAAAAAAGAAAAAAAAGAAAAAAAAAAGACTCTTTGCCACGTGTAATTTTCTGATACATTTTCAAATCGGTGACCAGGACTTTAAACTGGTATGAGAAATTTAATTGAATGCATACAAGCTGTGTGTATGTGTGTGTCACAGTATGAAAGAACATTTGTCCAGCTGGCTGTGCTGAGCATTCACTCCCACTTGCCCTAAATTTAGCATCGAGTTTCAATGCACTGAGATTTCAAATCAGATTAGCAGAATAATTGTTCATATCCTCCCCGGCCTTGTCTTGAAGCTTCTTCGCTATTTCTTTGCATAAAGTACCGTGATCAAGTTAGTTACTGAGATTATCCCTTCGTAAATGAAATGTCGGTTGCAATTTTGGATGAAGGACTGGCTGTATGATTAGCACTTTGATATATATTTTTTTCATTCCTACATAGATATATACTAAAGACCTAGATTGTCATGCCCGAGAGTAAACTTTCTTCACTTATTTGAGTAAATTTATTTTCTGCTACGTAGATAGTGCAAACTGTACGTAACCACAGGGTATTGTTATTCTTTCTGTATTTCAGTCACATTCAGTGATGGGGGGGGGGGGGGGATTGCTTGGTTCTTGTACCTTTGAAGTGGTATACGTATGTATGTGTCATTACTACTAATACCACACCCCGCTACTAAAAATTTTTCATTACCCTGGTAATATTGTCATCCTTGTTAAAGCTGAATTGTATCTGTGCTAGACTTCATGTACTGCACTCCGTCCTTTAAGCCATATCATTTCGCTGTAGGACACGCAAACATCATGTAAACAGGGGTTTCATCGGATTAGGGCTAGTTTTGGTGCAAGACTGCTTTGCCGTGCCCCTGAGAAATGTGTGATAACATTATTCATAGTCCCATGTGCACTAAAGTTTGGCTTTCATCCATGGCTATTAAAAAATGTCATATATTTGGCGTCGAGTTAGATGGGGCGTAGTGTTTACCCTGCTCCTGTGATTACTCTGCACTACATGGCATGTATAGCTCAAAGCTGTTATCAGGTGATTGTGAAGATGAGATGGGCATGACTGCTAGAAAGAAAACGTAAGGAGATCGTCTCGGGTGAAAGCACTTCTCAGCTGCATCAAGGGGGCTAATTGCCGTGAAAGGCCACAGCTTGTGTCTTCTGCCCTCATTGGCGTGCATTGGGGATGGGGGCAGGATGGTGTGGACTAGATGTTGCCTGGTCCGATTTAGCCTGAGTGGGGAGACTTTCCCTTTGGGCTGCTTGTCCAGCGAGGTGTTAAATGGGGGCGCGTGTGAAAACCCAGCTAATTGAAACCCAACCCCACTTGACAGCTGCCCTCAGACGACCAATCCGCCATTTATATAATGTGTGTGTGTTTGCCGACGAACTTTATATAACCGAACCACCAACATTACATCCACCTGTGAATAGCTTTAAAAGCTCTTTGTTCTATATACATTTTTTAAATACTGGTAATTAAATTTTATTCACCTGTCGTTTGTGTAAGTGACACTTTTGTCTTGCATGAAACACAGCAACAACAACAAACACGACAGCACCAAACTCCATATGCGCTGAAATATGATTATCCCTTCAGCTGGTAGTAGGGTTTATTCACGGTATCTCATGCGTCATACAAACTACATATATGCCTGAGTCTTGTGATTTACATTGTATATCATACAAGTAAAATATAATGTAGGCCCTACATTGTAGGTGTGGAATGTTGTTAAAGGGAAAGGAGATGATTACAAAGCTGATATAAAAAGTGTGACTGCTCACGAATATTCCCTGATCGCATATTTATTTCATAACTTTGCTCAATACAAAAATAAATAATCTGTGGGGTAAATTGAAATTTTGATGTTTATTTGTAATATTGCAAAAGACATTGAATATAAGGCTCGATCAACACACCCAATATATTTTATACTTACTCAGTATAGTAGTACAAGTTGTAGTAGTAGTAGTAGTAGTACAGTTGTAGTAGTAGTAGTAGTAGCAGTAGAAGTAAGAGTGGTAGTAGTAGTAGAAGTAGAAAGTATTCTAAACGTATGATACCAAACTTGTAAGTGTTGTGGTGGTGGTGATACTGCACATCTGTTCATCTTTCCCAGCACTGAACAGAGAGGTTTGCTTGTATACCACTTCAAGTCGTTCTATTGGATTTTTGTAGCTCAGCCACATTCATTGGGCCCAGCGTCTATTTTTAAATTGTTAAAAGGTGTCCTCTGTTTGTCTGTAGTTTGTGACAGCAAGATGATTCACTGTCATCCGCGGGTGGACTAGAGGGGCTGATGGTGATAACACTCGGCGCAGTGAATGTCTTTCTGTAGGGCAAGCAATGTACAAATGTGTGTGTATGTGTATGTGTGTGTGTGTGTGTCTGTGTGTGTGTGTGTGTCTGTGCATTACACAGATTTCATTCCAGCTTGAAAAGAACATACAAAGAATGGAATACATCTGAGAGCTCTTTATCTATAAAGACCTACTCTAAGACCAGAAATTTGTGTGGCATGAAATTTTCGCAAAATGGAGCCAAAAGCCTTTTTTTGCGGCATGAAATTTTTGCGAATTGCCACTGGCATTCAATGCATAGGATAGACAATAACTTTGAGTGCATTTGAATTTCATGGTCTTGGCTCATGAAATTTTTGAAAATTCTTTCAAGCGAAAATTTCTGGTTTTACAGTATTCAGTTTTGAAACACTGTAACTTGGGTTGGCCATAATGGGGTGGGGAAGGGGGGGGGGATGGGGCTTACAAATTCAAAAGAAAAGATGATTCAATGGGTAAGCCTATATATGCAATAAGTTGGGTGCAATACTAAGTCAGTGCAGAAATTAACTATTAGAATTAACTATGGCTGGCATAGACATTAACATAGTAAAGTCACTCTTGAACCGAACGTGTGTATAGCTCCCGAGAAATGTCCAACTACGCATTACTTTGTGTCATGGTATGTGACATACAAATGTGCACACGCTTGTACAAGCATTCAGTGTAGAAATGAATGTTCTACTGTCTTCCCAGTATTTAAAAGAGAGAGAAAATACACTTTGTGATGTAATAATACTTTCTCGTGTATACTTCATTTTGTATTGTAACGGTGTGGTGGAATAGCTACTACCGTTTTTTATAAAGTGTCCGTTGTAGTACAAGCAACTAACTGTATTAACTGATGTTTATTTAAACCCATTGAGGATTCGAGCTGATTTTGCTATAACATACATTTCCCATAGATAACTGCCCAAGAATTCTTAGGAATAGTCTTCCACAGGGTCAGAATTTGGAATGTTTCTGTATCAGAAAAGAGACATTTTTTGATCATTAGCCAGATTGAAATGTTGGTACTTCGATACAACGTAAATTTGTATGACAGCGTAATGCAAGCAGGCACATTAACTGACACACAAGAATGTTAGACAGCATCATTGGTTTATGCACAATGTAAAGAGAAAGTGACAATGGACTTTAGCATTGGAATCTTATCCACAGATCATGAACTAATCAACTTTTATTGTTTTGAGGATTCTGTCCAACCCTTCCCTGTTTTCTGTCAGTGACGAGACAGAAGTGCTGATCATCATCACAAGGACTAGTTTACATTTTTACTAGTAACAACACATCAACTATTCCACAAATTTCGGCCGGTTGTTGTTGATGAAATGCGCAGGCATTCTGGCTAATCTCACGACCAGACTGCAGGAATGATGACGTTTCTGCGAGTATTGGACAAGCCAATAACCGACCTTTCCCGTGAAGTGCGTCGAGACGTAGGCGATGATTCTGTATGCCTTTCCAGCAGGCAGTCAATGTTTGGTACAGTCATAAAGATCTGGAAAGACTATCTGGGCAGTTAATTTACAGTATAAATAGTTGGTCCTTATCTACGGCTGAAGGAAGCAAAAGGGGGAGACGACAGCTGAGACCTCCTTTCTTCAAGGATTCTGTAGTCGCCGTGGAAACTTCGAAGGAGAATGGGCTAGCAGCTATCGGGAGGTTATTCGCAGCAGATCTTAATGGACCTGTAGGGTGGTGTATGTACAGTTGTCATGTCGGCGCTGCATGTCGGAAGCTCATTCTTCTTAGATGGTTAATCAGTGAGGTTTGATGACGAGTCTGCCCTTTGGGCTGCGTATTGCACCCAGCTATTATGATTTCGTGAAGCCCCATCGTCAGTGAGAGAGCACATCTTGCTGTGATAATTAGGTTGATGAACAGATAGCTGGGATGATAACATGCAGAATGCAATAATTGAATGACATAGTCATGCATATTGTGTCATGGGTTTACCTACCCATGCCATACCATGAATTAAATGACAGTGCTTTAAGTTATGCTGCAATTTAGGGATTCTTAATATTGCAGCAGATTAATATAAAAAATATTGCAGAAGATTATTGTTGTGATAGGAACACAAAAGAAAGACTTACAATCAAATGTCTTAGTGCTTATCATGCTTCAACAAACCATGTCTTTGACAGATAGGATAAATCACAATGAAAACAAAAACAAAAAACAAAAAACAACTACTCATACATTGTTGTCAGCATATTAAAGACATTAAGTGGTCAGATAGTTTAGAAAGAGAAACGTGTGTAAAACTTTGGCCATCTTCTCCATTTAATAATAAAAGTGAGCTAAGGGTAAGAGAACTAATCGACTTGAAGAATTACATAAAGTGGACCTATGCCTTCATGTACTACTCTTAGCCTGAAAAACAAAAGGTACCCTGCCTTTGAAAGCAATACCGGTATGTGGGTGAAATATGGACAATATGAAATAGCATACAGTGTATAATTCATATCTAATGAAGATATTGATATATGCTTTGTTTCTGAAACATGTGAAGCTTCAAGTGGACAAAATTATATATGATCATATTTCAACTCTAATGGCTTTCAATATACATGTATATGTTTAGGCCTTTAAGCTCGAAATCAATTCAACCACAGCACTTGCATAGAATATGCTATCAAATCAAAAAGAAAGTGAATTCCAATCCACAGGGCTACTATAAAGGGTTCCCCCTCTGGCGTGTTCTTTCGACTGGTATGATATTTATACAAATATATTTCAAATGTGTGTCATGTTGGTTTGCAGAGCAGTGAATCAACTCATTATAATAATCACTGTGACTCCTCGAGATGACTAAAGGGAACCATTTAATAGCTCACTGTGAGCCGAGTGGGAACGCGAGGAGCTGTGTGTGTTTTGTGTGACGGGCCAGAAGTAGGGATTCTTCCGGGGTTTTCGTTTGGCAAACTTGCAACTCCGCGACAGATTCCATACACTCCTTGATGCTTCATGGCTGTATCAGATAAATCGCCAGGCTGTTCTTAGAGTAAGGATGTATTTAATTTCTGCCAGGCAAAGTTTCGGCCGGGATCTTATTTTGAGTTCCTGGCAAATGATGAACTACGTGTGTAAGTTCATATGATAAGGTTAGTATGTTAATATGTGACTGAGCAATTAAAAAACAAAACAAAAGAAAATAGAAACCTGAAGAACAGTTCTATGTGTGTGTGTGTGTGTGTGTGTGTGTGTGTGTGTGTGTGTGTGTGTGCATTTCAGCTACAGATGGAAAGATCAAATGCCACCTCATGTTAGTATGTCTTTCCTTGGAAGATCAAACTACTAAGTGGTTATGATTGATATTGTTGCAAAGTCCTAATGCTACTCATGTTCAAAGTATGACAACAAATTTCGTCGTTACTCAGCATGCAGGCTCATATGTAACAAGTACAGCTGTGCTTGGAAAGATATCCATACTCGCCAAATAACAGTTTCGGATTCTAATTACACTATATACAGTAGTGATTCCCTTGCTATAAAATTATTACTGTTACTGTATAGTCTTACTGAGTGTTTGCTAGATTGAGTAGGAAGCTAATAATTCATTCATAGAGCACTGTGTTTATTTCTCAACTTCTGTGTTATACCCATGACCACCTGTTGCCCTTGAGAAGCTGATTAATACCCCCATTTCATAGTATTTAGTGTGACACATTCAATGCATGTAAAGAGTGGGTTAATGAGTTTACTTACTTTTGTTTCAAATACAAAGGATACGTGTCTATAGACTCACTCTGTACTTGTGGCAATATTACTTTTGTGTGTATGAGGGAGGGGGAGTGTTCAGCTTGCATCCATTTCCAACAATATCTCACATTTTTCCAGTTCCGTAAGATTTAAATGATAACAATCTAATATTCCAGTCTCAGAGCTACATAGCAGCAGAGAATGTTTGAGTCTCTCATGAATGAAAATGAAGCAATTAAGCATTACATCTTTCTGGTACTTGTGAGTATGCCGAAATGTCACTACGCCTTTCTTGAAATCCAGATAAACTCTGCAGTCAATCAGCATGCTAGCAATAATTGCAAGCTTCCTTATGTTCGGATTAAGCATCAAATCCGTAGACCACAACATGGTTAGGTCATCCATTCACCATGAAATGATGACTCTCTCACGATAATTAAAGAGCAGCTCCGACTATGTATTTAAGATGTACATAATGTGTTGACCTTCTAGATGGATTGTTTAGAGTGTGTGGTCATTAACTGCAGTAGTTAACTGATCGTGTTACTGGAGCGACTATACATTTGCAGTTGGTACTGTAAAACATGATATATTCGTGGCATGATATGTTCGCGATTTGGAGCCGACGGCCTCTTTTGTTGCATGAAATTTTCGCGAATTGCCACTGGCGTGCAATGCATACAGTGTAGACAAGAACTTTCGCCTGCATTTTATTTTCGCGAATCTTGGCGCTCGCAAAATTCGCGAAATTAAAATGCACGCGAACATTCCTCGTTTTACAGTACATTTAAGGCCTGTTCTCACACACACTTGAAAAATTAGCAGTTCTCAATTATTTTTGGATCGAGATGCATAGACCATCAATTATTTTGTGTGCAGAGAACAATACATCACTAGACTGTCCTGATCTTCATTGCCTTGCAAATGATTAGTCCATCTTCATTTTTAAAAACCCTTAGGTGATGATTTCAGTTTAGAGTTCAGTCTTGGATACATTCTTTAATCTTTGAGCTTAACTAGCCTCTCTTCCTTTACCCTTCCCCTTCTGACACAGACCTACTCCGGCCTGTTCTGCGTGGTCGTCAACCCGTACAAGAGACTGCCCATCTACCATGAAAAGGTCATCGAACTCTACAAGGGGAAGAAGCGCCACGAAGTGCCCCCTCACGTCTATGCCATCACCGACACTGCGTATAGGAGCATGCTTCAAGGTTTGTTCACCAGTCCTGCTTGACCCTATACCCCACGCAGAGATTTCTGACCAGACTGGGCGGGACCCATGATACATGTATTTGCCTAAATCGACTCCTCCTCAGGATCTATTTTAATAATCTCAGTACCCAGCTTTCCTTTCCTGTCCATAAGTTTGAGGCAAAAGAAATATTGGTATCCGGAGCATTTTTTAAAATTTCCTTTTTACAACATATCTGTACAATGGAATGTATGGAAGTAGCTGTACTCATAATTACATATTTTAGAATCCAGTATTATGTCAAAGTTCTTTCAAAGGAGTTTCACACACACACACACAAAAAGACACAACAAACAAACTTTCACTTGTATGAGGATCAGTTAAAGTGTATTGATTAGCAGTCATGTGACCAGAAGTAGACATCTCGTCCAAGTTGATAACAGCTCTTCAATAAATTATATTGAGTTCAGTGCACTTGACATCTTTACAATCAAGTGGAGAGTGGTCCTTAAAGTTCATGTCCAGATTTAAAAGGCAGATGGAATCCATGATTCTTTGATAATAAAGAATATGATTTCGTGACCAGTTTGACATTTGTGCACAAAATTACCCACAACCACAGACAATGCTTAATCTCCTACACTGCTGGAAGGAGAGTCCTAAGTTTGACAAACAGAACTTTTAGCAGAATGTCACAAAGATGACACAGATCACAAAAGACATGAATGTTTGCTTCCAGTTTTATGAAATCGACAATATTGTATGGCATTTAACTACTGTATACGCTATATATTTCGCGGGGGTTTTATTTTCGCGAATTTCGCGAGTCGGGAGCTATTCGCGAAATTAACAACACGCGAAAATATTACCTTCCAAAATGAATCCCTTGCCTTGATGATACGAACATTTCAGTACTAGTATACCATGTCACGGCTTACCGAACAGACATACTGGTTAAGCTTGTCCACGTCTACTTACAGAGAGCCAATCCATTATCGCAAGGGGACCACTCATCAGAAATCTAGCACGATGGACTTAACCACTTCAAAAATGTTGAATTCTAACTTACTATTTCGCAGAGTTTGGTAAGTTTTTTTCATGCAGTGTATAACTAGTATCATTCTTATTTGCTAGTAAGTTGAAAATTCACCCTTTCTTTGCCACTTCATATTTTTTCTGGTCCCCCGATCGCGAATTTAACCACTCGCGAAAATGTGTGACAGCGGCAATTCGCGAAAATTTATGTACGCGAAAATTATAGCGTATACAGTAACTCTGAGGCAAAAGGACTGAATGCGGTGAAGATTGTACCAGCCATATGCCATGTAGCACAGCATAGATACAGGACAATGTTACCATCAACATCCTTAACCCTCCTCCGCTCGAGAGATATTGGAGTTGTAGCCTTTTTGCCCTAAACCTTCCTCTCCAATTCTCGACAGATTTCTATGTTCACTTCCACAAGGATTGCAGTGTTTGCATCATTCAGTATTCGTGATGCCTTCATTTCGATAGAAAATTTTTTTGTTGAATGTTTTAGATTCTCCATTCAGTGATACGATGGAGCAAATTTCCCCTTTCACTATGTTTAGATGGTCCTCGTTGCGCACGACATTTGTTCCTATTTTGGGCTCTGAAAGGGGCGACCCACGTCAAGGGTTTGCCCTCCCCCTCTCCGCAGAGGGGTAGGATGGTTGAATATCGTGAGGTTTGATCAAGTGACTAATCCTTTGTCATCGTAATCTGCTAAACAGTTCCTCAATCCTCCGTGCCACTGACATTGCCCCGTTCCCGAGCCCAGTCACCGACTGAGGGAGGGGTAAAGTTCACGGCCACGCGCTGCTCCGAGCTTGATCCACATCCCACACAGCGCGTGCCTGCCATACCCTGAACTGCTCCCAAGTTTTTCTCGTTAGAAGGGAAGTCGGGGGAGAAGGAGGGAGAGGAACTGGGTAGTGCGTGTGTGCATTGCGCTATTTTTTATTTTCCTCTTTTTCACTTCCACCTCGATTGCGAGTTTCGATCCTTTATGAACAGGCGGCCCGGAGAGGCCTGCCTTCTCAATCGACGGTGTCAGGTGGTGAGATATATTCATGTGTACAGTAGCGTGCCATTCAGATGTTGGTGCAGACACAGTCAGTGCCTGAATAAACTTATGACCATGTTGTAGCCTACATAGCAGTATGTTTGTTGCTCCACAAACCTGCTTTCCCTCTTCTTTTTGAGGAGGTTAGCTGATACATAACTATACCTATATATCACAAACTATTTCTTTTAATATTTGTATGATATATCAATTGCCATTCTTGCCATCCTTGTCTTATACATTTTTATGAATATAAATATATATGTTAATAGTAATATAGATAGGAATGATAATAATGATAATAATTGTGATTTTGATAATATTTTTACTACCATTATGATTTGATTATGAATCAGGCGTATGCATAACGTATATGCTATATAAACCTTGATATCATATTCCTGTATTACCAAGCAAAGCATCTTTTTGATAAACTTCAAGAGAGGAACGACAAACTTGAAACCCTGATAAAAGCTTTCCATAGTAGAACGTGTTACGGTCCGGATCCTTTGAGGCATCTGGCAAGTCTCGGGAATTCTTAAAGCCAATCCAGTTAACATCAATGCGGCTGCAGCCAACTCGATTAGCCACCAAGAAACAAGCCATTTGTCTGTCAAGATTTGTGGTAGACATCATTGCATATTCATACCCTGGATTTATTATCATATTTTTTTTTTTCCAGGGGGTTGGGTTATTGGGCAAATATGAGTACTTTGCTCAGCAAGATAAGGTTTCGTCAGTTTTTATCAATATGTGCACACAGCACTCACAGTTTTGGGCCTGTGTCCTTTATAAATCTGGCTTACCAAACTCACAACTCACAGTTTTGCCTTGAGACTTCCCAGGGTAATGCTCGGCCTTGCTTAGTGGAGGAGTGTGAATTAATAGTAGGAGGAAAAAGGAATCACTTCCAGATAGCGGTGATGATGGCTAGTCGCAGAATGTGTGTGCCAAATGTTTTCAGAAATGGGTGTGCTGTGCAGATTGGACAAGTTTCTATGCATACTGAATCTGCTGCGATTTTACATGTCCTACTGTAAATCGAGGAATGTTCGCATGCATATTGATTTCTCAAGAGCCAAGATTCGTGAAATTTAAATACACACGAAAGTTCTTGTCTACACTATATTCATTGAATTCTAGAGGCAACTCCTGATAATTTCATGCTGCAAAAATCTTTTTAAAAAATGTCGCCTCCAATTCGCCAAAATTTCATGCCGCGAAAATATCTTGTTTTACAGTACCAGGTATTACCTCTGAAGATAATTTTTTGTGAAGATCTACTTGAACAGATCTTCCTTGAGAAATAAAAGTGACACATAATTGCCTACTCTCCTTGTTTCAGCAGTAATACATGGAATCAGTAGACAATTTAAGATTCCTTTTACATCTTATAGACATATTAGACTTTCACAGAATTAGACAATAAGATGTGCAATTTGATTGCTTCATACAAACTGTATATTGCAAAGAAGCTGGGAAAGAATGATGTAGTGTGCTACGCAAGAACACTTTGCTCCTTTTTTTTTCCCCCGTGCTACCTGAAACTGATGTTTAACGAATAAGCACGATATGAAACTGTAGCTAAATAAACTGAAGGTAGGACTAGGAGAAGACAAGAAGTTTGGCAGGGCACTGTGTGGTTTTAATTACAGATCAGGACATTCAAAAACGAAACTGTAACTGGAGCTCAGTGCTATAGACCTGATTCCCATTTTAAAATTGTGGAGTCCAGGCCATTCAAATGACCTGATGTGATGATTTTAATAGCGGCAACCTATTTGTCTCCTGTATTGCAACCAAGCTTCTGTGGTGTGCTTATCATGGTTTGGTGACTGGGGGTACATAGGGTGCTACAAGGCCATGTACTGGGTTGTCATGGACAACTAAAAACCACTGTTGGAGCAAAGTGAAATGAACACATGCTTTCCTTGTGAAAAGTATCTCAGGATGCTTGCCCAATTGCCCATATGGCCAAGGGGAAATAGAATTCTTGGTAATATTGCACCATGATTTGTGGTAGGACTTTGCTATTATTTACTAATTCATGTTACTGGAGCTTTCTTGTCTGTGTCTTGAGAGCACATCTTCTGGTCAGTGGGGATTAGCTCCAAAAAGCTGGCAGAAAGGAGGTTGAAGCATTTAATACTATGTGCCTGAATTGGTACTGGAAATTTTAAGGCAAGTTGGGTCAGGGAATGTCATCTTGTATACAGATGTCAGTGTATTTCCCTGTGCATTTCTGCTGCCTTCTTGTTACCAACTACAACAAAAGACCTGGGGACCATTTCATGAAGGAACTTGTCAGATAAAATATCTGACAAGTCTCTTCTATCCGACAAGTTTTGAGAAATTCTTTAGTCTGATTGGCTGATTTCTCTGAACTTGTCGGATATAATTGACTTGTCAGACATTTTATCCGACAAGTTCCTTCATGAAATGCCCCCCTGAATTGTGCCCATGAGAACAGAATTCTTTGGGACTCACCATCTCTGCCCTTCTTCCATTTGCTTAAAGACGGATCTTCTATCTCTTTCTTTGCGAGCTTTAGACTTGAAAGAAAGAGCACCCCTACTGCGTAAGGTCTGTATCATGCCCTCATTTTTGCCACTTGAACTTGTATCTATTGTGGAATCTTGTTATCAACAGTTCTGTGTCCTTGGACTGCACTAACTGTGGCCAGGTTGTTGGGCACTGCACCCAAGGATTTCATTCCGTAGAATATTATTCTGATCTGCCTACGCCTCCATTTTCCCATGGACCTAGTTGCATTATGTGCTGATAATGTTATTATTTATAGATGCGGTAATGAATTGAGGTTGATAGCGAATGTTGAAGCTGAGGGCTAGGTGATAGTGGCAAGGCTGTTTCTGGATGCAGCGAGCACAGAAGGCTACACAACCTTTAAAGGTGATCCGGTCTTGGGATATTTGTATTTCCTTGGGTACGATCAAACTTAACTTAGGGCTCCTCAGATTTTTCCAGGTTTGCCATTCATGTTTGTCTGGTCTCCTGCAAGAGTTCTATTGAGAACTTTGTAATTGTTGTTGAATTTTATAGATCCTCATTCATTGTTTTATCCTTGTGTCAGAAATGATAATAATGATAATAATTTTTCACATTTATTAAGCACATAGTAATGATGATTTATTCTACGGCATACATTTCTTTCATTGACATATGTGATATTTATAGATAGATGAATGAATAGATGAGAGAATGAATGATAAGGTGTATTGTGGTCCCTTTTATGTGGATGTCTCAGAAGTGAATCTTATGGCCATAGCCTTTATTGAAACTTTTTTAAAAGGTAGCATTCCTTTCATACAAACATACACACACACACACACACACATACACACACACACACACATATTGTGTGTATTGATATGCATTTCTTATCTTGCAAAGGTATTGTATGTTTATAAAGTCAAGATGAAAGAACAAAAAGGAGAGAGCTAAACAGCACAGGAGCTGAGCTGCGAGGTTGGGCTGGACACATTCCCGTGTCTGTGGAAGGGAGAGCTTATTACCAATGCAGTTCTGTAACAAGAAGCGTGCAGACTTTGTGGCAAGACAGGTTGTGAGTGTGAAGGGAACCCACTCACCATGGGGCAAAGTCCATCGTGGATAAACAAGATGAAATATGTGTATGGCTGTGGGATAATACTGTTCAAGAGAAATTTTAGATTTTGGGCAGCCCTGCAAGCTTCGTCAAAAGTATGCACAAGTATGAGTGAGAGATTGAGCTTGTGCAGAACCATGCAGAAATTATGAAGCTTGCATATAATTGTAGTTCTCTCAGTTTACATTCTGTTTCCTAGAGTCTCCGGTGGTTGAGATTTAGTGCCTCCTCATGATGGTTGTAGTTTTTTCAAACCAGATAAATGGGGTGGAACAACTTTGAAACATATCATTTCTTTCATAAACTTACCACTGATACCAACAAAAGCTGTTCAGACTGCCCATTTGTTTTTTATTGTCATAATTATCTTTGTGCAAAAACACCATACTTTTTTGAATAACAAACTAAAACATAGAAATGAAAAATAGGTGAAATCAATAATAAATATTAACTCAGTAGTCCCACTATTTCAAAGTGTATGTAATTTTGATGGCCTGTGAGCTTGACTGTTGTGCAAAGTATGTTGCCTAGATTGTGGTTGTACAGTCCCACATATTCACAGTTTCTGTATGGTGAACAGTCGATGAGCGTGATCGTCGGGCAAAGTGCATTGCCTAGTTTCTGGTGTAACAAAGTCTCGGGTTTTCAGCCCCTAACTGTGCATGTAGGTCGTACATAATCCTGTCAGAGCTTCATATGGTTCATCTGTAATCGCGGTGGACCTGATTGGTTTAACACTCTGCGGCTAATTCCTGACACTGACTAGGGATATTAAGCGCTGAAGGGCTTCACCTAATTCGCTTCACTATCGGCCGAGATGGGCATCCCTCACAACTGATGAGGCTTGCATGTGGACCGGAGTGCAGCCGCCCAACAAAGGGGAAATGGCTTGTTGGGGGATGGTGGGGAAACTTGCTAGGGGAGAAAAACGCAGTCACTGTGACGAAAAGCGGCCGGAATTTACCTCAAGTGGCCATAGAACAAAGAAGAGGGTTCCCAAGTTGGCATGGCTGGTGCATGCAGAAAGGGACCAGTCAATATTTTCTTTAATTTCTAGACAAAGGGTCTTGCTGTTGTTTGGGAAATTTCTGATTTTCCCATATGAAGCTTTGGACAAAAATTAATAAAAATATATTATGTTTTGAAGATATTTTATCACTTTTTTTTGGGGGGGGGGGGGCAGGGAGGGAAGATGGGGAAGACCAAAAAGTATTATGGAATGTTGGAAACAGAGACAATATAGATTAATGTGCTTAAGGTACCAAGGGCTAAGGTGGCATGCAGGGGTTAAATGTGTTACAAACTATAGTATGTTATACTGCAAATACAGCACACTCATTTATATCCAAATACACATGTGCAGACAGTACATACCCCTAGCCAATGAAGGGAAGTACCTATGCTAATAATGCTAGGTGATATTTGAGTAAGTTAAAACTATCTCATTAATCATGCATCACCAGAGCTATTGTAGCAAGAATGAAATTATTAGTGGAAAGATGAGCAAAGAAAATGGGATTCCGTCGGGAGATTAGCGGCATTTTGTATGAGCAAAAAACAGAGATTTAAAGAGAAGAATGTGAACCTGTTTATCACAGTCTAATGGTTTGTGTGATTTTGATAACTGTGCATGTTGTGATGTTGCAGGGGTCCTATGTGTATTAAAACACCTAGACTGGTAAAGCCATGCCTCTCATGGGAAAGACTACTGATACTCCGTTGATCAGTTGATGAACCATGCTGTCTGCAAATCACTTGTAAATTTGAGCTCATCTTCATTTTGACTCAGTATGCAAGAGTGCATGTGAGGGGAATGTTATATTTTCAAACGCACTTCATTTGATAAAAAGTGAAAGGACGTGCCGCAATGTTGATATTAATAGACATGATGTAATGTCTATCTTTGTAGTCACAGAATATATAATAGCATATAGGCCCTAGAGGTAGTCAAGAGGGAGTTTCTTGTGGACTTGTGTACAACAATGTTAGTTAGTCCCTTCTGCAAGTCATGAAGAAAGTTCAGTGTGACCCCTGTACTGTACAAGTCAGCACGATACCATGCAGCCATCTCCAGCTGGTGGCTGGCTGCAAGCTTGATGCTTGGCTTTCTCTGAATGCCCTGTGAAAGTAAAGGATTTGAAAGAAGAGCAGTGGTCAGCCATGTAAGACAGTAGCCTCTCTGTCCTGACTTTTCATCTGAATGGCAAAAGAAACTTTGAAAAAAATAGTTAACAACCAAAAAGCTAATGCCATGCATGGGGAATCTAACTCTCAGCGTACCATAAAATCCTAGGTGATACCAGTGCCAGAATTAAAAAAGAGAAGCCCATGCACTTTTCCACCATTTGAGAAATCGAGACAGATATTCCAGAGGAGTGGAAGTGGCTTCTACTGACCACACCCCTCATCAGCTGGCAGACTGCCCAGACAGACCAGTGGTGCAGAGAGCTCAGACAGCCAACTCACAACCACTGGGAGGTTTTCCCTTTCTTTCCTTTCACTACCCTGGCCCAGACTAAAGGCTGATTTGGGATTGGGGATTTGGGGGGGGGGGGGGGGCACTATGTAGACTTCCTCTCTGAAGGTCAAGCAGTCTTGACCTCAGGTTGAGGTGACATACCAGTGGCTTGACCATACTGAAAACTGACTTTTCCCCCCTCATTGACAGTTCCATCTACCAAGGAGGTACATGTGGGCAAGTCCAAGATAACACGCGCGTTACGTATGGGACATTCAGAGACTTTTATGACCTGAAAAATAGTGTTAATGGCTTTTGATCATATTAAACTTTATCATGGTGATTGATATCTAGGAGAAGTATAATCATGCAAAAAATAGAGAAAAATGACCTTCACAATTATATTCTAGAAGAGAAAATATGTGCTGTTACGTATGGGACCAGAAAAATTTTGTTTTTTTGAACATTTTTTTCAACCTCAAAACTCTCTGAAAGTATTTCATTCCACAACTTGTAACTCACTGTGATGAAAGTCACAACACTCAAGATTATCACAGGTAAGTTTCGTGTCATTAGGTAAAAAGCTCTAATTACAGGTTCTAATTAAAGACAGACATGACGTGTTACGTATGGGACAGTTACGTATGGGACAGTTTGTCCCCCATTCATTTAGTGTGTGAAAAACCATGTTTATGGGTATTTTGCATAATTATTGAAGTAAAATCAGTTGAAACTACTCAAATACTGATCCAGATTGTCAAGGAAACAATATTTCCCAAATATATACCATCCTAATCATATTCAATCATATTTTTATATTTTTATGACCAACCTGAGTATGCATGCCCTTTGTCCCCCATTCGTTTAGTGTGTGGAGAGACATGTTTAAGGGTATTTTGCAAAATAATTTTGCAAAATACCCATAAACAATTTTTTGCATAATTATTGAAATGGAATCAGTTGAAACTACTCAAATACTGATCCAGATTGACAAGGGAACAATATTCCCCAAATATTTACCATCATAATCATATTTAATCATATTCTATATTTTTATGACCAACCTGAGTATGTATGCCCTATTTTTATCAGGATAGTTACTATTGAAAAATTGAATAGTTTAAAGTGTTTACTTCCATTGATGAAGGGCAGTTTGCCATTTCGTTTCAATAAAAAACAACTTGACACAAGAAATATTAATTTTTATACAATGTAGATAAGCAATACCTGCTGCGTGGAACCCCAGTGATCGAGTAGATGTCTGTCTAGCAGTCAGGTCATTGATTCGAGTCACACCTCAGTATGTATACCCATGAATTTTGTCGTGGCTATTATTGAAACCTGAATAAGGACAATTTGTGTATCACTTGCAAAAAAAAAAAAATCATTTTACTTTATATTCTGTTTAAATATTTATATCACAACCATTTCAAATTGGATCTCCATCACTAAACTTTGAATTCCTCTAGTCTTAGGATTGTATGCTCTTTAGTAATTCATATAATTGGTTTCCAATCATCTCATTAAATGTTGGAAACTGAATCCCCATTTCTACAAAAAACTATACCATCCCTTTAATGCTGATTTTTCATTGTGTATTTTGCCATTTTCCCCTCCCCCTTTCTGAAAATTGTTCAATCAAAGTACATGTATTGTTTAAAGTGTCTATAACTCAAAAAGTAGCGACAATGTTGGGATGCTTTCTTCAGGATGATTGACCATTTGTGTACTGAGAGACCTTCCCAGCTAGCTACTATGCATTCACATGCATTATGTATGAGGATGTCCCATACGTAACGCATTTGTCCCATACGTAACATTATTTCAATGCCTAATAAAAAATATTCCTTTTACTGTTTTTTCTTTTTTCTATGGTATTTAATTTCTCTAAACAATAAATTAGAACTTTCCAAAAGGGCATTAATATAACCTCAGCAATTTCAGAAAAAACCTAAAAAAATGACCTCAATTTGTTACGTATGGGACATCTCATGATAGGACACGAGCTAATTTGCATAATCATTTGCATAATCCCTAAATTTTCATACCAAGTTAAACTATTTGATGAACTTCTTATGTCCACATATTAATCAAATATCATTTGCTTTCCTTTGAATTAATATGAATTTTTATAAATGTCCCATACGTAACGCTGTGTTTCACATTTATGCAAATGAAGCCCTTGAAATTTGCATAAATTTATGTAATATAATTTTTTCCTCCATGGAAATCAAAACTTCAACTCATAAGCTTCAAAATGATACCAAACATATCAATATTGAGCAAAGATGAAATTTTGCCTTCTGAGGGGACCTTATCTTGGACTTGCCCATGTACTACTACTGCACTGGGTGAGCTTGGTACCTCCTTGGATGTATGCTACTAGCAGTGATGCTACCTTATCTTGGCAGTGGTCATTGTTTTTATGGACCAGGAAATGTATAAACCCCCTCCCTTCTGCTCTCCCTCCCTCCCCCCCCTCAAAAAAAAACCCAAAACAAACAAACAAAAAAAACAAAACAAAACAAAAGCAGGAAGATCAAGCCATCCAAGCATAGTCACACTTCCATGTCTAAACTGGTCGTTTTCTGAAGCCTGTGGTGTCTAGTTCTTTCAATCATGACCAGCAACCACAGACCCAGCCACTACATACTTGTACCAAACCCTGTGAGGATTGGCTCTCTCCCCCCCCCCCCCCCCCCCCCCCCCCCCCCCGTCCCTTGGTTTTCCAATGAGTGGTCATAGAGGACTAGCTGGTAAACAATGTTTTGTCCAGTTGCAGTGATTGACCGCATTATCTTTCTGCAAGTCCTCTCTACAGACTACAGTTTTCAGCTGCTGACCATTAGGAATGTCTTTGTCCGTTTTTAGTGCAACTAAATACCAGATTTGCAAAACCCTTCTGATTTTTCACTATACAATGTATGTGCAATAATTATTGGAGACAAATAAACAAGACACTGAGTATCGATATGATCATTATGTTCATACTACTTTTATAGTAGTACTGCTTGCAGTTGTGTAGATTGAAACACTGTGGTGAGCTGATAAACTAGACAGTGAACTCTCTCCCATAATCTTGAGGGACAGTTTGTTTGTCCAGTGCATGGGAAGCACATTTTGCAAAACAGTATTATATATCATATTATAGATATATATTTTGATATTATCATAATATGAGTGCTTGCATGCAAGATACGGAAGTCTCTGGCTGAGAAAGATTCTCTGCACCAGATTTAAACTCGTCGGCCACAAGACATCAATCACCTTTCCATTACTCTGTGACAATGTTTGCCGTGCTAATCCCAAACCATCCATTACATGCGCAGTGAATTTGATCAGCCCTTCATCACAGTGGGCGGGGTAGGTGATATCTTCATCACGGACTGCTTGGTATGAGCCAGTGTTGGTGAAAATATGACATTAGCTGGATTGTGGAAAAATGACAGAACACCACAATATATGGTCAAACATTGTTATCCTGATGGTATTTCATATAGGCCTAGATGGCAAATTTCAGTTCGCCAGAAATTGAATTGAATGTTCATGATTTTCTTTCCAGCACATATTATGCTAGATGATCGTTGCACGCCCATGAATGTATAATGTCAACTTTTCTACCAAACGCCTCCACTCAGAGTGACAGTTGGTGATACCCATATTGAACATCTATCCTGTGTTTAAGATATGAGGCAACATGGTGAAACATACCACAGAAAAAAAGTGCGAATGAGAAATTGGGTGTGAATGAGTATCTTTTTAGTCCCCTTTTCCCCTTTTTCTTTGTGTGTGTTGTGATGGAATGTTACTTTGGTAGAGTGAGAGATGATATTTTGTGATGGGATGCAAGGAATGTGACCCAGGTTGAACCAGCTTTCCCTCTTCATCTAGCCAGACCTGCTGGCTTGGTACCTAGCCACCAGCGGGACCAGCATCCCGCTGGTGGAGGGGCGTGACCCCCAAACTGCAGAAACTATTGAATGTCTTCTCTGAAGGTTTTCTTTCTATTCTGCTGTATTCGCACAAAAAAAGAGAGAAAAATCCAAAACAATACTTGTAAGACAAAACAAAAATCAATGCTGTGGAAAATAGCAGTGCATGTGAAATGCATTCGGCAGAAGCCTGTTTACAAATTTTTGCAGCTGGAACAGGATGGATGAAAATAGCCACACTTGGACATTCCTCTGTGGATGATGTTTCTAGAAATATGTGTATTAACCTCAGGATGTGACCTCCTTGATTGTGAATGTTTATATCTTTTCAGAGTCAGAAAGTATTTACATATATTTCCTTCGTTTGTGTGATTCTTTCTTACTCTCTCTGGTGACAACCTGTTAGAAGTAGTTCTGCGTATTTGTTTGTTTCATTGTGCTTGCGTGTTTATGCTTTGGGGGTGGGGGGGGGGGGGGATAGGGCAGTCTATTAAGTCATGATATGAAGTATTAAGGTTTGTATTAAATTTGAAAAGTCAGTTTGTTCACAGTTTTCTCAAGTGGAAATCTATGTGTAAATTGACAAATATCTGGTAAATTGGCGAGATAGAGATACATGGTGTTTTCACAATGTTAAAGTCATAATATCTTTAACACTTCAATGTCACGCCGAATGTGAAATGGACTCGCATCTTCTCTCAGCTTTGTCAGTGAGCTGTCAGTCTTCTTCCCTGTTCTGCATCTTTCCACAAGTCCTGCTAAGCCTTTACAGGTCTTGTTCACACGTGAAACTAAATCGGGTCATCACTCATTGTCACTTTCGTACAATCCAGCACATAAATCAACTCCCTGTCGCTTGGGAGCTCTGTAATGATCGGACTTCAATGGATTCAGTAAACACAAGCCAGGCATAGCCTCCTCATCGCACACGGCAGTCCCCAAGTCAGCATGCCAGGAAGCTAAAACATGCATTTGTAGCAGATGCATATCATTTACTTGACATGGAACAAAACGAATCTTGTCACTTTAGACGTATTGCCACTTGCATTTTTTAAATATACATTGTATGCATCTCTGTTTGCTGGGATTTTTTTCCTGCCTGTGGCACATAGTCTCGTAGGTAAGAATGATACATGTACTTTACAGCCTACAACTTATGATGGAGAAACGTGGAACCTGTAATATTCTAACACTCTCAGGCTATGCCTGTGCCTGGCGTACAGCTGGGACTTGCCAAGTTAATACAGTAATAGCATTCACCCCTTGTCCTCCCTACTTGACCATGATGTATAGTTAGACAACCCACATGGGCATTACAGTGCACAGTCGGAAATAAAGGCCAAGGTAATACAATGGGGATTACAGGAGTTATGTAATCCACATTCATCTGGTGGTAAGTTTCAGGAAATCTGTGCCCATCTGATGTAGAAAGCAGGCCGGTGGATGTGCCAGTGAGCAAATCAAAGCACTGTAAGAATGGAGGAAGGTGTTCTTGTCAGGAAAGAAGTAGGCGCTAGTCACTTTATGAAATCTGACCAATGTTCAAAAAAAAATGTGGAAAAAATAGTCAAAATTACCATTTTTCAAATCAAAGCGAAACTGGTTTATAAATGTATGTAGGAAAACCTCCAATATGACCCTATAGTCTTCTACGCTCTATCTGGCTTTCAAATGATTGTAGATCCGACCTCTGTACCTGTCAGGCGGTACTATACTCAGGATGTATGTGAATTTTGTCATGATGAGTGCGAAGATTGTCATCGTTGTGTTTTAAGGCCCCAAAATTATCCCGTCCTCCGCCGTGGGGTTGAAATTGCATGCGATGGTACCACGGGTCCCTGCTGGGATACTGACCCCGCCCTGCTGAGCAGTGGTGGTTGTTTTTCCGCCCATCTCACACTCTCTCTTCCCTAGAAGTCTTTTACCGTTCTTCTTGAGTACTTTTGTGTTTGACGTGAATAATTGGGCTTCCTGCTTATATTTTTAAGTAACGTGAAGCTTGGCAGCTTCAGAAGATGAAGGTTACTACATTGTATAAATGCATAATATGGTCCTCTTCGACAGCATATCTCTGTGAGTGTGTGTGGTATTATTCCAACCTGTCTACATGATAATGCACTGTACTGAAGAGAAATCAGATATTCTAATTATCTGCAAGTCAGTGTTTCAAAATGTTAACTTATTACCACTTCTTGATATGTATGACCTTAATAGCAGTTCATTTGTGTTTCAAGTATAGCTCTGTCATTGAAATTCAAAACTCATTTGATCTCCAAACCAGTTTTTTAAGTTGTTGCATTTGCAATTTATATACCACATGAATGTTCACCTACAGTACAGCATTCGTCAGCTGTATGAGAATCAGTGTTATCATGTGTTAATATTTGTCTTATTTTTGTCTACATACTACTACTTGCTGCCTTCATTTTTCCTCTGCTGACAAGATTCCTTTGATCGATTGAGTCTTGTGCACTGCCTGAATGGTATAGTGGCATTTACTGTAGCTGGTTTGTCTGGTTTGGTGGGTGTGTCCGTACTGTGGCTTTTGTATGTGCTTTTTCTGTTGTCACACAAATCTGTTCAGGTAGACAAAAAAGAAAAATCAACTACAAAAAAAATGTACTAAAAAGGAATGAATTTTATTCTGCATGTAGGATTTTGTATGACTTTCTTGAGATGCATACAGTTGTATTGTTTTGCATGTAATGTCGTGATACATTTTGGTGCTAAGCATAATATGTCATTATGTTTGAATGTGGAGTAGAATTCAATGAACCTGCTTACTCAAGACATTTGTGCATGTGTCAATGAAGATCATGCTCTTTTTGAAATCAAGGAATGTAGCAGGGGGGGGGGGGAGGGCTTGATATCTAAGATTCTGATCAATTCTTTAGTGAGGAGTAAACATCACAACTGTCCTATAATGGTTGTAGATGAGTGTTTAACTCTACCCTATGGTGTCAGCCGAATACAACAATACTTCCTGCTCACAACAGCAGCCGGCTGCTACCCTTGGCAGATCGAGTTAGTACCCGTACAATCTTTGCTTCTTTGAACGCTGCGAAGATTCAGTTACATTTAATCAAAGGCCACCAGTCCAACGGAAGGGGGTGTAGATAACCCTCCTTATTGAGGACAGCCGATACCGGTCCAATACCAACTACGATTGAAGAGAAGACCGTTGGTCCTTATATATATTTTTTTTTTCAACCAGGAACTGGGTATCGGATTATGGCATCTGTCCTTCCCAGGGTACGCTTGCAAAAAATAACAAACTGATCCACAAAGCCAAGCCCGTCACTTCCTGATTCTCCTTGTAAAAACCAAGCACTATTTGATCAACATTGACACAACAAATTGAATCCTCCTAGTCCATTGCCTTAAAAAAACAAAACACATTATTATTATTATTTTTTTGCGCTTTCTCAAAAATCGCTTTACAAGCAATAGTACTTCTTCAAAATTTGAATTTTAATTGATAGGTAAATGATGAATCATGTTTCATTCTCCTACTTCTACCACTTCTGATGGATGCTTGTGATGCAGATCAAAAAGATGGTTTATGTGAAGGAAAAGATTATATCTTGTTTATCAAAAAGTAACAATTTTCAGAGTTTGAAAACAATTCAGAGTTTGATTGCCCTGGGCTAGCGTGGTGTTGTGAAAATTTTTAAGATTATTGAGTGATGATACTTGATAAGTGTAACACATTCAGTCCCGTGAATTTGTTTGGTGAATGCAGCTGGTTTGTACAGAAGGCAAATTACTGTTAGGGTAAAAAACCAAAACAAAACAAAATGGACTCATTTTTGCATCGCTAGGGTTGATATATATTTTTTTAAACAGTATTTTTGTATACACACAAGAATTACAAGGTTTTCTCGTCATATTGCAGAAACTGAAAAGTGATGTATTTTGTGATGACTTTGAATGGGTTGTTGAGAAAACCCCCAAAATAATTTGCAGGCAGCCATTTTGGATGCTTAGACTGTATACAAGGCATTGCAAAGCTTTGCCGAGTTCACTCTCTTGAATGCATGACAATACTATGCGTTATGCGTGCTGGCATTAGAAAGTAGTATAATGTCATTAAAATGTTTTTAAAAAAGGCAAAACCTCAAACTCCCCCAAACAACCAAAACACACATTTTTTCCTTCTGCCTCCACATCCTCTTCCCGTACTACCTGCCCACACACCATCCTGTCATTGGTGGACCTGTCAAAAGTCAGCCTAGGAAATGGTACAGACGATGCTGGATCTTCTATCTCCTAGCCTCCTCAAAGTGCATCGCGTGCACACGACAGATTATCGTGAACTTGTTCACAAACACCATGTGTGCATGCAACAAACGAATCCAGTCGTTTTCTGTATACGCTGTTATTTTTCGCGTACAGTATTTTTGCGAATGAGGAGGTCAGGGACATTTTCGTGAGATGTTGTTTTCGTGAATTGATACAGAGGTCTTCATAAGTGCACTATTACCTTAGCGCATGGTAACTTTTTCAAATTTGCGGTCCAAGTGTGATTTGCAAAATTCACGAAAATTAAACCCTCGCAAAAATACCACGTATTTCACTTTTTTTTTCAGGGGAGGGGGAGAAACATAGTGGCTTTGAAATGACCGACTCCTATCTGTGTGCTAGAGCTCTTTCCCTTGCCACATTGCAAGGAATTAAATAATCATAATATCTCATACTTTATGGTTGACGGATAAATGGAAATACTGAAAGACGAGGAATGTTGGCATGCATTTTAATTTCTCGAATTTCGCGAGCGCCAAGATTCGCGAAATTAAAATGCACATGAAAGTTCTTGTCTACACTACATGCATTGAATGCCAGTGGCAGTTCGCGAAAATTTCATGCTGCAAAAAAGGCCGTCGGCTCCAATTCGCGAAAATTTCATGCTGCGAATATATCATGTTTTACAGTATAGGTGCACCATGTTGATGTTGTCAGTGCCAACTTTGGACTGTAGGCCTATATCTCTCACACTGCAAATCTCTTATGGTGTGGGGTTTATCATATATTATGATAACCTTTACAGGAAGTTGTTATGTGAGGTATCTAAGTTGGTTTGTCGCTAGATAAGAGTAAATCTCTCATGACCTAGAGCCGCAAATGTCCCTTGTGCAAGGCCATCATCTAAAACCGGTAACTTTTGTGTCCTGTATGATTTTCTTTTCCTTGTTTAGAGGAAGAAGAGATAGTTTTGAGGTTTATGTCTTTGCCTTTTACAAGGTTAATTATCTGTTGTGCAGCACGTCCAATAGTGTGTTCCAATCTCTGTGTGAACTATGTAATATTCGTTATAGTTAGATCCATGTATGACATTGGCAGAGAACTCGTCCAAATCTGGTTCATGCTGCCATTAGTTTTGAGGTACGGCTCAGTAGCTGGACTGTGCGTCATTGTCTCAGTGCAATCGATGCTGTGTGAATTTTTTGAGATCTTCTGTCTTTGTATTTAGTGACTGTGAGGTAGAAACAGAGAAATAGAAATACAGAGGAAAAGATAAGAATATAATACCCTATATGGGGCCTATATACACGTATGCTATTAATGGGGACCGTTTCATGAAACTGTTTGTCAGTGATTTACACTGACAACTGTTAAAAGCTACTGAAATCCTTGCGTCTGATTGGCTGATAGCAAATTTGTTGGTGAAAACCTCCGACGAACTCATTGATGAAACGCCCCCCTGGTACATGTATAGGCCTTTACTATAATGTATACATTGTACATACTGTACATTACACACACATACATGTACAATGTACATTTGTACTATGTGCATTACATATTGAAGAGATAAGTGCAGAGACATATAGGTACACATATATAACAGAATTAGAAAACAGGGTCATAGGATAAGAGAGAGAATTTTATCATTTGCTCATGATTTGCCCGAGTGTATCTGTATAAATGTACCTCAGTGTGTCTGCATTGGTGTTTATGTGTATGTGTTTGTGTGGGTGTGTGAGTTTGTGTGTATTAGTGTTACATTGTATGCTTGTGTGAGAGGGAATTGACAGATGAGACCTAGATTAGATGCCTCCCCGTCATGGGGTACTACATAGGCAAGCCTACACCTAGCGCCTTCTGTCAGTCTTCCACCGAGGCAACCACCAACACCTCTGACTCCCAGAGTATATGATAACATCTAGAATTCCAGGTATGATGCGGCCATGTCAGCGCCATATACCTTTGACGGTTGATTACGACTCACATTGGCACTTTCCTTGTCATACCTGTGCCGAGTATCGTTTCACGTGACTTGAAAGGGAATTATTTTGTGGGCCGATGTAACAGAGATACGGCCAGTTAATGGAGTTTTGATAAGATCACATGGCTTAGATGCTAATCTTTTTAATGGACAATTTGAATGCAACAGAGGGATTTAATTTTTTTTTTTGGAAAAAAAAATGACCTCAATGTTTGAAGCATAGAAACCGATTTTGACCGAAATCTACACGAGTTTGCTAGGTTGTCGCCATCTAGAGGGCCCTCCTCCACATTTGACCCGCCTTCGCAGAGGATTTCGTCCTGGAGAAAATTTGACGAGCCGATCTCGATTGTGAATTATGAAGGTAGTTGGGACCCTAAGTCAGGCAGATGAGATAAGTGAAATCCTTGTCACAGATTATGGGATAAGCTTAATACCATCACTGATCTCACAGCTTCAAGTATTATCTACAGATGTGATGCTTATCCCTATTGAAGGGCAGATATGAAGAATGTCTCGTTTGCTGTAGAGTATGCCATCTTAAGGGCCTGTGCATATTTAAAGAGACTAAATGTAATGATAGAATTACCTGTGTAATAGTAACCCTCATAGTAACAGCCAATGAGCTTTCTGCATTTCTGCCTGTTGCCATGGTGATTTTTATCATTTTTCTTATTTCATGAAGATTTATTTATCTATTCATTGTAGTCATTATTATTTTTTTTTTTTGGTACTGTGAGGCTTCGTGAGTTTTTCATAGTGTAGGGTCTCTGAATACTGTTAAACCAGAAATACACTGTATGGTGTGCGTAAAACTTATGCAAATTTTGCGAGGAACCAAGATTTGCGAAAGATTGTGTGCACACAATGTATTGAATACAAGTGGCAATTCGTGAAAATTGCATGCCGCGAAGAAGGCCATGGGCTCCAATCCGTAAAAGTTTCATGCCGCGAATGTTTCTGGTTTTAAAGTACCTGTGTACCTTTTCTCCCCTGTAACCTTTTACTGAATGCAGAGTGATGCACCCATCTCTGATTGTGGGTGGATTGTAATTTTCTGTACTTATCACAGATGATGAATCCACTGAGTTATGAATGTGAATGACATGGAGTGGCAATACCTATTACACACAGGTAATGGAAGAGCAAAGGTCATGTTAGGTCAAGGCTCCTGCATAGTCTGTCCATTCAGACTCTGCCTTTATTTTGTACCATCTGGCATGCACTGGTAATGTGCCAGTGGTTCTGCCAGTTGACTTGGATTGGATTAATTCCACACACATTGTAGAAGAGATGGGAAGATATTTAGCACAGTCAAGAAGAAGTAGCATTCAGACATTACTATCTAATTAGCTCTGATGAGAGGAAATATTGTGGGCTGGAAAACACAGGCTAAAGTGGGATGAGAGCATCGAGTTCAAGGAGTAACAGATGGGAGTGTTGGGAAAGCAAGGAGTTCTCCAGAAATGGGTCAGAACTCTCATAGGAAGACCCCATTTTGTTTTCCCACCGTCTACGTCTATTCTATCAGCATCACAGGATTCCATCTTGTTCAATTAGGCCTATTCCACCAACTTTTATGACTTCTTCCTCTTATCCTTTTCCTTGTTGTTCTGCCATTTTTCCTATGACAGCTATTGTCAACAATACTGCTATATTACATTTTCTTATTATGTGTAATTCTTCATTGCTGTCTTCGTTGTAATTTTTCTTGTCCTCGTCTTGTCTTGATCTTTTGTCTTCTCCCATATCCTTGCTTATTTCTGTCTTCTTTTCCTGTTCAGTCGTGAATGGAGTTACTCTCCCAAGTACGGTGGCAAGAGCAAGAGTCGTTAGATCCTGAGACAACTGTGTGAGGTTTCGAACACGTTTTTTGTCAAGACACCTGTTAAGTGATACTCTTGTTATTGGATTGGAAATGGAAATTTTGGTTTGTGGTTATAGAATGTGGTTATCCGGCCATTTATAGGCCCTATGCCCATTGCCCTCACCTGATATAGTGCCTACATAGTTATAAATGTGTTTCCTGCACTGCCCCTTCCTAAACTATGTGTATTGAAGTGTTGTCCCCCTCCCAAATACAATTCCATTGATGAAATTATATCAAAACTCAATGATACAGAAGAAAATTTGCACTGTGGTTTGGTTGGACAATGAGTAGGTTGTTGGTATAAGCTCATAATGCGCAAAGAATATACAAAGAAATTTGCAAGAAATGGTTTTTTTTTCCCCCTTTTCAAAGTTTTTCTAGTGCACTCTCCCGTTTTCACACTTCTTAGGGCAATGAGAACTCTTAGGTCGTAAGTATGAGCTCATGATGCCGAATAATATGCAAAGAATTTTGCAAGAAATGTTCCTCCCCCCCCCTCTAGTTTTTTCAGTGCCCACTCCCATTTTCATGCTTTTCAAGCTTAGTGTGTGGTGAATGCAGCGTGTACATTCTTGTCTCCTGAGTCATAGCCCTATGAGAGAGAAGGGAAAAGAGCAGCTTGGTTATGACAGCGATCAGCCTTTAGTAAAATCCATGGAGTTTGACAGGCTCTCCATTATTATCATCATTATTATCAGCAACCAGACAGCCTCTGATCCGTGACTGCCGAGACACAGGAGCTAGTCTTCTCTCAAGGCTTTCTGTTTGCAGACAATTGGGCATGTTGTGATATTAAGAAGGGGTGTGGTACCGACTTCAGATTGTGCTTGTGCCTTCGGCAATAAGTCGGTGTTGAAGCCTGCCATTTCTGAATGGTACATGAGCTCACCCAGACGGTATTGAAACCTAATTGAAAGCCTATTATAAAGTTGTTTTTTTTTAATTTTGTCAAGGCAGTCCTATATGGGTCAGAATTCCTTTGTTATCCCCCCCCCCAAAAAAAAAAAAAATACCCCACACCCCAATAGGTCTATGCTTTTAGTCTTTCATCTGCTCCATTATTTTCGTGCTTAATGCCATCGTCTGTGTGCCCTTGACTGTACCTTCATTTACTTTAAACGTTGTGGTGTACAATCATACTGGTGGCCGTTAATTTCAAACAGCTATTTTGCAGGTCATTGAATCTGTAGTTTATTTTGACTTCATGTATGTCTCGGGGCTGTATCCCCAAATATGTTGCGAGAAAATAGATAAGGTTAAGAAGAAAAGGAAAGGGAACTGTGGATCTAATATTTGAATGAATATACCATATAGGCCTACTATTATAAATGATATCAGTAATGATGATGATGGTTTAGATAGCCATGTTAATGACAAAATGAAATCAAGGTTTGTCATTGGTTCGTTTGAATCATTGTTTGCCTCAAACTAGGAAATCCCCAGATTTATTGAGGCCCATGTGTTAGGTTAATTGCTCCCATGTGCTCTACGTAATACTTGAAAGCATTCAAGGCCCATTCACATACAAGAGTTAATAGTATTTGGATTGCAATACAGAAATTTCATTTATGCCGAGTTGCTGTCCACACCTAGCAAAAACAAAAAACATAAAACAAAACAAAAACACCCTCACTCGGCTGCTAGTAAAGTACTATAAATCTCCCGACTTCTTGTGCTTAGATCATTATTTTCGGATGTGTGTGAACGGGCCTTCGGATATCAAGTAGTTTGCCGAGAACAGGTTGGTCAAAGGTTGTGTGAATGTCTTATCAGGACATAGGCATTCCATTACCTGGCTTTGATGATAAAATAGAAGATAATGCTCAACATCCACTGGAGATCGACAAGACAATTGATGATAGCAAATCACCTTGTCACATTTAGTTTGCCAGTACTAGGAAGGGGAAGAAAAGTATTCAGTGTATGTGTATGTATCTATCAAGGGTCATGTGGTTGCGGAGCACTTGTCAAAAGTACTTAATTTCTTTAATAAGTGGTTAAGTACACAAGTTTATTATGCTCGGTGAGGGATGATGTAGAGAAATGTGACTTGCATAACAAGGTTTCATATCAATGTGTGATACTGTATACGCTATAATTTTCGCGTACATAAATTTTCGCGAATTGCCGCTGTCACACATTTTCGCGAGTGGTTAAATTCGCGATTGGGGGACCAGAGAAAATATGAAGTGGCAAAGAAAGTGTGAATTTTCAACTTACTAGCAAATAAGAATGATACTAGTTATACACTGCATGAACAAAACTTACCAAACTCTGCGAACTAGTAAGTTAGAATTCAACATTTTTGAAGTGGTTAAGTCCATCGCGCTAGATTTCTGACGAGTGGTCCCCTTGCGATAATGCCAATGGATTGGCTCTCTACAGTATTCGTAAGTAGACGTGGACGTGCGTAAACAAGCTTAGCCAGTATGGTCTGTTCGGTAAGCCGTGACATGGTATACTAGTACTGAAATGTTCGTATCATCAAGGCAAGGGATTCATTTTGGAAGGTAATATTTTCGTGTGTTGTTAATTTCGCGAATAGCTCCCGAATCGCGAAATTCACGAAAATAAAACCCCCGCGAAATATATAGCGTATACAGTAACATATTCTCATCTGACTTTGTGTGACTTCCATTCCATTCTGTTGTCGATGCGGAGTGAGTACAGGTAGAGCTCTGTGACATTCCTTCCCTCATCTCCTCCCATCTTTCTTACTGCAACTAGTGCAAGCATGATCTGTGTGTTCCTGGAGAAGGTCACCATGGCGACCCACTAGAACACTGCATGTATTATGCTCTCACCATGGCATTTTTTCATGCACACATGAGTTCTGATATTGCTCGTTCTGGCAGGGGCTGCTTTGGTAGCAAAGGTCAAATATCCTGCTTGGGATTCTGTATGAATCCAGATTTCTTTACCACATCCGGATCAGCTTCAGGCTGAAATCTTGGTTGCTAGAACCCACCAGGCTTATGCTTGTGGAGGGATACTGGGTAGATCATTTGTTTTGTCCCCCAAATTAGTTTATGCTGTGATCACTCAAGCTGTATACCTAGGTATATGCCTATATGAGGCTTCGAGGTCAGAGCTTATTTTAGTCATGAAAGTTTGCAATGACTGAGACACCTTTCCTTTTGGGCATATTCCAATCTAAAACGTCTCGCAAAGTAACTCCCCAGGAATCGCTGGTGGACCACTGTGAAACTTGATCAAACACTTTTTTTTAATATTGGGCACACCTGGACCTGAAAAACTCACAGAGTAACTCCTAATGAAACACTGACAAAGTACCATGAAATTTGTACAAAAATCATCTACTAAGCTCCTCATTGCTATACTGTGAATACAGCAGTGGATTGTCTCTATAAGGTTCCCCCATTGAATTACAGTTCAAACATGGATGAATATGATGCACATACTGCTGGATAGCATGTTGTATTTCCCATTCTCTTGAGGTAACCAATAGGACCTATTTCAACTTGTCTGCTGTAGGGATGGCTACATTTTCTCATTTATGACTTTCATTGGCTTTTATTGCCAGTTGCTGTGAGCAGTAGATGTAAAAATTCAATGCTGATAACAATTTGAATATTCCATATTGCCTCATCAGTTTTGTTTTGTTTGTTTTTCAGTGGGAGTTCAATAGTAATTCAATATAGAAAGTCTATGTGAAAAGGGTATGAGTGTGCCTTCCTTCTCACGAATGGGATGCAAATGTTAAGCCACATATTTGCCATTGTGAGGTTTTATAGGTGGTGTCCAGTCTCTGGTAGTGGACGGGACCACTTTTGAGTGGCATGTGACCATGTCAGGGCCTGGAGTGACAGGCCGTAGGATGCAGCAGTCTGGCCAACTACTCGTGCAGAGTAGATCATCATGCTTCCATATTGTTTTATCTTCCCTACCCCCAGTCCTCCCTGATACTATAGGGAAAGGGGAGGGTACAAAGTTTGCCAGTTCAACATTTCTCATTTTCCCCATTCTGCCTGATTTATTTGTTACCCCTGGCATCTCCCACTTTCTGTTGCCATAGTGATTGCCTTCTGAAGTGTGCAGTCCACCATGCATGCAAACATACAGATATTTCAACTTCCTGCAAGCCAAAACAGCATGGTTCAAGAGCATTCAAAATTTTGAGTGTAGCAGGTTGGTAGATGCACCTCCCCTACCAACCCCCATCCTCCTCTGCCCCCTTTTAGGAGCTAATGAGGAGGCTCTCCCTTACCCCCTGGGTGTCAGGCTGTGAGCCTCCAATCTCTGCCTGTCAGTGGCTGTTTGTGTTGTGTGACCTCAAGTGACCCCAGCTTCATCGCTGGCATACTTCACTAGTGGATTAATGATGTGGCAATGAGTGGCATGCATGTGGTTTACTGGGTTGCCCTGTGAGCCTGTATTTTCCTCCAGTCCCTCTATCCAGCTGTGTGTGAAGGTCAAAGGTCAATTAACCACTTGCTCCAGACAGTAGTGTCTGTATGATGGCATGCATAGTGAAATGAGCTAGTCTTTCTCTCAGCATGCAGGACTAAGAAATCATTTTTATTCCAAATCAGGTGTATTTTTATTTGTTCCCTTTCTGTCTGTGTGCACTTTTGATGCCTTCATGCAGGATCTTTAACTTCTTTAATTTACAATGTACTTGTGTAGGCGTAATCTGTTAGATACTGTACTTTAAAACCATTTTTTTTTTTACTTTGCCAGGAGCCAAGATTTGCGAAATTTGTATGCATGTAAATATTCTTGTCTACACTATTTGCATATATTGAATGCTAGTGGTAATTTGCTAAAATTTCATGCTGCGAATATTTCTGGTTTTACACTATGTAGGCCTAGGTCCCTAAGCAGTCACTTTCATTAAATTATACTGCATTTTTCTTTTCCAGAGCTTTGAGATGCAGTGAGATCTACAGTAGCTTTTCATCCTGTCTACTGTCCAATTTTGCGCTGCTGTGGTTGCATCATCAAAGGTTATGGGTTTCTAAGTTTAGCTGAGGCAGATCCAACAACTCGCTTCCAAATCCGCCTGCACTATCACTGCTGGCCATTTCATTTTCCGTTTCCCTGAAATGCAATGAGTATTGACACATGCTCCCGCCCCAACATGCACGCCAATGTTATTTTCGTTTTTCAATCATGCGTGAATAGAAGGTTTTGCAAGATTCTGACTGTGACCACAGCCTACGACACTTTGTTACATTTCTGGGTTATCCAGAGGGTCGCAGTTGGGATGGAGAGGTTGGGGGGGGGGGGGGAGGGGAGGGGGGGGGGCTTAGGGAGGAGGGTATTGAGTCTTTCTCTTAGGTCTTCAGAAATTGGTATTTGGTTTCATATTATAGAGTGAATGTGATCCAGAAACGTCCAAGACAGCTCTCTAAACTAATACTGGCAGTCGACCGTGCCTTGACTACTTACTTCTTCTCTGTTGCACAAGCGTAGCAGCCTCGATCTTGCCAGTAGACTGAAATAGTAGAATCAGTTTGGTGCAATTGCAACATTAGAAACAATATATATGATACAGGAGTATTCTCAATTTGAGTTTTCAATGAGATTTAGGAGGGGAGTCGGATTTAGTTAAGTGGTTGTTTGAGCATTGTAGGTTTTATTGCTGGTTTGCTTCTTGTTTGAAAGAGTAGAAGTGTCAATAGGCAATGCTTGGAATACCAGAAGTTGTGGCCAGAAATGATCGTTGTCATGGATATCAAGAATAGGAGGCGTGGCTCTTTGCCCAGCCTCCCACACAGGCAAATACACCATTTGTATTGCAAGGTAGAATGTCTTTCTTCCCCCCCCCCCCCCCCCTTCACAATTTGTTACCAAGCTCTGCAACCTTGTGTCTTCAGCGTGCCTTTATTTTTTTGTGATATTTTCAGACTACTTTCCTGGGGAATAGCTTCTGTAAGAAATGCAATTGCCTTTAGGATGCTGTCTTTATATGCATATTATTATGTACGATACGTCCACCACTAACATACCTTGATGCATTTGTATGCATTATGTGGAGTGCAGCAAATGAAAACATGGGCATCCACTGCTTGAATGAGCAGTGAATGGAGCATAAAGAGGGGGGGGGGGGGGGGTGGGGTTGCCTAGAGGTCATTCCCATAAAGTGACCATTGTGGAGGATGGAGTCTTGATGACCAGGGCAGTGTTGACATTCCAGGGTATTAAATCCAAGAGGGTTGATCATCACACAAATTCTCAAGTAGTTGATGTGTTTGCTTTTGGATTAATCACACCCACCATTTTAGGATGATTCCTGTCTCCTCCCACTAGCCCATCCCTGATAGTAAAATTCTCTGTGTAGGCCTATTTTATATATTTTATATAATCCAACAAATGGTAGATATGCTCCAGAAGGAGTCTATTCTACCACAGTTTTGAAATCTCTTTATGATGACAATCTAACCTCTGTGGAATAGGCCTTATATGCTAGGGTGCAACAGGATGTTATGAATTCCACTGTCATTCTTACAATGCTACTAGAATGACAGAATTGAAGGTCTCTTTTAGGAAAATATCTTTATGTTGTCTATGATGTTATGCCACAATGTGTTGTAGGCTTGAATTTTATGAGATGTGAGTAGTTAATACAACCATTTGAAAAAGTTCTTACATTCTTTTTGATTTTGTCACTGGGACAAGTTTGAATGTAAAGCGCATTGATCAGTGTATTGGGAATGCACCATAAAAAGACTTTGTTATTATTATCATTATTAGTTTGTCACACAGAATAGTGGCTGCTTAGTGTCACTGTCTACTTCATGTGTCCAGTCAGTAGGCCTATACCACCAAGTAACAAAAAATATTAATGTTGTGTACTTTATAATACCAGGATGATATCGTAGGGAGTGGAGCATTAACCCCATACCACCAGGCTCTGATCCCCCCCCTACAATTACCCTTCCTTCCAACACCATGCACATGGCAGGGGGTGGAACCCTGCGAAGATTTGCTGTGAGGAATCTCGGGCCGGGGCGCGAGAGATAGATGACTCACGATAATGGCAAATGATAGCTGGTGACGAATGCAAAAATCCGAGCCATATCTCAGTTGCATACGCAAGGATGAGATCATATTCAATTCCATCTTATCCGGAGGGGCAGACTGAGTGGCTACAGTTCAGTAAGAGGATGCCCCCTCGTCACCAGTGTTTGTTTTAGAGGGATCAACCCCTGTCACCACTATAGAGACTGCCTCGAAGAGAAAAGTTTGATATTGTGTAATTATCTCGCTCCAGGCAGAAATTATCCAGTACCATAGGCTGACTGTGTCGGTAGAGGCAATGTTTATTTATATCATTGGGTGAATCTGGTAACGGACATACTATGCTTTAACCCGTCGAAGACTAGTCCTGTGTGTACTCGGGCAGGTGTCTATAGTAATTGGGTGTTGTAGCAAAATCAGCCCGTCATCAACGGGTTAAATGAAAAGAACATGAAGATTTTTTTTTTGTCGTTATTATCTTTATTATCAGCGATGTCAGTGCAATGACACCTTAGTGCAAATTTATCGTACGAGGAGACTGAAGGTCTGTGACTTGCACAGATAGATTGTGAATGGTACTTTTAGAGGGCATTCGGGTTGAATGCAATTATTGCATAGAATATCAGCATTGTTGGATATTTTGATGACGATTGAATTCCTGTGCACTTAAATGAAGCCAATTTTGCTTCGGGCCTAACATTGAAACAAGTTAATTGGCAAGTGTTTAGTCATCCATTGGCTCTTCTTCCTGCTTTCTTTCGTATTCTTTGCATGGTGGAGATTGAGTCTGAGTCTGCGAGTGGATCAAACAATGCTGCCATGTTGGAATATATTCTGTTGCAGATCAAAGGCTTGCATACTTGTACTCAATGATTGTAGGCACTGGTAGGAAGCCTTCAAAGTGGGCTTTTAGAAGTAGCCTTCGTAATGTCCTCCATCTTTTTAAAATGAATGTTACTCATGTTAGGAGAGGGGCTAATCTGGTTTGACAGTATGCTCCAGTTGAAATGCATATCTCTGTTCTGGTCTATTCTTCACAAGGGAATGTTATGCTCCGGTCCATTTACATGCATGAGTGTCTTCGTTCTGTCCTTTCTTTCTTTTTTTCCCCAGAGGGAGGAAGCTAGGAGAATTCAATAGTTTGATTAATAACCTTTCTTCTCTGATATATAGGGGCACCATGGACAGTTTGGAGATCTGTCTATGGATCCCCCTCCCCCACTTTCCCCTACATATTTCATGGAGCTAGGTGTTTTGTGAGCTCTGACCAACATACCAGTCTGCATGTGGGCTGTAAATCAAAAGATGAATGAGGCAGCATGGAATCGCTGTGACGGTCGCATTGACATTTGGAATGTGAAAAATCAGTGGCCCTTGGAACAAAATGTGTGTTGTTTTTCATTCCAGATATGACATTCTCAGTACTCTCTGCCAAGTTTGTGCAGTTATGCATTTGATTCCAAAATTTCTGATCTGAATGTTGGCCTTTTCTAGAGTTCAGTGGATTGAGCCATTAATCACTTTAGTTGCCTTCTCAAAGTCCATTTGATTTATTTTTCCATGAAGTTCACCAAACTCTCAAGATTTAGTAGGTAAAGGAGTGAATTATGTAAGTGTGTCAACCTGTGATAGAAATTATTAGTCAAAGCCTAAACTCTATCAGATATGATTTTAAAATGTCTGGACAGTTAGACAACAATAATGGTATAAAGAATCGCATTTCAAAGTCTTTTTGATAACAAGAAGGAAAGTTTGGTAAGTTACCCTGTAAGAATGTAAATCATGCAACTTGAAAAAGTCATCTTTGTTAAGGTGTCTTTGACATGACTTTTGGATAGAATAGGCAATTTTTTGATATTTCATAATAATAATGCTATTGATTCATAGAATTTAGCTATTCTTGAGACTTATGGGAGTTGATTCCATCACAAATGATGTGTTTCAATGTGAGATAAGCAAATGAGATTTTATGTGCAAGTGGTATCACAGACTTGTGAACGATTAATCAGTTGTATTGACGACCATGCAGTGTTCAATGTTTGATGTGTGACCAACATGAAACTAAAAGTACCTTTGATTTTTGTGGGACTTTGACTAATTTGTGGCTTGGCTTTCACAGAAATCACTCCCAAAGTATTCATTCCTTTTTGTTGAGGTAAATTTTCATGTCAATAGTGATGTTATCTGTGGAATGTTGAATGGGAGCATTTTTGTGGCATGACTGTGCCCGTTGATTTACCCAGGCAACTGTGGCCGCATATGACAGCAGTTGCCTCATTTCTTACCTTGGTTGCCGTGGTAGTGGTGGTGGGTTCTTATTTACTCCACCCAGGAAACTTGAATGTTTTTTTCCCCAAGACCGAGGTCTGGTCCTATGAAACATGGGAGGGCATTGTGCAAAGTGAAACCGAACGACTCTGGAATGTTTGGAGTCAAGTTTGAGCACCCAGACTGTTTGATGTCTGGCGTAGTCTCAGCCCACCAGCACCCTGTCTTTAATGTTTAATAGACAGTTCTATTTAAATTTACAGATGTTTTTTAATAGTGAAAAACACATTACAAAAACTTGGCTCTGAATATGACATTGTTTGTGAGAGGAAGGAAATGTAATGATTATAACTGTCATTCTCCTTTTATTGCTTGCGTAGTAACTTCAATCATGTGTCGCTTTCAAAAGGGTTTCATTACTGTACTGAAAATAAGAGTGGGGAAAAAGAGAGACTGCATTCAAATTTCACCCAAGTTTGGACTCTGGAGATTACTTTAGAGGAAAAGTTTCTAACTTGTTATAGTGTAATATTTGTGAGCATGTCATCTTGTAGATGAGGGTATTCATAGAATGTAGTGTGCATCACTCCTTTGTATATCAATGGACAAGTAAGAATAAGTTATTCAGAACTTATATCACATTGTTCACACAGGGGATAAACATACACCACATGTAGCTGTTCTCAGGCTTTTGCCAAGGTCATTATCAGAATTTTGAATTTCCAATCAAATTATCTCTCTCGTGTTCCTTCTGGAGAAATTCTATAATGAACACAAATGACTGACATCGCCCTGAAAAAAGTCCCTCGCTTGAGAATGAGATGTGGATTCTTCCAAGCAGTGCCTTTCTTGGGGTGACTCACCCCATACCTTTACAGTGAATAATGGGAGGACAGCCGCATGATCGCAGACGGATCCACGCTAGCCCCATACTGGGCCTGCACCGGTATTATAGACCTGCCTTGTAGCATTAGGAGAAACAGACCTCTCGGAACCTACAACCATTGTCTGCTTTCATGCGTGCAACCATTGTACACTCCCCAAATCACAATTACAGTAATCAATACACTGGCTGCATGCTCACCTTTTTTTTCCCTCTACTTTTTTTTTTCCTCTTCTTTCTTCCAGTCAAACTAAGGCAGGGTATACATGTAGCAACAAGGTCTGTCTGCTCCATACAATACTAAATTCTGCCCTTAACCCAATTTTTATGTGTGATTTTGTGCTGGTTTTATAAGTGTATTGTTATGAATATTCTTCCATAAAACTGGCCTTGAAGGTTAAATGGGCCAGCGGGTATGATTTTATGTGTGTGTGTGTGTGTGTGTGTGTGTGTGTGTGTGTGTGTGTGTTTGTGTGTGTTTTGTGTTTTGATGCATGTATTTAGTGATAGTCTGATGTTGTCCTTGTGGATTCTGCACCAATCTGCTTGGACCAGTGGTATATAATAGTACGCAGTGTTGGGCTGGTACGAGGTGTTTCCCCCCCCACGAAACTAAATGGGTGGGGCAGTGAGTAGCCAGACACAGGAGGGTAAGGTTTCATGGGGAGCGGTTGAAACACAGTGATGTCTTGGAGATTGGGCAAGGCTTCTACCTCCCCCCCCCCCCCCCCCCCATAAGAATCCAAGCATACAAAGTATGTATCTCCCCTCTCACGTTGTGTGTATGTGGATGACATTTCTGAATATAGTAAAAGTTTTACATTGAGAGAACTATTGTAATGACAGTGCTGCTCTTCATGTTTTTACGTAATCTGAATAGATAATAACATTTTCAACCACAGATGCGAGCCTTTTCAAATATGCCTCATTTGTGCCAGATATCTTTGTTTTGCATACATGGGTATATGGAAACATAATATTAATAGGGGTGCAGGTATGATCAGATACAGCAGAATGAAATATAGTAGATGAATGAGTTATACTTTCTTTCTTCAGGAGTGATTTAATATAAACATGTATATTTGCGATTGAGAATCTTGAAAACAATTGCGATCTACGTAGTCACATAATGAAGATAGGATTTGAGAGAAAAATGACAGATGAAAAACTCAGAGAGGTCAATTCATATGAGTGTGTACCGATGCAGGTGTTTTGGGTAGCAGTGTAATGTGTGCAATTTGTACACGGACAGTTACAGTACAAACTTAGCAGGCAGGCACTGTCAGTGTCAAGTTTGTGAGGATCTATCCAAAAGAGAGAATTGAAGGGGGAAAAAAAAACAGCAGCATCAGGAGAAGTGGTCCATGAAGGCGGAAAGACGGGGTCTAGATCGTGAAAATCCTCTTAGGATTCAAATGAGATTACAAGCCCACCGTTTCCGTGCCCCCCTCCGGAGGCACTCTTTAGGATGTGGAGAGGAGTAGGGGTCTGGCAGGGATGAACCCCTGTGGAACCAGCAGCTTGGAGTCTTTAATTTGTATCAAACTTCTGAGTGTTGGTACTGCATGCACCTAGACAAGGATGATCATGATTGAATTATCAGGTTTTCATATATTAAAAAAGAAGAAAGCATAGAGAACAACTTTAAGTCATGCGCATATGATTAAAAATTGTAATTGAAATTCTAGAAATGATTTCTTGCACATTATTATCAGAATATATGTATTTTTCAAATGACCAACACAAGGGAGTTATTCACGGATAATTGAAGTTCCTCTCCCCATGTTGTTCTTACCATAAGTTACTAGAGAGTTCTCAGAGAAATATATCTAATATGCATATAGGCCCATATTTTATGACCATGAAATAAATAATGATATGTAGATGAAAGCCACAAGTTCAATGCAGATGCTTTGTGCACATATTTTCAGACTTATTTTAATACTGATGACGCTGGGAGGTAATACTCATCACTGTGTTAGATTGGACCTAACAATTATGATGTCAGTGGAAAGGGACTACATATCATATACTCTAGCTATTTTTGTCCAGGCAGGAATTCGGCTGAGGAATACGCAGTTAACATATGGGTACCTGTCAACAAACTGTTTTCAGGCATTCCAAACTGTCCCTTTGTAGCATTGCCATCAAAACTCTTGGCCGAGATGATATTTGTCCTCTATGATTAGAATCAGGCCGCAATACCTTGAATTTTTTCAGATTCCAGGGGTTCGGACCGACTACCATGTCGTCGAGCAAACAGTCCAAAGAAGAAAGAGGCATGACAAGTGGACACGCAGTGAAATGTGGTCTTAGGGTGACCTCTCTGCAACCTTTTCTTTTTTTATTCATGCATGTTTAGGATCATGAATTCCTGTTGCAGTCCAAGTGACATAAACAATATTGTTTGTAAACAAACACTGGAAACCTCATGTTTGTTTAGTTTCTTTTGGCTCCATCTGGAGATGTGCATCAGACCAGTGCAATTAAGGGAAGTCGGAATACAAGAAAATCGAAGACTTCCAAAACAAATTACATCAGAGAGGAAGAGAAGGGCAACAACCTGGAGTTGGGTTTATGCTTTGCTGTGATGTTAACAGAAGTGACGTTAACATTGCAAACAAGAGTCAGTAATGGATTGAGATCAGTGGAAGGAAAGAAGAATATCACATGTACATTTGCCCCAAGCAATACAGGCTGTAGTATCTGCATTTTAGTCAGTGATATCTGACAGCTTATTTATCCCTTTGGGTACCAATTGGCACAGGAAACCAGTAACATTGTACATACTGTCCAAAGTCCCTGGCGCAGAAAGGGTTAAGATTGCTGCAATCAACTTGACAACTCAAACTTCCTCAAACTTGAAATGGAGAGCTTTAAGAAAATCTAAAGATATAGATTTAATTGAGCACCTTACCTTGAGATAACATACTTCAAAAAGATATTTTTTGAACGCCTTGATAGGGACTAGACTACCTTGCTGTGCTATTTAGATTAAAATCACCCCATTCAGTGAGCCTGTACTATTTGCACTGCTGGGTGGCTTACTTTAGGGAAAGATCCATTGTGTATTTCCTGGTAACTTTATGCGGTAATGGTGTTTTAGCACGCACTTGCTGTTTGGTCCTATTGCTTTAGCGTTTGCCCTCAAATGTCGGTGCCACTATTAACGTTGCCTTGCCTTTATACAACTTCACAATAGCATTGTTGAGAATGTGTTGTGATTGGGAATATTAGATCCAGAACTGGTCATACCTCATTGCTCAACTGTATGAGTATTTGATACTCGGTGCCTGGGACAATTAAAAGACAAGTCCTAAACTAACCAGAGCTAAACTCTGCAAGTTTGAGTGGTATTTTAATGCCAGAAAAGCTTTGAAAATTGCTGCAAATGCGATTATTCAAGTGTGATAAATCATACGGTCCATGTGCAGCTGTGTCATCGGTAAGCAGCCAGCAAAATAGGTACCAAAAGAGGTACTGCAATTTTCTTTTGTGTGTTTGCACGGCAGCTTATGTCTCTCGCAGATATACAATTACTTTTTTGTGTGTGTCGATCAGCTAGCACTTTTTACTTCTTTACTCTTCAAAAAACAAGCCAAAGTTCCTACTTCTTTTTTTTCCTCTGTAAAAGCAGGTGAGACTACTGTAGGTGCGCACCATAGTAATTGGGCAATATGTGTACCAGATGCAGTTGTAACCGCAATAAATCATTTGTTTATCAGCAGGTATTTATGAGTCGTCCGAACATCATTTAATGACAAATTCTCATTCAAAATGTCTGTGGCGTAGGAATTCTGCAATGCAGTGATCACGAAGTATGTGTGGTGAGAATGTGTGATGGCAGAGGGCCAGATACTGAAAGGCACAGATTTTGTGAACGTAAGCTCAAAAAATCTGTGCGTAATGACCATTTAGTCACATTTCGCTGAACAACACGATTGTTCCGAGTCGAGACTTCACTGGTTACCAGCCAGGCGAAGCATTCCTGTACTCCGAAAATATTTGAATGCTCCAAGATTTTTCGTAAACAAAGGTGGACCATGGTGTTTTCCGATATGGTGAGATGTCTCTTTTGTGTTATCATGAAATCTTCCGAAGAGTCAGAAAAGTATCATTGCTGGTATACGTCTCTCTTTATGAGACATAAAGTGTGGTTAATGTTTTGCTCCAGCGGTTGTTGATAGTAATGTGGTTAAGGTATTGTCATAATGATATGCAAAAAATGTGCTTTTGAATGAATTCCCGAAGAGTATATTAAGCATTTTGTCATGGGCATATTATGGATCGGCAAAAGAAAGGGCAGCGAACTTTGTCTATCCACAGTCATGGCAGAGATGAGTTTCCTTTTGTTTTTGTTTTTGTTTTGTTCCTGAAAGCAGTGAACAGGTGGAAAAGTCGAGAAGGGGCAAGAGAGAGAGAAAGAGAGAGAGAGGGAGAGATAGACTCTACATATCTGTATAGCAGTCTACTACCAGAAGACAGCATGACTAAGGCACTTCCTGTCTAAAGGACTCCTTACTGCGAAAGGCTGCTGTATAGTTGACTACTTACGTAGAAACAATCCTGGTTCCCCATGTTGTACATCTGATAAGGGCGATGGTGAGGCATTGTGCCTCCAGAGAACAATAGGAGGATCGCATTCCACGCATTCCTGGGGGCATTCTGCTATTTACTCACTGTTCTAGTCTAGCAGGCGCATCCATTGATCTGCCTTTTGTGTGAAGTCATTCAACGATGTTGTTGGGGGTATTGAGAGTGATGGTGGGGGGGGGGGGGGGGGGGGTTGGGGAGGGAGAGGGGGGTCATAGTATCGAGAAAGAGATTCAGAAATAAGGTGGGTGGGGCTGCATTGTAACAAAAAAAAGTATGTTTCAATATTTCTAGCCCTTTCTACAGTCTAATATTTGCTGTGAAAGTGGAAAATAATAATTGTTGTTTGTGGTTTTTTTTCATAATGGGGGGGGGGGGGGGACAGGGAAGGAGATGAGCATGATGGGTGGGTGGTTGTGATTTCTAATAGTGAATTATATATAGAACAACTTCTTTGTTGTGGAGATTAGTATGAAGGCCAGTGGCGTCTTTCTTTTAGTGGCGTCTAAAGTAGTCATGTATGAATAGGGGTGAGCGCTGGGTCACATGATCAGGTGCACTGGTCGTAATGTGTCCTCATCAATCACAAACAGCACGACCCAGGAGATATGTTCCATCATCTAGGCAAAGTGCTCCGCAGATCATAGATATACACCCACACACATACAGACAATCTTCGACTCAGTTATGGTCAGTCTAAAAACAGAGCTTCATATGATATTAGAGGATTGGGGGAGGGGATGGATAGAGTATAAAAGAAAAATGTTTGCCTACCCTTGTATATAATTATACATGTTTGATGTTTTTATGATTGTTTTCTTAGGGAGTGGTTGTCACATTTTTTGAAACAGTTTTTTAACCTCAGAGTAGTGCTTTCATTATTTCTGTGTATATGAAAAGGATTTAAGTTTAATTGCTATAATGCAGTTTGTTTGTTCAAGATTGTTTATCTTTTGTTATTTTGTTTTGGGGAGGGGTTAGAGGAGATGATTTTCTTTATGATATTGTAGCATGTGGAGGAATTCTAATAGGTTAGGGAGTGTTGTTTATGGGCTCTTAGGGGAGCATAATGTAAGGGAGCTGTTGAAGTAGTAAAGTTTCGTCAGTGAGCACGCCTGCCGTATCGGTGCTGCAGAAATCAACATGTTGTGGAAGAGGTACTGGATTCTTCTGCGGTAGAGAGCTGCTGAATATGTGGAGGAGTCATAGGACAAAAAGTAAACAGGAGAATGCAAACAATCTTGAAGGATTCTGGGTATGATAGCTACCCTTCGATGTTTGTTGAGCCAATAAAAAATGCACACATTATGTAACTGATTGTATCAGTGACTGTAAGTGACCGCTGCAGGTAAACAAGAGGGCAGCCCTGTTGTATATCAGTCTTGCTGGTTAGAGGCGAAAACAAAGTCCAACTAGATAGGAGAATGGACTCAAGTTGAAGATTGTTTGTCAACTGCAATGGCAAATATTACATGGAAGCCACCTGCAAACTACCAAACGTGTGATCTAGATTCGTACATCAAAATGGTTTCGCATTTTTTGGTTGTATTATAATCCATGCCGGACCTGTAAACCTGTGTATGATTTAAGAGAATGAAACCCAAATATTATGTGAATTGATTGGATGCAGCAATATTAGTATCCTGATACCTCAGTGAAGTTTGAGAAAAATCAGACTATCCATTGAAAAGTTACAAATTTTTGGAGTTTTGGTGCAGCCATTACTGGATGAGAAGACTGCAACACTTAGTGACATCATGTATGGACAACAATAAAATATAAAGTAAATTCAACATATTTTCAATTTTCTAGCATAATGAAAGAGCACTATACTTACCTGTTTCGGAAAGCAGGGGGAATTATATTCCCTTTTAACTTATGTCAGTAACAAGTTGAGGGAATGTGAACTTTCATTAAAAGAGCAAAACAAAACTGGAATTCTCTCATGGTGTGTTTTGGTTGTGTGCTTCTTGCCTTTTGAATAATACAGTATGGCACAGAACTATTTCATGCTTGGAAGATTTGCATAAACAAACATTCATATATCTACTATACACTGTTACCAGTTCACTGAAAGTTTGTAGGAAGTTATGTTGCAAGAACGTATCTAGGGTACCCCCCCCCCCCCCCCCCCCCACACACACACAAAAAAAAAAAAGAAAAAGAAAAAAGGCCTGAATGCGTGAAGGTGCAGAAATGTGCCGAACAAACATATGACCTTTATACATCCTGTCAGTAGCATTCTAAAACAGAAATCACTTCCGTCATATCTTCCATCCCCCCCCCCTCCAGTTCCTGTTTTGTGATTTTGAGTTTACTGAACATTGGGCATGATTGAAACATTATCAAACCACTGGGGCTTTTCTACTGCCCTAGCCTTCCTCTCTGGTTTTGTTGCACAGGGGTTTGCGGCTTTTGATGTCATATTGAAGTACATGATGAGTATCCTTTTAAAATGATTTGTTGACTGGCAGGAAAAAACATCTATAGACACATGAGCACAACCTGAAATGGCCCTGTTGGTACCTTGTTCTAGGTCGTCACTATGTCGACCTCAGGAACTTGAGCCTATCATGTTGAAGAGTATGTCAAAGTGCAGATTGATATTGCCAAAGCCAAATTTGTCATGGTAACAGTGTGTGACAGCTCTTCATTCAGTCCCCATGGAAACCAAAGTGTGCAGGCGATGATTAGTCGTGATGGCAACTTCAAAACAGCTGTCAAGTTCTCTTTTAATGGCTGTTACATTTGAAACTGTGACAGTTGTAAAGAGGCTGGAAAGATCGACTAGTTCTTAAGCATATACCCTTTGAAAGAAGAACTGTACAATCATGTATATGTGCATTTTCATGGACTTTAGTGGGAGATTATGCGGCAATCAGAATTTTCTGTGAAATGTGTCGCTTTTGTTATCATCGGTTTTTGCTGAAAAGTCATGATGTTAGCCTGGGAGAGATTAAGTGCAGATATAGCCCTACAGGTCTCTATCACAAAAGAATAAATTGTCTAGTTTGTACATTTGTGTGTGTGTGTGAATATATTTGTTTGTGTGTAGTAATGCTTCTTTATGTGGATATGTTGGTATGTGTACAATTTCCCTATGATACATGTATGCATATTAGCAAAAGCTGCCTTCTTGCATGAAAGATAGGTCAAAATCATATCTTTATATAATTTTTCATTTTACAGGATGAAAAATATGTGAAAAAGAATTTGTGTGTATGTAATAGATAACTGTACTAATAATATTTGAATCGAAAGGAAATAAATATCATGGGAAAGAAAGTGTACGTACATATGTAAGTGTGTGTGTGTGTGTGTGCGCGCATAGGAATATTATCCTGTCCAGCTTATGATATTACATTTGTATCATATAAATGGTAAATTAATAAAAGATTATCGAAATAAAAAAGAATATCACAGTCTATGGCCATGCAAAGAGAGAGAAAGAGGGAGATAGATCCTGGAGAATAGGTCACTGAGTGATAGAGGGCAGAACCATTACGTGGCTAGGAAGCCGTACGGAAGCATTCAACTCGGGGAAGGAAGTCCCCGGTATTGGGCTAGATTACACATTCGTAAACAATTTACCTCATGCTGGGCCGGTAATACGCCGGTGGGACAGAGGAGAGCTTTTCCTTTGCTCCATCTGCAGCAAGGCGCACGTCAGTAGTCGGGGCGCGACGACTTAAGGCCGAAATTATGCCGCTGCCCACTCTTTCCGATGACAAATCCGTTGCATTCATGTTCTCACAGAGCCTGCTATACCCCCATGTGAATGCACAGATTCAAGCACACACATGCACACATTCAGACATAGATACAGACACACTCACACACACGGACACAAACAGACAGAAAGACACAGGCACACATCATTACTATTTGTGTAACTCCTTTGATTCTAACTTTTTTGTAGTTGTTGAACAGGTCGACACTTGTTTAAAGAAAACCAGGCATCAATAACTGTAGCAGTGAAAGAATTTCCCTTAGCTGAACAATAATGACAATCCTCTCATGTTAATAAAATGAAATTATCCAAGAAACCATATTTCTCTTTCACTTCTACTTACTTATAAAATGTCATTGTAAGATTGAGTTTACCCAACCCATGCTCTCAAGGCACTCATGATCAATTGACCAGTACTGCAATAAATTTCTTTGAGAGACCTATACAGTGTAGCTTTCACCGTTCAGAAGATTTTTCATACCTTTCCATAAAACTTATGAAAGAGAAAGTCATAATTCATGCATTTTTATGTGTGTGTGCGTGTGTGAAGACAATACTTATGATTGTGATATATTTTTCTTTCTATCTTTTCTCTTCTGTTCTACACAGATCGTGAGGACCAAGCCATCCTCTGCACGTAAGTATAGGCATAGCCCTGGGTTCCTTCACGCCGTGTTGTAGGTCGACCAGGAAGTGATATGGGTGTGTCCGCTCCAGTGGTGGTACAGTACAGTGGTGGAAGTCACACGCACACACAGGAGGTCCCATGGTTGTCTTGCCTGGCCTGTAGCTTATTGGACTGGGTGGACAGTGGTTGTCTTAGGGGCAGATTTCACATAGGGGACTTTGCTTCACACCTTTTAAACATTCGAGATACTGTCACCATATTTTACTCGGCCATCACTTACATCATCCCTTCTTTGAAGCTCTAATCAAAGCGACGTGAAGCAGAATATAAAGAATATAGATTTCTGTCAGATGTTTTGACCATTCATTTGAGCGATTCTCTATATATGAATGTCTTATACTGTACATCTAAATAGAAGTAAACCTCCAAATACATGATGCAAAAGAATGGTTTGTGCTGTTCATCAGATCCTTAGAGACACATGGCTGTTTATATTAGAGCATCCCTGTTTTAAGTCTGGTGGTGGGGGGAGGGGAACAGCTTGCTCTGAGCAACAACAAAAAAAAGAAGAAAAAAGAAAAAAGTTGTTTTCTCATCGCACGATAATGATCCATATGAAACCAATATGATGAGGTCTGCAATAGCTGACACATGTTCCCCAATTTGAGATGATACGGGGGAAGGACAAGGTGGGGTCTTGTGCGTGTGGCTTGGAGGTGCAAACGCTCCGCGTGAGGTGACCCATCGGACAGCCTTTTTTCCTGCCTCAAGAAATTGAGGGATCAGTTGTCGGTCTTCTCTGACTTAGTCCCTACCCCCATCAGTGAAGACCTAAATTTGCCTTCGGAATAATCAACAGAAGTAACAGAGTAGCATGAGGAATTTCATTCCATTTCATTTTTGTTGATGTTGTAATGAAAAAGATAATGTTGACGATAATGATGATGATAATATTGATGATAACAGTAATGACAGTAATAATGTTAATACTAGTAATGATAATGATGATTATGATGATAATGATAATAATGGTTATACTTACAATAATAACAACAAAATGTACAAATACATATGTTTTTTTTTTTTTTTGATTGGACAAATAACCTGGTACAAAGAAAGGGTTATAGATATAAAACAAAAAACATCAGGTGTGATCACTGTAGTGTAACAAATTGGCACTATGTGCTGTCCAATTTTTTCCTGCTGTTCCGTTCTGTTGTAACATTTACCATACAAATGTATGATGGATTGTCTGAAGCTAAGTGAGCCTATAATTATATCATTCCTTCATGAACCTTGCAACAACGGCAGGTGGTTTGTACCTTTAAAGAAGGGAGTAGGCCCCATTCACATGGAGAAAATAGAACCAGTTTCACATCTCTCTGCTGTACTATGTGGAAGTTTCATCTGACATTGACGCATTGCTCTTCCTAGGCTAAATGTAACTCAACTACATGAAGGAAAGGTACACATATGTATTGATATCATGCGAAAATGATAGTTTCTCTTTCTAGCAATTTAATTTCTCTCTTGACAAGGCCCTGATGTAACTCCCAGAGAACTCAAATCTAGACGGGCTTCAATTAAGCCAGAGATCGATACCAAGTCCTCTGATTATTTCCATCAGTGACGGCATATTATAGAGAAGCATGTCACAGCTAATTGTAAGCTTGTTAGTTGTAGCAAGACTGGTACGTAGGGTTTCCTCATTTGTCTCCTTTGTAGAGATGTTCACCCCTCCCCCCCCCCCCCCCCCCCAACATTGCTTGGTATGTGCTTCGTACGTGCAAAGTAGAATAACTTGCAAGAAAAAGAAAAGGTTGATTGTAATAGTAGTGATGCAAGATATAGTAATGATAATAACAAACAACAATAATGTCAGTAATATAATAATGATGATGATTCTAAAAGTTATATCAATGAGTGTAATGATAATGATGACAACAATAAGAATAACAAGTGTTAGATGATCTCATTGTTAGAGAGTACTGTAAAAGTGGAAATTTTTGCGCATTTTGCGCAACCAGAAACCAGCGCGAAAATAAAAGCATGCAAATATTTTTGCTTGCCATATGTTCTTGTGCGTGATGTCTTGATTCCGTGGAATTAAAAAGACGCGAACCTCTTCTTACCCGGCCAATCGCGAAAAATTAGTTGCACGAAAATATCCACTTTTACAGTACTGACAAATAGTGATAATAATACCCTGCAGATGATAATGTACCTGAAGTTGGCAAACCCCAAAGTACGAAATGTTATTTTCAAAATTATATCAATGATGTCAGTGCCACACCTTCATTTTGATACTACGTGTATCTTTGGAGTAGTCTGACCTCATGCTAGATCTCGATTTGGCCGCAAAGTAAATTTCTAGCATTGTTTCCCCCGAGTACAAGCAAGTTGTTCGCATGAATGAAGTCACCAGTGCTCTGTCAGATAGTCCTTTGATAACATTCATTGTTCCACCCCCAAGTGACCAAACCTTGACATGTTCCTACCATTGTAATATTGGATATATTAAAATTGCTGTGTCCTTTTTCTTTTATAAAGAATTAAAATAAAAGCAGCATCATGGAGATCATAATGACTGTGGCAGACTATAAATATACATTCCCCCCCCCCCCCCCACGATTTTGTATCAAAAGTTTCAGCCAGTGCTCTGATAATGGATGGGTTAAATTATGTTTTATGTTTCCAGTCAGACCTAAATTGTGAACAGAGTGATGATATTTGTCACTTCTAGCTGGAAAGAGATAAATAGGAAGAGATGATATGATAGTGGTAGAGTAACTAAAAACACATGTTTGCAAGACTTGTGTGGCCCGACGTTCCTATGAGTACTAGTGCCATGTAAGCAATGCCTGGGCCCTTGGTAAAATCTTTGTTATTGAATCACAAGTGTAAAGATATTACTAACAACACACGTCAGAGTGTGAAACTCACACTTCAAATGTTTATTATGATAAATAAGGAGTTTGCTGCCCTTAAGATGGGGTGAAAAGTAAGTGTGAAGAAAAACAAAAAAGATTACAGGCAGATAGGGAATGGAAGCTCGATTCATTGAGAGAAAAAGCATGGAGTGCAAAGATGATTTTTCCCGATTTTTATTTTCCATTGTTTTTTCTAGTTCTTGTTTTTGTTTCTATTTTTTCTTGTAGTTTTACATTTTGTAAGTATGATAGTTACAGGTTGAAATGTATCCGCAGGCAAGCCTAGACCCCTTACTGTGTTGAGATATACCAGACTGTCAGACATCTTGGGGTAAAGGATGTGGCAAGGATCTCAGCTGGGAAGGGAGTGGTTTTACTTTCAGGGGTTTTTTTTTTTCTTCCTTTCTTTTTCAAAGAGTGTATTTCTGTAAGAGCCATGGTTTCACTATACCAAGTATTCTTGTTATGTCATTTGATTTATATTTAGCACACACATTATATGCATATAAACACACATACTAATTTTGTGGGAAGTAATACGAATCTGAATTATTTTAGATGTTTCCTTTTTTATCTTGTTTGGAGACACTGATACAGATCAGTTAGGATAGGGGGATGGGGTGACAGAGAGTTGAAAGACTTAAGTTTTATATATTTATTTATTTATTTATTTATTTATTTATTTACTTACTTATTTATGTATTTATTCATGTATTTATTTGTTTGTTAACTATTATTGTTATTGTCATTATTGTTATTATTATTGTTATTATTATTATTGTTATTATTGTTATTATTATTATTATTATTATTATTATTATTATTATTATTATTATTATTATTATCATTATTATCATCAGAACTATTTTCTTGTGTGCTGAACTGAGTTTGTAATAATCACAAAATTAGTTGTAATTCTATACTTTGAAAGAGTAAGGTTTGCACGCCACCAAACCTATCAAGAAAACAAAAATGAAAGTCATTTGTGAAGGGAAATCTCTTTGGACTTCTGCAACTGTCCCCAACCACAGTAAAAACTTTTTTTGGGCAGAAGGTGAATGAAACTTGGCACTGCATTAAAATATCATTAAGATTTTTCAGATGAGTTGATTCAAACTGGCCTCTGCATGCCATATAGTGCCTGAGTAATTTGTGTCCAAAGTTATCTGTTGCACAAAACACTCCCACATGAAATGAAGAGGTAGCTTTGAAAGACCACTTTAACAATGCATTATTCTTAGCATGAGTGGGCCAAAATGAATAGTAAAAGTTCCCCAACTATGAACATTTCATATTGCCGTACATCAGCTGTCCAAGCATTACAATTCAAACATATCCTGCTTTGGAGTTTGATATTGATGATGGATAAGTCAACGAAAAATATGTTCTACTTTCCCGCATCTTGACCCTCAGCGGTGAGTCCGGGGCTGGCAAGACCGAGAACACCAAGAAAGTCATCCAGTACCTCGCTCATGTCGCCGCCAGCAAGGGGAACAAGGGTGGGGCCACCATCCACAGTATACAAGTAAGTATGGGGGGTAAAACCACACCCCCACTTTGTCCCTCTCAACTCCCGTCACTAATCCAGAATCAAAAGCTTTTGATAGAGATACAAGTGGTATTCAAGAGAATGCATATGATATTTGTATATATATCAATATCTTTTCAAATCTTAGTTTTGGATATGACTGAAGGAGTTTCAGCTCCTTATATTTATTCTCAGTTTGCTCCATTCAAAAGATGGATAAATATATGTCTATCTTCATGACAGACAATAAATGCTATAGCTCCTCTAAAGAAAAAAAAAACCCATGTAAAAATCATATTTGGGGGATTATGAATATTGCGCTGATTATATTTCATGCCAAAAGCTTTTCTTCCTGTGCTAATTGTATTCAATTTTTGTATCTTTTCAAAATATTTTTATGCAGACTAGTTATATAAACAAATGACATTTGTGTATGATTCATACATATGTGCAGACTGAGATGATGTTCTTACTTCAGTAATCATTGACAAATAGCAATACCAAAAGATGAAAATATTAATTCATTCAACCTCTGTATCTCAATCGAATGCTTTTGAATTCCATGCTGCCTTATCATATGTGAACAGGGCCTCATAGGACAGAGTGGCAAATGGTTGCAAGTTTTGGTCAGTGCATTGACAACCATGACTTACAGCTGGTACCAAATTTGCAATCAAGTGTAACACTGTATCAAAGAAGTCCCCATTTTACACTTGATAACTGGTGCATAGCATAGTTCAGCTCTATTGGGTCAATCAAAAGCAAAAACTAAGATTAAACACCAAGTATGAATCGGGTCTTGAGCAAACCTGCCAAGCACATGAACAATCTTTGGTACCTTTCCTAGCTTTAAATCCTCAATTTTCTTTTCTTGTTAGCTGGGAGGTGAAAGTGGAGAAGGCTTCCTCTGTAAACTTTAAATCTTAATGCATTATTGCAACACTCGTTTGTGATTTCAAGGTGATAAACAACAAACGTCAGTGCTGGAAAATGAATTCATGCCACGAGAATATGATCATGATTGAATATGGATTTGGGCACTTTTTTGAATTCATACAAGATGACCCAAAATGAGCTAACTTATGCTGAAATAACTGTAGTCTTGATGAGATCATTGTAATTAGCACACACTACACAAGGTACAGTAATATATACACATAAAAAAGTACTCTTTAGTACAAGTACCTTGGTGAGCTGAAGATCACTTGTGATTAGAATGTAGTATTAACACTGGTAGAATCTAAAATATTGTCCTTTGTGTAGTAGATTATAGTCTGTGTAACATTATTAACATTAAAAAAAAGTCTCATTCAGTCTCCGTGTCAGAGACGTGTATTTCTTTAACCCACCCCATTTAATTTTGTAGCTTATCATTCGTGCTTAATATATATGTTGAGTCCACCCTAAAACATGAAACAAACGTGATAACTGTACTGCTACAAATGCCAGGATTTTCCCTCAGTAATAGTGAGGTGGCACGTGTAGAAGCAAACTTTCAGCAGGAATTTATCGGTGCATTACACAGCAGTGGAGAAAATGTCCCGTGATGAATTGTGCCTCTCTAACTTGGAATCCATAATCCGTTACATCTTTATCACGAAGCCATTTTGTGATGTATGAAAAATATACTGCTACTGCGCCGGTGCACATGAGAGTGCAGTTGGCTGGCAAATTTGCAAGCAGATAAGAGCCCACCGCCAACATTCTGTTTCTTGCAAGCACAGAGCTCATATATCTTCATATACGGGTCTACATGTATGTTCCATGCCATTTGTTATTGTTTCTAGTTTCAGACTTCATAAAGAATATTCGCTTGACCCATGAGGTTCAAAGGTCACAGTGGCAGCAATGTACACCTGTGCGGTGCCAGGCCATTTTCCGTTGTATTTGTAATCAATTGCAATTAAAACATATTACCAGCATTCCATTACTTGTTTTACATTCAACATGGAATACTCATTTTGCAAAATTACGTGCGACAACTCGTTTCTTCAAATTGTTCAATGCATTTTTGTATTTACAATGTCAAATATATTTTTAAAGTATAAGAATGTTATTCAGGAAATTGTATAAATTAATTCATTGTATGCATTATTTCATTGAATACATTATATATTACAATGAAAGCCATTATCTGTGCTTGAAATGCTGGAATCATTCTTGTTCTGTTCAATCATCTGATGTTATGTGGCTGTGTGCATACTTAAAATGTGCTGTATGCATGCTTGGTACTTTTTTGCATCATCAAAGAAAGACTTCAGGTGTGTTGGCATGAACATGTCATCAGCACACACTTGCTCCCTGGCCCTCATTTGCATCATTCCGTTTCTGGACCCAGTTCAATACCGCTTTTCCTTGGATTGTGGAGTATATCGTCAGCCTATGTTTGGCACGAAACGCAATCACAATCTTGCAACAACCGTATGCAAGAGAACAAAACGTAGAAGATATTCCATTCCTTGGCCTTTTAATGATGCCATCGGGCAATCAGAAAAACGAAAAGATCAGGACTTTCGATGGAGGTGTCATAATGTAATATAATTACCCGATGGGTGCTCTTTTGATACCAAATGACGTCTTTAGAGGGCTGTGGAGACCAGACCGGTCAGTTTTTGCAGAGGAGGGCCACAGCTGTTTGGTCTTAGAATGCATGTCCTGGTGAATTGACCTCTTGGACAGTCTTCCATTGAGCATGCAACAAGTTGTTTCCTCTTCCTATGCCTGTAAGAATTTAAATTTTGTTTATAAACCTAAATAATGAAAGTAAAATGGTCATAGACTGCATGCTACAGTCTTTTTGTCATATATTTCACCCACATTTTAGAGAGTAGACTCTGTTAAGTCTGTTGGTTGCTGTCGTCGGTGCATGGAATTGTAGTCCCGTTTTCAAAATGCATGGATATTTATGGTCCCCTTTGACGAGCGTAGAAAATGGAAGACGGAATTCACCCCGCTCTCTGCTTTTCCTCTGTGAGACTCTGAGATATCTGTAATATGCAATTTTCTCTGCATTATGTGAATGCTATTTTTTTTTTGCCCATAGATTTATATATGATGCAATGCTAGAAGATGGTATGTGAACATTTGTATATCATTTAAATCGGTCTGATGCCAACAAGGAATCAATGACGATGAAGTATGTTATAATGAAGTCAGTTTTATGTGTGAAATCAATTTGATGGGGCTATCAAATGAATGATCTCGCCTTCTGTTTATCGCAGTGTTGGGTAGACAACAAAATGCTTGTCTTAGACCCTTGAGATTGTGTTACATACGCATTCTATCTGCTGGTATGACTCGATAGTGTTTTCTCTGAAACCTTAAGCCCCTTGTTCTTTTTAGAGGGATCGGATCTCCTTATCTTAAACCAGATCACGCATTGGCTGTCGACAAATTTCTGTCTCCTATCTTTTTGCCCAAAGAATGTTCAGTCAAATTTCCAACACGTTTCGCCTCTCCAATTCCTGGTATTTTACTATTCCAGCTACTACTGCTACCACCACTACTACTTCTACTTTTAGTTTTTCTTCTTCTTTTTCTTCTTTTCCTTTTCTTCTTCTTCCTCTTCCTCTTCCTACTCTTCATAAAACAAGACCCATATTGCTGATAGTGAACATTTCTTACTATCTACACTTTCTTGCATGATGGGTTTTCGTGAGATGTAAATTATTGCAGTACGTGATTGTGGGACATCATAGGTATAAATGGCATATCTCGTTATTTACTACTGATGTGAAAGATGTGGATCAAACCGGAATGTCCATAATGTTATGGAATGTGACGGATCAAAATAAAAAGAAAACTGGGGGAAAAGAATAAAGTGTGCTGCAGTAAAGGTGTTGATAGCTCTGTGGATCTGTTCTAGATTGGTTTTAGGCAGAACCAATTCTCTGAGCAGTATTTTTGGCAAGATATCTCCTAGTCAAAAGTTAACGCCCAATTGCTTTTCCATATCGGTGTGGAGGTCTTGTTACCCCCAAAGTCTCTCCCTGCGACTGTCGCCCCAATTCCTGCCTGTTGGCAATCTGATAGCGATATTATGAGGGTAGTCGTACGTCCCCTGGTAGTTCACCATATCCATAAACAAGTCATAAAGTCATTCCTCGGTGGAAGTATTTCTGCCAAAACATGGAAGGAAGAAACCTTGAGCTTGTATAAGATGTCAAGTCGCTAGATTGAAATGTTCATAGATTGAGGCATAAGTTGTTATCCCAGATGTCTGGATTTACTCCCATTTGCGTTGTCTTGCATTCGCTTCAGAATAACACAGAGTCTTCCATATTCCATGACCTAGAAATCGCATCAAGTGGGGTCAGATGTTGACTGAAATTGGTTTCCCCCTCAAAAAAAAAAAAGGATACAACTTTTCCCCCAACATTGAGAATAACACTGGTCTTTCACACCTTGGAAATTTCAAATGCCTAGAAGGACAACATGATTAGAGATGAAATGAAAAACACAATCTAGAAGTTGTGTAGACTACAACTGGATTGCAATCTCCATAAATGACTCCACAAATTCAAGTCAGCCCAATCAAATGAGAGAAAAAGAACATGAATAGATTAAAAGAACCTTGAGTATGCACTTAAACATGACAGCTTGCCAACAAATCAGCTGTCAATCAAGCTGAAGGAATCGGCCGAGTGTGAAAGAAAATGGGGGGGGGGGGGGAGGGGCATTTCTTTTAGTATTTAAAACTTAAACGAGGAGAAAGCACACTCGGGTGTTAATTTCTCCAGGTATCGAGACTTTCCAATCTGGGATGGAGAATTCCAACCAATCCAAATCCTAGCTTTGACATAGTTTCAAGCCCATATTTTTCACCTAGTGTCAGGAGATACTTTGGCTGGCTGTCATTACAGACGTCGATCCAAATGAGTGACGGGTGCTCATTAAGCATAGGAAGCATAGAAACCAGGGGGAAAATATTTTGTATTCTCGAGGCGCACTTTGTCACTTGTGAACTTGTATCTGAAGGGTTGGGGCATGGGAGGTGAGGTGGGGGGAAATGTTGCAATCCTACAAGAATTGTATATGTCGGAGACATGTTGAAGGACACTATTTTTCATGTCTGCAGAGCTTTAGACCAAATGGGATTTTACATCACTGTCCCATTTGAATCAAATGGAGTATTATTTTTGTTCAGTTATTCAGTCATTGATAATTGGCAGTACATGGTGTATAGCGGTCAGTCCTGAGCAGAATTCAGGGGACATTCCTGGGTGGCTGCTCTGGAGCATTTGAAGCCCACAATACTCGGCATCTTCGTGTGTGAAATCATTGCTGTCGACAGTGTGTCTGAATTCGCATACCCATTTCTAATACGCCCCCAAGGAAAACCTATGATGTGTTGCGATCCCTTTCAAATGGGGGTAGCAAACACTTTACAGGGAATCTTCAGTCTAGTGGCAGATTATTTCTGCATTGTATTCAGTGATGCTCTAATTGTTACCGTTTGATTAGTTTTCACATATATTCAATAATTCTGCATGAATCTGCACCTGCATGTGCTCTGCCGGTTCTTATACTCTTCTTTGTCCAGATTGAATGATGGTGTTATTGAGTTTTGATATTCAATACTCTCAGAAGAATGTCTTTTTGTATACTGTGTGCTTGCAGAAACCCTACAGTCCTGGCAGAGTTTCATGAAGTAATCCAAAAATGAAAGAAGAAAGAAAAAAAATGTCCATCATTGTTGCTGGATGATTTGTCAGTATCTAAACAAAGTGGACACATGTCAACTATAAAGTAGATGTCGTATGCATGGTGATTTGTTGTGATTTTAAGTGTGGAATATGATGATAGCATCAACACAATTTTTTTTTTTCTTCTTCGTGCATGAATTGCAGTTGTTCTTATATGATCATTTGTTGGCGGTTGCCGTAAGTTTCGCTTTCTTGCCGTGTGCCCTTTTGTTGCAAGGCTCTCATCCTGGCTGGCATGCCTTGGAGCTTGGAGTAGGATCCAGGGGTAAGGAGCCAGGGGTGTGTGTGTTTTGGGCTCCTCCTCCTCCTCCTCCTCCTCTCCTCTTGTGGGGTGTAGATTGATGCGAAATTCCAGGTATTTTGGGCATCCTGAAATCACAGAGTGAAGATGGGGACTGCGTATTCTCAAACCAAGCAATGAAATCAGGTTCTCTGGTCACGTGTGTGGAGAGATTTTGGGCAGTTGTATTGCAGGATGGAGTCTGTGTCCAGAATAGGATGTGTCTGTAGGAGAATTTTTGAATTTTTGATTTGTAATGATTATAATTTTTTTGATTTTGTTTCAATTTTATGGATGACTGGATGGTTTAATGAATGAATGAATGTATGAATGAATGAATGAAGGAATGAATGAATGAATGAATGAATGAATGAATGAATGAATGAATGAAAGAATGCCTGAATGAAAGAATGAATGAATGAGTGAATGAATGAATGAATGAATGAATGAAAGACTGAATGAATGAATGAATGAGTAAATAATTATACTTGGCAATTCTGTCTTCATCCTCTCATATGTATTTGAGTATCATCAGTCAGCGAAAATATCAATTAAGTTTGGGACAAGGTGACAGATCTTTTAAAGAAACGCAAACTTTCTGATGTCCTTGATGATCCTAGGTCACTTGTGGGCAGCTGTACTGGAGTGATGGAAGGTCTTTTCAAAGACATCATTTAATTATAGCCAATCTTCCCCACCTAATCAAAAGGGCAGACGTCGTCATGTCTCCTGTACCCAGCAACTTCTTCTTTGGTAAACCTGTTGAACTATGAGGGCATTTGGTAATTTGAAGAAGGTGATGGAATGATGATTGCTCTTGTGAAGATTTAGAAGTGCAGTTTAGGTACAGACTTTATAAGATAAAGGAAGGGATTATCTGAATTTGATGTGTTATTCTTAAATTCATTCAATAGAAGGCCCTGCAAAATTTAGACGGTTTGTTTCTATATATCTGCACCCTGCAAATCAACATCTTTGTCGTTATCATCTTCAACAACAGCAAACAGCAACAGATAACAATGATTAGAAGATATTTAATGGTGTGAAATGCACCAATATGGCAAAAGTTCTGCTTTAAAGATTATCCTTAAAAATCTCTTTCACATTATGCACCTTTCTGGAATGCATGGAGGCATACACACCAGGGTACGGATGTCGTGATGATTATCTGTGCATATCTTTTATTAGCCCGTCCCGTGTTTACATGGCTTGTTTCTTCATGGTTGCTGCTCGACGTGGTTGCAGACCGGCTCTGCCAACATTAATGAGCCTGCTATGGGGAGGCCCCCTGCACAGTGAATGATGATTGATTCGACGACCTGGTCTGACTTACACAACCTCGACACGGTTATGACAGATATTTCAAAGCATCAAATCTTGGTCAGAAAGTGTTTGACAGCTCTGGTTGACGAATCATTTTGATTTAATGAGATTAGGTTTGTGCACATGCTGAGGGACGCAAAAAATTTAGAAGCATGGTCTTCGATCTCACATGCATTAAGTACATGGATAGACAGACGCAAATATGCACTGATAAACATACGCAGACAGACAAAAATACAGACAGGCATAAACGCAGACGAATATAATATGACTTACGTGACGATTGATTGACTGATTAAGAAATCTCAGAGTTTGATATCAGATATACTAATGTCATTACTCCATTTTTAAATTGAGTTCTGTCCTGGTTTATTGAAATTCTCTGGAGAACTGACATTTCACATACAAAGATTCCAGTATGTGGGACCACATACCATGTCAAAGTCCCCCCTCTGATAAAAATGGGACAGGGAACAAGGAGAAGTTAAATCTTGTAATCAGTCTTTGGCTTAAGAGACCTTTTAATTTTGTCCCCTGGGTCAGGTATCCTCTTTTCATGCATGGTTTCAGGGTTCAAGGTGCTGAAATGCATCTGTGTGGGATGGTTGAGGGGGGGGGGGGGTGGGGATATACAGAAGACGAAAATTGAAATCAAGGATTGTGTAATTGGATGATGTAGAAGAGGTAGACAGAAGGGTCAGTGTGTGTCCCAGATGTTTGCTAGCTGTTTAACAAGATGAAATTGATTTATCGCAGTCGAGGATTGTTGATGAGACTGCGCTGTCGACTGAAATAAAGATTAGAATGTTTGTGGCTGGGGTTATGGTGATTGCATTTAGAGGTGAGAGGGAGTGTGTGATATAAATGCTTAAATAGAGAAAAAGAAAGTCTTACTCTGATTCTGCTGTTTTAAGCTTTAGTTTGTTTTATGACAGAGAAGAGTGATCTGAATAGATAAAAGGAAATTTTAGTACTGGACTACCCCTGCTGTATTTCTAGAAATTGTGTAATTATGTTATTTGTTCAGCGAGTATTATTTTTTGCGCATCGAGACTTTCCGACAATTTCGTGAGTTGTAAAATTTGCGATTGTGGAGTACAGTCCTAAGCTGAGAAGAATGTGCATTCACGTCTCATTCATAATGTTGAGATTTGATTCAATATTTTTTCATGTTTTTAGATTCACAAATAGCACCTGACTCGTGTAATTTGCAAAATTAAAAACCTAAGAAAATATTTGGCATATACAGTATTCATCCCTAATGACTAAAGGTCTGTTGTTTCGATGTGGTGTAGCACTTGGAATCTGTGCTCAATCTGTTTGCAAATGACATACAGAAATGTTTGCCTTTCATGATAACAGGATATAAGGTTCTGATAAGAAGAATATTACGATAATGTTTGCAAGCATTTTGTGTGTGTGGTACACCCATGTGTATGTTTGCCTCTGTGTGTGTGTGTTTGTTTGTGTGTGTGTGTATATATATAATATATATATATATATATATATATATTTGAAGTTTTCAGATTGTAATTTTTCATTTCATTCCATGTATGATTGTCTGGGTTGTGAGTTTTGGTAATTGATGAACAGTATTGCTCTTTAGGTCGATATAATGACCACAGAGTGTGTGTTGTAACTTTTTATTTTCCTATCTCGTGATATTGATTTCATTCATTACCGAGTTTTTTTGGCACAACTGATTCCCATTGCATTTTTTTTCCCCGTTTTATTCACGGTCGTTCTCGTTTTTAATCCCACCGAATCCGGCCTTCCGTCTTGCCGTGGGCTTCATATCGTTCCCTCAACAGTGCAATTTGATGCGACGAAGCATGATGCGAGTGGTTGCTTTCATTTACGTTGTTGTTTTTGATTGCTGTTGTCCCTTCTGTGTTCGGTCCTCTCTCTCTCATTGATATCCGTACGACACCAGTGATGCTGTGGCCACACCCCTCAACCGTGTCCTCTCGTTTCTGTCGAGCGAGATATAAACCAATATATGAATATAATGTAACCTTTGCAATCTTCTCCTCTTTTCTCTCCTCTCAATTTTTTTCTCCTCTTTCTCTTCTTTCTTACGGAGTATAGCAGGTAAGCCAAACACAAAAGAAGGAAAGGCAATCACACCGTCCTACTTTTGATCTTCTTTTCTTCCTATCATTATCATTATTTCTACATTTAGTATTAGCATTTTATCCGACACACATCTCTTTTATTTTCAGTTGGAGATACGCCATTTCTATGATTTTTGGTACAGGGTCTGTAATGCCCAGCTCATAGTATTACAGAACAAGTTGTTTTACTATTTATTTCATCTTTGTATTAAACACAGTATACAGATCATACAGTTCTTTGTAGTGGTGAAAGGGGATTAGACGGAAAAGGTTCCACAGGTTTCCAAGAAACATGGTTTGAAGACTGTCTGTAGTCCTCTGTCCAGTTGGAACACTAGATGATCATGCATTACAATCGGGTGGCTTCCTTTAATAACCTACATCTGAGCTAACCACATGCCCTCTCATTAGCCAGTTATCATTTACTGACTCTGATTATCACAGCCCACTGAACATTTTACTCTCTCCACAAAATAGTTAATGTCAGAAAATAACAACTTATAAATCTGAAATGTAAAAACAAAAAAACACTCGAGAACTAAAGGGACAATAGCAGTGTGTGCTTTACAAATATTGTAAATTGAAAACATTGTCAGGATGTAGCACAGCAAGCTTCAGTCAATGAGATTTATAAGATGATAAAATAAATCTGTAGCAATCTTTATAGAATATAGTAAATATAGCTATGCAGTTTCCTTGTTTTTTTTATTTTTTTTTTTTTGGGGGGGGGATGCTGTGGCAGTTGAACCATGTGATAAATGAATTATTGCAGACCCAAATATACTTATCAGCTGCTTTCAACAAAAAAATATCACACAATTATGTTAGTTGTTTATTTTCAGTTTTGATAAAAAAGTTAAGATGGCACAGACGAAGTGAAATTTGATACCAGAAGAATATATTCCTGTATCAAATTAAAGAGATGGTATATAGTTTTGCTTTTGGTTGAGATGGGGCTTCAAATTTTTAGAGTTTTGTTTTCATTTTTGGTGAGACAATGAGAAACTACTAATGAAATTTGAAGAAGCATACAATTCTTCAAAAAGAACTCAAAGTTTATTAGATGTAAATCGTTTTTGAAATGACTAAGATATGCAAAGACAAAGTGGTCCTAATAAAAGCTGGGACCCACCACCTATTAGAACAACTTCAGAGACTCCAACCCCAAGTACCTTCTGATCTGGAGATTCCCCCGCCCGAAACCCCTAGCAAACGGGAGACTCCAAGTTGGTGTGTGCGAAGCGCGAAGTTCCTAGGGTTCTAGATGTTCTCTGGTGCTATCTATGGCTTATTTTTTCAACATACGATAACAATAAGTAAGAAATCCTTTCCACCGGGAAACACAGAGCCAGGGCGGGAGAAATCAAATCTCAAACGGGAGAAAGGGAGATTTTGCAAAAATTGGCTTTCGGCGGGAGATCTCCCTTCAAATACGGGAGAGTTGGAGTCTCTGCAACTTTGTTTTTGGATCTGATCTCGGCCATTTCAAAACCAATTTTCATCACATAATCTTAGAATCGTATGCTCCTATTATATTTCATAAGTGATATCTCATTATCTTACAAAAGATTTTAAAAAATCCCAAAACTTGAAGCCCAATCTCAACCAAAAACTAGACCACCCCTTAAGCTCTTATTTTCCAACATTCCAAGTTGGACGCCACACAGTTACTCAGACGTGACGTCTATGTGAGAAAGGCCTGTATGAGGCTGACGCTTACGTATGCACTGTCCACTTTAGACTGGACCGTTGTGATCAGGAATGCACAAAAGCAGCCATGCACTCTCAGTTTTTGTTTTGTTTCATTTTTATGGTTTTATTTTCAAATTTAAATGAAAAAGGAAATCTGCACTGCAACTACAGACCATGCTCCCTTGAACAAACAGTTTTTAATGAGCCACTGATCGTGTCCGTATACCATACATGTTTTCTGGTATACTCAATGTCTTCTTGATCGCATAGATTTTCCTACCCCTCTTTCCTAGACTGCTCAGAATGATATTTGAAAGAGGAAATTCTGTACCTCATTGGACTTCTCGACACATCAGTGCAAAGTCATGCTTTTAACATAATATATGCAGCAGTACTAGAATCCCCAGACTAACACATAATATGCACTTTATATCTTCACGTTTCATTTGCAGATAGTATTCGTTGCCATCAGCTGAAGTTCTGAACATTAATTTTCTAGATAGCTTTTACAGTATTCGGCAATTATTGTATGATTATCGTTATTAAGTTTAGGGATGTACTACGTATGTTCGGTGGTTATGTAATGTTGCAGTAGTATTTGTATTGTCATTTTCCCCCAGGTTGTTGAGAAGCCGATTAATACTTCAAAAGTACTGCAGTATTTTGCTATACAGCATATACTATTGCTGAAGCAAAACCCATAAATTTACCTTCCTCACAAAAAGATACCATGACCTTTACTGCCATAATTTTGAAGGAAAGAGAAAGCTGCATCTAAATGAGATAATTTGACATGGTATTACTTAATTCAAACAAAAATTTTCCAGTCATTATTATCAACTGTTTTACCTTTATAGTGCAGTAAGGACAAAAAACAACAACAACAACAACCAACAGTTGTAAAACTGCAGGATACTGTCCACTCCTATGACTAAAAGGCAAGGGTATGGGGGGGGGGGGGGAGTGTATAGGGTATCCATGTTGTGTTACATTGTCTAAAGTACTTGTCGCCATTCATTGTAATGACATGCCTGTATAAAGTAGTCAATGTAGACAAACATTGTTTGAACGTACAATTGTATGTCGGTAACTACAGGTTTCAGTATATATTAAAAGATATTTGTCTCATCTTTTCGTAATCTTTTTTTTCTCGTTTATATGCAGTGGTGTATGTATCATATTGTAGGACACTAGGGATAATAATCAAGGGGTAGAAACTCATTCTGTCTATTTCAGATTATTGTCTATCTTGCCATAACTTTCGGCATGACAGTCAAAATCTACACTATGTTCAGACATCATACAAATTGTATTTATTCATCGTTTCTCATAACCAAATGTATCGTATTTATGGAACTCTTCTGTCGTACTCCTGTTTGTTCTTGAGTACAGGTTCTGTGATTTCCCCAAATCTGAGCAAATCAATGCAATTTTTTGCGTCTCCCACCCTCAAAAATCACCCTTCCTCCCCATCCTAATGTCAATACCCCTACCTTTCTCTGTTCTGTTGGCGCCTGTATAATGTGTCCTCGTGGTGTATACCCCCTCTCTCTGCCAATCCCGACCCCCTTCCCCCTCCCGCCCCACCCATTCTCTGCCCGTCAGATGATGTAATTGGTTCGTATACCATGTTTTTTTGTTTTTTGTCCATGTTCAACTCTTTCAGGACATAGCAGCTGATAGGATTAAGAAAAAAAGAGTAACATATCAATTACCAAATGCGGTATGTCGAAACTTCCTACTCTTGATATTTTTGTATTCTTCTGGATTTGTATCTTGCCTTCTTGTTCCAAAGCTGCAACAGTGTGATTTGAACCACTTTGTACACACGAGTTTTTGAGTATTCACTAATATCTGGATATTATCAAGTTTGTTTTCACAAGCCAATCCTTATTTAAACAGATACTGGAACTCATCCAAAACTAAATGCCCAGTTTGCTTGCTTCACAGACTTGGAAAGTTTGTTTTTTGGAGTGTTCTGTTATGTGGCATTTTGTTCTGTTTTTTTAAACCCCCCTCCCATTTTATTACACACACATTTTTTTTTTTTTTAATCCTTGTGAAATTTGCCTCCCCTTTGCTATTTCCCTGCACTTTGGTATTTTTTTTAATTGTTTATTATTGTGACTCTTTTGTGTCACGACACTTAATAACATGTTTTTTTTTAATGATATTTCACAGGTTTTTTTTTTTTTTATTAGTATTATGTGATTTGTGCAGCTTATTTTAGTCACCAAAATGTGCTGACAAATTTTTGCTTGTCAGAGCTATCAAGGATGATGCTGTTATCAAAAGGACAAAAATGCCAAGAGACCCTGAGAAGAAATGGTGGATTAGATAAAATGATTTTGGACAAATTCTGTACATTTGACAATTTGTATCTTTCTTGTACCTATGAATAGCAACTCTCAGAATACCTTTTGAAGAGCTTCCTTTTTTTGAGAAAAATGTTATATGTCATATCATTGTTTACAAATATTTATCCATTTTCCTGTCATATTTTTGTAGGAGATGACAGTTCTGCACATATCGCCCCACTAGGAATAAGCCATAAATCAAATTTTTAAGTAACATGTCAGTGTAGAAACCATGAAGAATTGAATTGCTTCCCTAAATCATGGATGTACATGTTGGTATGCATGCGTGTGTTGTGTATCAATGTAATCATTTAATTAAAATGGGGGAATGTCTGGGAAATGATTGTGTGGTAGCAAATCATGAATAACAATGATTATTTAGTGTTCATCCAACCTTGAAGAAATCCCCTTGCTATGGGATGTGAGCAGAAAGTTAACAGCAGAAGGAACATCACATTTTGTGTATTGTAGAATAAGAGGTACAGTGTTGTATACTCATGGTTAATATACAATTGTATGTATGGTTATCATGGATTATAAGTCTAGAATTGAAATTCTGTATTTTAGCTTGCAACAAAATGTGAAGGCATTGTCCACAAATCTTCGAGCCAAGGCATTCGCTTTCTTTTTTTCTTTTTTTTTGTCTGTGTGGGAAAATCGTTGAAAAGGAATCAGCTATTGTACTGAATGTTGCACACAAAAGTACTCATATTTGTATTCTGTATTACATAGAGATGTTGGCACGCATAACGGCCAAAATTTGTAACTTGAGGTACACCAGCATACAAGCTTCATGCACAGTACAAGTGTACACTCTTTAATGTACATGCAACCTAATGACACCGGTCACTATTAAGTGTCACATAGCCATTTTGATATGTTCATTGTGTATAAGGTTTGTTTAGTTGGCATTTATTTTGTCTTGCATGTGCATGCTTTGTGTTCAATGTCTTATATTATATAATTTCACCCTCTCACCTTTTTGCTTCTGCCACCTTGGTGCATCGTCCTCCTGTGTTCCCCTTAACCCTTACGCTACTGAATTTTCACCCGTGTCCCTGGCATCCTAGTCTTCTCCTCCTCCTCCTCCTCCTCTTCCTCCGTACTGGACTGTAGTGGTCGGAGATTGTTCTGTTTCTGGTTAATGGTTTGATTATCATTCTTGTTTTTGTATCTCCCCCCATCTCCCCCTCCCATTCTTGTTATCGCCTCCCGTCTTTTCCCCCGACTCCCCCCTCAACCTCCCCACACCGGGTCATCTTCTAAAACACACACACGATCCAACTTTCACCCGTCCAACATTTTGAACCTCCTCCACACCCCCCTGCCCACGGGGGGCCCGCAAAATTATGCTGGCTGCTCCGAAATTCGGTAGAGTATGGGTAGCCTGTCGAGGAACATCGTAGTAAGTATTCATGACTCATTTTTCATCTTTTAACCCCTCACACAATCTCCCAAACATCGTTATTCGAACTTTTCTTGCTCTCTTACTCTCCTTCCTCTTAATATGCTGAGACCACACCATTTTAGTTGTGGAAAAGTTTGGACACTAATGAAATATTTGTGCAGCCATGATGCTTTTATCAGTCACGGCACCAGTGTATCATAATATACTCACATATATTTCTGTCATCACGTGCCACAGATAACTAATGCAAAAACCCGCTCCATAATGAAATACCTTAAAGCTTTTCTTATCATAACTTCCACAATTAATCTCTTATATATGTGGATTAATATCCGCAGTGCTGGAGCATATATTAATCCTACTCATGCTATAAAACAATATTATCTGTTCATTTATGTCTTCAGTCTTTTGTAGTGAATTATTGTCAATTTATGAACAAATATGTTTAAAAATACTTTGCTTGTCTACAAATTCGGTAAGTGCTTGATATTGAAACAGGTAATTCTGTAATCACAGCATGTCGCCTTATCGATATTTCAAATGCATTCCAAATTCTGTTTTGTTGAGTTTTTGAGAGAAATTTCTAAGTTTATCAAATATGATTTTCAAAAAGCAAGCCAATAATGCTTCATTCTTCAACATAAATTTGACTTTCATTTGATGCCATTAAATGTGACTTGGAAATTGAGTGGGCGCAACCACTCCATCACGCAATTTATGCATGGTCACGCAGTTTTGTCAAGAATTATCTGTGGCAACCATTTATGCAAATTGAGAATTATTTAAGCATTTTGCATATATACCACTCTCGTATTATGAGCCAAATTTTGTGAGTTTGAAGCACAGTATATGTACCCACACTGCCCTTCTCTACCATCGTTCACTGTCCCCTTTTGTATCAAGCATTCTCCAGATTCTTGTTTGCCAGTGTTATCTCCCAATCTCTGTGAGCGTTGTTTGTTAATTCGTGTTTTATTGGATCGAGGCATTTCTCGTTAATCGTTTGCCGTGTTTGTTCATAAAAAACTTCACCATCAAAACAACAAAGCGGATTAATGTACAAGCAAGCATGAGTGTCTGATATCGGGTTGATTCTTTAACCGTTGAGAGTTTAAAAGTTTTCCGTTGCTGTGATTTCTGATCAGGAACATGCTTAAAACAATTGTGCTATTGCAAAGAAGTACAGTAGATTATTTTTGTAGATCATTTTCATGAATGATGATGATTAGTTTGGAGTTAGTCACTGTAGTACAAAAGAAAACAACTTTAAGAAACATGAGAAGTCAACATCGTGATTATTAGGTAATTTGAAGTTGTCAGTCAAAGTCTATAGAATAAAACTTGTTGAAAAGTCGTTGAGGTAAAGCAGTATTTTGGAATCTCAAGACACAAAATGGACCTTGATTGCAGGTCATTCTCACTTTGCTTATAAAATACAAGATCATGTAACAAAAGGGTGGGAAAGAGACAGAGCAGTTGTATTGAAATGTATCACTTAATCACAGATGTCACAAAATCAGTCAAATATAGTGCTGTCGTGTCGAACAGCAGAAAAAAAAAAGTATGGTCGGGAAGAAAAATCATCTGTGACACATGCTAATGTACCTGCAGACATCTTGAATGATTTTATCGCCAAAATTGTACTCTTTTCGTGTACTTTTCTAAAAGAAATGTTTATTTCATGGGGAGTATGATTCCTTCCATCTCGATTTCACCTCTGCCAAACTTTTAACTCCACTGAAAACATTGATGTGGGGGGGGGGGGGGGGGGGGGGGGGGGGGTTAGCAGAGGAAAAACTGAAGAAAATGCAAAACAACAACCTCCAGGGAGGGCAGACATGGATGTTTGAGACACGAGTTGAAATTGGTGGGGGGGGGGGGGGGGGGGGGGGCTTCTTTGGATGGGTGTGACATCTGTGCAAGTGACAAATGTTGGAATATTCATATGTGGCTGGCATCTCAACATCGCCGGGGTAACACTGACACTCCCATCCTCCTCCTGCTCCTCCCCCATCCATGTAGGGAGAGCTGGAAGCTCAGCTTCTCCAGGCCAACCCCATCCTGGAGTCCTTCGGCAACGCCAAGACCGTCAAGAATGACAACTCCTCGCGTTTCGTAAGTACTACCACCTTTTCCCCCCACCGCCTCTCCGCGTCACCGCCTGCCACGTGTCACGTGATGGTGACGGAAAAGAGAACGGTGGAGCGCTACCGGTGTAGGAGAGACGAGTATCAAAAGTTTTATAGTCTTTTCCTCCTTAGTTTGGTTTTGGTTTCTGTAAGCAAATCTCTAACTTCAGTTGACAGCGTCATCTGTCTTTCTTGCAGAATGTCCAGCTGGAGCAAGGAAAAGATGGAATGAAACTGAAATTCAACATTTCATATTCAGAATGTCTGCTGTTTGCAGTAAACTTCTCAACAATTCAAAGTCACATATCTGATATCAGATCCTTTACTTTGTCTCTTTTATTATATATCCTGGATAGATATAGAATGAAGTGTCTCTATGAGATATATAATGTATTCAAGCAATGTGGGGGATGCTAATTGATGAAGGGTTAAAAAAAAACTCTTGTTACTGCTGAGAGTCAGTGGATTTCCATTTCAGTTTGATTACAGACATGTAGAAAATGCATTAGTGTAAATGGTATCTTTGAAGAATGTATAGGAATTGAGCCTCATGTATATTCACCTTTGCTTTATCTACTGCCTGAACTAGAAATGTAGAAAAGGTAAAAGTTTGCCATGTCTGTATTAAGATTACCATGTAGCACAACAAAACTTTTATTTAGTTGATTTGAATCAAGCAGCCAGTGCTGTCATCGTGATGGAATAATGTGTGTTTATGGAATGAGAGTCGCTCCTGATGTTCCTATTGCTAACTATAAAAATATATGTCTTTCTGCCCATCACTATAGGGAAAGTTCATCCGCATCAACTTTGACACATCTGGCTACATCTCCGGAGCCAGCATTGAGACTTGTATCCTTTCTCAAGTTTTCAACCTCACTCAGTAAAGGAAGGAGGATAGATGGCCTTGTTCTTGTTAAAGCTTCATCACCATCTTTTCACTGATCTTCATTGGTACCCCCTTAACCCTTTCAGACCCATCTCTTCAAGTGCTACTTGGCCTCCTTACAAACAGGTGGCTTGATGGTAGTTGAAGGATTAACTTGAGTGTACATGCAATATGTGTCTGAATTTGTTTGATTTCCAAATGAAAGCACATGGGGAAAAAAAAGGTTTTTGTCCATCAATCCAGCATGTATGAGATGGACATGACTATCAGAAGGCAGTAAAAGAAAGAAAAAGAGAAAACAAAACAAAACAGACGAACAACAAAGCTGAGAAGATTTCACTGAGGTCGCCTTGCACCAGTCCTGTGAGGAATGTATCACAGGTCTGTGTTCAATCCTGCGTGCGTAGTCATAACCATCTTGCCCATTGATGTGGGTTTGCCGCTGGGGCATTCCACTCCCTACAGTCTTGGGGAGGTAGACTTCATTCTTCACATCGACACAGTAGCACAACCCTCGTGTTGACTCTGCTTTACATTGGGTGGGAGAGCAAACATGGCCCTCTGCTGGCGTTATTGACATATTTTCTTCTTCTTCAACTCATGTATGTTGGGGTATATTTTGAAACATTTTCTTGTCACGTCCCTGGTAGAATTGAGAACCTCTGGAAGAAAAGGAATGGAGAGTCTATTGTGTTATTAGAGAAAAATGGATTAAATCCATAATTATGCTGCATTGTGAGGTCACAAAGGACGTAGTCCCACCTGTGCGTATCTGTGTGTGTACCTTTGTTACTGAAAGTGGGATGGGGTGGTATAGAAGAGAACAAGATATTACATGGAGTGATTGGGGTGGGGGGGGGGGGGGACTGGTATCGTGGTCCATGCTTCTTCATATATTAAGTGCCACACCCCTTCTGAGTTGAGAAGTCTCTTCCCTCCTCAGCCAGTAGACAGAAGTCTGTCTTACACAACAGGCATGGAGGTCATTAAGCAGCTGAGCCCTTCTGTAAACTCTCACCCATCCTCTCACTCCCTTGCGAGAAATGGCCTCAATTTTCAGACTCCATTTCATGAGTGCCGCTCTACACAATACCCCAAGTAGCCAAAGGTGTTTTCAAATGCTAGAAAACAAAAAGGTGATAACGGACACAACTAGTGGCATATGAAATGTTATTTGAATGAAGCCTCCATTGAAGAGCATTTCATGTTCATTTCTTCATTATATTTTTGGGCAAGCTGTGGTCACAAATACCACTTGTCATTATTCTCCTGTTTTTGTTTTTGTTATTTCCATCTTGTTCGAATTGAGGAAGGAAGATATTTTCTATTTGCTTTTTATAATGAAAAGTGATTTCAATGGAAGTGACATTTAAAAGACTGTCTTTATGAAGCCTTTAAACCCTGCCAGTTAAAAAAAAAAGAAAAAGATGTATTGTTCAATGGTTTTCATGCAGACCCAGTGCCAATAACAATGATAATTGTAGTGCTGGGGAGGATTGCAGAAGTTATGATAATGATGGTTGTTTGTTTGTTTGTTTTTATTTCCAAAACAATAAAATCATACACAAAATAAACAGTGTTGAACATGACATAACTGAAACATGAATCAAGATTGAAGTATCAAAATACAATGAAAACAAGTTGACATGTGACAATGATGATAACATGTAACGGTGGATAGCCCATTTCAGATCTATCAACATGATAGATCTGTTCTTCCATAGGGTCCAAGATTTATAAATCTATATATAATAACTAACGTGTCTTTAATTCATACCAAACGTAATATCTAAAATCATATCACAAAACAATCCCTCAAACAACCCCTCCCTCCTCCCCCCCCCCCCCCCCCCGACTCATCTTAGATCTCTGATGACATAGGGTAATATACAGGTGTACATGTAAATACATAAAACATGTATTCATCAATTCATTTTAAATAATTCTATTTTTTTTAGTGGTAGTAGTGATTAACTAATATCAAAGATAATCATTATACTCATGTAATCATTGTTTATAATATCCTTTTTAATTCCTCGCCCCTGTCATGATGCCTTGGAGAAGATTGTAGTGATTTGTATTGGTGGCGTAATGATGTTTTGAGGATGTAAGGTAAGGTGTCAGTGAACTACATTTTACAAACTCAGCATTAATTACATACTGCAGAAGGTTAAGTCTAATACTGGGGGGATGTTTTGTTTCTCCACGAGGGGGAAAATGCAGTTTGAAGTAAAAACATTGTTTGTTTATTTTTTCGTGATGAAATTCTGTAGAAATACAGTAGGTATTACATTGAAAGAAAGAAAGCAGTGGTATTTTCATGATATGCCACTTTTTGTGTATCTGGCTTGCGCTTGGCATAATTAGGGAGTAAAAGAGGTTCTGTGGTTAATAAATAAAAATCTGGGGTTAATAAATAAAGAGTGTCGGAATAACCAGGAGACGATTCTCAGCCGTTGCTGATGGTATCTGTTCGATTTATGAGCCAAAGTGAGCTGAAATGTCTGTAGGTCTTCCTGACAAACATCTCTCTCTATTCCCCTTGCCTCATTCCCCACCAGGAGGAAGAAAGAGAAATATCCTTCGATCTGGCCAGCACCTCTAGCATAAATCAACAGCAGAAAAAAAAAGTAAAATATTATGTTGACAGTGTCAATACCCCAGTGTTGGACTTGTTCCCAATTGGAGGATTACGAGGTTTAGCTGTAACAATACAAACCAGGTAGCTAATTGCTACCTCCTAGCTAATTGCCGCATGGATTTATTATTAGCATCGTGCGAAACTTAGCCAAACTGGTCTCGGTTTTCCTCCATGGCATTATGTTTAGACCATGCATGGGCGTTTTTCTTTCCGAGATTGGTTTCATACCAGTTAGTATCCAGCGTTAGAGTTGGCATGCCTGTAATCACCACCTGCAGTAGACCATTTTTTGAGGCTGCGGCTCGATTTATGGTTGGTGTGCCATACACCTTAACCCTTACAGAATCACTTTAACAGAATGCCATTGATATTGCATGCAAATTGGTTGTTTGCGGTATTGAAAGAGTTTCACGGACATTGAGTCAGTGAAGAAAGTGATGCACTCACTAATGTGTGAGGAGAGGGCCATGATGTGGATCCTATGCCAGGATCTATAGAGTGGGACCTACTCTGATGCAGATGTTTAATTATCTAATGATATTAGGATGTCCCTAATTAATACAATTACTGATGAGCAGTGCATCTTTTGTCTTGTTTCTTTAGACAAGACACTTGAGTAGTCACTGTAGCAATTTCCTCATTTGTGGATTGTCACTTGTATGGTTGTCCTGCATAATGAGAAGTGAAGTGTGCCACATCTTGTGTTCAGTTCATTTTGACATTGAGAGTGTGTCGTTATTTCCTCACAGTGAAATGAGCAACAGTCAATGGAAAGCCCCTCCCACTTTCCTCGCGAAGCAAGACGTACAGCTGTACAGCGAATGAGGAGTTGGTATGGATGTCTGTCTGTTATAGGAGACGATGTCAGATGTAATTTAACTGGCAGGAGGAAATTTTCCTGTTTCAACCATGCTTTAATGGTTGGTGAAAATGTACAGTTCTTGTGTGATCATATCTTTCACAGTTTTATTTCGATATGTTTCTACTGCACATAGCAACACTGGTAGTGTAAAGACTGAGTGTGCTCTTTAGGAACCATTATTGTGAGAATCACATAGTCTAAAATTGCTGACATTAATGGAATCAGTTTCTCTCTCACTTTCTCTTTAACCCCACCCATGGCTTCCCTCGAGTGGTGCCTGGAACAACGATGAACTCTTGTAATAACTCCAAACACAGACAGATGAACAGACAACACACACACTCACACATACACAACTCGTACAAACACACTGACCACACATACACTAATACATTAAAGTCTGTCATGGACAATAAAGAATGTTGCAGTAAAAAATTAGAAGTCCATGCAGAGTAGGTGAGTGAGTTTAAATGTGATAAAATGAATTTTAAAGTATTGGCATATTTTGAGCCTCCTGGAATCCTCCCTCCTGACTGTACCAGCTGGTGTGACACTTTTAGCCACCAGTCAAAACTCAGAGCCTAGTGAGCTGACGTCGACAAGAAGACCTCCAGTGGTCTGTCCCGGCCCTGAGGGGAAGGAAGGAACTCTAGGAAGCCCAGAGGATGCAGGATGATTACATAATGCGGTAATGGATTCCTTCTTACCGCCAGAACCTCTCATCTCCAGCAATTAGCGCTCTTTTGACAAGACGGCAAAGTCCACACAACGGAGGCCATTGCAGCCACTAGATCATAGATTGCTTCGGATGTCATTTTTAGAGAGGCCAGAATAATGAGAAACTTGCGTTTTGTTTCGTGGGAAAGTTTGGATGATTAGCGTCAACAGTTGGCACATATATTGTACCTCACCTATCAGATCAATGACACCTGAATCATATGCTACCAAGAGTGGTCACAGTTTTAGGGAAAGAAAGGGTTTAGTTGTCACAGAAATAGCTTCACTCAGTGTGGGCAGACTTGTGACATATCCCAGTGTCTTCTTGGTCCAAAGGTGTCAAAAGAATTGACACACATTGTTTTTGTGAAAAATTGAAAAATTTAGAATTTATTCAAAATATGTGTCAAGCTACTGATTTCATTTGTTTTTTTGGAATTTTTGTACAAATCTGATAAATGTTGTTAATGTAACTCCTCAGTGGACAGTATTTCTAATGTGGGAAACAAATGCAAAATAGACTTACTCTGTGTAGCAGTAATGAGGCACAGATGACTTTACAGTAAATTCACATTTCTTGCTTGTGATAGGTAGCCTTGGTCTGACACTTAACCCTCAAATAGGAAAACATTTCAAAATATTTGCATAAATGAGAATAATACATAGTTTTGATTTAAGGACAAAGAAGGTATGCAATTTATTGACATGTGTCATTGGGGAATATCTTGGTATTTAGGGTGATGGTGTAGATGTTAGAGTTGAAGTAAGCAGGTGTAGCAGTTAGAATTCAAGAGAAAAAAAGAAGAGAAAAAAAAAAAGGATCAAAGAGGAAACATCTCATTAAGGTATTACAGGAGGCTTACGTAACCTTTCACCATAATGTTTTCCAGGCTTCTCTTTTGCAAATGGATACTCGTCCACATAGAGTAAAACATGATCCTACAAATTGACAGTGTTTGGGCTTTCTTCCCCGGTGGTGGGTTTCCTCGGCGTCCGCTTCTTGTTCCTGCCCTCTCAAATTTTGTAACCGAATCTGTTGCTGTTTTGCACCAAAAAGACTTTAAATAGTTGATAACTGTGTCAGAAGCATGCCTAGGTTTCATTCCTGTCTATAATCTGTTTACATTTGGAGCGTATAGCTCTATGTGTGTCCAGGCAAGGTTTTGAAATTGATGCCCCAAAACAGTAGATGGAGAATGTGCAACATAATCCATTTCTGTTTTGGCGAAAGAAAAACATGAAGAAAAAGATAATTATAGATTTACCAGAAATATGTCTAGGTTTCATTCATGTTTATAATATGTCTATGTACCAACTAAATTTGTTGGACATAACTTTAAGTGCACCCAGATAAGTATTTCACAATTAGGTGATAGACACCATAGAAAAAGGGTATATTTTTCCCAGATGTTGTATGAACAGTAGTTTCCGCAAGCAGACATTTCCTCAATTTGGGGTTTCCTTTCACCCCCCATGTTACCATTGGCTCACCTGGTTGCTGTTGTATAAATTTGCCCCATGTTATCCCAATGGACTGCAACTTGACATGCAAATAACTTGCGGGTCTGATGATTTAATTCTCTGCATGCCAAGTTCATCCCCTGTCCATAGGTTTATGTGTGGAATTTGTGCACATGAAACTCACTGGCATGGAAGGGGTTAAGAGCCACCAACCCGTCAAGTCCTAGAGATTTTTGTTGCAGGTATTATCGTCTTGTCCTCAAATTGGCAACTCTGACTGTCACTGCATATGTTATAGTGACTAATTATCTATTAGATGGAAGTGGTTCAATTGAGTAAATCTGCACAAAACTCTGAAGGGATTACAACCATTTGCTAATCTGAGAGAGAAAAAGTAATTCTCATCTTCCAAAATGTATTGCCAATTTGAAGATCATTTATAGAATTAGCTCAGAAGAGGCTTTTGAAATTGCTGGAACTGAAACAATTAATGTATATACAATAAAGAGCTCATACGAAAGCAAAATTTGTTCCCCTTTTGAAACGACCACGATGAATAAGAAGGAATTTTGTTTTAAAAAATATACAGAATCAAACCACAGCAGGTTTGGTTTTCTCGAAGGGTGAATTATTAAAGCAGGTGTGTTCCCACTTCTGATGCTTTAGTAGCACTCCTCATCCTACTGTCAACTGAGGTCAGGATGTCTGTGCAGCCAGTAGGGGTGGCTGGTTGCGTGCAGTGACGTGTGAGACTCACTCACTCTGTTGGCCAGGCTACCTCATCCCTGAGGATAATCTGCACACCCTATACAGCAGCTGTTGGGTTGACTGTAAAAGACACCTGTAATTATTCACTTCATGGTATCTAGCCTTCAAATACCCCCCTCCCCCTCATTCTAGGCCAGCAGTATCAATAGAAGGCACATCAAGGGGCATCTTACTTGCAAAAGACTTCCTACGCGATCGCTTTTTCTGACACGAGTTTCTCGCAACATGGGAAGAGTTTTATAGCGTTTGGAAACAGAGATGAGTTGCCTTGCCAACCGCTGACAGCAGACAACATTACACGCACCACCTGTTTCACAAACCCGGTGTCTTGTCAATCGAAACATGCAACCCTGAAAGTTCTGTCTTGCCAGAGTGTTCATGCAACTCTTGAAGTTCTTTCCCTCCGGAGTGTATGTGCACATGCAGACACCATGGTGGTAGTGAATGCAGCATCAAAACAGGGACCATCCTCTCAATCTCGTTTTGAAGATCAGACTATTAAAATTGTTACATATGAGCACCAAAAATGTAGCAAAGCCCACCTGGGAAAGCATCTGATCATTTGAGTGACCGTGACCAATTAAATGCGATCAGGGAAACATGTCTTTCAGAAATGTGATTCAAGTTCGCTCTCAGACTTGCCTGTAAAAGGTTATGACATTACAGTAAAATGTGTTTAGAAAACATTGTCCCCAAATGAGTGCTTTTTGTGAGTATGAAATTTGCCTTACGTCATAACCAGACGTACATGTACATGTGGCAAATTATGACTCAAACTGTCACAGATTGAGCCCTACAATGTATGTGATGAAGGTGTTCCTTGAAATTTGTCCCAGTGGTTCCAAATGCGTAAACTGTTTCCTCCAGTAGTAGCCTCTAGAATTGTTACATTCTCGAATGCATAGTCACATCCTGACCACATTTGGAATGTCACATTTTTGCGTCATGAGTCACCAATTCATGCCATAAGCCAAAGCTTTTTGGGGGTGAGCCCCCCCCCCCCCCCCCCCAAGCCATTATTTTGTGTGCACGTGTGTGTTTTTTTTTTGGGGGGGGGGATGGAAATTGTGCCAAATGTATGTAGTTCTGTCAGTTTAAAGAACATATTATGTAGACTTGGGCAGCCTTCTAGATAGAATGTTTTTTCAATTAAACAGTGAACAGATTTTAGGGGACCACCAGAACGTCCTCTAGCATGCTAGAGAGACCAGAGCAAAAGACTTGGGCATCCCCTATAAGAGGCTGAACATCAAGCCCAGGGAAGACCAAACTTGAGAAGGATCACTCATAGTAGAGCAACGGGACACACTGTACGTCCTATGCAGTTAAGACAAGTCAAGATTCTCAAGACCAAACTTGAGAAGGATCACTCATAGGAGAGCAAAGGGACAGACACACTGTACGTCCTATGCAGTTAAGACAAGTCAAGATTCTCAAGCAGTACTTTTTATCTGCATGTCAAACACTTGCTCTCAACGTTTTGGGTATGATTTTTCACCATTGAATGGTGAATCACTCATAATACAATATTTTTCTAAGAAAGGATGATTTACGAAAGTGATCTTTTTCCTTTTCATTCCAAACTATTCCATTACTTCAAGCGAAGCATGACAAAGCACAAAAACGTGCTCGCTGAAACAAAGCGGGGCATACGCACATACACCGCACGTCACACCCACAGAATGTCCAATTGAGCAATATAGGTTTGTCATTGACATGCACCTTTTATAGGCAGTTCCATTTTTTTATCCCCTCAACAGACAGCAGCTCTTTCTTTCACTCCGATGTTTGCCGAACAACCACATTCCTGTGTGCAGCAATAGCAGCAATAGCAAAAAAGCAAAGGCCAAATGCCAAAGTGTTGAAATTGTGTTGGTGTGGCCATGTATTTCTCTGTGGATTAAAAAAAAAAAAAGAGAGAGAGAGAGAGAGGAAAAAGTCATTGTATAATCTGCTTCTGTTTGGCGTGGCTGTGTACATGTATTGTTCTGTGCATTTAAAGAGGGAGAGAGAAAGAGGAATAAAAAAAAAAAAACGTCACTCAATAGTCTGCTTTTATTTGTGGCCTGAAAGTAAATATTGGTTCATTGCTGTCTATATTTTCTTGATTTTTCTTCCCCTATTCAATGAGCTAGATGGAGTAAGTAATATTGCAGACAGAAAGGAAACATTCCAGGCACCAAAATTAGTCTCTGAATGACTGCAATATACATTTACCTATTTTTTTTTTTTTCATCTCGCTCTCTTTTTGTGAAAAGAATCAGTTGCACAGGAAACACACCACATGTGATAGGATCTCCCTTTTTCGTTAAGCGATAATTTTGATCGGAGATGCCCTATCCAGGCGTTCAATCGTAAGTGATGTACGAGTGAGTAGAATGCGCAAGGATATCTCATGTCTTTTTTGGTCATATGATTACAGAAAACTGTTACAGCAGCTTCGGTGACCACTTACATGAGGGCTACGCAAATGTGTGTACAGCTGTAGTTATTCCGTGGCTCTGTAGTACATTGTACGTCTGCAGGATTTTCTTTTGCATGTACCGACATAGTTGACAATGTACATCTGTTGCATCATGCCCCCATCAAGGTGCTACATAACTTTTTTTTTTTTTTAAACCACTTGCCTGGTCGGGCAAGCAGATTTTTCAGAATTTTTTCAGAAACCTCAATCGGGCAAAAACTTATGAAGCACCTTGCCCACTGTTTTCTTGTATCCTTTATGTTCTACAATGTAGCTCTAGCGCTATTTCTTTTTATGGACCCTTGCAGAATTAATAGGGGACGGGCCGTACTTGATGTGATGCTGATTCCAAATAATTCGGTCGGAATTGAGTAGAGGTGGTCTATAGGTTAAGGTAACTATTTTATGCCAGTGATGTGACTGTTCATGTGAATACTGCGTCGGCAGGGTACACATGTATCTAGGCTCCAAGTCCCAAAGTTGTTCATGCGCACACAAGAGTGAGACGAGTGATATGAACATATCACGCACTACGCCCTGCCCATTACCCGGCTGGTAGCAAGCAAACGCACCTTGCACCAGCGGCTTCATTTTGTTAAGGATTCTGGGATTTTTCTGGAATTGAGGCAGGAAGTAATCAGGTGATAAATGGATAGAGCAAACTTTGTGAGTCAGCCAGTTGAAGAGGAGAGTGAAAAAGAAGTGATTATATTTGGGTGCCAAAGGTCCTATAATACTCCAAGGGTGAAAGTCCAGTTCTAGTCTGTGCCTCTTGAACTTTGTAGCCTGTGAGATGTATTGCTTCGCATTGTACCCATGTGCTCAAAACTTGCTGTTTTGGGGTTCTGTGAGGTTTCCCAAGCATTTCAGGGTAGTATTCTGAATTACAGAAGGATGGATCACTTACTTACCATATTATTTCTGGTAGGGTTGTGATAACTGGGTGATTTAACCTTTCACAGTTAAGTATGCACATGTAATTGGGAAAAAAAAAATATTTCTGTTCATATATCACATGGCATTAGCCCATTGAGGACGAGTCCCGAGTATACTCGGGCAAGCATCTATGGGAAGTGTGTGATGAAGCAAAATCAAACTGTCCTCAACGGGTTAAGATTAAACGATTTGAAAGTGATATTGAACTTTTCTATGGTCAACTTTTTGTAGTCTTCTTGTTTAATACCCTGGGTTCAGTACCTCACACTGTGGTACCCTGATAAGAAATCAGTCATTAAATTCAATCAAATTGATAAGATTAAGTTCAATAAATTAATAAGTTAAACATGACTTCCTGCCTTCCTCAATGTTGTAGGCAAACAGAAAGATATGACATGGATGAATGTGATCTTGAAGCAAAGTCACACAGTGCCTTCAAATTGTCTACATGTAGCTTTTCCATAGATCTGTCAAAGTCCATGTTGTTTACTCTTACGATAGATTTCACTAACAATTGAGCAAATATTTCATAGGGATTCTTCCCTCCAATGTTTTTTCCACTGCTACTTCCCATAATGTGTGCTCCCTTTGATTATCACATGTAGTGTGTGCAAAGGAACATAGTGTGTGTGTGTGTGTGTGTGTGTGTGTGTGTGTGTGTGTGTGTGTGTGTGTGTGTGTGTGTGTGTGTGTATGTGTGTGTATGTGTGTGTGTGTGTGAAGGGGTGTGGCGGTGTGGGAGGAAGTGGTGTATAATGTACCCCTGGCACAGATATTGGTTACGTCTGCATTTTGGTTATGTTCAAACTCATTTTTTGCCAAAGCCCCTTGTCAAACTGAGCATCTGAATTTTTTGAATCAAGCAGTTTAAGAATATGAATTTGTAATCCATCAAAATTGAATTCTGTTTGTAGTGTACTGTATGTGTCTGTGCGTGTTTGTATGTCTGTTCCTATATATATATTCATTGGTGTAATAGTATCCTCAGCTGTGGTATAGAGAGCTGTCTTCTTGGCCCACTGTTGTGCCAAGATCCTAGAACCCCAGTGTGAAGCCCAGCTTTGATCTCAACACACAGCAGGCCAGACTGTGTGTGTCGACCAGTTGCTTGTCACACAACATTTTCCTCCTGTTGATTTCACTTCCACATTCCCGCATGACCTTGGCAGATGAATTTAGATATTTGGCATTAACTCTTTGCATCCCATTCAGTGACCTATTTGTGCACCAAGTTAGTGGCAGTATTTGAGTTCGGGGCCTGCAAGGGTTAAATACGCACAGCCTAGATCTTTGTACAAGTTCATAATCCAGGGCTGCACACGAATTACATTGTACAATTAGTTCTTTGTACTGGTCCGACAGAGAGGTTGGACCAGTAGGTACCCAGTTTTTTATTTATTATCGGTCCGTACCTTAAGAAGTTACTGGTCCAACACTGATTTTTAGTGGTCCTAGACCGTTGGACCAGTGCTAGTGTGCAGCGTTGCATAATCTATAATGATTCATTAGTATTAGTAATGAGTTTGTGTTTGTGTATACATGTGTGTGTTTGTGAGATTCCTTAACCCCCCAAACCTCAGACCTGCTGGAGAAGGCGCGTGTCATCCGCCAAGCTGACACCGAGAGGACCTTCCACATCTTCTACCAACTCCTCCTGGGAGCTAGCGAGAAGATGAAGAGTGAGAAGACCTTCTTTTCCTCCTACTTCCCCCGTTCCCATCCCTCCTTGCTTTATTCTACCCCCGCCTTCCCATCCCTCCTTGCTTTATTCTACCCCACCTTCCCATCCCTCCTTACTTTATTCTACCCCCGCCTTCCCATCCCTCCTTGCTTTATTCTACCCCCACCTTCCCATCCCTCCTTGCTTTATTCTACCCCCGCCTTCCCATCCCTCCTTGCTTTATTCTACCCCACCTTCCCATCCCTCCTTGCTTTATTCTACCCCCGCCTTCCCATCCCTCCTTGCTTTATTCTACCCCCACCTTCCCATCCCTCCTTGCTTTATTCTACCCCACCTTCCCATCCCTCCTTGCTTTATTCTACCCCCGCCTTCCCATCCCTCCTTGCTTTATTCTACCCCACCTTCCCATCCCTCCTTGCTTTATTCTACCCCCGCCTTCCCATCCCTCCTTGCTTTATTCTGACCCCCACCTTCCCATCCCTCCTTGCTTTATTCTACCCCCACCTTCCCATCCCTCCTTGCTTTATTCTACCCCCACCTTCCCATCCCTCCTTGGTTTTGACTTCACTCATTAGCCCTTGTATTTGTGGATTGAGAAGTGCATGATAATGATAAATGAATTAGTTAAAAAAACATTATATGGAATTCCTTTAAATCGGTGTTTCATTTTTGTTGTAGTTAGGTTGAAGTGAATCTTATCCCAGAATCTTTTTAAGGGTCTTAAATGGGATTGAACGAACATCTTAGTGTAGGAATGATTATGTTTGTTGAATTTGACCCAATATATGTAAAGATAAGCTGGATATGCTTTGATGTTTTATTCCGGCGATTCTGTTTTATTCTTGGTTTTTGAAATGCAAATTCAACTCACAAAATTACTCTACAAGACTAAATAGATTATGCTACAAAAGTTTGGATACAGGTTTGATTGGATTACAAATGTCCCCATCCACTCCCTTTTTAAAGGGATCATATAGTTTTGGTTGAGAGCTAACTTCAGGTTTCTAACATTTTTGGTTGAGATAATGGGAAACCTCATATGAAATATGAAAGAGGAAGTATTTCTAAGAGGGATTCAACATTTACATTTTATTTGATGAAAATCATTTTTTGAAATAGCTGAGATATCCAAAGCAGAGCAATCCAAATAAAAGGTGGAGCTCACCTTTTATACTGATTGCTTTGTTTTACTTTGTTTTTGGATGTTTCAGACATTCCAAAACCAATTTTCATCAGATAAAGGGTGAATTCCTCCTAGAATGGCATGCCGTATATTATTTCAGAAGTGGTTTCTCAGGATCTGGCAAAAAGTGAAAAGTTCAATCTTCATTTCCCCCAGTACTATACCATCCCTGTAAGTTACATGTCCATAATGAAGAGATATGATACAATGTATTTGTATTTCTCTTCCCCCTCCCCCCTTTCAATATTCTTCACCCTGGATTTGACAGAGGATTTCCTTCTGGAACGGACTGACTTCTACACCTACCTTAGCAACGGCAACGTGCCGGTGCAGGGCGTGGATGACGCCAAGGAGTTTGAGGCCACCATGGAGGCTATGCAGATCATGAACATGAACGAGGATGACGTCAACTGTAAGCAGACATTTCATTTCATTTCATTTCATTTATTTCCACATCCTGATAAAAAGCATTTATAGAGAATACAAGAACTATACGTAGAACATTGGAACAATACAGGAAAAATTTACAACTTGTATAACAATTTGACAAGAGACAAAACACAACAAGAAAACAGTTATTTCAGTTTGTGGGGGATTAACATAGACCATTGGTCTCTCTGTGGCAGATCCCAAGAATTACAGCTAAAATAGTTACATTAATTCAATACAAAACACTAGAAAACTGTACTACAGAAAGAACAAAACACATATTAGAAGGCAAGAGTCATCAAAGTGAGGTGCTTATACACTGAATAAAACTGAAAATTTGTAGCATATCTTTATGAACAAGAAAGAATTCATAAATTCTTTTAAATATTGAAAGTCTATTAGACAACTTTATAATATTTGGCAAATCATTCCAAAATGCAGGTCCTGTATATTTGGAAGTGTATCTTGAAATTCACTATATTGGTGATATGCAATTCATTCATCTCTCTAGTATTATAATTGTTCTTACTTTGGATGAAAGAAATATCAAGATACACATGTAAGATATCATTTGGGAGGTTCCCAGGGCAACAGGCCAGGGGGAGGGTTGATCACCAAAGTAGTCACCCGGGAGGTGTGGGGCTATTTGAATGAGTGAGGCAACTTGTAATAGTGGAAAGTCCCTGTCGTTTGTAGAAATTGAAACTAAACATTTTTTGGACTCCACACAGAGAGGCCTCCAAGAAACACTGAATGATGTGTTGAAATGGCTATGCAGGGCTAGGCAAGATGGCGCTGAATGGTGATGGTGTTTGTCCGTGCACTCCTATACATCCAAATTTGATGTGCTCAGGAGGGTGTTATAAAGGAGTCAAAGGTCATGTTAGAGGTCAAGTGTCACAATGTGTACAAAACAAAAAGGAGGCATTGTGACATCATCAAGCAGTGAGTGCTGCAACTGAAGAGATGATGCTGGTGGATATGTTGTTTGATGAATGAGAGTGACGATTGTCAAGCAGAATGGCGCAAGGTTTAGCAAAGTGTTTGTCTGTATGTGTGTGAGGGTGTGTGTGCGTGTGTCCATGTGTGTTAGTTGGAGGCATACATGTAGGGTGTGGAATGACTGGCAGAATGAGGAATTTAGAATTAGAGTGATCAAGTGCATTTTCATAATCGGGGAAAATGATGGCCTCTCTATAGGGGACCGACATAGAGTGTATAGTCACTAGCTGGGCAGCCTATCAGTAAGATGTACATACGTCAGGATGCAATCCAAGTTTCATACCAGAATACAGCCTGTGCAAACATATAATTCATAAGCCTGTGATAATGTCATATCTAGATTTAGCCGATAGCCTGCATGGATCAATGCAGGAAAGATGAATGTGAATTATTCCTCTATTGACTTTCTTTTCATCGATCTGGAGGAGCATGTACATAACTTCGTACAGTAGCAAAGTTGCTGAAAATGTGCCGAGAGAAAATCCTCAATGTGGTTTTATATAAAACGTTTACTGTGTATAACCAAATATTTCTTGAGGTTTTTATTTTCGAAAAATTGGCGAGTCAGGTGCTACTCGTGAATTTAAAGACGTGCCAAAATATTGACTCTGATCGTGATGTGAATGTGACGTGTACATGTACATTTCTCTGTTCAGTACTGTACTCCACAATCGCAAATTTAACCACTCCAGAAATTGTCAGGAAGTCCGGATTCGCGAAAATTTAGACTCGCTGTAAAATATGTAGTGTATACGGTATGTCCTAGTCTCATTTTAGACCAGTGTCTCTAATGCCATATACTCTTTTCCTCTCGCTCCGTGCTGCAGCTGTCTTCAAAGTTGTCTCGGCCGTGCTGATGTTTGGCAACCTGGACTTCAAGCAGGAGAGAAACTCAGACCAAGCCACTCTACCCGACTCCACAGGTAGGTGGTGGTGTCTGACTAGCTGGAGGAAACCTGCCATCCAGTTTTGGGTATCACACATCAAAGATAGAAACAAAAAGAGCTAAGCTTTGGTGTCACTATATTCACATGATCAAAGAAGTAACAACAACAAAGTAAAAAGGGTTGATAATACTTTGCCACGCTTTTCCTGTCTAATTTCTCATGTTTGTTGTTGTTGTTGTTGTTTTTTTGAAATAGAATTGTGAAACAAATTTATCTGTATTTCAAATGATACCAACCATTTGTTTCTTCCGGGATTTGTAACAAGGTTGACAAGATAGCCTATTTTGGATGTACAGTGTATGCAAAATATGCAGGAAGTGCGTATGCATGACAGTGCCTTCAGACAGGAATACTCTTGAAACAGTATGACAAAATGGATAGTTGAATGGAAGCTGCTATGAAAAATATTTTTTGAATTGAGAAGAAGAAAAATGATTTTTCATATGGGTTAAGAATGCTTGGTGGATATGGCTGCCTTACAGCTGTATAATGAGATTCCCATTCTTTTCATTAAAAAAGAAAGAAAGAAATGATATAATGTTACTGTTCAGAAAAGGCAGGGAGCCAAAAAGAAAGGATTATTTAGCCGCTGGTTGACAGTATCCATCCCCCGTGCTGTTGTTTTCTCCATCAGTTGCCCAGAAGATCTGCCATCTGCTGGGAGTCAACGTGACAGAGTTCACCAAGGCCCTCCTCAAGCCTCGCCTCAAGGTCGGCAGGGACTTCGTCAACAAGGCCCAGAACAAGGAGCAGGTAATGGACCGATCTCGTCGTCCGCGCAAGATGAGGAATAGATGGGAACCTGGGAAATTATTGTTTTCATCAGTTCTTGAATAATTATCTTCAGAGACTAGCGTACTGTTTGGGAAGGTTGATTTAGAATTAGAGACAATTGAGTATATGAATATAAGAACGACCCAAGTCCAATTTTTGGCCAAATTTAGTTTGACATGGAAAATTGTAGCTTATGCATGGACTCATCTTGTGTGTAAATGATAAATCCTAATTATCCCCGGAAGTGCCTGAAATGAATGAGTTAAATCTTATATTAATGTAAGAATGAAGGACTTGGCTCATTCTTACATTCATATAATAGTGCCCTCTCTCATCCTTCTCCCATCTCTATAGCAGAATATCATGTATATGAATCGAAGAACGACCCAAGTCCATATGAATCAAAGAACGACCCAAGTCCACCACACAAAATGGCCTCTCCACAATTAATGTAAATGTTAATTGTCATAATGATATATGCAGAGACTCCAACTCTCCCGTTTTCGATGGGAGATCTCCCGCCGAAAACCCATTTTTGCAAAATCTCCCGTTCTCCCGTTTGAGATTTAATTTCTCCCGCCCTGGCTCTTTGTCTCCCGTTGGAAAGGATTTCTTACATATTTCTATCGTATGTTGAAAAAAATAAGCCTTAGATAGCACCAGAGAGCATCTAGAACTCTGGGAATTTCGCGCTTCGCACACATCAACTTTGAGTCTCCCGTTTGCTAGGGGTTTCAGGCGGGAGAATCTCCAGATCAGAAGGTACTTTGGGTTGGAGTCTCTGTATATGTTCTAATTTGTATATACAATGTTGCCTTCCCATCACATTTAAATAGAATATTATTGGACAAATAAAAAAGATATGAAGTTTTTTTTAGTTTACTCGAAATTATCTTCCATGGACTTGGGTCGTTCTTATATTCATATACTCAATTATCAATTTGATTTTGTTTTTGTTTTAATCAGTCTGCTGAAAGAATTTGGTTGCTGAACAATTCTCTTGCTGATGCAAGGAACTGACTCGTGATGTACATCGTTGACCTTGAGGTCTTCACCTCAGCCATTGCTACACACATATCTTGTAGTCCTACAGACCTCCAACACCTGGAGCTTTTTTTCTTTCATTGTCAACGTCTGGTCGCTGATGGAAGCCAGTAGTTTTCACACCATGAATATGAAGTTAGGCTGAAGAGTAGGACGATGTAAAAGTTCGACTAATGATGCAGAGCAATGCATCCGTATCTTCCAACACACCTACTGTACACCTCATGTACTTAAAGATCACACCTGTGTAAAGGTGGGCACAGGAAGTGGGGGGATGGGATGGCACACAATCAGATACTAGATAATTAATGAATTGATATCAGCTCAAACAGGAGCATGATTATGACTGGCATACATTGAATTACCAGAGCTGCCAACTCATATGCTTTTGTGATATTTAGATTGCCTTTTCCTCACAAGAAGTATGATTTTTTTTTTTTTTTAAAATCCTTCAAATGGAAAGCCCTGAAAAAAACACATTAAGTAAAACAAGATATTATCTTACTTTAAAGTGTTTTTTTTTTTTTTACATTTTCTACTCTGCATTATTATGTGTTTTGGTGTGCAGAGGTTGAACAGCCTGTGCTGAAACTATTTCTCTTTCCCCCAATTTCAACTCTCCTCACCCAAAGGTGGAGTTTGCCTGTGAGGCCCTCTCCAAGGCCATCTATGAGAAGCTCTTCAAGTGGGTGGTGGCCAGGATCAACAAGTCTCTGGACAGGAGCAAGCGCACTGGAGCCTCCTTCATCGGTATCCTGGACATTGCTGGCTTTGAGATCTTCAAGGTAAGTCATGGCCAATTTATTGCCCCTTCTGGGTACCATATGTCAGTCTCTGACACTTTCAGTAAAATCCTTGGTTTTCATTGGCTGAAAGGCTCTGTTCACTGACTGTTACTATGGTGATTGTCAGAGACTGACAACTTGTCAGGGCTTGAAACGTTGATGAAACCTTACCCTGATGTCAATTCAATTTCAGTTTGTTTTTGTTTGGGGATTTTTTTTTTTCCGGTTGAAATCTCAATTTGTACCAACGAAATGATTGTAACAAAGCAACAATGCTCTTTTCAATATACATGTATGTACAAGTACTTCGAGAGTGCTTTAAAAGGATTAAGCATAATTATGTATACATGTATACAAAAAATACATAATATCTTATTTATGTGATATTTCTGGAGCTGGGTTGACAACCATTGTCTATGGATCATCTTGTAAACAACATTGTATCCATACTCGAAGGATCGTTTAAGGCGGTACTTTCTTCTTAAGGAATCTTGAAAAACATTTCCTCTAATCCATAGGAGGGGGATTGCATCAAACAAGGTTTTAATATTGTCACGTGCTCCATTTGGACCGAGGGAAAAAAAAAAAGTTATGTTTTGTGCAACTGAGCCAGTGTCTTAGAATGTCTCTCCTCACTTCTTATCTTCTTCTTCTTCTTCTTCATATGTCACAATGTGCCTGGTTGTGCTACGCTTCTTATGTCACCACGAAGTACTGATGGTAATAGCGAAAATGTACAACATGGTAGCTTGTGCTAATTTAGATGTTCCAGTTACAGATAGAATTGCTAGAGACAGATGATCTAGCCATATGGCTTTAGAACGATTAGCATCAAACTGGGCATTTGGGTTGTCTGGATTATAGAGATGTGGATCTGACGCTTTCGTTTGTTGCTCCCACAGATGAACTCGTTTGAGCAGCTGTGTATCAACTACACCAATGAGAAGCTGCAGCAGCTCTTCAACCACACCATGTTCATCCTGGAACAGGTGAGCAGCCCCGCCCTGCCCCGCCCCTCCCGCTCCAAGTCCCCCTCTAGTAACTGCCCATTCCTGATGGTTCATGCTCTTGTGCCCTGTCTACGTCTTTTGTCTCCTCAATCATGTTGTGTGTGTATGTGTGTGTCTGTGTCTGTGTGTGCTTTTGTGTGCCCTTATTATTATACCTTTTTGCTTTATACATAAAAGTTCATTTAAGTGACACGCATGTGTACAAGCCTGTCTTTTTTGTGGGCTCTCTTTTCCAATAACAGTGATTTTGTTCAAACAGTTTAATATAGGTTGTGCACTCGTTTCTTTTTGTACCGCGTATTCCCTTCAAATATATGTTCATACACACCTATATTTTGTATTACATTGACATTGTGTAATTGTTGTGTCTGAAAGAATTTATCTGATGTTTGAGGCAAAATCTGAATTGACTCTGGATCTGAATCTATTGTTGCTGTCATGAAAACAGATGTCTGAAACCCGAGACCTCAGCAAAAATGAAAAGATTCCTGCAGCATGCTTGCTTGTAGGACAGTCTAGAGAGTACCTTTTCTCATTTTGTTTGGTGTAGGCAATTGATAATGATCTTTGAAAGTGATCTTGTGCAACTCGTGTGAAATACGGTGGAGCGCGGAATATTGGAAGGAGTGCGCTGCGATATGAAAAAAGCAAAACAATCAGTCATGCTGAGACTTGAAACTATCAACTCCATCGGTGGAAATGGCTACATGAGAAGCAGTTGATTCATGCCATGCTAACCACACTACACCGCTGCATCATGTCTTTTATGTGTCCTGCTGGAGGAAGCGGGAGACATTGTTCACATTTATGAAATATAAATATAGCTCTATCCAAGGATGTGGCAGGCAAAATGTGATCATGTGGTCTTGTAACTCCTTGAATTTTGCCCAACTTCCCTTTCCACATTGTGGCTGCTATTTTTATGTGTTTTCTCGTCTTCTCTGGTGCTTGCGTGATAACAGGAAGAGTACCGCATGGAGGGCATTGACTGGAAGTTCATCGACTTCGGGCTCGACCTGCAGCCTTGCATCGACCTCATTGAGAAGGTAAGATTCTCACCTTGAAAGAGACAGAATTTCAAATACTAACAGTATGAGGGTGATTTCTTGTGGTAATGACAGAGTAATAAAGATGGTTAGTACATTGCAGTAGTGGTTGTAGTTGTAGTAGTGGTAGCAGTAGTAGCAACCATAGAAGTATCGAGTAGTAATTGTAGTAGCAGCAGCAACAAAAGTACTAGTAAGTGGTATAAAGTAGTTGTAGCGGAATTAGTTGTAGGATCAGTAGTTGTGGTAGTAGAAGTAGTAGCAGCAGCAAGTGGCAGTAGTAAAAAGTGTCAATTATTTGTAGTACAGTACTCTCCGCGTAATCGGGTATCGCTTAAACGGGTACTCCGTTTAATTGGGTAGTAATGTCAGAGTCAGTTCCAAAGCACATTAAAATTAACTGATAATCGGGTTGCCTCTCCGCATAAATGGGTAAATAATTTTCTTCTAATCTAATTTCTACCCACATTTTATCGCAGATATAACACTTTAAGAAATCATGCATGTCAAATATTCCATGGCTAATCGCATTCTCTGCTTAATTTGCAAAGAAGACCGATCATTTGGGGAGTGATTAAACATGAAAACACAGGTACACATACCGACTTTCCACACGAAAACGAACATTACACATGTAGCTGGCACTCATAATTGCATAGACTGTAGACAGACAGGAGTTAAACACACTTGCGTTCCTCCCTTGCTCCGCAACATCATTCACAATACGAGAAGTTTGCAACAAAAATCAGACCATGCACCAGCTCCATGATTTTACTTTTCCCCAGTCACTTCTCGAAAAGTAGCCCGACGTTCTACGTGACTAGTACACGCAAAGAGACGTGTTCATTTCGGAAAACGCCTGCGTGTTTATTAGCGAGGAGTCTATAGTCGAACGACAAAGTTTTCTAAAGACATATTTGTCCATAAAAAGAGTGTAAATTATTGCTCTTGACTGAGCAAGTGTAAGGTATGTATAATGTGCCGTGCCAGCACGCGTGCGAAGCAAAGAGTGTAGGTGTTTGGTGCAGTCACGTTAGTGTATAATGCATGTAAATACACATTGTGTGTGTCAATTGTGAATGAGACATGCTCTTCTGTTAATCGGGTACTCCGCTTAATCGGGTAAGAAACGCTCTGCCCTAGCCTACCCGATTATGCGGAGAGTACTGTAGTAAGTAATAGTAAGGGTAGTAAGGGGTAGTATAGTTCATAGAAGTTGTGTAGATCATTTAAGCTCAACTATGAAAATCCTGCCCAATTCATGCATCCTCGCAAACGATGTTTGACCACACGGTGTCCATTCCTCTCGATTCGGGAGAGTACCACATGATGAATGGAGGTACATACATGTAGCCAGCACTAAATTAGGGTAGTATTTATCACAGGGCCCTCTAGCAGGAGTACAGTGCTCACACCACAGAGGCTACACTGGGTGTATAAAGATTGTACACTAAGTGATTGCTACTGTGTATGTATAAAGATTGTACGCTAAGTGATTGCTACTCTGGATGTATAAAGATTGTACGCTATTAAGTGATCGCTACTCTGGGTGGATAAAGATTGTACACTAGGTGATTGCTACTCTGGATGTATAAAGATTGTACGCTCGGTGATTGCTACTCTGTATGTATAAAGATTGTACGCTAAGTGATCGCTACTCTGGGTGGATAAAGATTGTACACTAGGTGATTGCTACTCTGGATGTATAAAGATTGTACGCTCGGTGATTGCTACTCTGTATGTATAAAGATTGTACGCTAAGTGATCGCTACTCTGGGTGGATAAAGATTGTACGCTATTAAAGTGATCGCTACTCTGGGTGGATAAAGATTGTACACTAGGTGATTGCTACTCTGGATGTATAAAGATTGTCCGCTATTAAGTGATCGCTACTCTGGGTGGATAAAGATTGTACTCCAAATACTGAAAATGTTTTTGCGTGATGGTTCCCTTCAATGCAGCCAATGGGTATCTTGGCCCTACTGGACGAGGAATGCTGGTTCCCCAAGGCCACCGACAAGTCCTTCGTGGAGAAGCTCCACAAGGAGATGAGCAAGAACGACAAGTACCGCAAGCCGGACTTCCGCGATAACTCAGACTTCTCCGTCGTCCACTACGCCGGCAAGGTGAGAGACATGTGTAGTGATTCTGGAAATTAAAGGCATTATTTACCATTTGCAGAAGAATAAAAAACCCAGCATTAGTGCTTTAAAATAGTTCTAAAATTTGAGTTAGGGATAGAAACAACCAATGTAAAAACTTCAACCAGTTTAATCGATGTTAAGTATTGTTGAATATGCAAAATGTGATTAATAGATAAAATAAAAATGTTTCCAGACTAGACCATGTACAGTTATGGTTTAATGAGAAGAATAGTGATATCTCCTTATATTTTAATTAAAGGACAAGTTCACCCTCATAAACATAAGGATTGAGAGAATGTAGCAATATCAGTAGAACACATCATTGAAAGTTTGAGGAAAATCAGACAATCCGTTCAAAAGTTATACATTTTTGAAGTTTTTGTGCAGTAACCGCTGGATGAGAAGACTACTGCAGTGTATGAATAACTTAGATGTCACATGCGTACAACAATATAAGGAAAATATAAAGGGATTTTCACAAAATTTCATCTTTTGAAAAAAGTACACATTCCCTTGACTCGTTACCGACATATGTTATGGGTAATATTATTCCCCCTGCCCTTAGAAAGAGGCAAGTCAAGTGCTCTTTTATTATGTAAAAAAAGTGAAAATATGTTGAATTTTCTTTACATTTTCTTTATACTGTTGTACGCATATGACTCATAAGCTATAGTAGTCTCCTCATCCAGCTGTTCCAACACAAACATTTTAAAAATTCATAACTTTTGCGTCGATTGTCCAATTTTCCTCAAACTTTCACTGATGTGTTCTACTAATATTGTTGCATTCTCTCAATCCTTATGTTTATGAAGGTGAACTTGTCCTTTAAGCTTTATTGCAAAAATTTCATATGGTAGGATGTTTTGTGATACGACTGACCTACACACACACATCAAAAGTGATATCTTGAACATTTTCTAAATCACTGCTCCCAAATTTAGGTAGGACCTTTAACATCATGCATATGCATAGCCAACATTCCTTCTTTTTTTGTATACTTGAAGGTGGTGATTGATCCCACAAATAGAAAACTGCAGCCCCCTACAACATCTCATTTTAACATATCTATTAACAAATTGGGTACTGTAAAAGTGGAAATTTTCGTGGTGTTGAAATTTTCGCGCATTTCGCGCAACCAGAAAGTACTGCAAAAATAAAAGCACACAAATATTTTTGCTTGCCATATGTTCCTGTGCATGCTGTATTGATTCCACAGAATTATAAACACGCAAAACCCTTCTTACCCAGCCAAGCGCGAAAAATTAGTTGCTTGAAAATATCAACTTTTACAGTATTGAGATTAACGAATACAAGACAGTATGGCTATATATTGCACATCTGTCTCACTCATGTCAGCAGCAGTCAACATTTCCCAAATGTAAACTTTTGTTGTGAGCTGTTGTGTTATGGTTACATATCTGTATAGATCTCACTTCAAAGTTGTTGTTGTTTTGGGTTTTTGGTCCCTTTTCATGAGGCTCATTATTTGAAGAAGTATATATTTTAGTAGCTACAAGAGCTATATCCCTTTGACAGTTTACAGTATAAGATGAGACCATCTTATTCTTTTCTGGGGTTCTCCCTAGCTGCCCCTCCCTCACTGACATTCCCTCCCATCCTCACTCCTTTTAATGCTCTCTGTGCCACATTATTCTCTGCTGACAACGCATGAGTATGTTTGAAAAGTATTCAGATTTTAAAGGCCATAACATTTTTTATAAAAGTGAGTAATACCAGAAATGCTGTTCAGTGTAGTTGTATAAAAATTACCAGTTTTTTGCTGTGATGTTAATTTTTTGACACAGCTACTGCTATGACCCTTTAAACGTACTTGTACTTGTGGCATATTGCAATTCATCAATTGGTTTGAGCACTATTGTGCATTATTGAGCAAAATTTATGAAATTGGCGTGCCATCAACTGAGTTAGGTTTGCAAATGTGCCACACGAAGAGTTTTAAAAAAAGCTGTTATCAGGAATTAATCATGTTTGAATCTCTAAAGAATATATACCGGAGGGTGAGAATGTTTGAAATGTTCCTGTCATCTGAATTCATCTTGATTTCGTAATAATCCAGGTGGACTACTCCGCCAAGCAATGGCTGACCAAGAACATGGACCCGCTGAATGACAACGTCATCTCCATCCTCAGGGCTTCGTCTGAGCCTTTTATCTGCCAGCTGTGGAAGGATGGTATGTCTTGGCACTGGGCGACTCATCCCTAAGCCTACACCTTTGTAGTATTCAATGCACCTTATCCCCTTGTGTGTCCCAGGCATTTAAGCTCATAATTGGCCACGGTGCTTTCATTAGCATTCGGTAAGTCCCCAAATACTTGACCTTAATGGTGGAAGTTGGACAGGCCATGGTGACCGAAAGGCAAGGGGATATGGAGATCTCTCTTCTTTGATGGTTAGTTTCCAGACGCCAGTGCCAATTGACAGTCCAGCTAATCAGCAAATACAGCATAGTAATGGTTAAGCATATACTGCCAGATTGATCATAGGAAGCACCCTGGATGAAAGGCGGGGGACGTCTTCTAGATGTTGCCATAAGTTTATTTTTGCAACAGTTTATGCAGGATTAAAATTCAAGGTATATTGTTGGAAATAGTGATTTGATTTCAGTAATGGTAACATGACTGGCCTCAATAAGTAAAAAGAAAATGAATAAAAAAATGAAACAATATCCACAGGAGAGCATTCCTAAAGTATGAGTGGCAACGAGGTATTAGTTTAAGTTAGCACTCAAATCTGATGTTGCCATCTTAAAGGGTTGTTTCTATCATCATGTAACCTACATATAAACCAATGTCTCGACTCTTTCTGCTTGCAGTGGCCAACATCGTGGGCATGAGCACCCTGAACCAGGACAGCGGCAGCCGCTTCGGTGCCTCCCAGACCCGGCGCGGGATGTTCCGCACCGTGGGCCAGCTGTACAAGGAGCAGCTGGGCAGGCTGATGACCACCCTCAACTGTACCAACCCCAACTTTGTCCGCTGCATCATCCCCAACCACGAGAAGAAGGTCAGTGAGGAGACAGAGCATGGATGGTGTCGATGGTAGCAATTATGATGATCGTGGCTTTGTAGATGAAAATTATAGTGTTGGTGGTGATGGTGGCAGCGGTGGTTGAAGCTGATGATCATGCAAAAGGTTTAAATGATGATGATGGTAGGGATGGTGGTGGTGACTATGTTTGTGATTTTACAAGTGAGATTAAAAAGTAATGGTGGGAAGGAACTTGTAGAGCCAGTGGTAATGATAGTGGTGGTTGTGATTATATACTCATAGATGGTGGTGATGATGATAATGATTAGCAGGATTTAGAAATGGTGATAATGATGTGGATAAAAGATGGCGGTGGTGATTATGATGATGGTGATGACGACGATGATGATGATGATGATGATGGTGATCAGGCTTTAGTAACTTGGTGTTAATGCCAGGGATATAAATGATGATGGTGGTTGTGATAAGATTATGATGATAAACAGGATTTGGTAATGGTGAGAATGATTTGGATAAAGATGATGGTGTTGGTGGTGATTGTAAACGATAATGATGGTGTTGGTGGTGATTGTAAACGATAATGATGGTGTTGGTGGTGATTGTAAACGATAATGATGGTGTTGGTGGTGATTGTAAACGATAATGATGGTGTTGGTGGTGATTGTAAACGATAATGATGGTGTTGGTGGTGATTGTAAACGATAATGATGGTGTTGGTGGTGATTGTAAACGATAATGATGGTGTTGGTGGTGATTGTAAACGATAATGATGGTGTTGGTTGTTACAGTATAGTGATTTTAAGGAAGTGATGACAGTGATAATGGTATTGTAAACAGTAGGTTGTAACAATAATAAAACAATAACAATGACAAGGACAAAGTTTCTGCTAGTGTGGGTGACGCAATGGGATGACGATGAATTGTGATCAGCTTGAATTATTATTTCTCTGTAGTTAATGGGAGGTCTGTCAGAGTCTACATTGGGTACATAATGGGACTGTAAAATGCAAAATATTATATTACTAATTTGTATACAATAAAAAAAAAAGGAATGTCACAGTATAATTTTAACTTTGAATTTGTGATGTGTTCGTCTATTTATCGCTATTTTTGCAACTCGCTCCATCTACAGGCGGGTAAGATTGACTCACCTCTGGTGCTGGAACAGCTTCGATGTAACGGCGTGCTGGAGGGTATCCGTATCTGTCGTCAGGGCTTCCCCAATCGCATCATCTTCCAAGAGTTCAGGCAGAGGTAAAGAGACGCTCAACGCCTCGGAATGAAGGAAGCAATTTTTTTTCAGAGAATAATCGCAAAAGTGGGCTTTGGTTCTGCGGCCATTGCTTCGTTATTGTTATACATACGAGAAGTTCGCTGCGAAGGTATTCCAATGTAGGATGCAGCCTTGGGGATGTGCCCTGTCAGGAATTCAGAGATGCGATTAGGATGATGTAAATTGTGTCAATGATGCATAGCTGTATCCACAGCATGGATGCATGATGCTTCCAGACAGAAATTGTTATAATTTTCCATTTCTGCAAATTACATATTATAGATCTTTTATTACAATATATGCGTATATATGAGTACTTTAACAGAAGCTTCCCGTGGTTTAAAGAGGGAGGTAGAATTATGAAAGAAGTAGAATTCTGTCATATTCTGTACACATTTTGTTGTTGTTGTGTTGTTTGGAGGTCAGATAGTGTTTTTAAAACACTGAATGTAAACTTGTTTCACACCCAGGTATGAGCTGCTGACTCCCAATGTCATCCCGAAAGGATTCATGGATGGAAAGAAGGCTGTGATGGAGATGGTAAGCATCCGGACTATCTCAGTGGTCATAAAGAGATTGTTCTATAAGATCAGAATATCATGTTTGTGGTAGTGATGAGGAAGATGTTAATGGTGGCGGTTGTGATGGTGGTGGTGATGGTGGTGATGGTTAGATAGCCGGAAGAAGATCATTATGATTTCAGTAAGATGATGATGGTGATGATGATGATGGTTGGATAGCCAGGAGAGGATCCATCATGATTTCAGTAAGATGATGATGTTAATGATGATGATGTTTAGATAGCCTGAAGAAAATCGTTATGATTTCAGTAAAGGGATGATCGTAATAGTGATGATGGTTAGATAGCCGGAAGAAGATCATTATGATTTCGGTAAGATGATGATAGTGATGATGGATAGATAACCTAAAGAGAATCTATCATGATTTCAGTAAGTGTTCAGTAGATATTCAACCAACAGAATAGTTGTTGGGCAGAGCTGTGGTTCAGTACCCTGAGCAGATTTGTGCTGAAGCTGCTCACCGTAATTTTTGTGCATGTGGTTTTCCTGGGAGATTCTGCAAGCAGTCTCGGGTGAAGGCCTCTCTTCATCCTGCTACACAATGAAGGATGACTGTGATGATGATGATGACGATGATGATGACGATGATGACGATGATGACGATGATGACGATGATGATGATGATGATGATGAGGGCAGCATCAATAAATATCAGGAGAACAAGGATCACAGTGATAGATGATAATGATAAAGGATAATAAGGAGGATAAGCATGTGTGCATAGTCAATACTCTCTGCCATCAGGCATGTGGCTTAGGAACTAAACAATTTTCTTCTCACAGATCAAAGCCCTGGACCTGGATCCGAGCCTCTTCCGCCTTGGGCAGAGCAAGATCTTCTTCCGCGCCGGAGTCCTGGCCCATCTGGAGGAGGAGAGGGACCTGAAGCTCACTGACATCATCATCCGCTTCCAGGCCCACTGCCGTGGAGTTATTGCCAGGAGGTTCGTCCATCTTTCTGTCAGGCTGTTCTCTAAAATCTTTAATGCCTTCTTGTACTACCATTGTATACATTGTGTCATGTGTGTATGTGTGTTTAGATTGTCTGCTTTTATTTTCCCTTGTATATTTACATTATAGAGTTTTGTCTCGGAATATCACGAGGCATATTACAAGTATAAAATTCTGGAAATGGAAGTCTTGCTGCTTGTTTGGAAATATAGCTCCAAGACAGTGATGTCAAGCCCTCTTCATAGCACATGCATTAATAAAGTATACTGAAGTATGACTAATCCATATGGTCTCCATACACATGGAACTTGACTGATATCCCAGTGAAGTTTGCCAGTCTAAATGCAAGTAAACTCTGATGTTCGGTTGACTAAAATTCACAGTGCTATGATCGAGTGAATCACTGTAGTTTTGTGTAGAATTCTTTCACCCCCTTCTCTGCCAGTAAGTCAAATGTGCACCATTTCCACACATATAACTATTGGCGAGAAATTAACGTGGCAAGCAGAGAGTTAGAGGGCATATAGTTTGCGAGTGGTTGAATGGGCGATCTTGAACCACAGGCAAAATATATAAAATAGATTTCTCACTGTGGAAGCAAACAGCAAATTTGTACTAAGAGAGACAATATTTTCACGAATTATTGATATTGCAAGTATCAGCTGGCCTACAGAATTCACCAAAAAACAAAACAAAACAGTAATACAATGAAATATATCCCTTATACTGCTTACTAGAGAGGTGTGGATATAAGAACAAGATGACATATATCACAATTCTCCATCCCTGAAACAGGAACTACCAGAAGCGCATCCAGCAGCTCAGCGCCATCCGCATCATCCAGCGCAACTGCCTGGCGTACCTCAAGCTACGCAACTGGCAGTGGTGGCGTCTCTTCACCAAGGTCAAGCCCCTTCTCAATGTAAGTATCATGTCTTGAAACCGATCTCTTGTTGCCATGGTGCCGATCTCTTGTTGCCGTAGCGCCATGAATCCTTTGATGGGATCGTTGCTCATCTATGGGCACGAGTTGGTGCAATTTTTGTAACTTTCTATTCTCTTTGCAACATTCTTCATGAAGAAAAAAAGAAAAGAAAATGAATTTCGTCAGAGTAAGCGTACTGCAGAAGCAATTCATTCGTGGGTTTATATAGGTAGAAGATGACAATGTCTGCCTGTGGTAGCATAGATCGATTTGGGAAAAGCTTTCACAAAATTCCTTGTAAAATTAATTACTGTATACGCTATAATTTTCGCGTACATAAATTTTCGCGAATTGCCGCTGTCACACATTTTTGCGAGTGGTTAAATTCGCGATTGGGGGACCAGAGGAAATATGAAGTGGCAAAGAAAGTGTGAATTTTCAACTTACTAGCAAATAAGAATGATACTAGTTATACACTGCATGAAAAGAAAAACTTACCAAACTATGCGAACTAGGAAGTTAGAATTCAACATTTTTGAAGTGGTTAAGTCCATCGCGCTAGATTTCTGACGAGTGTTCCCCTTGCGATAATGGATTGGCTCTCTACAGTATTCGTAAGTAGACGTGGACGTGCGTAAACAAGCTTAGCCAGTATGGTCTGTTCGGTAAGCCGTGACATGGTATACTAGTACTGAAAATGTTCGTATCATCAAGGCAAGGGATTCATTTTGGAAGGTAAAATTTTTGCGTGTTGTTAATTTCGCGAATAGCTCCCGACTCGCGAAAATAAAACCCCAGCGAAATATATAGCTTATACAGTACCTGTAGGGTGAATGGGTTTCGGTAACGCTCATGCAGACATTTCCTGTGTCAGACCGATGCTGTTATGAGCTACGACTTGAACACGACAAATTCTCTAGAAGCATTCTATTTTAAACTGTGCATCTTTTCCTCTTCTTTTTTACTTGTCATCCACCAAAATCGTTGAATAGGTTTGATAGTTTCCTCTCCTCTTTGGATGCACGCTGAGATGACCTTTGACCTCTTCACCTTTCCTTCTTTTTTTCCCCCTCTCGCTGCCCCTCCAAAGGTTACTCGCCAAGACGAGGAGATGCAGCAGCGCGAGGATGAGCTGCGCAAGATCCGTGACAAGCTGGAGACGACGGAGAAAGACTACACCGAGATGGAGCGCAAGTACCAGCAGGTCATCGAGGAGAAGAGCATCCTGGCGGAGCAGCTTCAGGCGGAGGCGGAGCTCAGTCAGGAAGCAGAGGAGGTGAGGGGTCATTGCCATGGTGATGGAAACGGAATGGGACAGGAGGATATAGAGATTTGAAAGGGCTAGAACATCCCCCTGATACTGGGGGAAAACAGAAGGAAGATAATGATCAGTTTTGTTTTTTGTTTTTTTCCTGGAGCATTGAAAAGTGTAATCATTGAAGAAACACTGTTGTATTTGATCAGCATGCTGACATTGTGAACTTAATGGGTCAAATGCTAAGTTTGCGGAGCTTTATGGCATAAAGTTGATTATTCTGTGAAAATTCATAACACTTTAGTGTTGATGAGTATGTTTAGTATTACAGTATATATGGTGCATCCAGCTGAGATGAAACAAGTTCAGGTGTTCATGATTTCACCATTTTACATGATCTGGGAAAATGTCCCCAAACTTGATTTTGCAAATTTTTTAGACTGCTGTAGAGGTTACCTGATCCATCTCACACCTGTAAGTCTGCCGAAAATAGATGCTGGGCTGTAAACCGTGAAAAGTGAGCTATTTGATGAGAAGTGAGATGAATCAAATCAAGTGTGTTCAGCCTTCCCAAATGCCTTGTGTGGTAGTAGTGATGTATGTACCAGTGCATCACATGAATGTCATGTAGGCAGTGTTTAGAATCAAGATTCTGGTCCATTGCCTCATCATACGCGCAATATTAAAACTCACTATCTATTTCTGTCTCCTCCTTCTTGACGTCTTCCACTCTGCCTGCCCCGCCCAGATGCGAGTGAAGCTGGCGGCCAAGAAGCAGGAGCTGGAGGAGATCCTCCACGACCTGGAGGCCCGCATCGAGGAGGAGGAGGACAAGAACATGAACCTGGGCACCGAGCAGAAGAGGCTCCAGCAGAACATCACGGACCTAGAAGAGCAGTGAGTATCGCAGGAGTGTGGGGTGGGGGTGTAGGAGCTGTGGATTGCGGGAGGAAGAGAGGAGGAGGAGAGGGTGGATGCAGGAGCTGTGGGGTGGAGAACCCATCTCCATGGTGACAGGAAGCTCATCTGAGAAATATGATTTGGGGATGGGAGGGGGAAGGGGGGAGGGGGAACAGAAAAAACCCCCCAACAAAATACACTGCTTGAGGAAATGCGCATGCATTTAAGAAGTGTATGGATGGATCATAGCCAACAGTTTATGCATATTGTTGTGGATATCATTAAGAAATAACTTTTCTGATTCATGTGTTAGCTAGAGTGTTATTATTATCCTGGAAGTTGATCTTTAACTTGAACAAGATTTAACAAACTGTCAAGATTCCCACTGGAATATTGCAGACGTGGATGTGGTGAGGGCGTATGTCGAGGAATTGTTGTGAGCGAGTTGTGTGGCTCTTGTGGATGTCATGTAGAAATCCTTATCTGCCTGTGGTAAACGGCACAATCCCCCTCACTTACTGAATGTGAGAGAGAATGGTGCCAATGTGTGAAAGGTCTTCATCAGAGGTATCTTTAAAATGAATGAATGATTCATGAAATGTATCTTGTATAAGTGCTTTCTTTCAAAAGAACATTAGGGGACTCTTTTTTTTTGAAAAGTTGCCATTCCAAAGTTTCGTCTTGTGGATAAATCCACACTTTGCATAGTTTCGAATTTAGTAGTGCAGCAGTCGTCATATGTAACATGCAGTGGTTTTAGTGTTCCACACATGTCATACACTTACTACTAGTAGAGAGATGTAGCAAGTTATGTGTGTGTGTGTGTGTGTGTGTGTGTGTGTGTGTGCATGCCTGCAGATAACATTCTTGATATTAGGCATTGTAAAAAGCATAAAATGCTCATAATGCTATTACCAGACATCTGGTACAACTCGCAGCCAATGTTTCAAAGGCTACCGTTAAATTGATTTAAAGCCACAGACAGATATGCACAAGAATATCACAAAATTAAAAAAAAGAAATTTTAAATATGACAAATTTATACTGGCAGAACATTTCTCACGCTGTCTTATCAAGAACTGAGTAAGTTGTCTTCAGCCATACAGCTGTGCATTTTGTTGTAACGCTCTGAAGGCTTTCATGGTCATATAATGTATAATTACGCATCCATTCGATCATTTCCCCGTGCAATAATGATCCGTCTGTCGCCCTCTACAGGTTGGAAGAGGAGGAAGCGTCCCGACAGAAGATCCAGCTGGAGAAGGTGCAGTCTGATGCGAGGATCAAGAAACTGGAGGAGGACTTGGCTATGATCGAAGACTCTCATGGCAAGGTGAGGCTCTGCCCTATGTCAAAGGTCAAAGTTCAAAGTTTTCGACCCGATCCAAATGCGTGCTATTCCTTTGTGTTTAAAGTTAAAACGTAGTTCTCGTGTATGCCTGCAGAACCATCGATTTTTTGCTCTGAAACGTCCCCCTGTGCGTTAGAAATAGTGCTGTGATAACACGATTTCCATTCGGTAACGACAAAAAAATGAAATGTTAGCCAAAAAGGTTTGCCGAAAGTACAACAGTCCCAGGGCATTCCCGATCGTGTTTGCTACGTAATTTTTCGTAATCGATTATCGATAATCAGCAAATTTTGCAACAATGCAGCACTCGCCAATCTTTCGCACTAGAGTAAAATGCACAGAGCTTATTGGAAAACACGATTGCTAGGGCACGATTGATCAAACGTGGAATGTTCCTCTAGAATGAAAGTTGTATGCGTACGATCAAAATTGTCGTACACCTTTGATCTCGAATTACTCTGCGAAAGGCACATCAACCAGGTATGTGAAAGTTTCTTGATGGACCCTTTCAATATATTGCAAGTGAATTCCAAACGGTGGATGATGAATTTTTATCCCTTTGGAGAACTATGTTTTGGCTTTAATTCCTCGTGAGCATCTCTTTTTTTTCCTTTTTTCATTCTGTCCTTGTACTTTATTCTTGTATATTCATTTGTTATTCAGTTGTTATTATGTGCCCTTTAAGATTTCGTCATCGGGTATGTTACTGCCTTTCATGTCGATTGTTGTTTGTAGTTTTGTTTTCTGTTACTGTTGTTTTTACTCTCTATGACCGAGGGGCAAAGTCCTTGTGACTGTTTTTCCGTCGTTTTTTCTGTCTATGATGTCAACTTTATGTCATAGATTTAGAGCATATGTAGTGTTTGTACGCATGAGTCATTTGATCTATTGAGAAAAAAAAGGACACAAGTGTTTTATAAGCAGATTGTATTACCTCAGCTGAAGTAAAAGTTGCAGAAATGTAAAAAGTGATCCATCATATAATTTTATGTGTGGTATCATACTTGTAATGAACCCTTATGAACCAAATTTATATTTATTTGGGGGCTGGGGGTAAACCTCTCCTTCATTTCTTGGATCAAAATGTTGCATGGTTGGTGAACATAGCACTTGGACAGCTGCAACAAACAATAGCTTGTTTTATCATCTATTTTTAAATAGATCTGAGTAGTTGTTGTTGTGTGGTAGCATGCTTAACAAAATGTACATGATCATATATTTCAAAATATGGATATTTTGGATAAAATAAATGATTGCCTTTGTCAACTAGCTGCAAAGAGTGTTTCTGTTCACGACCGAAGTGTAAAGATTGTCCTGCTATTTCTAATCTGGTAGTTATTCTCCACTTGGAGAACGATTAGACGTAATGTTAGCAGAAGAAGGAAACAGCCATACAAATAGGTGGGACTGCAGTGGGTGCTTTCCAAGCCATTATGCCTCTTTGTCATAAACTTGTGTGTGTGTAGACATATTCATGCAAATGCAGCATTGTTAATCACACAGGTACTCCGATGACAAGTTTTGGTGTTGATAATGCAAACTTTCTAAATGAAATGGAAATCATCTGCTTTGTATACTGATGATGAAGCTACTGAAATGTTTTTGTGATATACAGTAATGTTTTTCATGCATACAAGACGTGCAGAGGGGTCAAAGTGTTAACAAAAGGCCAGAATTGTAAGATACACTGTATGTCACATCAGTTTATCACCAGTTTCTCGCACATTAGAGCATCAATGTGAACTTGGCGTGGTTTCATTCTAGTAAAGATTAATTTGCATCACATTTGAATGAAATGGGTATCCTAAAGCATGGGAAGTGTGCTGGCAAGTGATATATGTGTGAGCCATGTATGAAACTACTGGAAACACTTCTCATTTCCCTTGAAAAAGCAAACAAACAAACAAACACACCAAAAAAAAAAAAAAAAAGCCAATCTAAATTCATTTTTATTACTGGCAAAAGTGAGCACAGTACATTTGTCTCCTTAATAGGAATGCATTATGAATGAGAGCTTAGAGGGCATCCAACAGAATTATGTGTAGCAGCAATCATGCAGAAATGTATTGGTGAATTGCAAGTTTGCAAATCTGCCTGATGCTAAGTTGGACAAAGAGACATCAGTGGACCCACGTGTGTTTGAATAGACTTGATATAGTCCGCTTTTTTTGCAGATTATAGCTGATTCCTTTTTTTTTTTATACAGAATTTGATGCATCATTGACTTCAGTGTTTGTGAAATCTTGCTGTTTAACTGTGTTCAATTAATGATGTACACAAAAGTAATGAGATAATGAAAAGACATGACATTAACACGATGCTTACTGATTTACTGTTCTTTGTAAGAAAAGAAGTTTGTGGAATCAATCACTTTCTTGTAAAAGAAAAGAGAAGAAATTGCGCTATAAAGGTCCTGTGTGTGCCCCCAAAAATGACTAATTGAGGAATTTTGTTCATTTTGTGTCACGGACAATATCAGAGACATGATTCGTATCTCAAAGATGACTATGAACTTGGTGACATCGAATGACAGTTACAATGAATGGCAAAATTGTGTGAAAAATCTGTGGTCTGTAGCACCCACAAACTCAAATCCATGAACTGAATATCACTGAGAATTCGCCTTCCTCGTTTTATGTTGAGACCTACTCATTTAATATTTCTCCTATAATAAATCAGTTTTGAGTTATGTCATGTTTTAGTGGATAATATAGTAAACAGTATGTAAATATATTTGTGTATTGTACCTTCTAGATGTATACAAATATGTTGACAAAACCTTTGCAAATAGGCACATCAAATGATTAACCATCTTTTTAAGATGAAAAGTATGATGAATGAATGAGTGAGTACATGGAAAAATTTAGTCATGAAAACCGATATTTACTCGTAATTTGATTCAGGCTGTAAAGCAAGACCTTTGCAGACGAAATATGATGTGTGAGCATGCTAGTTTTCTTTGGTTGTGTAATACTGTATAAGCTGTTATTTTCGCGAGGGTTTAATTTTCGCGAATTTCGCAAATCACAGTTGGATCGCGAATTTAACAACTCGCGAAAATGTCTACATGTGCTTTGTTAATAGAGCACTAACGTAAATGTCAGCGTCGATTTGCAAAAACAACATCTCGTGAAAATGTCTATGACCTTGTCATTCGCGAAAATATCTGTATGCAAAAATAACAGCGTATACAGTAGATGAATCATCATCACAGTAGTTATAATTTTATCTTATGGTGGTTAAATGTACAGCTTAGAATGACACAAAGATTCTCAAAATGAAGTCTTCATTAGAAGGTGTTTTGAGAGTGCTCATGTTTGACTTCATTCAATATTTCAGTGAAATTCAGTGAAATGGAAGGAAATGAAAGCTGCATGCCAAACCTATTAATGCAGTTGTAGTTGGTAAATAAGTAGTGTACGGTAGTCGTATAGTGAGATGTATTTGGTAGCTCCAAGGAATGACAAGAGCTGTCTTATTTGAAGGAGTCTTCCATCCCAGGCGAAGCTGAGAATTGGGTCATAATGAAACTGGGATCGGGATTGGCTGATGGAATTCAGTGATTCACGACTTGTATACATGTATATTTCCTCTGTACAAACTGCTTGTAAATTTGAGAATATGGCGAGAGAGAGAGAGTCTCACCACCCTGAAAATTGTTTAGAAAAAAAGGGGGTGGATTGCGATTGATAAAAGGCTTCAAGTACAACAGTGGAGAAGAAATAGTGATGCAGATTTAGATGTCTGAATGAGCAGTTGGATTCATGATCAACTTTTGTGAGAGTGATCTGTGTGTTATCAGATATCAGCCTTGATAAACTTTGATTTGATAAGAATAATCCAGCATTTTTATTGGAAATGAATTGTGCCTGTTTACTGTTTACTCTGCGTCAGCCAGCAGTATAATACATTGATTTCTTTTGGTATTCTCCTAAAGCAATATTGCAGTCGTTTCAGTATGGACAGAGGAAGACATTTGCAACTTATGAACATCATACTTTAAAGGTTATTGGGAGTTCAAGCTTTGTCGATTGAAATTTTCCTGTGTTTTTTTTTTCTTTATGTACGTGAGCATGGGGAGTGGAAGAGAATAGCGTGGTCAAATTCAGGTATAATATGCTTCTGGGCTGCTCATAGGGATCGTAGTCTGCTCCCGTTCTGGTTTATCTAGAGGCAAGGGAAGAGAGAGCGTGGGCATCTCGTAAACCTCTGCACAGGTCTGGGTGCTTATGAGAAAAGAGTGACAATATTGGAGAGCACAGCTGTGAAAGCCAACGTGATGCAAACTGCAGACGACAAATGAAGAAACAGAAGGGATCTGATTGCCTGATTGATAGCAAATCGGTTCCCGTGGAGATTGCCGCCTGGATGGGGGGGGGGGGGGGGGGGGGGGGGATGGGGTAGAGGAGGGGGATCATTCCACCAGCAGCAAAGGTGATGCAGATCTGGCGAGTGAAATTGAGGAGAAAAGCATGAGTAGGACATCTCATATCCTGAAGGGGGAGGACTAGAAAGAGAAAAAAAGAAGAGAGGGAGGGAGACAGTGAGAGACACAGAGCCGTGGTTATTGAAATTTGTTATTGCTGGCGCAATTTTTACTCCCGGGGAATGAAGCTGTTATTCCTGCCCGGCAGATGTCTGCCCGTCGGGGATGTACGAGCAAGTGTCAGTAGCCACGTGCAGGCATTCTCAAGGGGGCTTGAAGTGAGACTACACTAGACTATGCCGTGACATCTGTCGCTTGGAAGTGGACGTGCATAAAGATTAGATGTGTGGGTATGTTTGTTGATGTGAGCCTTGAATGAAAACTGTTATTATCATTTCATCAGGCCCTGCGATGTGATGGTACTCTCTTAAAAGTGCTCCTCGAATGCTTTGAAGAAGTCATTGTAAAATTGGGCATCGTGTATGATACCAGAGTTGAGTTTTGGTATGGATGTATTCTGGGAATTGCTGAAGATGTACGCCGATTGTACATTTCAAAGAGATTTAATACCATGATGGACTGAAGCGCCCTTCTTCAGATCTCGTAGGCGCTTGGAGCACACCGCATGTGTCACTACCCTTTCTGGAGCAAAGAATGTGAAGTGGACGGTCACAGGGAGAATGACTACCTGTGCTCAGAAACAATGTTATCCACAACTACCTCGCCATGTTTTCTTCGCAAGTCGGCAGCAAATGGAACCTGCTGCGCTTGAGATCTATTACCAGAGCAACGTGAGTGCCAGGTAAATGGACGAGGGATTATCTCTCCGGCCCGGACTGAAGCGAAAAGAAACAAAAAGAGCAGCAACTGGAGCCCCCCTCAATGTCCTTCTCAGAGCGGATTGTATGGGATGCCCTCTTAGCTGCCGTTTCTGTGGCATTTCTGCTAAGGAGACGAGTTGAGTATGAGCAGGCAAATTTGGACACCTATCGGGAACGCAAGTGTTATCATTCATATTCCAGTGTATTTTGTTACTTGGAACTTTATAGTCTGTCTGTTTCCATTGTCAAACAGCAAGAGGGTAAAGAATTCCATTATGCTGTTTTTTTGTTGTTGTTGATATGTTGAACATTAATTTGTGAAAGTTCAGAGCTAGTTTCTGTTAAACTCAGCATATACAGTCCTGTCAAGCTACAAAGACACAATGCACATTGGAAGATAACACATTATGATATGACACATTGTGAAGTGTAGAGCATAGAGAGCGTTACTTTATGTTTGTGAATGTAAGAAAACAATAGACAACACACAAGTTTTAAAGTCAGTAAAGAAACTTGTGTTAAACACTATGTGTGCGTGATGATGTTACTTGCATTAAGAAACATTGTTGCATTCCATTTTTACAAATTACTCTGTACAAGTTTCTCTTCATATTTGAGTTGAGACCAGGTGAGATAAATATTACCCGTCCTCAATGCCCTACTCTTTTTTGCCCTGGCTCCAGAAGTGTAATAACAAATTCAAGGTCGCAGCACATCCAGGCAGTCATAATTGAATTTGCGCATTATCTGTATTTGAATGCCACGCATTCAGAGACATGTCTCTGCGCTGGAAAGCAATTTGCTGTAATATTTGGCCATTACGTTCCTGTTTGCCCGGAGGATGGCCATCAGAATTGGACGCTGTAATGTTATTGGAGGCCATGTCAATGACATATTGATTATGATGCTAGATCTGTGCTGGAATCAAATTGTGCATTTTTGGTTTGCTTTTTTTTTTTTTTTTTTTTTTAATGGGGGGGGGGGGTAATGGCTTGGGGGTTGCAGCAACTCTAGCACCTAATACAATGCAGATATTTGCTGTATTTTTAAATTATTTGACATGTGTACATTGCTTTGCAGTCACTTTTAGAGCGTATGTGTATAAATTTGTTCTTCAAGACCAGTGTTAGTGTGATATTGATTATGTAGGTACATTGATCCAGGATGATGTGTTTGTTTCACTTTACTGTGCTACTCTTTAGACACCATGTTATCTATGACTTGAGCTTTTTGCATCTGTGTACATATTATACCCTTGCATATTAGAGCCATTATCATTTGTTATTTTGATTTATGAATAGACAAGCAGGCATCTTCTAAAGTCTATGATAACATAGAGAACTAGATTACATGTGTGCCTAGCCTAGTCTGGCAATATTGCGTCATATCGCGTGTGTGCCAGAATAATTTACGGCACTTCTGACATGAAAATCATGCGCTGATGAGCGCAATGTAAGTGCCAATAAAAGTAATGATAGGGATAATGCATTGTGAATCTAGTCGGTGACGTAATATCATGCGCAAGTTTATCGCTGCAGTGTTATTTGGAAGGTGGTTTTTATCCCTTCATTAAGGGATATAAGATGTGGAATAAATTGGTCTTATCGATGATCTTCAGTTCCTTCAAAGTTGATAAAGATGTAAAAGTAAACAGGTTTGTAAATTCAGCATCAGAGAACCAAACTAGATAGATGAGCCCTGCAGGTGTACGCAGGGGGTAAAAATTTATCAATCCTGGTCGGGTAAATGGGTATCATGTACTTTTTCCCCCAATAATTGCGGTGCCTTCTGTATCTAAATTAGGCTCCAATTTGGGCACTCTCTCTCCACTCTCTCGCACTCTCTCGCACTCTCCCTCTCCTCATACCCTGCACTCTTTCCTCTTCTTTCCATCTCTTTCTATCTCTGTCTATCTCTTTTTATCTCTTTCCCTCTCTTTCTTCTATCTCTTTCCCTGTCTTTTAATCTCTTTCTATATCTGTCTCTTTCTATCTCTTTCTCTTTCTATCTCTTTCCCTGTCTTTCAATCTCTTTCTATATCTGTCTCTTTCTATCTCTTTCTCTTTCTATCTCTTTCTATCTCTTTCCCTGTCTTTTAATCTCTTTCTGTATCTGTCTCTTTCTATCTCTTTCTCTTTCTATTTCTTTCTATTTTTCCTATCCCGATCTGTCTCTATCTCTATCTATCTCTATCTCTTTCTCCTTTCATCTCTTTCTATCTCTTTCTGTCTCTTTTCATATCCCTTCATCTCATTCTATATCTTTCCTTCTCCTTTCCATCTGTCCTCTGTATTTTCTTTCTCTGTCTATCTCTTCATCTGTATACTCGTTCGTTCTTTCTGTCTCCCCTCTGCTGCATGTACTCCTTTCTACTTTCTCAATTTGTCTCTACCTTCATTTCTGGCTCTCTCCAACTCTCTCCTTTCCATTATCTCGTCCTCTCTCCATCTTTCTCTATCCATATGTCTCCATTTCTGGCTATCTGTGTCCCCCCCCCCCCCCTTCTCTCTCTTCCCCACTCACCCTCTCTAGGTCACCACAGAGTGAAATTTGCTGCAGCCAGGTTTAGAGTCTGATTTGTTGGAAATGAAAAGCAGTGGGTAGTGGATCGCACATCTGAGGAAAACAAAACCGGGTGAGGGGGAAAAAAAAAAAAAACCAATACGGGGGCAGCGTAGTTGTGTGAGCTGCATACAGGGAGATATGATGGTGGCGCATACATGGGCCTCTGTGTTTCCACGGCGCGCGATAAGAAGGAGGAGAAGTTGCGACCCGGGAGAGGCAAGATGAAGGATTTAGCAGTGCCGGAGGATGGAGGAGAGGTGAAGGATTGGTGGTTAATGCCAACAATGTTTGCTATACATCAGTAATTTCTTTTCATCCTCCTCTCAAACAATGTCAAATCCAGGATGTTTGTGTTTACCACTTGTTTTGCTACGTGATGCTTGAGAAGTACAATGTATGCAGATACATTATGTTGAGTCACCATGTCTCCTAATTGTTCTTGTGTTCTACCTTCAGCCTTGTGGAGCTGTCTTATCTTTGTATCCATGGTCATTAAGGAGTGTTTCTATCACAACAGTTATACTTATTTGTTAGCCAACAACCTGTTTGAATAAATGCACGTATGGCTTTGCTCCTTCCCCTTTCCCCCCGCTCCGTAGCTGAGCAAAGACAAGAAGTCCATTGATGAGAAGATGGCGGAGGTGGTGGCCACCCTGACAGAGGAGGAGGAGAAGAGCAAGGGGCTGATGAAGCTGAAGGCCCGGCACGAGTCCCACATCGGCGACCTGGAGGACAAGATTCGCAAGGAAGAGAAGGTAAATGTCACGAGAACGATGATGATGATGATGATGTCGTGGATATAGTTGGTAGTGAAAGAGGGTGATTGGGGTGATGACCATGATAAAAGTGAGAATGATACTGATGCATTGACTATGGGGAAGAAGTGATGATGATGATGATGATGATGATGATGATGATGATGATGATGATGATGATGATGATGATGATGATATGATGATGGTGATGATGATGATGATAACGGTGTTGTAGATGGTGGTGATGATAATGATGACGACAATGAAAGATGATGATGATGATGATGATGATGATGAGGATAGTGTTGGTGGTGATCATGATTGATGATGAGGATAGTGTTAGTGGTGATCACGATGATTGATGATGATGATGATGATGATGATGATAATTGTGGTTCTGGTGATGATGCTGATGCATATGTATAATGATGATGGGGATGAAGAAAATGCAGAATGAATGTTTAGCCCAGACTGACTACTGCCTCAACATGGCATTGACATGTATGATGAGATTGATAGTGGTGATGACAGAGTCAAACCAATGCTGTACAATGTGATTGTAACTTTAGCAGCCAGAGACATTGTGTCATCATAAGAAGACTAATTGAATTTGACCTACTCATTTCTGTCTTTAACTGATAATGAGTTATTGGAAAAGAGTGATGAACTCACTGATGATAGAATTTTGATGAGAGCAATTGGAAAATGTCAGATAAGCTGTGCAGTATCAATAAAGTATTGTGTTTTCAGATACTGCAAGTACAGCTTGGTACATCATGTAGAAGAATTTATAAAAAAGATGAGGGTAACTGACAATGGACAATTGATTTGTTGGTAGATTTTGACCGATAAGAAGTGACTAAAGATAATGGATTGGTGTCTACTGAGGTGAGATGAGGATTTCAGCAGATTTGTATGTGTTTGTATGTATGTGTGTGTGTATGAGATGGATGGAGTAATACAGTCAAGGCAAGCAGCATGAGTACATAGAGTTGAAGGTGATGCAAATGCCATTAAGTGATGATAATTGCAATGACTCTCGGTGGTTGAGAACGGCTCATTATAATGTTGTGTGGCAGGTGATAGGAGATTCCCATTACACACTGATATTTGTGAACATATCAGTAACGTCCCTTGCGCGGTGAGGTGTAATCAACATTGTATTGTATAAGCAAGCAGTTCAGTATGTGGTGTAGCAGGTGTAATGTCAGTAGATACACATTTGTAGATTGAAAGTTCTTTCGTACCATCAGGCCATCCAGTTAGCAAGATCTATCTGAGGACAATCCAAAGACTAGATTTATTGAATTGTCGCATGAAGCAAATCTTCATGAAGATTTGATCATTGTTAGGAAAGCATGTGGAGAGGTAAAGGGAAAGAGCATACGTATCTCATCAGGCACCTACAAGAAGAGCGATATATTCATTTCTGTGATGGTCAATAACTGGAATCTGCCCATCGATAGAATATGGCATTATCAACATAGTGTGTCAGTAAGCTGGATGCTTTAGGTGTCCATACGATGTGTGATGTAATTGTCTTACAATAATATCCTCGCCGAAGTTCAGCTACAAGTATAGGACTGTACATGTACATGTATGTTCAGGGTGGGATATGCAATATATATCAGATGTTATTTACTTTCAAATTAAGATGATAATTGTAGTGCCGGAGGTGGTGGTTGTGATGGTGATAGTCTTGGTAGTGATGCTGATAATGATAATAACAATAATATCTTAATGATCATGATGATTATTACAATTATGATAATGAAATAATAGGAAGTGCCCGACCCATCACCTTAAGAGTATAAGTCATACATGAGCTTGCTGTCACCATCATCCAGATCTGAAATAGTTTGTGAAGCACACCGTTTCCCTTACCCCTCCTTCTCCCTCAGATGCGTTCGGACCTGGAGCGCCACAAGCGCAAGCTGGACACAGAGGCCACCGACCTGAGAGAGCAGCTGAACGAACTGCGCCAGGAGATCGTGGAGCTGAGGGCCCTCCTCGCCAAGAAAGAGGAGGAGCTGAATGCTGCCCTCGCTCGGTCAGTATCTACAACATGTACTTCTTATGATACTTAATTAGTTGTGGTGCAAGTGTCGTTATTCCTCTGGCTCTCTAGGGTGCCAAGAGCACTACCAGTCATGTTTAGAAGTTGTTTATCCATCTACCAGTCTACACGCGTGAAAGTTTTTTAACACACTTAAAAAAAAAAATCTCAAGATGGAAATATTTATACTTGGTACAGGTGCACTTCTTGAGATACTGATGTGCAGAATGATTTTGTGGCAAGTACCCGTGTACTCTGAACTTAATCATAGACATCATTTTCCATCTTCAGCTTCGTGTGTCAAGTGTTGTTTTCAGACAGGGAGGATAGAAATGAGTGAACGAGTTATTCATATGACATAATGGGATCAAAAGTCAAACCCTTGAGGTCATAGGTCATTGGACATGATTCATGAGGTTAAAACGCTAGGCTCTGGTCATAACTTTAGCTCAAAAATTTCAGTGGAAGTTGTATCAGGTAAGGAAAGTGATATAAGATGTGGAAGTACTTCCTTTGCTTTTGGGGGAAGGAGTTGAAACTGATCTTTTAAAGTCAAAGAACATCAGGAATGTTATGAGCGTGTTAAAAGGCAAAGGCATCCCAGTTAACAGCATGCATTTGTGTTTCTCACATTCCCGATGTCATCGTGTCTCTCCCCTAATTCGCTGCTCCCACAGCATCGACGAGGAGATGACCCAGAAGAACCAGCTGCAGAAGCTGGAGCGGGAGCTGCGAAACCAGCTGAGCGAGCTGCAGGAAGACCTAGAGGCCGAGAGGGAGGCCCGCTCCAGAGCCGAGAAGAACAAGCGAGACCTGAATGAGGTCAGTGACCATCCAGTGTCTCAGCACTTCTGATTTCTGGGGCTCGTTAGGACTGTCATTTTCCCCTAGTCTTGTCTTCTTTCTTTTTTCTAATACTTATAAAATTCCAGAGGGATATTGATACTTATCTTGTATTCATTTAGAGGGAGGGGGGGGGGGGGGGGGAAACAAACAAATACTGAGACCCAAGTGATGTGCTGCATCACTGTAGCATTGAATACAGTGTATGTCTTCTCTTGGATGATAGCGAAAACATGATGTCAACAAGTATAATATGTCATGATATTGGGCATCTAAAGTAGGTATTAATCAAGGCAAGCATGCACAGGGGAAGTTTGGTACATTACCAAACAAAATTACAATGTATAAAAATTTCTGACGGAATCTCCTTGGGAGATTGAGATGTATCCCACCTCCACGACAACACCCACTCACTAGTCAGAAATACAGAGCTCTCATTCCGCCAAGGGGTTTGTCTTTCCTGACGAGTCAGCCTGTATTAAACACACAAACAATTTCTGATTGGAATGTCTTGCCCCCCTCCTCTTCCTCTTCCTCTTCCCCTGCCACTACTCCCCCCCCCCCCCCCCACCCTTACCTCTTTGCAGGAGTTGGAGGCAATCAAGTCGGAGCTGATGGACTCCATCGACTCGACAGCCGCCGCCCAGGATCTGCGGAACCGGCGGGAGAACGAGCTGCAGGAGATCAAGAAGCAGCTGGAGGAGGGCACCAAGTCTCACGAGGTCACCATCCAGGAGCTACGCCACAAGCACAACACGGCCGTGGAGCAACTCAACGAACAGCTCGACACCGCCAAGAAGGTACGGTTGCCGCGGTAACCTTGTGAAAATTTTACAACTGAACCAAAAAGAAAATTATATATTTTTTTTCTAAAGGTTCGAAAACACAGTCAGTTTTTATCTTTACTCTAACCTTAGGAAAACTAGCGATGAATAGTTAAACTTATCTGACTTGATTACAAAGTGATATAATTATATAGCCTAATGAGTTTGATTTTTTTTGTTTTGTTTTTGTGTATACGTGTGTGTGACTGCGCAGACCAAAGCTTCTCTAGAGAAGAATAAAACCAACTTGGAGAGCGCCAACAGCGAGCTCACCAACGACCTCAAGCAGGCTTCCCAGGCAAAGCAGGAGTCTGAGCGCAAGCGCAAAAACCTGGAGGCCCAGCTGGCGGAGATCAACATTCGCCTGACGGAGATAGATCGCGCCAAGGCTGACTTCCAGGAGAAAGCCAGCAAGTCCCAGGTCAGTCTTATTGAATCATCAAATCCCAGGTCAGTCTTGTTAAATCATATCCCAGGTCAGTCATGCAAAATGGTCAAATCCCAGGTCAGTCTTGTTAAGTCATCATATCCCAGATTAGACTTCTAAAATGATCAAATCCCAGGTCAGTCTTGTAAATGATCAAATCCCAGGTCAATCTTGGGTAAAGTCCCATGTCAGTCTTGTTTAAGCAGCAAATACCAGGTCAGTTAGTCCTGCTTTGTATAATCAAATCGCGGGTCATTCCGTCTTGTTTTATGATCAAAACCCAGGTTTGTCAGTCCTATTTTATTATCAAATCATTGGTCGATCTCGTAAAATCATTAAATCCAGGTCAGTCTCGTAAGATCAAATCCAGTTGTATCTTCAGCTAGGCGTATGGATGTCGAACTGATATTGATATTTTTGTCATGGTTTGAACAGGATGTCGTAGTTATGTCGTAGAAAACAAATTTGTAGCACGTAAGCAATGTATCTGCCAAGTTGCCCTCAATCCTGGGTTAAAGGGATGGTACAGTATTGGTGGAGATGAGAATTGGGCTTTTAACTTTTTTTCAAAATATCAAGAAAACACTTATAATATAGTACAGAGCATACAATTTTAAGCGGAATTCAAAGTTTATTTGATGAAAATCGAGTTTGGAATGACTGAAACATCCAAAAACAAAGTAAATCAGAGCGATCGTAATAAAGTGTGGGTCCCACACTTTATTAGAATCGCTCTTTTTTGGATATCTCAGTCATTTCAAAACCAATTTTCATCAAATAAACGTTGAATTCTTCATAGAATTGTACATGCCCTTTCATATTTCATGATAGATTTCTCAATATTTCACCAAAAAGTGTTAGAAACCCAAAATTAGGTCTCAACCAAAACTGTATGATCCCTTTGAACCTTTGAAGTGCTACATCATCTCAGCAGTGTTTATACCATTCTATCCATGTCAGTTCATTTCACCATGACATGCGATATCACGTCTTCAGTAACTCGATGACTGAAGGATATTTCTCATAATCAGAAAAATGACAGTTAAGATTAGAGTTTGGAGGATGAACATTTGCAAAAATTGTGAACAAGCGAGTTAGTCAGTAAACAGAGCAGTTTGACAATGTAAGTGACGTATTGGCATGTCTTCAGGCTCTTCAACGCCACGGCCAATTGATAATATCCGTAGAAGCGCAATGACCTTTTCCGCCATCTTGTCTTCCCGTCACACCCATGCAGGCCGAGGTGGAGAGTCTGACGGCTCTCCTTGAGGAAGCCGACAGCAAGGCCTCCAAGGCCACCTCCTCCTCCAACTCGCTGATGGGCCAGCTGTCCGAGGTGCAGGAGAACCTGAACGAGGAGACCCGCCAGAAGCTGGACCTCAACTCCAAGCTGCGGGCCTCGGAGTCGGAGCGGGAGCAGCTGCAGGAGCAGCTGGACGAGGAGGAGCAGGCCAAGAGCAACGCCCAGCGCCAAGTCAGCACCCTGCAGATGCAGGTGAGGAAGCTTGGGAGCCAGAAACAAGACTCGTATCCCAGTTTCACTGCAGCTAAACTTGCAGGTTCCCCAAACCATTTCGAAAACCCTTTCTAAAAAGCAGAGTCTTGTCTGTTTTTACTGCTCGTGCCACCTGCCAAAAGCCAGGTCCTGACTGGCTCGATTTTCATGGTGACTCGAGTTTCCCTCTGATAAGCGGCACAGGCTTTTGAGCGTCTTACATGACTCCAACATGATTGAGAGCGAAAATGTGCAAGTTGTGCAGTGTCTGTCAGCAGCGGTGCTCTGTCATGACAGCTGGCTTGATTACCTTAACTAGAGATGACCTTCAGTGATTAACTTTTGGGTCGGCAAAAAAGAGATCCAGTTCTCAAAACCAGTAGCATATGTACTGCAGCCAAGGCTCTTCGAGCTTGGTATAGGAGGCTCTGAAACCACCCTCTGTAGGTGGTTTAAAAACTTGGTCAAGTTGGATCTCCTTTTGTCAATTTATATTAAGCTAAAAGGCTGCTTGAGAAGGTGTCAGAGCCCACTTGGACATCTCGTTAAATAGATGAAGAAAAGCAACATAATTATAACTATGAGAAACTTGAGTCATTTGAATAAGGAGGTAGCAAATGAGTTTCAGGAAACACTAGAATCTATGGACCATACCAGTGTATTTCACTTGACCCATGTCTGTGTATTTTTGCCCCTTCTTTTGTCCCCATCTTTGTTGATCCTGCTCAGCTCGCCGATGCGAAGAAGAAGGCGGACGAAGACTCACAGGCCTTGGACCAGGCCGATGAGACCCGCAAGAAGCTGGTCAAGGAGCTGGAGGCATCCAACAACACTAATGAGGAGATGAAGCTCTCCATGGACAAGCTGGAGAAGACCAAGAAGCGACTTCAGGCTGAGGTACGGCAGAGGAGAGGGGTGTGGTGTATGGGGGTAGTGGGTGGGGCGGGGCTGGGCGGGAGATGGGGGCCATGGGCGGGAGACGGGGGCCATGGAATATGAAAGAAAAGAAAAAAAATTGTAGGGTTGAGGAGCTTTCCATGGACAAGCTAAAGAAGACCAAGAAGCGACTCCAAGCTGAGATATGGCTTGTCTAGAAGGGTGTGGTATATTTGAGGGGGGGGGGGGGGGGGAGGGGAGGGGGATGAGTGGGTAGGATGGGGTTGTGAGAGGATGGTGGTTGGCGGAGGCTGGGCTGGACCGCTGATATGAAGAAAATTGTGGGGTTTAGAAGATTGGGGTAGAGAAGAGGTATGTAATAAATTATATGCCATTTATTGTTCATGATGAGTGGCACAGATGCAGCTCACAAGATTGAAATGTGCATCTGTTTCTTCACCCTTCTCCCCATTCCCAACCCCCCACCCCTTGTGAAAATTTTGTGCCAAAGAGACTGACACACTATGATGGGTAGATAGACCCTTGGAAGGCAAGTGTTAACTTGAGGAAAAATAAACAAGAAGAATATCTTGTAGGGAGCAATTTAATCGGTGGCCCTACAAGTTTTTAGTAAACGATTCGAGCAAGCAAAATAAAGCAGAAATACCGCATTTGTTGTTCTTCTTTCTCTTTACGAAGTCACATACACAAATTTGCATTTGTGTGATTGTGTATGTTGATGTTAAGCAATGATTGTAAATGTAAATTGCATTATAATGATATGAAAGGGGAGACACTGATCAACTTTCAAGTACATCATAGATGATTAAATGCGTATGTTTCTTCTTCACTCTGGGGGGCTTTCCCTGTGCATCCTCACAGCTGGAGGACGTGACACTGACTCTGGAGAAGGAGCGCGCCAGCGTGACCGGCCTGGAGAAGAAGCAGCGCAAGTTTGACAGCATGCTGGCCGAGGAGAAGGCGGAGAAGGAGCGCATCATGGCGGAGCTGGACGAGAGATCCAAGGAGTCCAGGGACAAGGAGACCAAGGTGAGACCGGAAGTCCTGAAAGGGAGAAAAATGAAACATTAACCTGTTCAGGACGAGTCCCGAGTATGCTCGGGCAAGGGTCTGTGGGAAATGCGTGTTGTAGCAAAATCAAACCGTCCTTAATTGGTTAAATACAGTAGAATAGCACTGGGGGAGTACAGACCTCTGCCAAGCAGCGCATTTCCATCCACACACACACGCTGAAAATTGCCTTATTTCCAATGATAAAAAAAAAAAGCCTTTTCAGGTGTCTCAGAGTCTATGTTACCTCAGCACCTTGCTGTGCCCTGATCGCAACAAAAAACAAATCACCTCCTCGGCGGAGGTAATGAAAGAAAGCAAGCAACAATTAAACAAAACAACTCGAGACAAAACAAGAATGGTGATAATTAAGTAATCAAAAGTCCTTCATTTTATAGATCTATTTTCAAAATGCGAAACTGGGAAGCAGTCAATATTTTTGTGGAATAGGAACATTCTCACAAACACACTTTCCTGATGATTGATAGTTCTTCTACTTTGGATAGTTTTAGACACTGCTCTGACAAGAGAGATAGAAACACTCCATTTGTGCAACTTGGCTAGAGTGAGTTTTATCACAGACAACATACACTGTAGCTTCATCACCTACATGTAGCCTTATACATTTAAGAGTCACCAGGAGTGAAAGGCCCAACTCCACTTCCCTGCCAGAAAGAAAGGACACAAGCACATTTCTTGATATTGGAGATGCTCATCAATGAATATGTTGTTGAGAGGATCTAAAAGTTGACCCACTGTTAGGCAGGGTAGATCTCTCCCCAGATGGAGAGTGTCATGGAAGTGATGGCAATGAGCTTAAAGGTACTGTTTTACCATTGGAAGTAGTGATTTAAAAATTGTTCGAGATTCACATTTGATGCATATGCATAGTTCAGTTGTATCACAAAACATCCTACCATATAGAAATTTCACAATAAAGCCTAAGATATAAGGAGATATCACTATTTTTCTCAGTAGGCCATAACTGCAGATGGTTTAGTCTAGAAACATTTATATATTGTTCACACTTTGTATATTTAATGATACCTACCTAACATTGATTATACTGATTCAAATTTTTTTACATTGGTTGTTTGTATCCCTAACTCACATTCTAGAACTTTTTTTGAAGCACTAAAGCTGGGTTTTTGTTTCATCTGCAAATAGTAAATAATACCTTTAACGTGTTTTCCCCCCGTTTCATCCCCGTCTCTCAGCTGATGAACCTTAACCGTGAGCTTGAGGAGCTCCAGGAATCCCTGCAGGAGAGCGAACGCACCCGCAAGGCCCAGAGCGCCGAGCTCGACGAACTCGTCTCGTCAAAGGACGACGTCGGCAAGAGTGTGAGTCCATCGCTCGATGCAAAGTCCCGATCATTTTCGTCGACATCACTTACGTGTATGAGATATTGTCATGTTAGGTCTACCAGCAGAAGACAGTTTGCTGTATTGAGACAATCACATGTAGCATTTTGCACTTTTTTACATCGACCCATACTTGGGCTAATTGTAATTTTAGGTATGACAGTGGTGGAAAGTCTTTTGAAGGTAGCATTTCATTATACATGGAGCAGAATGGTAGAATTTTATTCACTAAAGAATCCAGTTGTATGATGCCAAGTTCTCACTCATGGCTGTTTCTGGGAAAATTTCATGGCAAACTCAGTAAGAATCCCCATCAGCCTGTGATGAATATTGTGATGGACTAGTGTGCCGCAAGAGTGAACTCATCCCCAGAGATTCTCTAATTGTAAATTCCCGGCAATTCTTTCCGTAGGTCCACGAGCTGGAGAAGGCGAAGAAAGCATTGGAGACCCAGATCGAGGAAATGCGCACCCAGATGGAAGAGCTCGAAGACGAACTCCAGGCGACGGAGGACGCCAAGCTCCGACTGGAGGTCAACCTCCAGGCCGCCAAGACCAACTTCGAGAGGGACTCCACGTCCAAGGAGGAGCAGGCGGAGGAGAGGAGGCGCGGGCTCGTCAGACAGGTGCGAAGGGCAGCCACGCCTTCCTGGTCCCCTGATGATGAGATGAGGGTGTGGCTTGTGGTGTCATGGTGACAGTGATGTGGAAGTACGAAAGAAATGATGATGGCAGGAATGACGATGATGATCAAGATGATGATGATGATGATGATGATGATATTTATCACTATGAAATATGAGATTATGTTGATGGTGATGATAGTGTTTATCACTTTGGAGGATGAGATTATGGTGATGGTGATAGTGATATGGCTGATGATGCAGCTAGTAATTCATGTGTTTTTTATCATATTTTTAAGCACAGTTTTAGCTGAATATATTTTGCACATTCACAGTGTGCTCTCAAGGCTTTTGTTATGAGCATTCCCAGTAATTTATCATGGGTCTGAAAGAACAGATCAAATGAAGAAAAAAAAAATATCGCCTTTGCATATTTTTCATTATGACATTATGATGATGACAAAGATCAATAAAGTGATGGTGAAAATGATGTTATGGTAATGATGCAAAATATAGATGTTATGATGATTATTATGTTGATGATAAGTATGATGATGATGATGATGATGATGATGTTTTAAGTTACTGAGGACCCTTGATAGTGCTGCTGATGGTGATGATATAGATGAGCAGTTTCTGAATTCAAAAAATTTCGCTGGTTCCTCCCACCAGCTGCGCGAGATGGAGGCCGAGCTTGAGGAGGAGAGGAAGCAGCGAGGCCAGGCGGTCAACCAGAAGAAGAAGCTGGAGATGGACATCAAGGACCTGGAGAGCCAGGTGGAGGCTGCTAACAAGACCAAAGAGGACAGCGTCCGACAGCTGCGCAAGCTGCAGGTATTTGCTCACAAGACTTGGCATTAAGGACCCAGTAGCTTGGGATTCATGTGTGGTGACACGACATTTGCTCCTGCAACAGTTGCTCCAGTCTTTCTTATTTTCTCTAGGGAACTTAGGGTTAGGGTTAGGGTTGTGATAGGGTTTAAGGTTTAGTTTGATGTTAGGATTAGGGTTTGGGTTAGGGTTATGCGTGTGGGTAGGTTTGACTTAGCCTGCCAAGATTTCATGGGAGCAGTGGTCAAATGAGCAAATGTCACGGAACCTCATGGGTGTCCCAATTCATTTGTTGCTAATAGAGGTACACTGTACATTTAAAAACCATGCATAGAACCGGTCAGCCAAAGTGTGCATTGAAGCATATCGTCGCTGGGGTGGCAAGACCTCGTACAGTGTGTATCTACAAAATGTCAGATGTTCAAGAGAGCGAAAAAACGTGGCAGCCAAAGCACTATAGTGAATGGGATAGCCTTCCCTTTGACATGCCGTGGTGGCTTCATTTATTGGGTAAGACGGTAAGGATTGGGACAGGACATCACTTACTCAATTATTTGACCATTAATCGAAAAAAGTCATTTTCACCAAAGTTTGAGATCCAAGGTCTTGTCACCCCAGTGACAATATGCTATATAGCATATTCATGAATTTTGCTTATAATGCTTGTTTAGAGTTATCCCCATAATAGGAAATATTCACAGTGCAAGGGTGAAAGTCTGAGAAAGTTATCACCCCCATTAACTATTTTTTTTTTTTGGTTTCCCAAAGAAGCAAAAGGGAAAGTGAGAAAATAGATTATAATTTGCAGTCGGTTGCAGTGAAACCATGGATAATGCTGCTTAAGTACTAGATTTGTACACTAACAAAATATGCTTTCCCTTTTGTTTACCTGCATTGCTTGTATTGGAAATAATTTACGCGATATGAGTTCTGTCTGCCTAACATTGCACATCTATTATGTCTGATGTGACTAACAATCTCAAGTTATTGAAAGTTTAGGAGGTCCCTTAGGGGACATATATGAGGGTTCACAAAGAAAACATGCGATGAGGACTGTAGTCCTCCATGCTACCATAAAAGTGAAAGTTTTCATGAAAATTTTGCGTGACCTGAAACTAGAGCGAAATTAAAAACACATGATATTTGCTTGAATTTGTTATACAATGTCATATTTTGACAAAAACAAAACAAGCAAGATTCAATTTGCTAGGCCAAGCATGAAAAATTCGATTTTTATGGTACTTTGCCCAGATGAATTTCTTTTTGATGTCTTGCAAGTTCCTTAAGAAATGGTAGGAGGAGTTGATGTTGTTTCCTCTCCACGTGACTGCTAATACTCTCATCATGCCTTCCATCCAACTCACCTCCCCTCCCCTCCCCAGGCCCAGCTGAAAGAATCGCAGGCGGACAGCGAGGACGCCCGCCACGCCCGGGATGAGATGTTCCAGTCGGCCAAGGACAACGAGCGCAAGCTGAAGGCCATGGAGACAGAACTCATGACCTTGCAGGAGGTGAGGATGGGTGTTGCAGAACACCCCAAGAACAATCCTCATGGTGGACCCTTTATGGTTATCTGTTTGGGGTTAAATGGATTAAAGGAGACCTCCGGATGATTTTCAGATTTTTACGTTTGAACAACTATAAATTAGATATACTCAGGACAGAGTTTCAGAATTTGTGATAATTGGGATGAAGAATAAGAATATTTTCAAAATTTAGAACAAATTGCAATGAACAAGGATGATGACATGGCAGAGTCACCATAAGAATGCAGGAGTTGGGGCTCAAAGAAGCAGAACAAAAGAAGAAGGCATGCATAGATTAGACACAGGTGAACTCGCAAGCAAGCGGTATTGTAATGGAATTACACTGCTACATTTCTGAAATATGTGAACCTCCTATGTCATCATCCTTGTTCAGTGTAATTTGTTTAAGGTTTTTCACAGTATTGTTTCTCTGCACAAGAACCACAATAAATTTCACAAATCTATACATGGAGTTGTTGATTTATGTACTACATGATGTGAAATGGTGAAAATCGTCTGGAATGTCCCTTTAACTTTCTGTCTTTCATTTTGCCATGTTGTAAGAGGTGCTTGGCGTGAGTAACAGTAAAGCTGATATTCTGTGTTGTTATATTTTTGTCAGTGAAATGAGTATCAAACTTGTAGACGTAAAGTGATGTGCTAACAGTTGCAAGACAATATGAAATCCTCAACTTTTCTCTCTCACGTAAGCATGAACAAACCATACACACAAGGTGGATTCCCAAGAGCCCTGTTAAACAAGTATTAGTTCTAGTTATCAAACTCAAAAATAAACAATTCTAAGTTTATGTACAGGGAAGTGCTGACTGGTAGTTTGATCTTAGAGTTTATGTGTGCAGTAGTAAAGGGAAGACATAAAAATTGTGTAGTAGACAGTAGTTGACATGAGAATGAAAGGACATTTTAAGTTGGGGAATTAATTCTTTAGTTTTTACATGTTACCCAAGAGAGGAGTAATTGATTGTGGGTATGGCAAAAAAAAACAAAGCCTGGGGTATTTAACCCGTGTTTTCACAACTGTACTCTAGGAACTGGCCATGGCAGAACGCGCCCGCAAGCACGCAGAGTCCGAACGCGACGAGCTGGCAGAGGAGATGAACAGCAACTCATCAAAGGGCTCCGCCATGGTGGACGAGAAGAGGAGACTGGAGCTTAAGCTCTCCCAGCTGGAGGAGGAGCTGGAGGACGAGCAGACGATGGTGGAGACCCTCATGGAGAAGGAGAGGAAACTCACCGCCCAGGTCAGGAGGATGACGATTTGTCGTGGTGATGATGAGGGTGATGAGGGTGATTTGTTGCGGTGATGATGAGGAGGAAGAGGATGGCGTGGATGGTGACTTGTAGTGGGGGTGATGTTCAATGATGAGGATGCCGATTTTTGGTGGTGGTGGTGGTGGTGATGATGAGGAGGAAGAGAATGTTGATTTGCAGTGGTGATGATGAGGAGGAATTGGAAGAGGGGGATGTCTGATGATTTGAGATGGTGATGATGAGGAGGAAGAGACTGAGGAGGTTGTCGGATGATAATTTGTAGTGGTGGTGATGATGATGATGATTACGATGTCAATGATGTGTGGAGGTGGTGATGAGGAGAAAGAGGAGGAGTATGTCAGTTTGTGGTTGTGATGATGAGGAGAAGGAGGATATCAAGGATGATTTGTTGTGGTGATAATGAAGAGGAAGAGGCAGATGTCGGATGATAATTTGTAGTGGAGGTGATGATGGGGAGGAGGATGTCAATGATATGTGGTGGTGTACTTGGCACTTTGTAGAATAATCCTCCAAAATACTTCTTGTCGGGGTTTTTACTGGAGGTTTGGTGACGTTGATGTGTTGTGGTAACAATGAGAAAGAGGAGAATAAGGGTGTTGATGATGATGATTTGTGGCGTCAATGATGAGGAGGAAAAGGAGGATACTGATGAGAGTTGTGGTGATGATGATGAGGAAGAGGAGGAAGAGGTCGAATGATGATATCTGGTGAAGATGAGTAAGAGAAGGAGAATGTCGTTCATGAAGATGATAGTGATGATGAGCTTGATGATGATAGTAATGATATTGGTGATAATTAATGGAGCACCTGATGGAAAAGGAGAGAGTCACAAGGATGTTAGTGGTGGTAGTAATGATGATGCTGATTATGAAGATGGAAGTAAAAGTGAAGATGACGTGTTGCACAAGAATCTGATGAAAACGAAGAGGAAGCTTGCTGTCCAGGCCAGGAGGATTGTGGTGGTTGGAATGATGGTGGGAATGACGATGGTGGTATTGGTGGTTATGGTGTTGATGAAGAAAATGACAAGCAGAAGAATGAAAGGAAAGAGAAGTAACAAATTATGATTATAAATAAATGAAAAGATGATGGTTAGAATGATGATTAGCATGATGATTATGACATTGATGATGCTAATGATGGAAATATCAAAGGTTCACATCATCTACAAGAACTTATCATTTGTTATTATTGTGTGCCTTAATCTTGACTTCACAGATGGAGCAGATGCAGGCTGAGCTGGCATCAGAAAGGTCTTCCAACCAACGCAACGAGAATGCCAAGAGCATTCTGGAGAGACAGGTAAGCCAACTGTTTTGGATGACATATCCTGGATAGAGGGCAGAGCAAATGAGACACATGAAATCTGTGAGATATGATATAAAATGGTAAAATGTAACCCAAGGCTGTACCTGAGGTAACCATCAGGAAATATGTGTCAAATTTGAACTGTCATTTCATTCAGATGTCAGAAAAGTCATGAGACAGAAATTTTGGCAACTGTATGCGGGCTTGGATTTTTGTTAGGAGTGCAAAATGATGTGTGATCACTAATTATGATAACCCATATCAGGGTCAGTAGTTTGTAGTGACTATGGTCTCCATGGCAACAATCTGAGACAAACTGCATCATCTGCAGTTGTATGGAGTCCAGACATGGCTGCTGTCGTATGCGATTTTAGCCAGTGTGTGCATCCTGATTCATCATCGCGAAATACATCAGTGTAATAGGTTATTTGGTGTTAAATCAGCTGTCTAATGGTGACAGATTTTGATATTCCGTCTTTGCGCCATCCGCAGACCAAAGACCTCTAAAGATGCCATAATCCTTATACGCAGTCGCAAGTCCGGCTGATGTGGTGTACAGATTTTCAAGACTGTTGTCAGTCTGGGCAGTGTTTCACGAAACCTGTTAGTCGCTGGCAACTGTTTTAAGCTCCCGAAATCCGTGCATCTGATTGGCTGAGACCAACTTTGTTAGTGAAAATGACTGACAAAACACTTGATGATATGAACCCCCCTTCCATCTCCTCTCTGGTGGAGGTGACGGATAATTATTACTTTTGACTCGCTGTGTCCCTTCCTCCACAGATTAAGGACCTCAAGGCCAAGATGCAGGAGCTGGAGTCGGCCAGCCGCAACAAGAGCAAAGCTACCATCCAGCAGCTTGAGAGCAAGATAGCCCAGCTGGAGGACTCCTTGGAGATAGAGCTCAAGTGAGCATCCCTCCCTCTTCCCCCACTTGTCAATCTTCTCCTCTCCCGATCTCTCCACTCCACTGCCTTTTCCTCCACTCTTTTTCACTGTCCCTCTTTCTTTCTCATCTCCTGGCATGTCACCCCACTCATCCCTACCTCTATTCCTTTTTGCTACCTTCATCTGTCCCTTCCCTCCCTCACTCTTCCTTCCTTCCTTCCTTCCTCACCTTTTCCTCTTCCCTTCCTGTCCACTCCTGTCTGCTCCACTGCCTTTTCCCCCTGTTTTACACGATCCCTCATTCTTTCCCATCTCCTTTCATCTCACCCCCTTTCATCCCTTTTTCCTTTCTTTTCTCTACCTTCATATGTCCCTCCCTTCCCTTCCTTCCCATACTTTCCCTCCCTCTCCCTTCCTGTCCGCTCCTGTCCACTCCCCCTCCCCCTCCCCCTCCCTTGCCCCTTTCTCCCCCCATTTTTACTATCCCTCATGCTCTCTTATCATCTCTCATCTCAGCCCTCTTTCATCCCTCTGCTGTTCCCTTCTTCTCTTTTATCTGTCCCTTCTCTCCCTCCTCTCCACTCCAATGCCTTTTCCTCCACTCCTTTCTCTATCCTCCATTCTCTCCCATCTTCCCCTCGTCTTTTCTCCTCTCATCACTTCTGCTTTCCTCTCCTCTTCATCTGTCCACCCCTCCCCCTCCCCTCCCCAAAAGTGTTTTTGAGGTACAGGTTGATAATGGAATAGCTCTTTACTTCGTCAAAATGGGACAAACATCCATAAATTTGCGTATGTCAGTAAACCAGTCTGTTCAATAGAAATGCACTGTAATAGACTGCCACCCCACCCCACCACCCATTGAAATTGATGCATCAGCATTCACCCCCTCATCCCTCCCCCTACCCTTTGTCTTCATCCAGGGAGCGTAATGCTGCAGCCAAGATGGCCAAGAGGGCTGACCGTAAGAACCGTGAGATGGCCAACGCTATTGAGGACGAGCGCCGTCATGCTGAGCAGTACAAGGAACAGGTGGGTGGTCATCCTTGACCGTTCAAATGGGTCTCTGACCAGTGGTCCTCTCCTTTGCTGGTTTAAACAACTGACCAGGGGTCTGTTTCATAAAGCTGTTCGTAAAGTTACGAACGACTTGAGAATGACTGGCAATAAGTTCTGTTGTGCTATACTTATCAGAATTTCTGTTATTCAGCCTAAGAACTGATCACCAGTTTTTCGTAACTTTACGAACAGCTTTATGAAACACCCCCTAGGGCCCTGTTTTATGAAGAGTTATAATTTATTATATAGTTAATTTCTATCATAAGTCTATGGCAGCCTGTGTGGTAAAGGAATTCATAATCAATTATGTCTTTTGATAAAACAGGGCCCAGAGGAGACTGCATCCAACCAGATAGAAGAGAGGGGCAAGGCTTGTCCCGCCTTTTGGTGTAGTGTCATCTGTGAAATCTCTCTCAGCAAACTCAAGCCAGTCTTTATTCAAGTTTTGGTTTATCTACCTGACAAAAACACAACAGCTTGTATGTTTGTGATGTCTGATGGAGGCTGAGATCTGTATTAAAAGTCGATTTGCAGAGCATAACTTGATATTTTTATATGCAAATGTCAAAATGGAAAGAAAAAGCCAATATTCTCAGAGAATAATATGAAATTGCTTGACAATAATTGCCCTCATATCAAATAAGCTGTAATGGAATATACATGTGCAAAAATGAAAAGCTGGTTAACGTGTGTGAATATATATCTGTCCAATACAGTCGCGCAAGCCAAAAACGTATTGCTCACAATTTCCAATGTCTAGACAGAAGTATGAACCGATGGGGAAAGTGAATAGCAAGTTTTAATGAAGGAAACTGGGCATACTACAGTGTATGTTCATGTCCTTGATGCCCTTTGCTGATGTTATTTGACAATTAGGTACGATATGCCTCCTTGGCCGGAGTTCACAAAAGTAGTTTGAATGTAGCCCATAGATTATTCAAATTTCGTCTATGTAAATGTGTGTGACAAAGAATGTATGCCAACAGACATCTAATAATGAACACAGGCTGATACACGATTGTAAAAGGAATGCCTATTTTGTACTTGTTTTTAGTCCATGGACAAAATTTCAACCATGGATTTGATCTAAACTACTTTCCTTTGTTAGTTTGGGACCGTACATTGTATATGAGTTTGGGTTTATTTGTTCGTTGTGTGTATGTACGTGCCAGGTCGACAAAGCCAACTCCCGGGTGAAGACCCTGAAGCGGCAGCTGGACGAGAGCGAGGAGGAGTGCTCGCGGGCCAACGCCGCCAAGCGCCGCATCCAGCGCGAGCTGGATGAGCAGACGGAGGCAAATGAGGCCCTACAGAGGGAGCTGAACCAGCTCCGCAGCAAGCTCCGGTAAGCTTCTTACCTCTCCTTCACCTCCCATTACCCTTTTTGTGTGTAGAGTCAGCAAAATATATTGATAATAGCATTGCTTTGTGATTGTTGTTGTGTTTGTTGTCTTTCTCTTTTTCTTTCAAATTGTTTTTATTGATACTGTATCTATCTACAATGTGTATGCATTTATGCCAGGAAGGGTTAGCTTTCTGCAAAGAAGCGCAAAACATGCTACATGCCACAGGAGTTAGTCGATGCAGGAATTTAGCCATGCATTATGGCGAAGGCATACCATATGGCGACATTTCTAGTTAGTTTTGTTTTGTCTTTGATTTTTTTTTTAATTGGAAAGAATTGTACAGAGTTCAGAATAAGTTGTCCAATTCAGCATACCAAATTCATGCATTTGGGTTTGCTAACAGTCAGCTTGTTGGATAGATCAGATTTTATTAAGTTTATTGCTTTCAAAAGAAAAATATATTTGTTTGCTTGATATTTGCTTTCTGTGAGATAAGCTACTAGTGTTAAACTGCATTTTCTGCTGATTTAGGCCCAATCAATTAAGTAATGTTGTTTTATTTGTTCTGCAATTTTTAATAGCTTCATTCATGCCGATCATAATGCATGTAAAAAAAAAAAAGAACTTTTGCAATTGAAATTCTTTTGTACAGTGAAAAAGAAAAAGAAAAAACAACTGCAAGGGAAAACATCATTCTGTACATGGAGATATGGGCTAAAAGGTGCTTAGTATGGGAATATTGAGAGGTGTTTCACATTTTGCGAGGAGTTGCTAGTAGTTTTGAGAGAATTTCATTGAATTAGGGGTGACACAGATTTCAGGCAGTGCAGAGGAAGGGTTTTAGTAATATGTGGAATGTACAAACACAGGGTTACAATGTCAATTGCATGTCTTAGTTTGGATTGCTGTGTTACTCACGGGTATGTCTGTAGATTAGAGGTTAACTCAACAACATAATAACGTGCGTATCCGCGTCACCTTTCCATTGTATGCGGTTGAGCCCCGGGAAGAAGTTTTCAATAACCATTTACTGAGGTGTTTTGCAACATTTGCCATTTGATTTGCAGTCCCCCTACCTTTCCCTGTAGTGTAGGAAGATTCTGTTTTTGTTTTTTTCTCCCTGCACCAGTAATATACTGCACATCTACATTTCATTCATTTCTTCCCTGTTGTGTGGTTTTTATCTCCCCTTTTTTATCCATTCTCCACGAAGGCCGTTGATCGGATGTCTGTAATGCTCTCTTCATGTATTGAAATTAACAATGTCTTAACAGTTTTTACGATTTTTGTTATACCCCCATTCCACAGAGATTTTTTCTCTTTTTCTTTTTTTGCTTCCAGCCACCAACCAAAGTGTATCGGATCACAGTCTGATGAATCCGATTTGTGTTGTAATAGACTATCTGGTCAGTGTTGGATGTGTTGGGCATGATCTGACGAGGCAAGATCATCCAATGAGGATCACATGCAACATGTCTGGCATTGACCTGATTGTCGACTGACACAAGTCAGATTCATCAGACTGCGATCCGATACACTTTGATTGGTGGCTGGAAGCAGAAAACTTTGCTTCCAGCGAGTTACCAATGAGAAAAAATCTCTGTGAATGGGTGTGTTAGTGTCGCGTCTTCGAGCAGTAACAACAAAATTTCCTGATTAAGAAAAAGGAGGTATCTCCGGTAGGAGATACAGAGCAGATATGAAGTGAATCAGTGTCGCAAACTTTGAAATATTAAACATTGGCTAGTCCCTATCATGGATTTGTGTGTTGTATTAGCAATAGCACAAGAATACTTCGTAAAGATGAACGAGGTTACGATGAACTGGAGTTGATGCAAGTTGCACAGGAAGGTTTTATCAGGATGCCGTTTGATAAAATGTAAACCGAAATGTGTGGGGAAAAGAAAAAGAATGAATTGATGAAACTGAGAGAAGACAAAAGTTGATATCAATTTTTTTGTTTTGTTTCATGAGGATCAACAACTCCAGATTTGTTCTAGATACAAAGTTCTTCTGTATCAAAAGTCTCTCCCCCCCCCCCCCCCCCCCCCCCCCCCAGAAAAGAAAGAAAGTGATCTCTACTGATCTTCTGTTTTTCATTTGTGAGACTTTAAAATAAGGCTTTTTATGCCAGGTATGATGCTGGTTGAGTTTAAAAAAATGAGGAGTAGATAATTGAAATAAAATGGCAAAACAAAACATGATACCACCCCCTCCCCCCCCCCCCCCAAAAAAAAGAAAATAATAAATAAATAAACAAACCAATAACAACCAGTAATTTGAATAGTAATATATCTGATAAATCTTGCAGCCAAGAGTAGATGTTAGACCCTAGATATTTCTCTAGACCCCAACTTTTTTTTTTAATAAGGAGAGTGAACTGAGTACAGCACTGTCGCTATATTTCTAGGCATGTCAACGTAATAATTGGATGAGTGCAGAACTCTCCTCCAGTAAAATGTGAAAAGTTTCGTTAATGATGTTTGCCAAAAATAAGTTTTTGTTCCCATTCGTAATATAATGAAAATGAAAAAGTGAAATGAAATTAAGTGAGATGTCATGTATTCGAATTCACATGAGTAGACATCAGGCCGTGAAAACATAATACGAAACGAAATCAAACAAACCACAGAAAACAAAAAGAGAGAGATATGTATATATGTATACGGTCTTTGCGGATATTAAACCGGATTCCTTGAAAATTTTCCAGGCATAGATGAGTAGAAGAGCGGAAGCAGCTCTGTAATGAATTGGCCTTCCTTACGTGAGTGCCCAATCCTCATTCATATATATTTTTTATTCATTAGTCTCTTTCTCACTCTGCTACTTTTCTCTCTCACTTTTCTCTTTCCTCACTCTCTTGTGATCTGAAATCGTGCTCTCTCGTGAATCTCTTCACTTTTCTCACCATGCGAGTGTACTTTTTTTGTCCCCCCATTTCTGTGTCCTATTCGTGTTGCACACCAAAGACCATAAAGACATAAACTCGCTGAGCTGTGTCACAGTGCGTGTTGGTAAGCACACCGCAGTACAATTTTTTTTTCTACCTACTCTCAAATGATCAACTCCTAATACCGAAAAGAAAAGAAAAGAAAACAGAAGAGAAGAATTCAACCGCTATCTACTCAAATCCCGCTCACACTGGGCTGCACTCACCTGCCTTGTTTAACCCTTATTTTGATTTTGATTTTGATTTTGATTTTGATTTTGATTTATTTATTTTATGTTTCTTTGGCTGCCTTTGCCAGCTGCCATTTATAATTTCAGTTTGACTTTCAGTTGGGCATGCAGTGTTTGGAATGCTGATATGAATTCATTTAATCGTAATCTGTTTGTTTTCTAGAAACTGTACAGAGTCCATGTAGAATATACTTATTGTTTCTATATATTTTCCATGAGCATATTTGATTCAATGTTGTTGTTTTTTTCACACTGTGCCAGTTCACTGCATCATCCCACTGTAACGCTGTGGCTGCTTGAATGACAAAAGAAAAAGCGCCAACCTTCAAACAAGCAAAAAAATTGGCTTAAAATGTCTTGCACAAGTGCTGCTTTGCATCTGCTACTGTGAAGCCGAGAATTTGAATGGAGTTAAAGTGATAGAAATGCCAAAGGACAGAAATGATAGATGCATTGTGCAGAGAAAGAGTTATGTAGAGTAGAATGAAAGTTCTGTGAAAAGAGCAAAACGTCCAACAAATACGGATGTGATGACTCAAGTCTCCTCTCTGTTTCTAGTTTTAAGTAACTTTTTGCATCTGTCTGAATATTTTATGATTATATATGATGTATATATACTGTTATTTATATGAAAAAATGCATAGCTGTGTCTCTACAACCCAATACGTTTGGATTTAGCCTTCCGTGTTTAACAAGTGTTGTCTTTTAGCATACCAAAGTTCAGTGGTCATTTAGTGGTTAGCCAATATTTAGTCATTCCAAATGTTGTCACCATGGTAACAGACACAACACTCTTCATGTTTTGCTTTTTGGAAAATTCCCCCCAAAATCAGATATTCTCGCAATTGTTTGGAATGTAAATTTATCACCCATAGAGACTAGACCTAAATTCATATTATATATCAGTACCGATGTACAATTTGTTCAAACGCATTATGATCCTTTGACATAATTAACTTTATCTATCCATCTGTTTTGTTTGCTTTATTTTTTACCATTTCAAGATCTTCATTCTACATTCATATAGCGACACTCAATAGATTAAAACACTACATAGCAGTCACCATAAACATTATTCGATTGCATTCACCACCAGTCTCATGTTCTTCTGTTTCATTGTGCCAAATGTGCTATTCTTTGCTTAAGTCACAAAGAACACATTCCATTCTGTTTTTTATCCGCTCACATGAAGTGTTCACAATGCGAGCCAGAATCTTGTCCAAAATTCACATGCCAGTAGGAATGCATGAAAGACTTGACTCGTTGAAAGTGTGGCAGTGGTTAGATGCAAGTCTCTGTGATACATGTAAACATCGTTAATAGCAGTAAGGCATTGTGTTTCTATGACAATAATATACATTATATGTGTTTGCCCCTCCCCCTCTTTCATTTTATATACAGAGTACATAGGAACCTCATTATAATGAGGTATCTTGCTGAAGCTGACCTCGTTATAATGAGGTTCCATTCTATAGGTATGCAATGTGCATTAGAGTTGATGTCAACTATGGTTGTATCAGACAAATGGGAGAAAATTTCAGTATACCGTGTTTGCCTTCAAAAAGGCAACAATTTTCTTCCTGTCATTTAATCCCATTGAGCATTCCTTGTAGATTGAATATAATGAACTTGTAGTGACTTTACAGAATCAACTTTGGCTGTCTTGTTTCAGGGTTGTTTTTTTTTAATATCATACAAGATGTTTATCTGATAGGACACTTAAAGGGAAGCACTAATGTAATGCATTTTGCCGAGGCAATCTAGCATAAGTTTTCATTCGCAACAACGGAGCAGGAGTCAGTGCGCCACATTGCATTCGATTCTCTTAAGATTACTAGAAGATTCTTGTATTTTCTGCATCTGTATTTCAATGCTCTCTCAAGCACCTGAGAAAAAAAAGAGAGAAAAATGCAGCATAACTGAGGTGGAAATGTTGACTAATGGGTGGTATCTCTGTCACAGCAAATAGCTTTCCCTTGAACTTCAACAATTCTTCTGTAGTACTGAATCGCGTTGTTATGAGATTGGAGTAGTCGCCTCATTGATTAACACTGTTGTTAATGAGACCACTGGCTGGTCAGTGTGAATGACACGCAGCAATTAATGTCAGACTAACTCCATTAAGAACGAGGGTTTGAAATTATGATACACATATGATAGACATTGAAGATGAACAGAGTAATATATCTGCAGTTTTGGGCTTCCTTTTTTTTTTAGTGTATGTAATGATTTGAACTGTGACTAAAAACAATTGGGAAAAAAAAGATAAAACCAAGTTTGGACACAAGCTTGATGTAATGACTTTTGCCAGTGATCATTAGAAACTCACAATATAAACATTTTCAAAACTTGGATGTCTTGCACTTTCTCTATGCCCTGACACTGATTGATATGAAATGCTTCCATGCAGCATTTGTATGGAAATATTCCTTTATTACGCGAAAGTCACCGTGACCTGAAATTGAAAAGAAGAAAATTGCAAAATTGATGAAAATTAGACGTGTGCAGTCTTGCTCTATACTTTATTGCATTTTGAACTCAAAATATTCAATTCTATCAATATTTGTGTTAAGCACTCAGCCTGATATTTCCTTTGGAACACCACATTCTCTGCAAAAACACCTGCAAGTCAATTATGTAATGGAGGACATTATATTGTTTCTCTGTAAGGATGCATTAAAGGGTACACATCACAGGTTTGCACCCATGAGTCATACAGCCCTCGAGTCATACAGCCCATGAGCCCGACACTAGGCCAAAAGGCCCATGAGTCTGACACTCGGCAAACAAGGCCCACGAGTTTGACACTAATAAAGAAAGAAGGCCTGCGAGACCGACACATTAAGTCCTGTGATATGATGTCCGCCTTGTGGGCCTTTTTTGCATAGTGTGGAACTTGTGGGCCTTGTTTGCCTACTGTTGGACTCATGGACCTTGTTTGCCTAGGGTCGAGCTCATAGATTGTATGGTTCCTTGACTGTTTTTAATGTCAAACTCGTGGGCCGTATAACTCTTGGGTGTCGGTCTTGTGGGATGACCCTGCAATAAAGGGAATGGGAGCAGGAGTTCATATCACCATGTGCAAGGCACCAAATTTTTCTGAATGCAACTGTTAGGAATGCCAGGGCCCTGTTTTGTAAAGATGGAAACTATTTCGAGCCAAACAATGAACCCAAAGCTAGGACAGATTCAGATCATATCTAGTTTAGAAGATTACATGTACATAGACATTCAAGATCTTTTCTACAATGTGGCAAGGAGGGTACAAGATAAAATATAGCTTAGTGAAACTGCTCCTAACTTCTCTGAGGACTGATTGATTCCAAAATTGTCCCTAAGACCAGTTGAATTGAACTTGGGATTGATTTTAGAGTTTAGTAAAATGGCCCCTCCCCCCTCTGAGGAGCTCTCTCAAGCCAGGAGGAGAAGTTAAAGGGAAAGATCCCCCTCCCACCTCGCCACGTAGAGATGGTCTTTAAAATGTGTTGCTGCCATATCAGGCATCAGTTGTCAAAAGGGAAACACTTTCTAGGGAGAGTGCAGACAGAATGAGGCGCTTGTCACTGCAATCTTTTAATTTCACGAGCTGCATGTCTTGATCTAATACTAATAGCAGACTTTTTTGCGTACAGTATTTCTTTGGGAGAGACCGTTGCGCTGCCCAACCTTACGTAAAATTTTTGTTACAGGGAAATGGTCTGGAGAAAGAAGACCTATTTCAATGCATAGATGTATTCCACAAAACTAGCAAGTGGCATTTTGAATTCATCCAATGCTCATGATATACCGTATGTATGTGAACACATTATATTTGCATATGCACGTACACGTTGTACATACACGTACATGTTGTTAGCACTATATTAATTTTATTTATTTATCCATGTATTTGTAAAATTCTTAGTTTTTGATGGTAAGTCTGTACTTGTTGGTATCTCCCGCTCACTGCCCTCCATCCGTTCCTCCCCCTCATCCCAGGTCTGGCGGTGGATCGTCCCGTCTCCTGGGCTCCCGGTCGGCACGCTCCAGGCAATCACAGCTAGACAGCAGCTCGGCCAACGACAACATCGACGGCACGGGATCCGACGAAGTCCCAGAGTAGCTTCCATCGTCTCTTCTTCTCTCTCCCTCTTTCTCTCTCTCTCTCTCTCCCTCTCTTTCTCTCACTCTCCAGTCTTTTTTTGTATTTCCAAAGCTAACCTTTACATTAACTGTAATTATATATATTTCTTTCTAACAGTTAGTTAGCAACTTGTAATCATATGAAATGGAATTTACTACACTGTGGTTCTTTGTATAAAATGTTGTTGGAAAAAAAAACTGAAAAAAAAGAAGGAAAAGACTTATACCAAGGGAATAACAAATTTTCCCTTTCTCAGATATTTTTTTTGTAACATTCTTTCCATTGATTCCTCGTCTGACAGGTATATGAGTATATATGAATTGTAATTTGGTTGATGTGTCTACACTAACGTAAGAGCTTATATTAATGGTATCCAATCAAAAACTGCTGGTAAATTGAATAGATGAGAGTTGTAAGTTATGTAATGGCAGTCATTTGAGGACTAGAGGTAATTATGATTACAATTTTAGACCATCTAATGATTTTATGATCTTTCTTTTTTCTGGAAAAGGAAACGTGAGTACAATTGTTCCTTGTGTATGTGGTTTTTCATGGTTGAAAGATGCAGATTTTTTTTTTTTTTTTTTCGTGGAAATTGGAATAAATTTTGAAAATGTACACCCAAGGGGAACCATATGTTGTTGAAGAAGTTTACCCATTATGTGTCCGTTGGCAAGTGTTTGTGCTAGCTCTGACCGTATCAATACCAACCTTCCCTTTCCGAGGCATGCTGTGCGTTGTGTCTCATTGCATGAAGAGGTAAACCTCATGGCGGAAAAACATCCCTTTTCAGAGTGCAGAAAGGGAATAATAAGACAATTAATCGCTCTCTGAAAATGAAAAATAACAGAGGTAAAAAGTTGGGTTTGTTTTTTGTTTTCCTTTTCCTAATGGATTGCTGTCAGAGCTGTCAATATGGCTACTTTGCAAATAAGATTGGAAAGGGTACAACTGGTCACCAAATAGGGTAGAACAGCTGGGAATATGTAATGCAAACTTCCCCACCCTCTGACCCTTCCCACACCTAACCAGAATTTCATGAAAGCAAAGAACTGAGGGATCAAAATCCTTGCGTGAGAAGATGTCTTACAGACGTCAAAAGCAGCTACAAACGTTTTTCTGTTTTTCTGTTCCGAATTTGACGAGGTAGACGGCTGCCTCCTTCTCCTTAAAGAGATCAGTGAGCTCCCAAAGAGGGGGTCGTAATCAGGGAGAATCTACGAAAGATGTACTGCCAGCAAGTGACATGTTTTTGAACTCACTTTGATAAACCAAGGAATTCAGTGATATGCCTTATATTGTCTATAGTTCAGTTTAGCAGCGTGTCTTACCATGTGCATATTGATAGGATTTTTCTGTTGTTCCTTTGGTTTTTTTTTGGAATAAGAATTATTTTGTTGGTACATGTAGTATTGCTACACATGTATGTGTATAGAAGCATGAAGAGCGTATACATGTAGGAATTATGTGAGTTGTACTCCTATTTGTGTAAGCAAAGCTACTGCGGTTGCAACGTTTTCTGCTGAAAATCACCGTGTGAATGTGAGCCTATATATTTCGTGAGCAGGGCAGCAAAAGATAGATGCAGCGTTTGCTGTGGCATATTCATACAATTTTTGTTTCACCAAAGTAGTATCATGAGGATCTATGGAGTCACACAAATATTCAGAAAACCAAATATAATAAATGAAACTATGAAAGGGGAAAACAAATGGCAATTTTTGAATACCGAGTTGATACGGATGTTATCTCATGTAATCACTAACGTATAGTTGTGCTGTTGTGTATGAAATACAAAGAACTGTGGTTATACGCAGTCATGTAAGTGTTTGACTATTAGACCCACTTCCCCCTGCGGATGAGAAACATGAAATGTGTGATAGTGAGAATGACGTCGCTGTCACAGTATTGTAGTATCATAATCTCGGCTTGTACAAATTCCAGGCAGAGTAGTTTATCATGTTTTAGTGGATATATATATCACATTAGTGAGATAGATAACGTCTCCTTTTATTTTAAGCTACAAAGCTAATGCTCGTATGTATTAATGTTTGCTTGCTTTTCTTTTTTATCTTTTTTTTCTCAAAGCAATTAATCTGTTGTTGGAGTACTACTGATTTCTGATGGTTAAATGGCAAGGGAAATTATTATCATTTATGTATTTTCTTTTTTTGTGTGTGTGGTGGGAGGTTGGTAGGTGTGAACTGAATTGCAAATCCAGTGTAAATAATCGCCAGGAGGTTTCTGAGTGTGTCTAGCCCTGGATAGGAAGTACACAATGGTATCCATTGGAAGTACGAACACAGCAGCAAGTGTGAACACGCCAGCAATACAGCCATTCCTTCTGTGTGTGTGTGTGTGTTGCTGGGCCCCTCTGTGCTTTAGCTCTGGTTGGCGAGATTTCGTCCTCGGTCCGCGCCCGCCCTGAGATGGGATTCGTGGCAGTGTGACGCCTCGTGTTTGTGTTTTCTTCTTTACCTGTGTTCGCTTCATTCCACGTGAATACGAGACGAACGTGCACCTGTGCGTGTCACGGTCATGACGGATGAAAAAGAACGAAAGAAAGGAAAAAAAAAAAGAAAAACCAAAAAGAAATTTGTAAAAGAGACATGACTTCACAAGCATTCCTGATGGAAAGGGGGGAGGGGAAATCAGTGTGGATGTTGAAGTGAAGTTTCAGGATCATGTTTTGTAGATGAGGGGGAAAAATAAAAACAAGTGGAATTCTGCATTTGTAAGTTTTGTCATCAAATGTCACATCCAGAGGCAGAAAAGTTGGATGTCGCAGGGCTGCTTCCACGAAACAAAATGATACGCTATGAAATAAGAAATATGACAGAGTATATGTCGTTTTCTCGAGATAATTTTGACAAGTAACTCAGAACAATTATCAAGTTGCCGTTTCTGTTTTATTGCTCATGTCATAATGGACGTACATGGTAAAAAGGAATTAGTAGAGAAGAAATTGTAAATCTTTAATGGGATTTTCTTTTTTTCCCCAGTTGTTCGTAATGCTTCAATTAATAGCTTCCTTGTGTGAATTCCACCATGCTTGGAGAGTATCATAGAGTGAAATGTAGGAACTAGAATGCTTTTATGTTTTAATTATCCGTACAATGAATGATCTTGGAAAGAAATGTTCAAGGTGAAGGTGGATGGTAGATGGATTTGCTTCAAAATTAACATGTCATTCTGTATACCTGGCCGTTTCAATTATGGGGTTTTGCCCCCGTGTAGGAGTGTACACTTTGTAGATTAAATTGTAAAGAAAGAAAAAAAATCAGAAAAAAAAAAATGGTGGTACATGGTTAACAATTGTATACTCTCAATTCCACTCCACCTTGATAGCCATTGGGTTATTTACCAGCAAAGCAACCATAGATTTTAAAGACAAAACAAGGAGAAGTTTAAAACAGAGAAGAAAATGTCTTATTTTTGTTGGGATTGAAATGTAAAATTTGAATAATTTTATTACTCTAGCAGTGTTTACAGTGTTGTTGACATGTTATCCGTGTATTTCTTTTCTGTTTTATCTCTGTATATGTATATGCTTTGAATAACTCTAGGAGAGTATGCAAACTGTGTGATTCCATATAAAGCCGGCATAGAAATGCTTTACATTAGACAGGAAAAAAAAATGATCAAAGACTTGAATATGTATTGGTGACATTATAGTGGCATTTTCTTTGCCGAAAAAGTCTGTTCAACAAGAGACGAGTTCAACTCCAAAAGCGCTTGCATCAAATAATCTGAATTGCAACATTTTCGACAAGACTTGGTGTAGTTGACTTACTGACGTAGCAACACTTTATTTGGTCTCTTCTTTTTTTTCCTCCTCTTTTTTTTTCCTTCCTTCATTTTTAAAAAATGAAAATTGGTTCTTGGCATCATGACATTTTTGTCATACCGGGATGAGGTATAATAAAAAACAGAGAGATGTATAATCATATGCTTTCCGTCTTAATATTGTGCCTTATTTACTGTGAATCTAAGAAATAAAATTGTTCAATGAAATATACATATAATAAATTTTTTTTATAATATATTATTATTTGAATAAAAAAATTAAAAAAATAAATATATATAAATATATATATATATATATATATATATATATATATATATGTGTATATATATATATATATATATATATATATATATATATATATATATATATATATATATTGGGAGCCGGACGCTTGCCTGAACTCGCCGATAAATCAAAGGACGCCACCCTGTTTCAGGTTGACTTTGATGTTTGAGAGCAAAATCCAACAAAACCAAGTGGTGTATGTCTCAAAGTTTGAAAGTACACAGGAAATTTAGAAATTTCACACATAATGGTGAATTTGTAATGCTGGTCATGGTCTTCTAACTTCTTTTGATTTGTACTGTTGTCAAAAGCCTTTAAAAAAATAGGGATGGCATAGTTTTGGTTGAGACGGGGTGAGATAATGAGAAATGTCTTATGAAATATGAAAGGGCATATGATCCTCATAGGAATTAAAAGGTTATTTGATGAAAATTGGCTATGGCTGAGATATCCACACAAATTGATCGTAATAAAAGGTGACCTTCACCTTTTATTAGGATCACTTAGTTTCACTTTGTTTTTGAATGTCTCGGCCATTTCAAAACCGATTTTCCTCAAATAAACATTGAATTTACTATTAGCGTGGTATGCTCTTTTTACTTTTCATACAGTGGTTTTTAAGTAACTTGCAAAAGTTAATAGCTGCATGATCATCTCAACCAATATTGTGTAATCCCTTTGACATAGCAACTTCAGCAGTCTTTCACAAGTTCATCCTTGTGATATCCTGGCAACTAGAAAAATCTGCATCGAAGGATACGTTTGTTTCCCATTCTTCGATCCATTCCTGAAAATTTTTGCTGCGGATATCATCGTACCATACTTGCCCTCAAGTTGGTAAGCAATATTGTTTTGTGAAAAACCTGCAAAACTTGAGAATATTTTAATCTTGCATATGATTTTGCTGACAATTTCACAATTTTGCAGAGGGAAATGATACCCAAATATATACATACTGTACAAGCTTGTTAGTTTTGTGAGGCTTTAATTTTCATAAATTTTGTGAATCACTGTTGGACTGCGAATTAAACAACTTGCAAAAATGCTGCCATGCAGCAGGTTACAGTTACGATAGCCTCGGTGTCAATTCGCAAAAACATCACCTCATAAAAATGTCTGTGACCACCTCATTTGCAAAAATACTATGTATCTGTACGTGAAAAAAACAAAACAAAAAAATCAGCTTATACAGTTATGTATGTTGATTGAGTGAATGCAGCAATATCAGTAGGGTTTGTAGAACATATCGGTGAAGTTCAAGGAAAATTGGACAATCAGTTCGAAGGTTTTAAACTTTGAAAGTTTCAGTGCCACCGTCGCTGGATGAGAAGACTACAACAGTTTGTGCCATCACTGCAGGGCAAGGGTACAAAGAAAATAAAAAGAGAATTCAACATATTTTCACTTTTGTAGCATAATGAAAGAAGAGCTCATGACTTTAATACCACTTCCAGACAGCAGGGAGAAATGATATTACCCTTATTATAGAATGTCAATATCAAGTCAGTGAAATGTGTAGGCCTACTTTTAATAGAAATTATATTTTGTGGAATTCTCATATTTTCTTTTTATTGCACTGCATTCACTCAATTCAAATATATTTGAGGTATCATTCCCTTTTAACACTATTGGAGTGGCTTTGAAAAGGGAGTAAAATGTGTCTTCAAAATAATTTATACCAGTAAGTAATGTACAACATACTCAGTCAGCAGCAGCCACTACCAAAAGCACAATTCTATCTAACGTACTTCTGCAATAAGAACATTTTAAAACGATGCTTCTTGGAGACAAAATATACCAACTCATAAACAGTCATGAAGTTTTATTACATTTATGAATATCTCATGTTTCATAACAATTCAATGACATGTTCTTATTGCAAACATCTTCAGTCTAAAGAAATCCTTCAGTCATACACATGAATATTCATTACCAGTACTAATTGTGACTTTTCCACATTGGATATTGGTTTTACATCTCTGTCTAAAGCCAATTACCTAAATCAATCACTGAGCATTTATTTAGGTTGTAATATTCACATGACTTGCTCAATACATCTTTCAAAATATATATGCACTGTAAATCATATAAATATTCACATCACATTGTAAGGTCTGTATTCTTTATACACCCGGGTTGGGAATGTACACTCATAAAAACTAAATGCTTAACGAACATTTTGAACACTAGTAAATTCCGTCCAAGGGAACAACACCTAAGAGTTGTGCTAATTCATGTAAAAAGATGGCCCACGGTGCGACAATTTGTACAACTGGCCTACTTTCCGTTCAAGTGGTAAGCACAATGTGAACTCAAATGACCGTGTCACTGTAACACTCTACATTCTACGACTCGGTCTCCTCTGTCGATTAGTCTGCCAACTTAATACCCCTTCTTTTCATCTGTGGGTAATTTGAGGCCGACAATGTCCTTTTGTTACCATATACTCAAATCAAATTGTAATTTCACAAGTAAAACCTATGAAGTTACCTGCTTGGGTATCATTTATCATTCGAGTTAGTTCTGATTGTGCATTGGTCATCAAAAAGTACCAAATATTTGTAAGTTAACTAGGTCTATACATAGGATAACTTTTTCTTCGTCCTTGTGCTTTTTGTCAAATGAGATAACATGAACAAATTGGCTCTTAAACAAACTTCCAAACAGAGTACACTTGTACCTGCTCTTTGTGATGATTCCTGATGCAATCAGTGTACTTCCACAAGATTAGTCAGATATTTTCAACCCATTTGGGTTGCTGGCCCATGACCATACATTAATATTGTGGCCAAACCATAATATCATGGCTTACATTTCACCATTTTTTTTCTCTTTCTGATTTGGTCGTTGCAAGTTGCAAAGTTTGTGACCTGGGTAACCTCTGAGAAAATACATATTATTATTGCATGACTGCAGTTGAACAAATTTTTCTGGACAGTACGTCGTGTTGCCATGTAATCCCTTCCTGTGCTGTTGAATGTTGCAGATTCATAAAGCAATTTTTGCTGGCAAGATATTTTTTTTTAAGGGAAAACAAATAAATAAACAAACTCTAACAAACAAAATAAGAATTAAACTCAAAGAAGGGCACATGGATATTACAACCTTTAGAAATCGTGCTGGCGGCATATTTAAGTACCAGCTGGGATTTGACTTCAAAAGCAAGCTCATGTTGCGATGCTAATCCTCTGGTGAAATCATTCGCACACTCATAACACCCCCCTTGGTCATCACCATCGGATCATTTTCAAAGCTCGTAGGACGCCATCGTTTGACACGCGACACCAAAATCAATGATAGTTTTTTTTGTTTTCAGTCTGAAACCTGAGCATACGCCCCTTCTGCCAGGCCACGAACAATATGGAAAACAAAGACAAACAACATGTACTCATTTTTCTTATTTTGTTCTCTTTTCTGAGAGCCGCCAGCTCTTGCAAGAACTAGAAAAATGGAGCAATTTCATCACCCTAAAGTGGCCAGTGACTCACAACGCAAGCTTAACTTACATTGTACAAAATGAGCCCGAACAAAACAAACAAAAAACAAAAAACAAAAACAAAACAAAACACAATTGTGTTTCATTTGAAATGAATGTTCAGGAAGGAGAAAGAATAAGCTTCATAAAAGATATTGTCTTCAAAATAATATTTATTGAGGAGATTAACTCCCCGCAATTTTGGGAACAGAAGTGGCTAAAAAAGGTTTTGGCACTCACCTTTGGTTCAGCAATTTGAATATACAACTACAAATTGTACATGTACTTACAAATTGTAACTCATCTCACCCAATCAGTCAACCTCGGCATGAAAAATCACATGATAACATTAAGTCTCCTTTGCTTTGAATTCTGAATGTGACATGTAATCTAACAGATTCATTCATCATGAAAGGGCAATATCTGTGATACTCACACAATCTGGCCCTGAATGTCATGGCTTACTTGTAGCAAGCTCTGATTTTTTTTCCCCGCAACAATTTGAAATATTGAGTACAGTCATTTCATGCATTCCTGCGTGGAATCTACCGAACACTTTGTGTACAAAAAACAACAGCATATACACCTCTCGGGTTTGCAACAAACAGCAAATACAGATATACTATGACTTAAATATCATAATGCACAAAATATTTATAATGATATGTGGAAGGAATCAATAAAATTTTTTCTCCTACAGTGAAACCTGTTCACAAATAGAGGGGAATACTGAAAAAGCAACCTTTGTATGCAGGTGATTTTTAAAGGGAAGTTTCTGCAAATAAACCTTAGTTTTAATGCAGCAATATAATATGCAGAACACATCAATTTTTCAAAGCAATCAAAAAAAAAAAAAAATGGTGCAACCATCACTGGATGAGAAGACTACAACAGCTTTTGACATCATGGCAGAACAATGATAGAAAGAACACACAAAGAAATCTGAGAGAAAATTCCACAAAATTTCATTTTTTATGAAAAACACACATTCCTTCGACTTGTTACTGACATAGTTTTATGTTAGTTCAAAATCATTGCCTCTATCATAGGAGGTTACATTTTTGCCATTGTTGGTTTGTTGGTTTGTCTGTTTGTTTGCTTGCCTGTCTGTTTGCAAAACTCTACAAGTTATAAAGAGATATTATGAATGAAATTTTCAGGAAAAGCTGTTACTAAAGGGTTCACACGTACACAAATTAGCGAGATACAAATCTTGAGATTTGCATCGTGACTGCATTCTCAAGACTTTTGCATGAGTGGAAACAAAAAACCCTACAAATTAGCGCGATCAGCACTGCGATGCTAATCCTGAGAAATCTTGCGCTATTTCTGAATTAGCGCGCTAATTTGCCCTGCGGTGACGTTGTGAACACTGGACCAAATAATCTCGCTATTTTATACCCCATCACTCAAAGTGCACATCATGACAGCGTTTAAACCACACTACTATGAGGCACATAAACAATAGATTTATCAATCAGCAATGAGCGGCCTATTTCTGTCTGAGTGAACGCTTGCAAAAAAATCCTGAGATTTGGAACGCAATCGTCATCCCGCTATTTTGTACACATGAATGCAGCTTTGACACAAAGAAGAGATAATTTATTTTTGGCAATGACCCAGATCACCATCTGGATGCAGGACTATATATGGTGGAAATCACAATGCACGTGGTAGTGAGCTGCTTGGCAGAGGTCTGCACACTCCCAGTGCCCTTTGCTACAAGTATTTCTTTACGAGTTAAGTCAATTGCTCTTTCATTATGCTAGAAAAATGAAGGTTTGTTGAATTATCCTTATGAATTCTTCATATCGCTGTTCTGCTGTGACGTCTCCAAGTGTACAATCGTAGTGGTCTTCTAATCAAGCGATAGCTGCCCCGAAACTCTAACAATTTGTAACATTTGAACGGATTGTCCTCAAAGATTTTCCCCAAAGTTCACAGGTGTGTTCTAATAATATTGCTGCATTTACTCAATATGTATATTTGGGGAAACTTTCTCTTCGAAGACAGGATCGTTTACATGTGAAATGCTCTGAAAAGAAACAATAGAGTGGCCTCTATAGACAGGCAGTCCTTATACAAAGGTGGATCAAGAGGGCCTTTAGAAAGCCTGAAATCAAGCAACATGCAGTGCACTATTTGGTATTTCTGCAACAAATATATAACTCGTGATATATCTGAACTCTAAATGACCAAAATGTGTTTGTTTCTCTGTCATAATGCTAAACGAAACTGTACACAGAGTCTAGCCTTCTTCCATAACACAAACTGCACTTTTTACAAATCATTGCATTCATAGAATCAAAGTATGTGTAGAACACAAATGTACATAAAGCAGTATATGGATTACACAAATATTCTTAAACCAAGACAATGCAACTATCCAACAAGTTGACACTGTGTCAAAAACTTGCTCAGTAAAAGTTGACATTGAGATAAAATGTACAGGTATTGTAAATATCTTTTCATGAAAATTGAACACCTGGAAACAACATCAAATCCTGTAGGTGGGTGCATGTTACAGATCAGGATTTCTAATAATCTAATAAGTAAGACATCTGTAATGGAAGTCGGTATCTCTGAGTACCACTGCATTCCCAGAATTCCATGAGAATTACAGTGGACGAGGGCAATAGCTTCTCCTCCATCTATAACACCTCATGCTCTTTTTTTACTACTCACTTTGTGCTTATTTTGAAAATAACAGAACAGCTACAGGTTTAATGTGAGGCTTACACATTGTACACAGCACTCACAATATGGGAAAGACATTGTGAACAATTCCAAGGAATAACTGAAAGAAAAGAGATGGAAAATTGAAGTTTACGACATATGTATTACCTTCAGTTTCTCTATGTCATCGTGTCATGGACATTTTATGTGATAAGTTCATCCATTATTTTAGAATGATGGCACAGTAACAACACAACTTTGCCGATACAGTCTGGAGCATCACTGGTTAAAATTTTGTCTCACTGGTCTTTGCGGCGACAGTAAATAGCAGTACACATTTATTATCAAACTTTTCACATGGTTCTGATTTAACATGACAGGACAATATCTCTCTCATATTTTGTCCCAGCAAAGAGGATAAATGGGTGGACTTGCTCTGATCATCTGGTGGGTTTTGTGTTGGCATTTTCCATGCATACAATAGTGTCGAGAGTGACTAAATGAGATGCTTGAGACATGAAACACTACACATTACATAAATCTCCACACTGTTTCTCCACCACACAGGTGAGTAACAAACACTGTGTTAAAGGGATCGTATAGTTTTGGTCGAGACTTGACTTCAGGTTTTTATCATTTTTTGGGTGAGATGGTGAGGAACCTCTTATGAAATATGAAAGAGCATGTAATTCCATGAGGATTTCAACCTTTATTTGATGAAAATTGATTTTGCAATGGCTGAGATATCCAAAACAGAGTCATCCTAATAAAGTGTGGGACCCACATTTTATTACAATCATTTTGTTTTACTTTGTTTTTCGATGTTTCAGCTATTCCAAACCCGATTTTCATCAAATAAACTTTGAAATCCTCTTAAAATGGTATTCTCTGTACTATTTCCTAAGTGTTTTCTTGGTATCTCCCAAAAAAGTTAAAGCCCAATTTTCATCTCCACCAATACAGTACTATCCCTTTAACACTAACCTTTTTTTTCAGCACTTTGGATTAGTCTGCCTTTGGATTATTGGATGATTTTTTTTTTTTTTTTTTTTTTTTTTTAGTCAATACTGATTGGCTCCCACTGCAAGACCATGATGTGGACAGAAAATCTATGGCTGTTTGTCATTAAGTATAAATTCCCCCATCCCTGAATAAAATGTTGACACTTCCAATGTGATTGTAAGTATCAGTTGTGCTCTTGTTGATGTTGTCAGTATGACACCCGAGTATATAATGTAGTACTGCTTCTGTGGTTGGGTTGACGTGTTTAACAACAATTCATTGTGACTGATGTGATAAAGAGCTTCTTGAATGAGCACATTATACAGCATGGCATCATTATTGGACCTTATGGCTGTACCTCGTGGAATTTATGGCTAAAATATAAGAACTTAATTTCAGTGACCTCTGACCTTGACCTCTGACATTCCATCCTCCTCTCCTCCGGCAACTAATATTTCATTCATTTCTAATCTTATCAAATGATACTACAGATTATAGTCATCCCCAAGCACAGACAGTGCTCACTGACAGTTTCTATAAAGTACAGTGACCTTTGACCTTGATCAATCCTACTTCTACTGTTATGTTCATGCAAACAATTCTCGGTATCGCATATACCTAGGTGCCGTGTGGCGAGCAGCGTTTTAGATGCTTTATAGGATAGCTCGGGGGACAACGTTGCATCCGGTTTTGTCTGCAAATGCATTCAGGTCATATTCCCTCTTTATCCAGGGGTATTTTTCTTGTTGAAGATTTCTTTGCTTTCCATCATGTCACCATCACATTGAAGCCTCTCAGTAGTGAACCATGACTCTAGTTACCACAAATCACTAAAATTTACAAATTTTAAACTCTTTTTTTTTAGCTCAAAAAAGCAGCACCAAAAGAAAAGCAGACAAAAGTCAATGAATCGCATGGGAACTGAGACACCTGCAAACCAACTGGAAGGGACAATGCTCCCGAGGAATCCCACAGTGCATCTGTGACAGGGCTCTGTAGTGGCGCAGAAGTTTTTTTTTTGCGCATCGGCGATACCGAGAATTGTTGATATATATTTATACCCTGTCCACAAATTCACGTCACTGCTGGACGTTCCTACATGATGTAATAGCTGGAAATTTCCTCTTTTTTTTGGCAAAATAATGGTGACCTTTCAACTTGACCTTTGATCTTTACCACTTTTTGAATTCATTCCATAGAAGTATTCACTTCATAGAAATATTTAATGGAAATGTACTCAGTCTGTTTATCTATTTCTACCATATCAAAGTACTCCTGGGTACACATTGAAGAAGTTACAGCTAAAGCCAAATTTCTGGGATCTTTGACTTTTGACCATGAGGGATTTTGCCCAAAATCTACTCAGCACATCCACACCTCATGTAGGATACCTGGGCTAGATACGGTGTACTCCCCTTATGTCAAACACAGTTATAGTGAAATTTCATTGCAACAAAGTAAAAATTCAGGTCCTAAAATTTTCATCTGTTTTTCTTTTTTCCGTTATACCGAAATTTGGATAAAACAAAAGAAATATATCAGTCCAGAGGACTTCGTTAAAACTGGAGTACCTTGTACTAAGGATTGAAAAAAAAAAAAAAAAACTTCATCCAGCATTTCTCCTGGAATCCCACTACAAAGATCTGTGTGGAATGGATGGATGATGAGACAGACGAATGAACAACCTGAAAACATTAATGCCACCAGCACCCTTCTGCACAGTGGCATATCAGAACAAGTTATTTGCAGCAAAACGACCGAATGACAATAAATGTGCCATCTTGTTCAATGTACGGAGGCACATGTCAACTTTGACAAGAACAGTATTTAAAGTCACAAAGGAAGAATACACTTAAGCACTGCATTGGTTGATTGGAAATTAAATAACGATAAATACGCAAGTCCTCAATCATCTCACAGACTCGGTGCAGCATACGTTACAATCGATCGTAATATTGACAGCACATGCAAATCCAACACGTAGCTACACATTGAACAAACTTGGATCCGTCTGCGTCTCTCTTTCTACGTAGTATTGGACCGTGGTGTAGTGCAGACATTTCCAGTTGGTTCCTTCTCTGCCAACGTTCCACCTAATCGGCAGCTAGGTTAGCAGATCCACACTACTGAGCACTTCTTCCCTTTAAACCCAGCCGATTCGGCGCACATAGAATGCACCATGTGGTGTGCATGTGCATTCAGCTCCTACACCGACTTCTGTAGGGACAGCCTGCCTTGAAATGGGAGTCCGGTGGAAGATATAATCGCGGCCGACGGCGAGTCTCACAAATCTTTCGCTCGTCCGCCACTCTCCTAGAATTCCTCCACCCATTCATTCTCCATCAAGAATGCATCGATGACTTCCTTCATGGTCAGGTTTGGGATCAGCTGGTCCTGGGTCAACTTGATCCGGGTCACGGGGTCAAAGTGACCGACCCTCTGGATCAATCCCACGTTGATGGACGAGAGAAAGAAGAAAGAAGAAAAAAAAGTACAAAGAGGTAAATATGAATTTCCACTAATATAAATATAAGTTCCCATATAGACTGCTTCTGTAATGTGTGCTTCTGAAGTCGTTGCACTGGCTTCCTTTGAAGCAACGGATAATTTTCAAATTAGTTTTGTTTGTTTATAAAATCCTTAACGATCAAGCTCCGAACTATCTTGACGCCTGTTTGACTTTATATACACCTACTACAAATTTGAGGTCATCTAGTGATCCGCTTCATCTCACATACTCTGTTACTCGCACCTTAGCCGGTGATAGGACATTTACTGTGTCTGCTTCAAAGCACTGGAACAATTTACCACTTACCGTTACACAGTCTCCATCAGTCAGTGTCTTCAAAAAAGCCTTGAAAACACATCTTTTCAGTAGCAACTAGTTCGTAGCTGTACTCCATTATTATACATACTGTCATACATGTTTTGAATTGATTGTAAGCGCTTTGGGCCTTGTGGGAAAAGCGCACTATAAATAATAGTAATAATAATAATAATAATAATGTGTTCATCAATTTCTATGCAGGCTTTATTCACAAAAGATTGCCTCAACAACCACAAACTTGCTGGGTACACTGTAACAGAAACTGGGTTAGGAGACTCCTGGGGACAGACAGTCAAACTGTCCGGAATGTCAAGCCCTCTCTCTTCACTCTCCTTACTCTCGCCTCTGGTTCACAGTCCTTTTCAGGACTCTCACATTCTCAAGAAAGAATACTTCTACCCTAACTCACTCTCTTTCTCGCTTCTTCCTCATTAATCATCTTCTATCACCACTCCTTCCAACAGTCCTTTTCTGGACTAACACATGGTGAACTGCAAAGCCAGTATCTGTTATCTACACCACCATGTAAATTTCTTCCTTCAAAGATCAAAACCTGCTGGGAGCTTGTTGTACCTAGCAAACCTATGAATTTTACAGTAAGTTAATACCTACATACCACACATGTACCATACAAACTTAATATTTGAGGGAGCATGTGAATGAGACTGTTCGGGATTTAACTGATGTGTACGATCGCCACCAAAGCAAATTCTTGTTGCATAAAGCACCAAAAATTACCTTCATCCATTTTATTGTAACCCAATGTTTAGTGCTGGGGAAAAAAAAAACAAAAAACCTAATATTTCAACAAAATGGCAGGTTCTTCATGGGTTCCCCAGGGTATCAAACATAGCCTCATATTGTATCTGGGCACTCCCCCCCCCCCCCCCCCCCCCCCCCCCCCCCGGCTAAATACTGGTTAGTGGTAAGGTTAGAGTAAAGATTAGGGTTAGGATTAGGTTCAGGATTAGGATTAGGATTAGGGCCTGGGGAAGGGTCTGGGTTAATTGCCCAGGGGGTTATTGCCCAAGACCCCCTCATATACATACAGTGTAGGAGATGGAAACACACTTGCATGTTTTATTTTATGCACTTTTTGACTCGTGGACCAGGATCTACAATTGTACATGTATAACAAAGCCATGAATGGTTGGAAACTGATAGCCACTTTAACCAAAAGTCCTTGAAATGTCCAGAAAATGGAACTGGAGCCCTCTGGAAGAAATGTGACATGCCTCATTCACAGTCAAGTCTCTAATGTCAAATGTGAATGAACTCAGACAAGGCAGATTTTAAATCTATTAAATTTAATATATCAATCCAGATGGGTGAAATACAAACCATTATCTTTCATCTTTCATATCAACCTTTACCCACTGACAGAAATTTTTTTCTGACAAGTTCACCTAGGTTTAAGCCAGTTGATCATGTATCTAATGGCGATGTACATTGTAATTGTAGAGAACAGTAATACAGGGATCATATGAAATAGGAAAAGACACACACACACACACACACGTTTTCAGACACGGCATCCTCCCCCCTCCCACACACACACGCCCACACACCCATGGGTGGCCACAGGCAATGCACTGGCTGAACAGTCAAAGAAGGCAATTATTTTTTGTTGTAGTTGTTGTTGTTCTTTCGTGTCTATTGGAAGCTTTAAAGGTGCTGGTCACTCAGTGTACTGCGTAAGCTGTTATTTTTGTGAGGGTTTCATTTTCGCGAATTTCAAGAGTCACTATTGGACCGCGGATTTAATAACCCGCAAATATGACGCCCATGCACTGGTGTAATAGTGCACTTATGACAGTTTTGTGTCAATTCGCGAAAACAACATCTCGTGAAAATTTCCATGACCTCCTCATTCACGAAAATATCTGTATGCGAAAATAACAGCGTATGCAGTATTTATACCATCTCTGAATGTCCGCTTGAGTGATAACACTGACCTGTAAGTGCTCTTCGATGTCTTTGCGGTCGTACGTGATTCCGCTGGGGGTGATAACAGGTTCCCTCATGAGTTCAAAGCTGATCTTACCGCAGAGATAATCTGGAACATCTCTCTTCTACAGACACAGAAAATAAGAAGCACGATCATAAAATGCTTTTTAAAACAACTGGGTAACAGAAGTGGTGAGAGAGAGAAAAAAATCTGAATCGTATCTTATCACTCATATCTTGGGATTTAAATCTTGGTAAATCATTTCATTTATCCATGGAAAACACCATGCTATGGATTAAAATCTGCAAAAACACTGCATGATTTTTTTTTTTCTTTTTGGCTTAACATCCACATAAGGCATGGGATGAAAGATTACACAGATAAATAAGCAGACTGATACACACACATAGAAGACTGGAAATTTGATATAAAAATATCTATCTTTTCTTTTTTTCTGTCAAGTGGATAGTGAATCATTAATTCATGACTATATCCACCAACTTTGATTTCTCGTATGTCTAATTGCAATACTGCAGGTGAAAAGATACCAAATACTGCATTAGATTTATATTTCATCATCAACATGGGGCAGGGAATTTGAGTTTATCCAGACACCCAAGCAGACCCAACATGCACCGAAGGACAACTGAGAAATCATGCTATAATGTATTCATTTTCTTTTTCTCTGTCAGTTTAACGGTCAGGGATAGTGAATAATTAATTCACGACTCTCCACTCCTCCCGAGTTCTCTGAGCCAATTTGATGCAGTGATAGCTCTTCATTAAAGGCTTGGCAGGCAGATGCAAAAATTGGCACCGCTCGATGAATACCACCATCGGATGAATAATACCAGGCGATGTCCGCCCTGCAGCCACCCATAAAATACACCCGGAAGGACTGGATTTCCTCAAGCTCATTAAAAGATATATGGTGCTACTCTATCCTCAACCATACAACAAAGAAAAATAGCTGGGGCTTTTGTTGCTGTTGTTATTGCCGCTGTTCTTTCTTTTCTTTTCTTTTTTTAATTCAGAGGGCTTAAATTCCCCATGAGGGCATCCTAGAAGTCCGATCTAATAAAGATCATATTCTTGATTCCCTGGCAGCTGCTTTCATATAATTAGGTTAGAATGATAATTTCAGACATATGGGGGCAATGGTAACAGAATTAATAATTCATAGGGGGGACAATGCAACCTGAAATCTATTCTGAACTCGATAGAGGCTAAAACTGCAATACGATACTCGTTGACTACTTGGGTTCTGAATATCAAAGACACAATGACTTCTTGGAATCAATCTAACAGGATTTCCTTGAAAATTGCTCAGAAGTAAGTATGGTGCCCTCTCCAGTTGCGTGGATCCTCTCCCAGCCCATACCTCCCTTACCCCCGTATCCTCTTCTTTCCACGTCGAGTCGTGATGACAACGGCAAACAGCGCCATAAACTCATCCCCTTTGCAGATTACAAACCATCCCATATTGGGCAGTTTTATGACCCCTCCTCACCTAAGGCCAATTATTCTCCAGGTCTGAGATTAGGCACGATCGAGTTGGGAGAGATAACAAAAAAAGTAGAGTGCAATCTCTCGTAATTAAAGGTAAGATGTGATATTTTATCAGCCATGCATGCTCCCCATACATGTATCTTTCAGAGACTTTCCGGTCCAAATGAATAGGTTACCACTGGGCATCAGGAGTGGTCCCCCAGAAGATCTAATATCGTTTGTAGGAGTCCAACAGAGGTGTGGAAACAAGTCTACATTTCATATTTAACCGTTCTTTGCTTGTTTGGCCTATGGTTGTACACTGCAGGTATTTTGTATTTACACGTAGAGCATGTACATTCATAAATTGCAAAACGTCAAGCTTAAAGATGATATAAAGTTTTGGTACCCCAAAAATTTCCCTGAGTTTCCTTGTCTTAGTTTGTGTTTCAGGTTAAAGTACCTTTCATATAACTAAAACTGTGAGACTTACTCGCCCCAAAGTGCTCTCATGTCTTAGTAATCATGCAATAATGGTTTCGTACCAGAGCAGAGCGGGCTCTGAAAAATTTGAATGAGCCGTTAGTTTGATTTGACGCGGTACCGCGACAATCAATACACACGTATTATACGAAACCATTATTGCATGATTACTATTAGACATGAGAGCACTTTGGGGCGAGTAAGTCTCACAGTGTTAGTTATATGAAAGGTACTTTGACCTGAAACACAAACTAAGACAAGGAAACTCAGGGAAACTTTTGAGGTACCAAAACTTTATATTATCTTTAATCTGTTATGAGAATCCAGCTACCGCAGACAGCTGATGCTCACCTACAATTCGACATGTACAACAATTCTCATTGTAATTCTTAGGTTCCAATTCTACATAGTAACTTTAACACTCTCACATGTCCTTCATCAACATTTTACAATCACCTGGTCACAAACCTTTACGGAGGATATTAGACGGCCACACATTCCTATAATTTTATTGTATTAGATACAAACTTGTACATGGTAAATATCAACATAATTCTTAATCCTTCACTGAACTTCCTCTGTTGATTTGCTTGATTTCTTGCTTTCGATCTTTTTTGTTCCTTTAACTGCTATGAGCACATTCTGGTAATGTTGTTGTAGTTGAGAAGGGAATTTTTCTTTGCCACTGCGCCACAGGTCATTGAACTGCATTACTCCACATAATCATGCTTACCATACCACAAATGTAGCTGGTTTGTTTTCATTCTTTAATGGGCAATCAAAACTCCTCTATATACCTATTCAGTTTTAAACACTGTAACTTAAATGTCCTGTTTACCTTTGGAATGGTGATTTAAAAATTTTTTAAAAATGTGACATCTAATGCATATGTGTAGGTCCGTTGTACCACAAAACATCCTATCATAAGATTTTCGCGATAAAGGCTAATATATAAGGAGATATCCATATTTTTTCTCAATAAAATGTAACTGTAGATGGTTTAGTCTGGAAACATTTTTATTATAACTGTTGTTCACATCTTTTTAACAATACTTGACATCAATTATATGGATTCAAATTTCTACAGTGGTTGTTTTTATCCCTAACTCACATTTTAGAACTATTTTAAAGCACTTATGATGGGTTTTTGTTTCATATGCAAATGGTAGATTATGCTTTTAATGGGGGGGGGGGGGGGGGGGGGGCTTCCAAATTAAGAAGAAAAGCTGATTCAATGGGTTATGTGATGAGTCAGGTGCATTGCTACAGATATGTCAGTGCATAAATTAACTAACATTAGGCATACTGAAGCCCTTCAGTTATCGCTGAAGTTGACATTAAAATAAAAAACAGTGCCTAAACCAAACAAGTCTATACATGTACCTCACAGGCACACCTTGGATGAATAACAATTTACCATCAATGCTACTAGCATGTGTGCATCAGCTCTTTAAATGTCATCCTTTGACTGCGTGATGTACAAGTTGGAATGCTGTCCCTCACTGAAATTGTCAGATTTTACACACCTTGATGTGGCAGTTTGATTTCAGCGATATATCTCACAATTAGGATCACAGTAAAACCCAGAGTGAAGCTCATAAATTTCACAGCAACTAATACAGAAAAAGGTAAACAGATGCCAAAGGGTGACACGGCCATGGTTATGCCATCAAATTTTACTGTTTGTTTCTTTCTTCCGTCTTTCTGGTTTTGTTTTTTCTTTTCATTTTCAACTGGGCTTCCCCTAATTAACTATTGGACGCTACCTGCACACATTCCCAATTAGATGGGGTAATTTTAGAAGAGTTGGAAAATCAACCATGTACACCATAAACAAAAAAGAATATAAACTGAAAATGCTCTTGTATTGTTTTGTTTAGTTATCTACATGTACATTTTTTTTTGACATTCAAGTTGGATTTCCTTAATTAACCTGAGAATACCATCTGCACATAGTTAAACACACACAAGACTTTTGCCACTGCAATGGATATTCAACCAAATAAACAAAAGATTTAAAACCAAAACTTTTAATGTTTTGTACGTGTTTGTACAACCGTACACGCCATATAATCATCCAAGGATTGTAAAGGAGACACGTTGATGAAAATTCTCCTCAGCATAGCAAAATGGGCGACAAATTTTGACGAAAAAACAACAACAAAAAAGTAAAAAACAAAGAAATACATAAGAAATTCAATAAACAATAAAATACATAAGAAATGATTATGAAGCTGAATTTTTGCTTCAATATTATTGTTGAGGATATTGAAAAGAATATGTTCAAAAAAAAGTAGAAGTCTTGGAGTTTTGTTTTTTGATTTAGAGGCAAAAAAAATATTTGTGCATAAATTAGCATAAATTAATTAATATAAACTACATAAATTAAAATTTGAAAAATCTAGCTGATGTCAAAAAAAAAAAATCAGACTCCTAGTAATTTCATAATCCATAATTCGAATCATTTGTATGATGAGTCTGCCCTCAGCGATATATAGTGTATCTCTTCTAGGGTTAAGGCTTCATTTTGTGATATTTTTATATACTGAAAACTTCCTAACTGAATAAAAAATTATGAATTTCAAAATGTCTATGTCTCCCTCCCTCTCTCTCTCTCTATTTTTTTTTTGGGGGGGGGGGTGGGGGGAGGTGGCTCCTTAGCTCCACATTACGTTTGTTTGATCTCTTGTGATTGTAGGACGTTTTATCTGGATATCTGATAGCTACTAAAAATTCACTGGTCCGCAACAAAGAATGAGTTTGAACTTCCTTTTTCCAGAGCAGACAAGTGAACAAACATTTTGAATTATGCACTACAGCTGTAGATGTCTAATTAATCAAAGCACACTGCAAACTTGGAATTCATGCCACCTCAAAGCAAAGCCACCGCAAAATTGTACAAATAAAGGTTCACATTAACAAACAAAAATTTAACAAAGATTTCTAAACCAATCTACAACAAATGATGACGACATCATGACATTTTCAACTAAATTGCAGCTGGTTGGCGTCATTTGACTAAAACATGAATAGAGCTGCTTGTAAACTTAATGCTGCTCTTCACACAGAATTTCTATACCATCCTTCAGAAAGATGACTAAATTATCATCACACAAAAAAAATCACTTATACATTCAAAAAGAACTATATCCTGCACTGTATACACACCAAAATTTACACCATTAACTTGAGAAAACAGACACATTCACCCATTATGGCAATTCATAAAATGGGTTTCAAGAATGTAGCTTATCGGAAGGACTGAAATGAGTCACATGTGGTTTCTTTAATTTTTCGCTGATTATGCAAGGGACTGCAAAAAGCGCACAGGAAAAAAACAACAACAAATAGAAATGTCACTATGGCGACTGTATGCCTCCGCCATAATGCATCGTTCTCCTAATAGGTCTATAGTATAATGTCTTGACACTGTGTGATGACAGTTTCAAATAATTGGCAAAATATTAAAAGAATAATGTTTGTCACAAATGTGTTGAATGTTCACTTTACTTGAACTACTGTAGGTTTAATTGGATGAATGGCTATATTATCTAAGAGTGCAGGTATTTGGGGATTTGAGGATTTTTACTTGACTTTTGACCCTTTTATAAGTTTATGCATTGAGTAATTTTCACGGAATGAATTAGAATTAATATAATTTCAGTATTTACTAGTTAAATATTAGCATTTTAACCTCGCCTTTTACCCTTGACCTTTGACCCTATGATCCAAAAATTCTCAAGAGAATAACTGTCAGGAAGAACATGCAGAAATATGGACTAAGTTTCATGATGATACCTTGAGTCACTTTTAAAATATGGAGGAAGAAGTGAAATTTAGCACTTTCACCTTTGACCTTTGGAACTTTGACTGTTTGGCAAGAAACTTCCGAGAGAATCTCTATTGTGTAACACATGTAACACGCTATTAAGTTTCAAAGAAAAAATCCTACAGGCATTGCATAAATATAAGGTAAATAGTGAAATTTTTAGCATTTGACCTTGACCTTTTGACCTTTCACCTTGAGCATGTGCATCAAAAAGTTGATAGGCACAACTTCGCTCACTCATACACATACATGCCAAATTTCATTAGGATACCTTAAATCGTTTTTTAGTAACACTGTCCACAGAATTGATTACGGACGGAAGGACGGATGGACGGACAACCTGAAAACATAATGCCTCTGGCGGCACTTCATGGCGGAGGCATAAATAAAGAATAGCTTCACCATACATTATCCTGTAGCAGATTACCAATTGCTCAGTGCAGCGGTGCATGCCGCACAAAACTCAAACAACTCTGATTCACAAGGTTGCATGCAAGGCCAATCGAAGAGTGGCTCCACTATATTGCAAAATACAGTTTTACCAGGTCTGATATCACACTTCGTAGATCAATTTTATAAAACAAATAATGCACAGCTTCAGTTTATAAAACAAATAATGCACAGCTCCAGTTTATAAAACAAATAATGCACAAGTTCCTCGCGTCAGTGGAGATGCAGCACACTCCCTAGTATTCACAATGTCTCGAGCACGTTGCACCAATGTGAATTTATACCCTCGAATGCTCTGCATCCTCATAATTAACACACTCTCATCTGTGTATCATTGTGTACTGACATAATACCCATCTGCATGCCCTCCCCCCCCCTACACACACACACACTCACAGAAATATATCAATGCACACACATCTCATGGTTACAATGTCAGAAATAGTTGTTTAACATAAATAAAAAAAAACATAAATAAAAAAAAAGAAATAGTTGTTTACAAACATAATCATATATTTCATCGTAAAAGCCACCAGAAATTCAGAGGCTGACCCACCTTTCTTCTGTCATCCACCGTTGCAAATAACCTGTTCAACTCTTTGTGATGTCTCTCCTGCACAGACACAAGGAAAAAAATATTTATCAACTACTTATTTTCACTTATTTTTTTCAAGTATTTGGACATATATCTTCAAACAGAACTTATATGCTGAGGAGGACTCACAAAAATGTAATAATTATTATAATATTATCCCACAAAGGGGCCTGAAGAAACATTTATTCTGGAGAAAAATGGTGAAATTATTGGTGAATTTTTGTGTACTGACGGAATGGAGAGCTGCTCAACATGTAGATCACACTGAGCTTCAAATTTGTCTTACTCTTTAATCTTTATATGATTCAAAACTTTAAGAATGTGTCTGAATTTTTCCCAAAATTTTCAAGCATCTACTTCTCTGATTTTCCTGTTTTCATACAAAGCAACATGATATCAAAACAGAGTTGGGCTTTCATTGCTCAAGGGAAGTGGAAATTAAAACACTTAAGCTTAATTAAGCTTAAGCTTAATTATGTCATTGTCACAGACAACGTACACTTCACAAGATATCCATGGTACTTTTAGGGAGAGGTGAGAGTAAGGCTACGGGAAACTGAGGGAAGATTTGGCATCTACTTACAAAGTCCTCTTCAGTTTTTTTGATGGCTTCTTCTTTGGTATCCTTCTCATCATCCCCCTTGTCTTCATCAATAGTGTTCTCCAAGGCATCTAATTTCCTGAAAAAGATTATCAGAAAATAAAGATAAAATAGGATTTAATGAATGCAGAAATTATTTCCGACTATATCCAGCCATGCACAGAAAAGGTCTGTTGAGGAAACACTCAAACCAAACCAGGCGATTTTGTAGGCTGTTTTTCCCTGTCAAAAAAAAAAATAAAATAAAAACAAAACAAAACAAAAAATATAAAATTATATGATGTTACAATTTGTACCTCAGATGGTAAGGGACAGAAGAGTTTATGCCTTCATGGATAATAACGAGCAAAGTTTTCAATGTGCCAGGATATTTGCAAGCTTCATCATGTTTGAAACTTTGACAGCTTCAGGTGAAAGGTGCTCAAGCGTAACTGAAGATTATAAATGTATGGATGACAAAGGAAACCAAAGTCCAAATAAATGTGGATTGAATGAAAGCAGCAAAATATCAGTGAAAGTTTGAGGAAAATTGAACAAGCACCACAATGATAAATTTATTCATGATCTTTTTTAAAGTTTTGGTGCTGTCATTGCTGGACAAGAAGACTATACTGCAGTTCATTATGTCATTTTAGACAACAACATACATATACTGTATATAGGAATTCATAAAGAGAATTCCACAAAATTTCATTTTTCAAGAAAAGTACACAATCCAGACTGTTTACTGATATATTTTATGTTAAGAGTAAAATTATTCCCCCTGCATTCTGCCAGAGGAAAGTCAAGTGCTCTTACATTACACTAGAAAAGTGACAATATGTTGAATTGTCGTGGCATTGTGTATTTGTGTCTGGTAGAGTTTGAAAGGAATTTCAGCGTATTTACTTTATGTTTCTATAACGACAAATATACATCTGAATCTGAATCAGAATAGGAGAATGTTTGACACATTACTCTCTGATTTTTTTTTCTGAACTTTTACAAAATTTGTTTGGGAAAATATCAAATTCCACAGTCTTATTGTGTCTTCTTAGTTTGAATTTCATTCGTGTGTTTGTGTTTTCGTAAGGGGGGGGGGGGGGGGTCTTATCGATGAGCATTGTACAATGATTACAACTTCCATGCTGTGCTTATCAAGAATTTATATTTTTCTATTTCTAAGATCATGAAGTCAAAACATGGCCTCGAATGTTCACTTACCCAGCACATCATGGCTTTTCATATCAAAATAAAAGAAAAAAATCCAACAAAAAGGGATTTATCAAAGACAGCACAAGGGTTTGTGGCTCTGTATTTATCTTTTCTTCTATTTTTTTTTCCTTTGTAAAGTTCCATTCTCAACCTGTATGGCTAACTCTTCCCTCACTGCTAGAAGTGATTCATGTCTGAAGGTAGGAATCTGTGACTAATGAATGAGTCGGGTATCCACGTCTCTATCAAAATTTGATCAAGTAAATGCTTCTCGACAGATTTATTCAGGAGCAAGTGTGTCCTCCGGGGGGTTCTACCAAGACACGGGGGATGACATTATCATTTCAAGACAGAGCCATCCATGAATCTATAACCATATTACACCTTCCTTGAGAATATCAGTCTCTCTCTCTTCAAGAGTGGTGTGTGTTACTGCATACAAGTCTGAAAGTAACCTTCCACAGTCTCAAGGTCTCTTGCTATGGTGTGCTTTGCTTCAAGTGCTCCAACAAAAAGTGTTCAAGTGGGAGCATGTTTTTTTTTTTTTTCTTACCTTTTCTGTTCATCAAAAATGTCTCTCATTGAACCCCTATTCAATTTGTTTGAAATTTTTTTTTTAAATGCATGGTTGGATTATGATATCAATTAATGGCACAAGTGATAGGAATGTCAATAATTGATTATGAGAAAAATGAAATGACGACTCTGACAGGACATTCCAAAAATATATGAATGACCTGATGTAATAAATTTTATTCCAGGTTGATTTTGCACGTGGCTTTTAGACTCATCCTAATTCTGGCAAAGTATGGCAGAAGTCACTCATGTTAAAGTCCCTTAAACACTGTCCGTGGTAAGCTAAAGCACAGTATACAAGGCTGCCATCATACCCACATCAAAATGAGGGTGTGGTTCTAAAGGACACTAAAGAAGATTATTGCATGTGACATACAACTCACTGGGAAAGAACTAATTCCCAAATGGAGGGATACTTTTTATATTCTCTTGCTAAGATACTGTAAACGCCAAATATTTCATGAGGTTACCGGTATTGTTTTTGCTAATTTTGTGAGTCAGGTGCTATTCCTGAATTCAAAGACACACAAAAATGTTGATCCCCACATGAATATGACGTGCACGAATACATTTCTCCATTCAGTACTGTACTTTCTAATAACGATCACAAATTAATCACTCGCAAAATCATCGAAAAGTTCCGATTCATGAAAATTTAGACTCGCTAGATATATGGCGTATACAGTACAGGAAGTTAAAATGCAAAACCCAGTATCATCCATTTGATCAACTTGAGATATTTGAGACTGAAGTTGCTGAAAAACAAAAAAAATAATTCTAAGAGATACATGATAGTAAAATTTCAATAATATCTTCAAAATATTTCTTCTTTTGAAAGGGAAATGTAATGAGTGCCGTTTCACTGAAAAGATTCAATTCTTGTCTCAACTCTTTGATGAGGACCTAAGTTTCAAAAACTTTGAAAATCGCTTTTATCTGGGTTTGCATTCAAATTCTTTATATGGCATTTTATGTGTACAGTCAAACCTGCCTTTAATAGTGGCCACCCGTCCACAGCGGCAATGTGCTCTATATATAGCCACTAAAAAAAGAAGAAGAAATCCCTCTGAGAGAAAAGCCACATTAAAGACCCTGTCTATAGTGGTCACCTTTTTTGTCTGTGTTGGGTGGCCGCTATAGACAGGTTTGACTGCATAAATGTATGAAGAGGTAACTAAGTTTTCAGGGAGCCCTCTACACAATAAGGGATATGTACAAGTGTACGTAAAATGTTCTTGGCAGCTAGAGTATGGGTTTATCAATGGACATATCGGTCAGCATTGCAATGGTGACTATCATGGCACCTTCTTTCAACGCTCAACACTGTAACTTGCCACAAGTCAATAGAATACTGGTACTCTTTGTATCTGTTTAATAGCCATGGAATACAGGGGTGTGTGTGTGTTGGGGGGGGGGGGAGGGGAGATTTGTTGTACCTGGCACTTTAAAAGAAAAGCAAAGGTCATTATACAGCACTCTCAATTGGCTCTATCCCACTCACCTGTACACAATTGATACAATGACTTTTCTTGCACCAACTACCATGAATAATCCTGCATTCCACTTGTTCACCACACAGTTTGACTCCAGCTTGATACTGCAGGCCTATATGCCATACATTTTGTGAGCTTAATTTTTTTTTGCGAATCAGGACTTCCTGATCATTTCGCGAGTGGTTAAATTCACAATCGTGGAGTATGGTACTAAATTAGGAAATGTGTGAGTGCATGTCACATTTATGTTGGGGATCAGAGTCAAAGAATATTTTTGTGTGTTTTTACATAATTTGCAAATAGCATCTGACTAGTTAACCAAATTCACAAAAATAAAAAAAAAAACTTGTGAAATTCTTGGTGTATACAGTAAGTAAATACAGTAATTCAGCCCTCCAATATATCACAACAGATACCATCAAAAGGAAATAATGTATGACTAGAGTTTGTCCTTTTTCTTCCCAATCATGTTTTTAAACAGAGATAAAATTTGCCATGTCGACCAATCACTTTAATAAATGTGGATGCAAAGATACTTTCTAAATGTTTAGCGAAACGTATGTCCAAAATTATTGGTAATTTGATAAATCCTCAGCAAACAGCATTTATTAAAGGCAGATATATAGGTGAAGGTATAAGACTGATTTCAGATTTAATGTTTTATGCAGATGCCAACAATGTATCTGGAATTGTGTTAGCATTAGATCTGACCAAAGCATTTGATTCACTCAGTCATAGGTATTTATTACAGTGTTTAGAATGTCTTAATTTTGGTCCGTCAATGATACAATGGGTGAGAACATTGCATGCAGGTATAAATAGCTGTGTATTGATAAATGGCTTTACCACTGGTTATTTTGAAATTGGAAGGGGTGTTCGCCAAGGCGACCCCCTTGCCCCCCTTTTATTCATATTAGGGCTCGAGATATATCTAATGAGATTGTTAAATAATCCAAATATTATTGGAATGGAGATGCTCGGAAAACAGATTAAATATACAGCTTACGCTGATGATATAACATGTTTTTGTAAGGATACAGAATCATTATCAGTATTACTAGAAAGCTTTCAAGAATTTTCTGAGATATCAGGCCTTTGCCTCAACCGAAGCAAATCAGAAGGAATGTGGATAGGAAATGATAGACTATCGAAAGAAAAGCCACAGATGATAAAGTGGACAGACAATGGTCTTAGAATTCTTGGAATCTGGTTTTCATATGACAAAAAAGAAGCAATCCGAAGAAACTTTGAAGATCGATTGGGTGAGATAAAGAGAACATTTTTTATTTGGAAAAATCGTAATTTAACGTTAATTGGTAAAATTCAAATTTTGAAAACATTTATTATGTCTAAGATAATTTATTTGATGTCAAACATTGAAATTCCTCAAGATTTTGTGAAAGAAGTAGAGAAGTTAATGTTTTCATTTTTATGGAATGGCCCAGATAAGATTTCAAGGTCAACTATGTATGCACAATATGCTGAGGGTGGTCTCAAATTCCCCAATTTACAATGTATGATTGATACGCAGTTAGTTAAGTGGGTTAAAAGATATTATGGAAATCGTAACCATCAATGGGTGCTATTGGGAGATTATTTCTTAAAAAGGCTTGGTGGAATTCTAGTGTTTCAAAGTAATTATTCCCTTGAAACTATTGATAAGAGGGGTATCGCTCCATTCTATGAGAATATTCTACAAATATGGTTAAAGACAAACATACATGAGGATTTTATTGGTGATGAAAATAGCCAAGCAGACATCCTACAACAACCAGTATGGAATAACCAGAATATTTTGATTGATAAGCACTCAATATTCTGCAGGCCGTTTTTTGAAGCAGGTTTATGTTATATATATCAAATATTTAGTATTGATGGACGGCTCATTGATTTTGAATTTTGGTTAAGGAAAGGAGTGCCAAGCAAATATAATATGATGTATATGGCAATTGTAGACTCTGTTCAAAAATACTCGAAATGTTCCTTCAATACACTCCTATTGGAGATGTTTTGGAAAGAAGAAGTGGCTCAAAAACAAAAGGATCTTATTATTTCACAGTTACAAAATGTGAAATCAAAACCAATATATGAGGAATTTTTAAAAGAGATTAAATCAAGACCTGTTTGCGAAACAGTTTTTGCTGGCAAGTATGGAATTCAACCAGAAGATTGGACACAAATATATATGTTGCCATTTACATGTACAATTGAAGTAAAATTGAGAGAATTTCAGTTCAAGTTGTCGCATAATATACTTTACACAAATGAAAGATTGTTTAAGATGAAAATATCAGAATCAGAGTTGTGTACGCTTTGTAAGTCATGTGCTGAGACCCCTGTACATCTGTTTTTTGATTGTAAAGCTGCCAAAGAATTACTTCAAAAATTTGTGGATGAAATTGGTACGATCTTTCATGTCAAATTAGAGGATTGTACAAGAATTAGAGTAATGTTTGGATTCATCAAAGACTGGAAAGGGCCCCACAGGAGTTTATTGAATCATTTAATATTGTTATACAAAAGGTACATATATATTCAGAGATGCAAAGATACAGGTGTGAAATTTCATGGATTGACAGCATTTATTGTTAATATCCGATATATAGAATCCAACATTGCAAAACGAACAAACAAATTAAATTTTCATTATAAGAAATGGTCCCCTGTAGAAAATATTTTTTAGGTCATTGTAGAAGAACATACAGTCGACTCTCGTGATAAAGAATATCCATATGGCAGAACTCCGATGTGATGGGGTAGTTTTTTGGGGGTCCCAGGGTTTGAAAATTTTCCTATTCAGAGGTATTTGCGCCCTGGATACGGCAAGGTTTCAAAAGTGACAAGATCACGGTGATTTCGCTGGGCCCAAGGAGTTTATTGTAACGAGAGCTGACTGTATCTTTAGGATATTGTTCAATTGTTGAAGAGTTTGATACCCATCTTTTACTGTTGTTGTTGTTGTTGTTGTTGTTAATTTGTTAAACAAAACATGATTTGTAATATGATTTTGTATGTTATGTTGTATAATGAAGAAGAAATAAATAAATTTGTAAAAGAAAAAAAAAAAAAATTGCCATGTCAGGGAGTAATGTTTAGGCATGAAAATTGCTTCACTATTATATTTTGCCCAGAAGAAAGTACCAATTCTCATACGAGTGAAACTGAGAAAGACTCCAGACCATAAATACCAGTACATGTACATCTGATATGTTGTTTCTTCACAGATATGCACTTTACATGGTCATGGGTATAATATCTCAATTTTTGTGAAGTTCCTCTTCACTTTAGCTACACTTTCCATGAAGTCATGGATATTAAATGTGAGTACTGTGTGTGTGTGTGTTCAACCACTGCAAACCAACATTTCTATTTCATTTTTTCTTTATGAAATTACAGATAACTAAGCCTCTATTACTGTTTACAAAGACAATTAAACACACAATTTATTCTATTTATGTGTGTATAATAATGATATTTCCAGCCATAAGGGGAAATGCAGAATAGATGATAGTTTGGGGGAATTTTGATAAAAAGCATAATACATGTATTCATAAAAAATGCAAATATTGCCTTTTTTGAAAAAAATTAAATGGGCAATTCCGCAGTTAGGTGGACATGACATGGATAAAAGAAATGTGCCTCTTTATCATACTCTTTAATTTAGGTTTCAACTAATGCCATGGATGTTCACCAATCATTAAGGTCTTTCAAATTCAGTAGATTTTATTTTTCATATTTATTGATTTTGCGAGATCTAAAACCATCATTGATAATGTACATGTGGGACTGGGGACGCTGAAATTCACTTAAATGCAAATTACAGTGGGTTCCTTTGAAATTTTTTCCTCAAAGTTTTGCTAAAGGGTAAAAGATGAATACATTTAAGTACTCCAGAAGTCATGTGACATTTTGTCAATTACAAAAGGGTGAAATGACCTGCGGAATTACTACGGACAAATGTAACGTTACTAACCGTAACGTTACTAACCATGCTTTTGGGGGTATAGCTAAGAAATTATTGGTCGAACTGCTAAAAAAAATTGTGTGAACATTTGTCATGATGCGATAATTGAAATTAATGCAACTCTTTGTTTGAAGTAACTTTAATTTTTGCACACTTTTTGCTACAAGACATTGATTTTTTTGTCATGTCCTTTTTTCGTAACGTTACTAACCAGCCTTTTAAGTTGCCATAGCAACTCTAATATTTCGTGGATTGCATCCATTTTTTTCTGTATCATAAACCTGGGAAAGATGAACATGTTTTTGTCATAATTTTGACTTGAAATGAATAAATGGTAATTTAGTAGTAAAAACAAATATCTAAATTTGTTCAAATGTAACGTTACTAACCGCGGAATTGCCCAAATGTGTTAATATGGGCTCAATGAAGCATTGAATTGACAAGAGCACAAAATGCATCTTATACATCTATTTTATTCTGTGTGTTCATGAGAAAATACATTGTACAACCTTTTTTGGAAAAAGCAGATATACCTACTTTTTCCCAATGACCCGTTTTCTATGCACATCCAATATATGAATATATACACCCATTTCATTGCATCGCTGACTATCTCCCATTAATTGTATTGATGGTACAGTCCTCAATCTACACACACTACACCATCTGTGTCCTACTGTGGAGTAGTCAGATATTAGGCCCCAGATCATTGATAAGGCATTGAAAAACATTGTCAAAGATTTCCCCTTTGAAGCAAATTCCCCTTAAGATACCTCGTTTTCAGATGTATATTTGCCCTATGGACCATTTTATATACAGATATTCATTCCACACCTACTTGTACCAGTGAAATCTTGAAAAACAAAGCAAATCAATACTGTAAAACACAATATTTTCGGGGCATAAAATTTTTGCAAATTGGAGCCGACGGCCTTTTTCGCGGCATGACATTTTCGCAAATTGCCTCCAACATTCAATGCACTTATAATAGTGTAAACAAGAACTTTCATGTGCATTTTAATTTCGCGAATCTTGGCTCTCACAAAATTTTTGAAATTAAAATGCACGCGAACATTCCTCGTTTTACACTTACTAATTTACAGTATCTACTTGCACTCATGCAGAAGGAAATGAATGAAGACCACAGAAACCTCACAAACAAAACCATGTCTACCATTTTTCAGTATGTTATGAATGCTGAAATGAAATGGCACAATCCGTTGTTTCCAAACATTTCAATGTCCTTGCAAAATGACATCATAAAAACTTCAGCAGTCCTGTACATGAAAGGACCCTGTCTTGATAGTGATAGAAAACAAACAAACAAAAAAATCCTGGTTGGCAAACATTCTAAGTAATCCATGAACAAGAACACAACTGAGTACTCAGCTGCAAATACATGGCTTGTAAGAATCATGGCTTAAAAAAAAAAAAAAAAGGATGAATAAAAGCACATCAGGCTTGTCAAAATCTTAGAGACTCGTACAAAGGGATATCGAGGTCGTGCTGGCTTATTTCAGACACATCTAGGGCCATTCATGCAAGATGGCAAGCTAATATGCTTTTGGTTGAATATATTAATGCATCTCAAGCAAAATCTCTAGCCAGAGGACTCTCTGTTTGATTCTAGACAAAGAAAGTAGACTGAAGCTTTGAAAATTAGTCTCTAGTTGCAACACCCACACAGAAAAAAAAGTAGTGGTGATTTAGAAATGTGCACTCATTTAGTGCAGTGCTAACCTGATCATCAGGAAATACTATAAAATGTAGGAACACTGCTGAAGTACTAAGAAATTCCATGTACACAATTTTCTCTGCTTTTTTAAATCGCAACCACACTCTCTTTGATATTCTGACTGAAATGCTTTCCACTGTCCCTCATTAATGTCTATAAACATGATAACTAGATCTAGTGAAATAATCACACAGGATTTCAGTTCTTTTCTGGAAGAGTGTTTTTCCAACCAATCCTACAAAGACTGAGCTGATCGCACAACTAAAAACATTTGCCATTTGGCAGTAGGACATATTTTGTGGGATTGTGCATATAGGCTGGCATTGTGCTGGCAGTGATAAAGAGAACCACAAGCTCCTACTAACATGTATGCTCTTCATTTTTTATCATCATTTGTCTCTGGGTATCATAGCCCATCTGTGTCTGTTGCCATAGTAAATGGCTATCGCTGATGTGTTTTACCAGTATCCCTGCATTCACTCAGCCCACACATAAATTTGGGTTCTGTTCCCCTTTTAATAATATGGAGAAGATAACTTGGATGTCTTCTGCTTTTTTCTCTTAGTCATTGTTTTTTGCACGCCACTCTTTATATTGTTCTCCACTGGCTGAAATGGCATCAAAACATGACATAATTTCCACACACAGTTCACAGTGAATCTGACACAGGTAATGCTTCTACTATGTAATAGATTCTATTGTAAAACAGCAATTTGTTGGTCTGGGGAGATACAATGTAGAAATAGAGAACTTTCACCAAGTATCCATAGATGCAAGATGTGAAGTGGGTGCACGGTGCCAACTCAGAAGCGGTGCGGAAAAAACTTTTTGCTTCTCAAAGACAAGTTCAAAATCATTAACCCTCCACGATTTGCTAGAGACTTTTCATTAATGAGAAAATCCATTGTTAGGGCCATGTCAATAGCTTTCTGCCGTTTTCCTCCTGAAAGGATCATGGCATGTGTTGTATAGAAAAACACAGTACATTGTATATCTACAAGGGTGAAACAACATTTGCTCCTACGACAATTGCTTTGATCTTATTTTCTCCATGGACTTAGGGCTAGGGTTAGGGTTGTTTCATGGGAGCAATTGCCCTAGTTCTAAAGGCCTGGTCCCACTGGCATTTTGGAAGATTTGCGTATGAACTGCGCACAAAATCGGTATATATTCGCTAAACATCCGCAATATTCATGAAACATGCCTGCACCAGTTGGCCGACATCCGCACACGTCTGCAATTATCCGCAGCGGCACGTTCTTCCGTTGCCAGGATTTTTGAGCTGCACAAAATTTTGGCAGCGGATGTTTAGCAAATATAAACCAATTTTGTGCGCAATTCAATACAATCCTAAATGCTAGTGGGACTGGGCCCTTAGCAAATGACATGGAACCTTACAACTACGAGTCAGTACTGAAAAATTGTGCTCGCTCGGGACACCGGACCGGTCACTCCTACTAACTGACCTCTGTTTGTCCTCCACCATCAATCTGTTGAGGTACTCCTGCAGCTCAATCTCCTGCTGTATCCGCTTCTCCTCCATGATGTTCCACCGCTTCTTCTTGGCGGCACGCAGTGCGCTGGCGATGTCGTCCCCAAAGTTCACCTTCTGCTCCCGTGCCAGGTCGTGTGCTGCGTAGAAGAGTGACAGGAAGGGGCCATTTGAACATAATATTCAAACATTCACATATGAACTTCAATACCTTAGATAAACATCAACATATAAGGATACAGCAATTTACAAATAAATAAACATCAACCTATAAGGATACAGCAATTTACAAATTTTGATGTACAGCTGTACATGTATTATCTAACGATGAAGAAGAACTTTCACCATGCATCTGTCATACCATATTTTCTGTGGGAAGCAAACACAATACCATGGCATAGTGGCGAGGGTTCTCAAGTCATGTTATTCAAATAATGACTGGCCATTAAAAATATGTTTACCCCCACTTGCCTAAATGAGCAAGGGTCCCACACAGATAGCAGGTAAGTGCCAATTTCAATTAATTTTGCTCACAGAGACTTTTAGTTGCCAGCTCACCAGCTTACCAAAAGTCAAATACAACCTATTCCAACCTGTGAATAGACATCATGACATTTTTCATCTCAAACGGTCCAAATCCCTATCCCCCTTTCCCCCTCCCCAGCGATGAAAAGATAGCCTAAAGTGCACTAGAAAAATCCACTCCTACCTCTCCTGAAGCTGTTGATGGCCTCATCATACCGGTCCTCCTCCACTTGGGTGTGGCCAAGGAAGAAATGGGCCTTGATGCTGGTTGGGTCCAGCTCCAAGGCGTGGCGGCAGTCATCGGCCCCGTCATCCCACCGCCGGAGCTTCAGGTGGCACAGGGCCCGATTTGTGTAGAACTTTGGGTCCGAAGGGTTTTTCATCTGTATTATGTATATTAGAATACACAATATCAAATGTCAAATACAGTGTATACCATTACCACAAAGCTTCCGGATAGAAACGCAACTTGATAAAATCTATACATCATCAACACAACACACAATGATGAATGTTTATTAGTGCAGTGGACAGAATATTTCATGAGGTGAAAGATGAAATGATACATTCAATGAGGTGCAGCTGATTTGAATGGATCAATAATTTCATCTTGATATAAGTTTTGTAAGCTTGCTTCTTGATAGCCTGGGGACATCTCCTCAGGTCGCATCGAAGGAAACCAAGGGTGCTGTTCTTCCTCTTGCAGATGTTGTTAACTCTTTATGTGCCACATTCGCACGCCCGACTCAGTCGACAGCGTGCCAAGTCTGCATATTCTGCTCAAACGCAGAACCCCGCCCAAACCTATCGATAAATCACCAAATGCCACATTACAATGAAAGCGTTTCTTGCGATTCCGTTCCTCTCATATTTAGCTTGCATTTCATGTGGTGATTGACTAGCAATCGGTGTTCCCTACTGGATCTGGGTGTAAATTCTAAGTTTCTGCCACTGTTTTGTGTGCAAAAGTCATGCTTTTACAGTAATGTAGCTACTGGTCATTTGAAAGAAAAACGACGAGAGTTTGACATACAATTTACATCAAAGCAAAGCCTGCCATTTTCTCTTCAACTATGTGCACTATATATGTCCAGGTCAACAGAAATCTATAAAAGTTACATAGATTTAAAAAAGGGAATGTTTTCTCAAAGCATGACTATGTTGATGTCTCAGAATAATGTGGCACACAGGGGGTTTCCACCATGGCACATAAAGAGTTAATGTTGGATTTCCAGCTGAGATTTCGATGGATCGTGATGCCCAGGTACTTTGCTTCATCCATGACTTGAAATGCTGTTCCATGGATGGTATGAGGGTTTGTGCACAATGATGTTCATGTGCTTCACTGCTTGTTTGAAATTTGTAGTGCTTCTTCTTCTTCTTCTTCTTCTTCTTCTTCTTCTTCCGATAAAGTGCTGCCCTCAAATGGTCGAGGATGAACACACTGCGAGAACATGCACATATGCCGCACCGGGGCAACAGAAATTTGAAATCAGGTGCAAAATATTTACAGGTGGGAGTAAAAATCTCTGGATGAAGAGTTACATCCTACAGAGTTCCCTTTACGCAGTTTTGAGGGCGATGAGGGATGGGTATGTGGCAGGATCAACAGGTCCACACTGCTTCACACTGGTCAGGATCGAATGACATTTAAGCAACAGCCTCTTTGCTCCTATTCCTGAACCTTGGCAAAGTCTTGGATGTAGAGCTTTGGCTTCATGCTCCATTCTCAATTTTTTACTTCTGGCAACAGAAACCTATGCCATCCCTATAGCCTCACAGGGTCTACTTATTAAGGTCGACTACAAATCTTGGGTTCTGCTTTTTCAGGTAAACAACCCTGTTTGGGACAGGCCTTGTACAGGGTGTCTATTTGTGGCAGGGGCCATTTCTTTTTTAGATGTAAAGGCCCAATCAGGTGTCACCTCCCACAACACTTGCGAGTAAAACTCCTGCTTGTGTTCTAAAGTGGGACTAAGCACACATGATGTTCATTCTGTTTTACAATTGATGAATGAAACTGCCCCTGCACACAAATAGGCACCCTGCAGTATTTACTCTTGATAAATTTACACTAAGTCTGGTATTAGTACAAGTATGTAATTTATGTACAGCAGGTCTGCCAACACTGGAAACTAGTTGAGAGTGAGACTCCAGGCCAATGCTACAATTTAGGAGTCAAAATGAGTGAGATCAATGGAAATGCATGCAAATTGAATAAAGTTTTAGAGTGAGAAAGGACCAAAATGAGTGAGTCTCACGCTCAATGCGTGAGAGTTGGCAGCCCTGATGTACGGTATGTATGGTAAATTTATGTATGGTAAATTTACCAGTAGTCACATGGTAGTGGGGGTAGACTCTCATCTCCAACTTGTAAAAAACTACACACTGACCATTGCTGACATGATTGATATGTCTCAACGGGGTCGGGCTAACTCGGCCCACGGGACATCTCGTCCCACCCGTCGAGGGTGGGCCGAGTTGTCCCACCCGTTGGTATCGATAGTGATCGTGAGCGCTTGTCTGTGTTTGAGGTTATTTTGTCTTTGGGACGTCTTTTTTAACCGTAACTTTTATGGAATTGTGCTCAGTGGTTTCTGTAAAGAATATTTGCCAACTTTTGGGGGATACAACGACGTAAAAATGAAATTTCAGACGTGTTTATCGCGGTTCGCGATCCCCATAGGTTCACGTTCATTTCGCGCGGTGGGCTAACTCGGCCCAGCTAAGTTTTAGCTGTTGTTTTGTCAGTAAATCTCCGTAAAACTATCAATTTTATCATGTATGAAGGTGTATTCAGGGTTCCTTTAACTAATTTCATCTTCGAGGGAATTTAATTTTGCACATGTTTGGTGATATGTTGGATATTTGTTTGCATGATTTCATCTTTGCCGTGTCCGCACCGCACTGGTCTCGCCACTGCAGCTCGCTCACACACACAGTTGCAGAGCTGAGCTGGCAGCGCCATGCCCACTCGGGGAGGCGCGGCGGCGGGGCGCGGCGCGTGGGGCGCGAGCGGCAGAGGGAGCAGCCGGCCACTCCGTACCCGTATCCAGTAGAGAAGAAATCAAATTATGTAGCAGATCATTCAATGTGAACTACATGAAGGTCATTATATGCATTTGATTTTAACTGTTAAATGTTTTGTTGTTGCTGCTGTTGTTGTTGCTGATTTTATGTATAGATCTGCGTTCTACTCAAAAGTTATTTCTGTCCAATAAATGTTACCTTTTTTCTTAATAAAAACAAACAAGCAAAAGTCAAAGGGGTGAGTCTGTTTATGGGCATTGCCGTGGAAATTAATAAATTGTTTGATATCCAGTGGTCAGTTATTTGACCTGTAGATATGGATGGTTTGGTTGAATGGTTGATATCATGAAACCGCTAATGAAATGTAGTGCTAGCTAGATTGGCCTTGTTTATGATTGTAGGGCCTACCTTTTGTGTGTACTTTCAAAAATAAAAAGGAATTGTTTTTGTTTTGATGACATTGCCATTTTTTTTGCCATGGGAATCCTTACCCTAATTCAAGAGAAAAATCCTCTGCCACCTGTACCTGCACGATAATGGCCAACCGTCAAGTTCTTTTTCTTTTTCTTTTTCTTTTTTGTAATTTTCTTTTTATATATGTACTGTATATACAGAGTATATCTCTCTCTCCCTCTAGCTATGTTATGTATACTGTGATGATCTATTGAACCAAACTTGGACTTCATATCTTAATCTTTTCCATGCCTTAGCCCTATTATATGTGTTAATCTTTTACATTTTTATTTATTTGTACATAACAAGGCTGATTTTAAAATTCTCAAATCCTTGCTTGTCCTGCACTCATACTGTTGAATTCATGCACATTTTTTTTTTTTTTTTTATTTTTAAAACAAGCAGCAAAGATGAATAGCTTCTCAAATGGTCTTCCTTCTCAAGCACGGTACTCAAAGTGTTACATAATTTGCAGTCACGCAGGGTCACAAAAGAAACATTACAACATGTACTGGTAGGCATTGGTAAGGTCATGCATATAAGCTCTCATCTTCCTTCACAAAAGAATGTGTTGTTTTGTGGCCATTGCATCCTTTCGACTGTTGCCCTGCCTGCCCGTGATTATAATGTACCGGTACTGCTCTTTCCAAGACTGCAAGATCACAGCAAATGTTGAATAATATTAATGTGAGCATGTAAAGTATGTTTTGTTTTGTTTTGTTTTGTCATTTTAACATCCATTACTTTATTATTTCCTCTCTATTTTTTTTTCTTGAATAACAGAACATTCTCATTTGACTTGAAATAATACTTTCATTTTCAATTATCACATTACCAAGTATCATCTGTGTACAAAGCTTTCTTTCCACAACTGCATTGTAAAGTTCTGTATTTTTTTATGATTCTTCGTCTGGCTCTATAGATCGCCTACTGCCAATATTTCCGCTTCCTTTCCCCATCTCTCTTTCACTCTTCCATCAACCCATTCTTTTCTTATGTGTGATCAATGTGTTTCTCAAGTGTCAAATGAGATTTGATTTGAAACACTGCATACTTCATGTGAATTGCACACCAGTATTTTTTTTCCAAATTCATATTTACATAGAACTAGTGTGTGCATATCTACACTGATGTTCAATGTAGACAAATTTGATATCTTTAATTTAAAAAAAAAGGTCTCAAGTAGCGCTGTACTATGGATTAAAAAACGTATGTGACAAAAACATAATTTTTTTTTTAGAGTCATCACACTTCATCATCAGTGAATAGTGTGCATTCATAAAATGTGAATTTAATTCCACCACATTTTATAGTGTGTTACAACGGTAATACAACATTTGTTCCTGTGACCTTGTAACAATTGCTCTGGTGTATTATTTTCTCCAAGGACTTGGGATCAAGGCTAGGATTGTGATAGGAGTAGGGTTAGAGTAATGCTCCTTTGTAGAATTTATGTTTGGTTTAGCATGCAGAATTTCAAGTGAACAATTGTTGCAGGAGCAAATGTCATGGAACCATTACGACACTGACTTCAGTCCTACTTAAGTTAATAGGCCTACTTCAGTCGATAGTTTGCTTTCTTCTAGATCTTCACCTCTTGACCTACCTGTAAAACATACATGTAGTTTACCAGATAGTTGCCAATTGATGAACTCTGCCCCAGGTGAGGTGCATCGCAGGAAATGAGATTATTGTACATATGTCAATCCAGATACACTTCATGAAATGTTGCATTATTGTAACACTCATTTCAGTGTCCAACATTATGCTCAGTCACTCCGCAAAACCAGACAATGTCCTCTCAAAACTGAATATTCACTATAGCTGTAGGGGCTGAAGAAAGCAGATCTGTTCTCGGTCAGTTCCTGTGGTAGACTCTTTCTTAATTCTACCCACTTACTTTTTCCAGGGTAGTTAATTTACATATTAAAATCATAAGATAGACAAATCAACCAAAACGAAAGGAACCGATGGAAAATAAAGGTAGGGCCTACAGGTGATCACAAGGTGAAGTTGAACATGAATGGACACAGATCAAAAGAGTTTGAGGACGTAGGTGTGGAGGTGAGTGGAGAGAATTAGGTTGTGTGGAAAACTAAATGTGGACAATTCATTAGGGGTATGTCTGAAAAGTAAACTACAAATATGGAAAGCTACACAAAACAACAACAACAAACCTGTCACAAGTAGTTTTTTCCAACAGCAATATTCTGAAATTTGGAAAATAAGTATCAAAAATAATGTAGTATCAGAAATTTGAAAAAGAAAGTTCTCTCATTTGTTTATGTATATTTTTGACGGGAAGATGTTGCCAAGAGAAAATGCTTTTGCTATAATTGTGTTTGTAAAGGAAAAAAATAAGTAGCTTAGTGGAAATGTATTGACTCCACTCAGAGAGGGAGACAGGTAGTATTACGTAATCGCCTCCAGGCAAGGGCGAATGTCAGGGATACTTTGAATGCCAAGACCCGCCCGAAGCTACAGGTTGCATTGCCACAGTGTAGGAGAGAGTCACTCTTCATTTTGGCAGCAGAGAGTCAAGTTGTGTTCGGAGGAGCCAACAGGCTAGGGCCCTCGAGTTTGTGTTTTGAGGAGCCAACAGGCTATGGCCCTCGAGTTCGAGTACCGTTAATTTTGGGAGGAGTTGTGAGCCCACAATGGTGGGTTTTATCCTGAGTTCATACTCCTACCCCGAGTCCCTGTGCCGCACCTACTCCGAGCCGAGTTCGTGCTTCACTTCGAGTCGCACTACATAATATTGAGTTCGTACTCCACATCGCAGAGAAGGAGGGGTCAACATGTTTTAATGCCATGGTGCCGTCAACGCAGCGTTGATAAGCCGAGCACCACAGTATCTACCCACACTGGGGATGCAGCATGCATGCGGCCTCCTGAACGCCGGATGTTCCTTTTGGGCCGCCGTCAACGCACGAGCTGCCATCCTACGAGCCGCTTCAATGATGTTATAACGCAGTCAATTATAATCGCTGAATGGACTAGACTTCAGTCGTCGATTAACACAGGGAAGTGCATTTATATTCGTTGGAACTCATGAGATAATTTAATTTTCGGAAATTGATGTCAATGTGATGATAATGCAGTTGCAATGGCAACCATTTAATTGTGATACAGAATTTAGTTATAATAAATGTAATTTTGTGATAATTCAACTGGCTATGTCATAGCTCTCTTCCATTGGTCGTGACAAATTGGGGGCTTGTCCGGGAGAGGAGTCTGTTTTGTCAACCAGTGAAGTGTAGAAAGTGATTAGCCAGAAGTACAATCTTCACAAAGGTATTTGTACTGCAGTGATCTCAGGAGTGGTATAGAAAATTTCTAACTGTTGAAGGTTGAGTTAGAGTTTAACAGTGAGGTCACTTCAGGTTTATAAGTTGTTCCACATTGTTACTTTAACGCAAGTATGGATTTGTCTGAATACATTGAGTTAGGAGAGAAGTATGGGCTTCAGGGTGAGAAGTTACTTACCTTTGCTCGTGAAGAAAGGGATAAGGAAGTTAGTCGGCGTGAAGCTAATGCAGCTAGGGATGAGCGCCAGAAGCAAAGGGAAGAACAGTTGAAGCTTGCAGAAGAGGCTACTAAGCAAAAGCAATTAGAGTTGGAGATTGCTGAGTGTAACAAGGATAGGCATAGTTCAAGTTCGGGTTCTGACTCTCAAGGGTTTCAGAGTGCGCTACCACGCATGCAAGCGTTCAACGAGAACTCTGACGATTTGGATGCATACATATTGCGTTTTGAAAGGCATGCTACCTTGAGCAAGTGGCCCAAGGGAGCATGGGCTCCTGCCCTAGGAAACTTGTTGACAGGCCGTGCGCTAGAGTGCTATACGCGCCTGCCCACCAGTGAAGCTGAGCATTACGATAGCCTTAAGCATGCACTGCTGCAGCACTTTGCACTAAATGCAGAAGGCTTCCGGAAGCGATTTCGGGAAGCGAAGCAAAAGGATGGCGAATCTTTTGCACAATTTGCTGCGCGCGTGTCTGGGTACGCAAAAAGCTGGGTTGAGCGTTCGGAATGTAGTGACTCTGCAGAAGCACTATTAGACTTGTGCGTACAAGAGCAATTGTTCGCAAGCTGCACACGCGAGCTGGCGATATTCATTCGTGAGCGCACTCCAGGTAGTGTGCAGGACTTCGTTAAACACGCTGAGCTGTACTTTGAAGCGCGTGGTCTTAGCGATCAAAAGTGTCAGGCGGCATTTAGGGCTAACCAGCCTAAAGGTCCTAGGTGTCATTCATGTGGTAGATGGGGTCATATTGCGCCTAAGTGCCCTACAAAAGGGGAGGTAGCTACCAAATACCCTCCCAAACAGCCTACCTCTGGAAAGGCTAAGACAGGGGGAAGTTGTCTCACAGGGCTATGTCCGGATGCACCGGCCAGCGAGGTAGAGTCAGGTAAAGCAGACGCAATACGCACTGCCAAGCTGATTTGCGGGCATGAGTTACTCGTGCTCAATAGTGGTCATGAGTTAGGTCCTGACAATGTGCCTACCTGTCAGGGTAGAGTGAATGGTAAGAGTGTCACGGTGCTGCGGGACACGGGGTGCAACGCGATTGTGGTCCGCAGAAGTCTAGTTGGGTACTCTCAAATGTCAGGTGAGCTCCAGCCATGCGTGCTCATGGATGGTACCATACGGAGGTTCCCGCTTGCCTTTGTAGATATTCATACACCATACCTTTCAGGCAATGTGAAAGCACTTTGTATGGATAATCCAGTCTATGACTTGATTGTAGGTAACGTCAACGGAGTGCAGATGCCAGTTGGAGTCGAAGGAAGGACTGAGGAGGCATCGGGCTCTTACGGGGAGACTGCGTCTGAGGTCGACATGGAGACGCAAGGGAGAGGAGTCGACATGGAGACACAGACTGATGCTGGGTCAGATGGCGGTGCCAAGGGGACTGGAGTCGTCACGGAGAGACGGGAGCAGACGACAGACGCCACCCACAACACAGGTATCGGGGCTAGTGTTGAGACTAGGGGGATGAGGAGGAGGAAGGAGCAACCGTGGAGGCGGCTGAAGACGCCGGACGGCATCGAGATTGCAGCCACCCGAGACGAGATGCTGAGGGAGCAGGAGAGGGACGTGACGCTGGAGAAGGTGAAAAGGTTGGCGGTGAGTGGTGAGAACAAGATCGTAGGTAAGGGGGGACGAGTTCGATACTTCTACGATAACTCACTCCTATATCGTCAATATGAGTCACCTCATGTTGAGAACGGAAAAGTTTTCAAACAGCTCGTAGTCCCCAAAGCACTGCGAGAATCAGTACTACACCTTGCACATGATATGCCGCTAGCTGGTCATCTCCAAACAAGGAAAACACTTGATAGAGTGATGTCACAGTTCTATTGGCCAGGTATCCAGTCGGATGTAAAGCGCTACTGTGCTTCATGTGACGCATGCCAAAGAACTACACCAAAAGGTAGGGTAGGTAAGGTTCCCTTAGTTACCCCTCAGTTGATCGACACATGCTTTCGACGTGTTGCGGTGGATATCATAGGTCCACTTCAACCTATCACCGACAAAGGTAACCGGTACATTAGCTACTCGTTACCCCGAGGCGATAGCTCTTCCGTCTATCGAAGCTGAACGCGTAGCTGAAGGTCTCATGGAGGTCTTCTCTAGACTAGGCTTTCCAAATGAAATGCTTTCAGACAACGGCACCCAATTCACTGCCGGGGTCATGAGGGAAGCAGCGCGTCTAGTAGGAATTAAGCAATTCTACACTACGCCGTATCATCCCATGGCAAACGGCGCATGCGAGCGTTTCAATGGGACGCTCAAACAGATGCTTAGGCGCATGTGTCAAGAGAGACCCAAAGATTGGGATCGCTATCTACCTGCGCTACTATTCTCATATCGCGAAGTCCCACATGAGAGTACAGGTTATTCACCCTTTGAATTGATGTATGGTAGAGTAGTCCGAGGGCCAATGACGATAATCAGGGAGTTATGGACAGAGGAAATTCCTGAGGAAGAGGTAAAGACCACCTATCAGTACGTCTTAGACCTTAGGGATAGGTTACAGTCCACTTGCGAAGTCGCGAGGAGCGTACTTGAGAAGTCATCTCTCAGGTACAAGAAACACTTTGACGTAAGGGCAAGAGAGAGAAGGTTTGAAAAGGGGGACAAAGCCTTACTGCTGTTGCCCACCAGCTCAAACAAACTTGAGATGCAATGGCAAGGGCTGTTCGAAGTGGTAGGACGAGTTGCACGACACAACTACAAGCTACGGGTGAAAGGTAAGGAAAAGACTTATCATGCGAATCTGATGAAGAAGTATCAGGAGAGAGCACGTGAGGAGTCTGTGAGAGAGGCTAACCACTTGCGTGTGATCGATGAACAGGGTAGTGAGGATGAAGCTGTGTCCATTGAATGCCCATCCGTTGTGCAAACTGAAGGTGTGAGTGATGTTCACATCAGTGATGAGTTGAGCGATGCTGAACGTAAGGAACTCATAGGATTAGTGAAGGGTTTCGCTGACGTGATGACTGATGTACCAGGTCACACAAATCTGGCACAACACACAGTTCAGTTGAAAACAGAAGAACCAATTCGTTCTAGACCATTTCCTGTTCCACAGAGTATGAAGGAGACAATACAAGAGGAGGTGAACACGATGCTGGACATGAAGGTAATCGAACCATCGACGTCACCGTATGCAGCCCCTGTTGTACTAGTACCGAAGAAGGACGGGAAGGTAAGATTCTGCGTAGACTACAGGAAACTTAACTCGGTGACTGTCATCGATAATGAACCGATCCCAAATGTAGAAGAGATCATGTCAGAAATCGGAGAGGCCAAATACTTTTCGAAAATTGACTTGTCGAAAGGATATTGGCAAATCCCCGTGGACGAGAGAGACAGAGAAAAGACTGCTTTCGTCACACCAGAAGGTCAGTATCAATTTCGAGTGCTACCATTCGGAATGGTGAACGCCCCTGCGGTATTCACACGCATGATGAGGAAGTTGCTTGCAGGTTTGCCTCATGTCGTACACTACATAGATGACGTATTGGTGTACAGCAAGACATGGGAGGAACACGTGGACGATCTCCGACGGGTCTTCCAACGACTACGAGAAGCTCATCTCACAGCACGACCAAGTAAGTGTCATCTCGGCTGTCGATCAGTCGAATTTCTAGGACACATCGTGGAAGGAGGTAGAGTGAAGCCAACTCCAGAGAAGCTGGCCAAGGTGAAGTCGATGTCGAGGCCGACAACGAAAAGGGAGGTGAGATCGTTCTTAGGATTGGTCGGGTACTATAGAAAGTTCATTCCCAACATGGCCGCGATCGCAGCACCTTTGACCGATCTAACAAAGAAGAACCAACCAGAAAAGGTAAGATGGGGAGAAGTACAGGAGCATGCATTTCAAACACTGCAAGACAGGCTCTGTAAGTATCCTATCTTACGCCTGCCAAACAGAGACGAAGAGTATGTGGTAAGGACAGACGCGTCAGACATAGGCATAGGAGCTGTCCTGATGCAAAAACAAGACAGCGACTTGTTTCCGGTCAGCTATGCGAGCCGCAAACTGCTTGATCGCGAGCGGAAGTACGCAATAGTTGAGCGCGAATGTCTGGCATTGGCATGGGCTGTCAAAAAGTTTTCGTACTACTTGTATGGAAGGAAGTTCACGTACCAGACAGACCACTACCCACTTGCTTATCTGTCCAAAGCGCAGCACAAAAATGCGAGAGGTCCCGGGTTCGGCTCCCGGACGTGCCCCCATTTGTCACGACCAATGGAAGAGAGCTATGACATAGCCAGTTGAATTATCACAAAATTACATTTATTATAACTAAATTCTGTATCACAATTAAATGGTTGCCATTGCAACTGCATTATCATCACATTGACATCAATTTCCGAAAATTAAATTATCTCATGAGTTCCAACGAATATAAATGCACTTCCCTGTGTTAATCGACGACTGAAGTCTAGTCCATTCAGCGATTATAGTTGACTGCGTTATAACATCATTGAAGCGGCTCGTAGGATGGCAGCTCGTGCGTTGACGGCGGCCCAAAAGGAACATCCGGCGTTCAGGAGGCCGCATGCATGCTGCATCCCCAGTGTGGGTAGATACTGTGGTGCTCGGCTTATCAACGCTGCGTTGACGGCACCATGGCATTAAAACATGTTGACCCCTCCTTCTCTGCGATGTGGAGTACGAACTCAATATTATGTAGTGCGACTCGAAGTGAAGCACGAACTCGGCTCGGAGTAGGTGCGGCACAGGGACTCGGGGTAGGAGTATGAACTCAGGATAAAACCCACCATTGTGGGCTCACAACTCCTCCCAAAATTAACGGTACTCGAACTCGAGGGCCATAGCCTGTTGGCTCCTCAAAACACAAACTCGAGGGCCCTAGCCTGTTGGCTCCTCCGAACACAACTTGACTCTCTGCTGCCAAAATGAAGAGTGACTCTCTCCTACACTGTGGCAATGCAACCTGTAGCTTCGGGCGGGTCTTGGCATTCAAAGTATCCCTGACATTCGCCCTTGCCTGGAGGCGATTACATAATACTACCTGTCTCCCTCTCTGAGTGGAGTCAATACATTTCCACTAAGCTACTTATTTTTTTCCTTTACAAACACAATTATAGCAAAAGCATTTTCTCTTGGCAACATCTTCCCGTCAAAAATATACATAAACAAATGAGAGAACTTTCTTTTTCAAATTTCTGATACTACATTATTTTTGATACTTATTTTCCAAATTTCAGAATATTGCTGTTGGAAAAAACTACTTGTGACAAAACCAAAGCTACACAAAAAATTAGTTTCTGGTCACATTAATGCTCTGACATTATTGTTAGGTGTTTTGTTGATCTTTTTTGTATTAATTGGTTTTCCACTGATTGCAATACAGTATAAGACAAATAACCATAAATCAAAATGATTACAAATAGTCAAAATAAGAATTACAGTAAAGATTTAAAAAAAGAGCAGCTTACAAGATTGAGGCATGGCCACGGAGACTTTGCAAAACATATAAGGGACTGAAAGGATATCCAAAGCACACCAGAGACAGCCCCACAAACCAACAGGAACTTACTTCATAGCTACACAGTGTAGAAGCCAGATCCCATTTATTATGAAGTTGGAGGTACCGGGTACACATCAGTGTTTTGTTGATTTTTGCTCTATGAATTTGCACATGGATAGCTATGCAAACATTAGTCCTGCATGCTTCAAGTCATACTTAACATATCTAAATTAACTAATAGGACCAATATCCAACATGTCAGAAGGATGCATATCACCTTCCATGTACCTGAAACAATTTACGCAAAAAACAATAAAACAAAAAAAAAAAATACATTGTGATTATGTTCACCATGGGCCTAATTATTGGAATGAACTTCGCAATATGCTGCACCGCACCACCTTCTTTCAAACATACTCTTACAGTCTTAGGCTGCGTTCCCCTTGCCTTTAGAAAGAGGCAAGTCAATTGCTCTTTTATTATGCGAAAAAAGTGAAAATATGTTGAATTTTCTTTTATATTTTCTTTATACTGTTGTACGCATATGACTCACAAGCTGTAGTAGTCTCCTCATCCAGCGGTTCCAACACAAAAATTTAAAAAATGTATAACTTTTGCATCGATTGTCCAATTTTCCTCAAACTTTCACTGATGTGTTTTACTAATATTGTTGCATTTTCTCAATCCTTATGTTTATGAAGGTGAACTTGTCCTTTAATTCAGTATCAATCATTAATAATATAAATAATAACGTTGATGCTGGGGGATAGACAGAAAAACAGCAAAATGACAACTGCAAACTGCATGAGGTTGGAATACATATTATTGAGTCATCCTGGAAAAAAAAAATATCAGAAAAAAATAAAAGACAAAAAAAAAAATCAGAAAAAAAAAAGAGTCAAGCAACCCCCTATATGCCCAGCCTTCCCGGGCCTTTAGCAGAAACCCTTGCCCTTTCACCTTGGCATTGGCTGGCGGTAGCACACCAGCTCAGCCCAATTCACGCGATGTTGCAGCAAAACACAGTTGAGATGAAACAAGTTGCTCCCTCTCTAGCTCTCAGCTGAAAGTTCAAGACAATGGATAGGAAAATGCCAACTGACTACTGCATAGAATTTAGTACTCACACGAGAAAATTGGGAAGTGCAGCAAATGACGCCTTTTCCTCCAATTTCAACCACCGCCCGTATCCATAGCTACGTTTACGGAGTGGCTGGCTGCTCCCTCTGTGCCGTTCGCGCGGGTGCTCCGCGCCGCCCCGTGCCTCGCCGAGAGTGGGCACGGGCATGGCGCTGCTCAGCTCTGCCACAGAGATGTGTGAGCGAGCTGATGGTGGCGAGACCGGTGCGGTGCGGATACGGCAAAGATGAAACCATGCGAACAAATATCCAACATTTCCCCAAACATGCGCAAAATTAAATTCCCTCGAAGATGAAATTAGTTGAAGGTACCCTGAATACACCTTTATACATGATAAAATTGATAGTTTTACGGAGATTTACTGACAAAACAACAGCTAAAACTTAGCTGGGCCGAGTTAGCCCACCGCGCGAAATGAACGTGAACCTATGGGGATCGCGAACCGCGATAAACACGTCTGAAATTTCATTTTTACGTCGTTGTATCCCCCAAAAGTTGGAAAATATTCTTTACAGAAACCACTGAGCACAATTCCATAAAAGTTACGGTTAAAAAAGACGTCACAAAGACAAAATAACCTCAAACACAGACAAGCGCTCACGATCACTATCGATACCAACGGGTGGGACAACTCGGCCCACCCTCGACGGGTGGGACGAGTTGTCCCGTGGGCCGAGTTAGCCCGGATCCGTCTCAACACACGTACATTGACTCAATGTAATTTATGTCGTTTATTAAAACTCTACATCATGTACATTGCACTACTTAAGTGCAGCCTACAAATGTAAACAATAAACTAGGGTCTACATGAACTGCGACCAGCCTAAGGAGCGCCCCGGGGTTAGGTCTACATACTAGAAATGCGTACAATGTAAATCTATCTAGGCCTAGTGCTCTGCTACAGTTGACAGGTCAAAGACAAGTGTAAACAGGGAGTGACAGTGTCCGAAATTAAGATCTATAAGTTAAGTTTGACAATGACATGTTTCAGTGGGCGGTATGCAATTTAACCTTATAACATACGAATGCTCACATTGTAAAAGCACATCACCATATGATGTGGCACGCAAATTCGGCCTTATATTCACGTTTTCGTCCTAATAAATAATGTTTTCATACAGTTATAAGAACAGGCCACCTTAACATACACGGATTTGAACGGTTGGGACTACACATGCAAGCTCGTAACGCTCTGTGCACTCGATGTCACTTATTTTCTCATACCAATCGTCATACTCACAATTGCTTTACTATAACAGCTGATAGCCTCTTCATATTTTCGGGACCCAAAGAAGCGATTGCCTTGCTCTTTCAGTTCTGTTGCACTCATTTTACTCATTTCAATAGGTCTTACAGACTTTCCACAAATTCTTGGACAATCTTTCCACTAGAGCTTTGACGCAAGAGCTAGAGATGTGTCTTTTATTTGTGTACAATTTATTTACGCCAGCAGTCAGTTGGAAAATAGAACACGAATTGCGAAATCTACGTTGCGTTGGACCCTTGGCCCCCTGAACCGATTGCACAGACTTGAAGAGGCCACCAGGGTTATTCTTACCCCCCCCCCCCCCCCCCATCCCGCCTAAAAAACAAACAAAAACAAACAAACGAAACAAACAAACAAAAAACAACAACAACAACAACAAAACACTGGTTACTTGTTTGTAGTGAAGGTTAGAGTCAAGATTAGGTTTAGGGTTAAATTTAGGGTTAGTGTTTGGGTTAGGGTTAATAGGATTAGGATTAGGATTAGGTTCAGGATTAGGATTAAAGTTAGGTCGGGGAAGGGTCCGGGGTAGGACCCTAGTTGCCCAGGGGGTAACTGCCCTAGACCCACAACTAACATTTAAGGATTATTGACGTATCATTTGTGTACAATTATCCGGCTTATAACTTACAGTTAAGTACCGGTATTCATTAATATCCTTTCCAGAAATGTTTAAAAGAAATAGTTTATAAGTTTATAGAGCAATCAAAATAACTGCTCTATCGAGTGATATACTTGTAGGCTAATCTGACCCCCCCCCCTCCCCCCATGTAGCCCTACATCTTTTCTTAGTTTTGATGAATGAAACCCGGGACACACCCCCCCCCCCCCCACAAAAAAAAAAACCTTATTAAACAATAGGCAGGCTGTGTGCGAGGACAGAATAAGATTCATTACATCTGTTCATATCCAAGCACAAAGCGTTTGCGGGCTAGGCTGTCGTGAATAAAATGGTGTAGGCCTAGGCCTACATCGGAATCAAAATTTTCTATTATCTATTATCACTTCTCTCATTTTGTTCCCATTTAGAATTAAAACAATGTGAGACCCACCACTTGAATATAATCAATCAATTTATGAAACATGATGGTAACTGGTTTATTGTAGCATGCCCTGTATAAATACCACTGCATCATTCGTATTGTGTATAATCAAACACTCGCCTCTTCCAGCTGTAAATTCTCAATAATGCGAAAATAAAGCGGGTATAGGCCTAACGAAACACATGCCTGGTGCATGCTAAGCATCACAGCGCATCAAGGGATGTTCGACCAATATTGACTCGACATCTCTCGATCTGGCCTGAGTCAGAAAATAAAAAAGAGAGAAAGGAAATGATGATATTATCAAATGATAACATAGTTAGATAAATAAATAAATAGGTAAATAAATAAATGAATGAATGAATAAATAAATAAATAAATAAATAAATAAATAAATAAGTAAGTAAGTAAATAAATGAAATCATATAAATCAACAATGTGATGCGAGGATAAACATCATTAACCAGTTTCTGAATTAACAAATACAAAAGTATTACGCACTATAGTCAGGTAGATAGGTGTACCTTTCCCATTCCGCCCATGCATAGTCCTCTTTAATAATGGCTTGAGTCCATGTGCATGAAGTCAGCAAACAAAATGCTGAAATTGATGAACAAATTACGAAGAATGAACTTTAAGATAATACTATAGTATTCTGTCCTACTTTGGCAAAGGAAGCAAGTGACATTTTTATGGATATTGACTTTTTTATTGATTTGGCATATATTTGAGGCATGCTCTATTTAACTGCAAAATCCAAAAGTTACAATTTTGGCCCATTTCTGAGATATTCGGGTGGCAAAAGGAAGCAAGTGCACAAAATTTCATGAAAAAAATAATTGGCAAAAGGAAGCAAGTTACAACCTCATGATATGATTATCACTTGCTTCCTTTTGCCAAATTATTTATATTTGCACACAATCTAAAATACTTCGGCAAAAGGAAGCAAGTGACATCCTTATGAAATGAACGTCAATTGCTTCCTTTTGCCACTTTTTTTATGTTTGCTACAAAATCTATAATACTTTGGCAAAAGAAAGAAAGCAACATGCTCATGATATGATTGTCGCATGCTTCCTTTTGCCAGACTTTTTCGTGTTTGCTACAAATCTATAATACTTTGGCAAAGGAAACAAGTTTCATAATAGTCAGTTTCTTTGGGAATATCAAAATTCTTCGAATTGTCATGAATGCATCACTACTGAGTTTATGACTGGCACGAATACCGACATTATTTCTATTCACAAATTTTCATGTTGAAGGGCTTACCACAAAACATATTTTCTTCATTTGTAGCATTTGTACTCGATGTCACTTGCTTCCTTGTGCCAAAGAAGGGCAGTATTGTTCAGTTAAGCTATTCATTTCGATGCAATTACAGTGGAAACTCTCATGCATCATCAAGTTTATTACGAGCTAGGCAAAATAAAATTATTGCTCTCAGCAATGTGTGCATGTATCATACCACTGTCGCTAACGCCACGGAAAGGCCTACTCACTAGGACACAACGTACAGCCCTTGATCCGGATCATGATTCGGGCCCCGTTTTATCAAAAGATAATTATATTCCCTTGCAATACAGGCTGCAATAGACTTATGATAGAAATCAACTATATAATCAATGATAATTCATCATAGGATACTTAAAGAAAAAAAACTAATCTTATATTCCTTTTACTACTGTGGAGTTGTTTTTTTTTTCTCAAAAATTCCAATCATTTTTTTTTTCCGAACAATATATTACTGCTGACAGAGAGGGAGAGAGAGAGAGTCAGGAGACAGATACAGAAATAGCCAAGTGACTTGGAACAAATACACCCGAGCCGTCAGCCAACGGCGATAACTTGCTTGGTAAGCGTGGCCAAGAGGTACCAAAGAGAGCAAAATGCTGCTGTATAATTAACTGGAATGCCAATCTAATGGCACATTTTGTATACTAGTAACTCAGAAGAATCACCGATGACTGGAACACAGTCATCGGGAATGGCTGTTACGCCACCTACGGCGGTTCCCTGCATATTCAAAATCACATTGTTGAACATTTTTACTGCTTCGATGGAAACAAAAAATCACTAACGCCATAGCAGTGTATACGCGTTGAATTCTCTCAAAATTCCCGAGTCCTGAATATTACCCAGAGTCCCAGATATCAACCACCAAGTATATCATCTTATTCAAATTAATGGAATTCTTGAGACGAATTGTTTTTATAACAACTGATTGAAAATTGCCATACATCGACTTAAATAAGCCCCGAATTAATCTGTGTAAAGTGGTAGCCCTGATTTTTTTTTTTTAAAAAAAGATGGACATACGGTCGGAAGCTCGGTGGTCTAGTAGAGAAGACGTGTGTCTGGTAATCAGAGGGTCATAGGTTCGAATCCTGCCTGAGCATGGGTATGCCCATGATTTTTCATAATCGAGATTATGCATGGCTATTAGTAAAGACTGATAAATTCTGTGCTTATTTACGTCGACGTATAAAATGTGTCAACCAGCTGCACCAATAATATCTTATTAACTATTCCTTTTACCATTACAATAGAGATTTCATTACAATGTCATCCAATTCCGATCATAACATTTCGTGCAGGCTTATTCCACACTGACACACGAACGAATGCCGGTCAAATAATAAAACCTTCTGAGCGGAGGTAGTGTACAGAAAGATCGAAGCTTTAACATAACGTCACATTATTAGGGCAGTTCAGATTCGTCAATAAGGGCGAGGTGTGTATAGGGCTGGACTTGGGGGGGGGGGGGGCGAGCAACAACACATCGTTTTTATAAGGATATTCATCCCTGCTGCATGTTTATAGCTGAACGTGTGAGTTCGATTCCTGCACTGTTCGTCATCATCTATTCTTCTGATCGATGATCTACCCGCGAGGAGTGTATAAACAGACTGTGAGCCAAGCTTTAAAGGTCAATAAGACAGTGAAAGGGATGAAAGTTGAGAGAGATGGACATATTGACAGACTGAGAGAAAGAGAGGGAGGAGGGGGGGGGGGGAGGAGGGGGAAAGAGAGACAGGAGAAATATAGGAAATAGAGCGAAGAGAAAAATACATCGATAGGTAAGGAGATTTGAATCTTTCAATCGTCATAACTACGCCAAATATCGCTGTTCGATTAATATACCTGTATTTTTCTTTTTCAGTAATCATCGGTACTTTATGAAAAGCTTTTGGATAAATGGCACCATCTTTATGTGACAATCTCTCCCTAAGCATTAGCTGTTTTATAAATTTTAATATGCTCAATTCTGTGTAAATACTCATCCTTTGATTTTTGTTTATTCATACATGCATACAGACTACTTTATGGTATTCTGTTTCTAAGTACTGAATCCTATTCTTATTATTATCATTATTATTGTTGTTATTATTATTATTATTATTATTATTATTATTATCATTATTATTGCTGCTATTACGATGAAGATGATTATTATTATTATTATTATTATTATTATCATTGTGATCATTATCATCATTGTTGTTGTTATTATTATCACTATCATTATCATTATCTATCTGCCTATGTGACTTCATGTTCGAGAGGAAAAAACAGTCTCATGACAACATACCAAATCAATTAACCACACCTGTCCAAGAAGGATGGACTTGAGCATGCATTCGGTATTGAGTGTGCGTCACGAGTGAGTGATTCAAGCAGAATTGAACTGAAGGAAAGTACACATAGACAGGAATGTAATGAAACAAAACAGAAAGAAAAAAAAAACCGATGACGTATTTCAGTATGATAGTCTTGATCAACTTCTGTTAAGAGAGAAAGGGGAGGGAAAGAGGGAAACGGAGAGAGAAAAAAAATCATGAAACACTACCGTCCAGATTACTGCATTCACTTGGCTGCCAAGTAGGTCATTGCAAATATGCTCCCATTCTTGGCTGCCATGATTAGTGAAATGGCGGGCATAATTATTTCGTCAAATTGGACGACTCACAGTGTCGTCCAATCATATTCGGGTCAGTGGAAACGAAACTGCTTGGAAACAAAAAACAAAAAACAAAAACAAAAACAAAAACGTCTGATTGACCCAAGAAGTGTGGAAAACAAAGTGATCTTCGCTATTGAGGATTTCTCGCTCACGGCGTTGATGAATTGGCCCCGTAGAAATTTATTTTTAGAGGGAAGTTATCATTGACACGAAAGCAGATCAAAATGTAGCCCGGAGGTAGTGAAACGTCAAGCAATATTGGTATTCACTCCAGAGAGGCGCACCATGCATAAAAATCTTCAGATCTTCGTGTATGGTTTTTGTATTATACACGCTAAACGCACACCCACACCACAGCGTATGCGGCAAAAGAACAATTACCTGAGTAACATTACACAAACAAGAAATAACATGATGCCAAAAAAAAAGTTGAAGCAAAATATGAACTTTTTTTTCTCTCTGAACATGCCTGGGAGAGAAGTTTCACCCAAAGACACCGCCATTTTCACAAAATCGGTAAAAAATCAACATAATAGACAGCTGATAGATCAATGAAATTTTGAGAAAATGAGACGATTATGAAGAATGCAACGATCGTTCGAATGTTAGTTTGTGACCTCACACGTGCAGTGTGCCGTAAAGCATGATCTCTCAATGGTAGAACCGAAGGAATATAAGTTTCAAATATAGTTATATTTCACTTCTTGGATTGATTTTTTTTTTCTTCTCTGCTACAAAGAATAAAAAAAATATGTAACCGCTTTTGCTGTGTTTCGGGAATTGAAATTAAAGTTCCTGAAGAAGGACTAGGCCCTAAGTCATACTATATGATTTTATATTGAACTTGCATGAGGGAGGGCAGGTATTTTAAAGCGGGATTTCAGAAGAGCAGCAAAGGTGGGGAAAGATGATAGGGAGGAGGTAATTGGGAGGGGGGGGGGGGGGAGGCTGAGGAAGCAGAGGAGTGGGTTGACGTAGGAATCGCCGGAAAGGAAGAACCCTCATTATTTTGTAAAGAATATGAGCAGTTTTATGCTAGAATTAGCTTATCAAAACATCTCAGCAGTCGTAATGGAACGTCTCACTGTAATCAGTCGTAGCCATAACATACAATATTATATCACAAACTAGATGTATAATACATCCTTTGATTCAATTCCTACGATGTCTAACAGATGACTCGAATATAAGCAAAAATATAAAAGAATACATCGATAAAGTGATCTGCTATGACATTCCTGCCAATCAATTACTTCCGGAGCTGCAGGTAACGTGTGACACATGCAGAGGGTTTAAAAGTTGTTGGAACGCTTTTACATGAGTCTCCAACTGCAAACCTGCTGTATCTCGAGCCCAAATAACATTGATAAAACCTGATGGAGACCTGGAAGATGTCATTTGGTCGTGACATTTTACGGCATCACAATGGCCTCACCTTTAAGTTTCACCCCCATTAGATTGAGCGAGCAAGATGGGGAGACAAAGAGGGGATAGAGGGAGGGGAGAGGAGAGGGGGAGGAATGGAGAGGGAGAATCAGAGTGAGGGAGACAGACAGACAGACAAACAGACAGACAGACAGACAGGCAGACAGACAGACAGACAGGGAGAGAAGACGGAAGGGATCTAACATTGTCGTTTACGGACTGTATCAATCCCAACTTTACTATCAAAAATTCTTAATGAGATTGTTTGTTTTTTCTTCAAGTTTATCTTAATGAGATTGTTAGTATGATCTATTCTATCAAAGACCAGGGGCTCGAGCAAGCCCGATTCGGATACATTCGAGAATTCCCGTAACGAAGTGTGTACAGCTTGATCACTGATCTCTATGTAAGTACATACACAGTCGTAGAATCTCGACAGGAGTTGAACGCTGCCGTTGAGCACACGCTTCGATGCACACATTCGCTAATACAGGGACAATCTATTCGGGGTCATCCCACGAGACCGACACCCACGAGTCATACAGCCCACGAGTTCGACAATGAAAACAGATCCATGAGTTATACACCCGGGGTCACACCGCCCGCGAGTCATACAGCCCACGAGTTCGACACTGGGCAAATAAAGTCCATGAACATGAATGTGACACTATGTATAAAAATAGCCCACCATGAGTTCGACAGATACAACACGGGGCTTAATGTGTCTGTTTCGTGGCCATTGTTTGCTATTAAGGTGTCGAACTCAAGTGCTGTATGATTCGTGGACTGTATGACTCGTTGGTGTCGGTCTCGTGACGTGCACCCTTCTATTCTAGCAAGCTGCTTTCGAATGCACCCCGGTGGACGCCCTTCTTTCCCCTGTACCAGATCTTTAACAATACCATGATTGCCAGTCCTGTGTGTGTTAAACTGTCTTTTTTATCAGCTAGCAACAATTCAATCTCATGTGGAGGTAACTCTCACATTTTCTTTCCCTGTTTCAGCACAGAAGATGACGATGATAATGATTATTATCATACTGTTATATCATCATCACCATCATTATCATTGTCATCATTATCATTGTTATCATTTTTATTATTATTATTATTATTATTGTTATTATTATTATTATTATTATTATTATTATTATTGATTAATATTATTATTATAATTATTATTGCTGCTGTTGCTGTTGTTGTTGTTGCTGCTGCTGCTGTTTGTTTCAAAATATCTTCTTAATTTCTAAACAACTAAGCCTTAACACTTAATATAGTATATATGTACTTATATATACTTATCTTATATTCGATGTGGCTATTCAACCCATCTACAGAAGGTCAAGGAAAACATTCATAAACGGCATTTCTGGAAAAATACCGCTGCATTTCAGCATAAAAACATTACTAATAGGAATCCGAATTGACTTTGTGTTAAATTATTGAAGACTATAAGAACACTACTGTTTTCGCACTCGCACATAACGGCCTTCCACATCAAATGCGAGCAAATAGTGTTCGACTAAGGTTTTTTTTTTCTGTATAACATAATAAGCCACTTTAAATGTGGGGCAGAATTGCACTCTAATGACTTTACAATCGTTCCAACTTTGTCAACAGCGCTTGCTTGATTACAGACTATTTTTTCTGTTTTCTGCAAGACCGATGTGTTTGGTGATCAAGACGATGACTCAAGGATTCTTACTGCGTTGATGTAACATTTTACTTGGCATATAATGGATGGGAAAGTCCGTGGGCACTGCATAATCTCGGACAGATATATCTTCCAATTTCGTCGAAGCCCGGACGTTTCCTCTGATCTCATCGATTTTGTTCAAAGCAACTTAATCTCTGAGTCAGATTCTCCACTAAAGCGGAATTCCCCACCATGCTTCGATTATTTCTGATAATACATAATGATAAAGTCAAACACAGAGCATTAATTGTTTCCATCAAAATCAGTCCTAAAACAAGAAAGTTATGGAAATGGAAAAAGGTTTAACATCCGTTCGTTGACGGTGATTGTAGTTGGCAACTACATAAAATGCAAACCACATGGTTTGATGACGTCATGGCATACACAGAAATCTCCACTTGGTTTTTTTTATGACGTGAAAGAAAATGTGAAAGACAACCTGATAATCTTCTCTCAATTACTTTTTGTGTGTGCAGTAACCCAGCAATGATGACTTTAAAGAGGAAGGAATTGCAGTTTGCATGTGCAAAAAGCCGATATAGGAGAGCTTTGAGTTGAGAATAGCGGTTGGAATTTTCTCTTTTTTTTTTAGAGGTGGGGAGGGGTCTGAATAAATTCATTGGAAATCTATAGTATCGTTTCTTCTCCATCAAAAAAAGTTTCCAGTCATATCATTCTGTGAAAAGGTTTGAATTACTTTCCCCTACAATATACCAGTTTATCGACAGGAATCTAATTCTCAGGGTTGCAAAAGGAACACTCATGAACTTTAAGTTTCTCTTGAAAATGAGTGAGTAGAGACAGTGACTCACGACCAACCCACCACGACCCCACCCCTCCCTTTAAGCCGCGGTTACACCGGAGCCAAATCAGCTGCGAATCCACCCGAATACACGTATTCGGGTGGATTCGGGAGCATTCTGTTCTCCTTCCCCGAATGTGCAAAAATTCGGGAGGGATTCTGGAACATTCGTGGAGGGATTCGGCTCGTTTTGAAATGTTCACAACCAGCCGAATACCCTCAAAACTACTAATGTGGCCTCGACAAATTTTACTCGGGCACATTCGGGATGTATTCGGATGGAATTCGGTTGGATTCGGGGAGGCATTCGGGGCATTCTTCGGGCTTATTTGTATCATTAGGGAAGTAACGGCCCGAATCATCTAGCCAAATAGACCCGAATATCACGAATAGAGCCGAATCTGCCAAGAATGCCCCGAATACCTGCCCGAATCCATCCGAATCGTTACCCGAATACAGAGCAGAATACAGGCAAGTGAGCCGAATATGCCAGAATACGGCCGAATAGCAGCCGAATAGATCGAGTGAGCGGCCAGAATGACCCGAGGAGCCTCGCGAATATAACCAGATTAGCTATTCTGCTCTGATTCGGGACCCATTCGGAACCTATTCGTCTCTGATTCGGGTAGCTCCTCGATTCAGAGACGAATAGGTTCCGAATCCACCGAATTCATCCGATTCAGGCCATTTTCGGACAGAATCGGTCCAAATTTATTCGGGAGAATTCGGCTTTGGTGGAAACCTGGCTTTACGCACACACACACACACACACACATATTCATTCATCGTACTCTGCCATCCTTTTTCATGTTTTTGTTGTATAGGCAAATGATAGGTATGGGTCTTCTCCGAAGAGAAAACCTCTCATGCTTCACGTGTAACTGTATTTTGTCTTTTAGAGATTTACATAGGTCTATCATCTTCACCATTCGAAATGTACTACTATCTAGGAATAATTCACACTAATCCTAACATTTCTTGGTAATTAACAAACAACTGAGGGGATGTACAAAATATATGATAGCTACAGTGTATACAAAGGTGATGAAATATAAAGCGGCGAACAGCGCTTCTACGCCATTGAAGGGCATCGCTACTTTACAGAAGGGTGTAGATGTTATTATGAGGGCTAAATTCCCAAAATAAAGGCAATTTTTGGGTTTGATAAAATGTAGGCCTAGTCGGTATAAATATGGAGCTAAAGTGTTTCAGCGCATCCTCTCTCCCTTGAAAATTTCAAGACTGAAGTGAAAGGAGTTGGTTTACAAAGTAAGAAACACGTTGAGCTTTTTTTTTTTTTTTGTCAAGCGGGGCATGTGAACGCGATTCAGTGTTAAGGCTGACATTAATTCAGTCATAACTTTCCGAGCTTTGTCCAATTTACCTCTGATTTTCGCGAATCTTCTTAGGTCTTTTGTTCTCTTTGTTCACAGCAACACGTTCCGCAGAGTCCATTCTTGTGACCTAATTTAGGCCTTTGATAATCTTCCATCATGAATAGGAATAGTCATTATGGAGTGAAGCCGTATAAGAGCCACGACAAACAACGAAAATAGCCCTACTGGCGTCATAAGATTTTGCGACGGCGATGCCGGGCCTGACGTTATATCATTGGCAGATCGAAGCACGTGACACGGCCAAGCGATTTAAAATCCCGCTAATGCAGTGTACATGACTGTGATCCGTTTCACTTTTCCGAATTAGCACCGTTCTGAGAGGCATTTTTGTGACATCTGTTACCTCTTTTTTTAAACCGGGCGCTTTTATAACGATTGTATTTTATCCTGTTTTTACTCCCTCTACTCTGTCAAATTACGGGTCCTTCATTGCTCCCAGGTATGTGCGGTGAGCTACTTTCTCTTTCCACTAATATCTTGCCCTCAATTCTTAAAACCCAAACGAAATCATTTCACGCAGAACAGTACGTTCGAATTTAGTATAATTTCGTATAATCTAATTGCGCTCCTCTGTGACATGTTGGGCGAATAGATTACAACTATACTGAAGACCTCTTCCGCCGTTAATTTTCGCGGGTATATTCTTTGGATCCTAGTTTTGAAAGTTGTTCAAAGCAAAGAAGTAAAAATAGTTTTCGGGCGTTATGATGTAAGTGGTGCATGTGACGTGCATGTGACGTGCATGTGAGTTTACATACACTTGCCTTGTGCATGTTGTGTCTGTGCTTCTAACTGTGCGCCGTAAGACCCCCTGAAATTCTTACAATGCTCTCCATATGTTATCGAATTCCACTTAAAATTGTCGGTTTATCATACTGTTTTCTGTAAACGCACGTTCAGTGAACTTTCCCCTTATTCACCCCTCATCTACCCTTACGTAAGACCCAAACCACAATTTGCAATGCATATTCTTTTGAGTTCATTGCAAGCAAGTCATTATGCATGGTATGTATGGAGATGCCTCTTTCTCCTACACTAGATAGGTATTTCCGACCTAGATACACCGACCTGACTGAATTTTAAACGTGCTCAAAATTTCTATCCTTTCATGCTGTCAGGTCTAAGTTAGCAACACTTTGATAGTGTTGATATGGCAATGAATACAATCGTACTAAATTTTGTTTCGCTTTTTTGAATCTCAGAAAAATAGTATGTCCAAACCTACTTGGTATGTCCAGCTGATTAATCAGAAGCTATGAGCTACAGAACAAAGATCCTGGAATTAGGAAATATACAACTATGCCTAATTGCTTCTTTATACGACGAAATGAGGGCCTGAATATTTTTGATGGTTATTTATCTCCAGCAACATTAGCAAAGTATTTTATTCCCCATCTTAATCTATAGACTTGGTTGTAAATACCTTAACATCACGCAAAGGAAAAGGCAGAATGCCTACCCTCTCAATGTTCATTGTTTTTGTTCTTGAACTGTTCACACATGCATACTTGATTTGTTTTGCTCTCCATTTGTAACAGTGACGTGTAAACCAAATGATGTTCGAGGTCACAGCACTGGCTGTTGACCCATGTGTATATGAAGAAAATCTCTCTTGTTATATCTTTATTAATCCTGTATGTACCATTAATGCCGGAGCTCTTGTTATTGCAGTTCTGGTACATTTCGATACCAGCATCATCAAGTTGGCGCACTGTCACGGACTATACCATGCTCGAATCAAAGTAATGTGTTGTCACCCCATAGTGACTATATATACATTCCCATTTTTTCCCCTCATTAAATATCCATGTTCTGCCTCCTGGCAGCTACAGCAGTCCGAGATGAGACTGTTTTATTTGTTTATGCTGAAATCACATGGTGGCGCCAGTGTCGGTTATAATATAATAAGTAAAGCATTCTCCCCTCTCTTAAGCCTAGCCCGTATACATTTTTATCATTATTATTATTATGCATTTTCCAAAAGACGTCTAACTCAGAAAGTTTCATTTTTTGCTCACCTTTTGTAAACTAAAATTACGTCTGCATTTTTAGTCAGACACCTGATGTATTTGTGATATGCGTATACAACCTTGTACTTAGAAATGCGTATGAAGATTTTTTTTTTTCGTTGAAATTTATAGAATTGCGTTTTATCTTAAGTAACACAAATGATTATTTTCGTAACATCTGCACGAGAATCAGATCAGGTCTGTCATGCTCGAAGGACCGCTCTATTATTTCTTTAACTCGAAATTATCTTATCGCATTATCGGTGCTGTTTCTTGGAGAATGGCGAAAACAAGTAATGATCTTTCGCCTCTTTTCTTTCTTTTTTTCTCAACCAATCTTGGATTAGGCTGCTCCAAGCGATCATTCAATACGTATATGTTTCAAAAGGATACAATAATTTTTCGCTGATTTGTACATGTACTTTGAAATAATATACTAAATTTTTTATTTGTTTTATGGACCAGGCCTTACCTTGAAAGGACCTGTATACGGGTTGAAGTGGAAAAAAAAGTGTATACTAGTATATATTTTGTATATTCATAATGATATCTGCTTTTGTATTCAAAGTAATGTTCAATATCCGAGTGTGTTCTTCGCTTTTGACTGCCACCAATCATGTTTACCTGACACCTTACTCATGCTAGACGCAATCACACAATTATGTTTTGCACCTGAGACAAACGTTGGTCACGGTTGCTTAGAAAACTGCTAACAGAGAACGTAAAATATTTACAGTACGTTGGTGAACTGTGCACATGTCCATGTCACATAAATTCCCATTTTTGTTTCACTTTTGTGCAAGTGCTACAGCTGTATGCTATAAAACAGTTAATTTCTAATATTTGAAGTTTTTTACTTTAAATATTTTGACTACACTAAATCTCCACCATTTGCTGTCTGCATGATCAGACCTCGCTCTCCTATTAATGTATACATGTATTTTTGTTAATATATGGACTGAAAACGGTTTTTCGCATAACTGAAGTTACTATCGTATGCCTACAAGAATATTTTATGAATGAATATGCGAACGCATGGAAACGTTTTAATTTTCGATGTTTTTTTTATATGAATGCTTGAATAATGGGTATATATTTGATAAAAGTGTGGTTTAACTTATTCCATGTTCGGTTAGATTCCTAAACAAATTTTGGTCAACTTATTGCCGTTCTCACTTTCTTAATTTCCATTCCATTTCCTTATCTCCTCCTTGAAAAGTATTTCCTTCTGTAAAACCCCTTTAAGAAAGGGAGCTCACCATCGTCAGATGCTGAATAAGCATTTGCTTGGTAATAACATGAAGCTATTCTCTGGTCGACGTGCTTCACTCCTTTTGTTCTTGTGCATTCTATCGGGGAGAAGGCCTACTGAGACATTAGCCACGTTCTACATGTTGTATATTCATTGTTTCTTATATCTTTTCATTTTTGACACTCTCTGCACCTCACTTCTCGTTAACAGCCAACCAGCCTTGTTCAACAATTCGTATGTATACAAAGAACGCGTACCTTTCACAGTCACGCATGGTCGCTACCCACTATCCTCTACATTCGCTTTTATCCCGCAGTATCGCGTTAAGTTCCTGTCGTGTCAGTTTCTCTGTTGTGCCAACGTTAGCCATGGTTGCCCTCTAGCAGCAATGGCTCGGATACACCTAGTCAGAATTACCCCTATTCAGAATGAATGACAGGATAGAAGATGTACCTTTTCACTCTATGTTAGATGATGATTTTTTTGATTTATTTAGACCTGTTACGCCGGAATTTGATTTTCTAGATAAAGAAGAAGCTTTTAATACACGCTCATATCTTTTTGATGAACTAGTTGCGGACAATCTTAATTCTGCAGCGGAAGAAATGCAGTATGATTTTAACGATCTGACTCAAGCTCCATTGTGTAATTATGTCACCTTGAATCAATTCAATGACATTAGAAAGGGTTTTGTGAAAGATACATTTTCATTGGTACATTTAAATATAAGAAGTATGAATAAGCATTTTGAAGAATTGCAGTTATTGTTGGATAACCCAGATAAATTTTTATTTTCAGTGATAGGACTCACTGAAACGTGGTTGTCTTCATGTCCAAAACAATCTTTTACACTTGAAGGGTATAATATTTTTGCGAATAATAGATCTGATCGCTCTGGTGGTGGAGTCGCTTTATATGTTCTACGCTGCTTTGAATGCACTGTCCTTGATGAGCTTAGCACAATGAATGACATTGTTGAGTCCCTGTTCATTGAGATTACTGTTCCCGGTAATAAAAACATTGTAATAGGTATTATTTACAGACCTCCAAATTCCAACAACAGAGACTTTTTATCATATCTCACCGAGGTGCTTACAAACCCTTTATTTATAAACTCAAACTCTTTTATATTCGGTGATTTCAATATTGACTTGTTAAAGCATACAACGGACAACATCTCGGGAGAATTTCTTGAGACATTCCTGTCCTTTTCTTTCTTACCTCTTATTTCGAAACCGACACGCGTTTCACGTCAGTCAGCCACTTTAATTGACAATATTTTTAGTAATGTTTTAACCCTTTCAAATTCGACGATAATTTTATCAGATATTACTGATCATTTTCCAATAATGACGCACTTTAAATTTAGCCATATTAGTAATACTTCACCCCAGCGATATTTGAGGCGTAAAGTAACCCAAGAAAATTTGTCTTCTTTTTGCGCTTCCTTGGATAATGTTAATTGGGATTGTGTGTTTGATACTGACGACATTAATTTGGCTTTGAATAATTTTTTGGAAATTTTTGATAATCATATGGATATTCACATTCCTAAAAGAAAGGATAAGCGGGGAAATTATAAAACAACTCCAAAGCTTCCATGGATTTCCAAGTCTATTTTACGTTCCATAAATAGGAAAAATAAACTGTTTTATGTATTTAAAATGAAAAAAACTGAACAAGCACGAATTAAATATACTTTGTATAAGAATACTCTCACCAAGATAATACGTATTGAAAAGAAAAAATATTATTATAAACAATTAGAGAGATATAGGTGTGATATGAAAAGTACATGGAATGTATTGAAACAAGCAATGAATATTTCAAATGAAAAGTTAAGTATTTCGGAAATAAGATTTAATGATGAAATTATTGATAATCCTGTTGATATAGCAAATGTTTTTAACACACATTTAACAACAATCGGAGAAAACCTTGCTCAAGAAATTCCCGATACTAATAAACATTTCTCTCATTTTTTAAATCGATATAATATGAATTCAATATTTTTTACCCCTACCACGAGGTACGAGATTACTGATATTGTATCTGGTTTGAAAAACAAAAAAAGCTCCGGTTATGATGACATAAGCAATCTGATTTTGAAAAGTGTTATATCTTTTGTTGCGGATCCTTTGGCACATATTTTTAATTTGTCAATGTTAACGGGTGTGTTTCCGGACCAAATGAAAATAGCTAAAGTTATTCCCGTATATAAGAATGGAGATAAGTTAGATGTTAGTAATTACAGGCCTATTTCTTTACTATCTTGTTTGTCCAAGATTTTAGAGAAAATTATATATAAAAGAACGATGAATTTTTTAAAGATGTGTAATGTTTTTACAAATTCGCAGTTTGGATTCCGAGAAAAGCATAGCACCTGTCATGCTTTGCTTAATTTTGTTGACAAAGTAGCACATGCTTTAGACAATCGGTCACATTTGATTGGTATCTTCCTGGACTTCTCCAAGGCCTTCGACACTATAAACCATGATATCTTACTCTACAAGTTGTCTCATTATGGTATACGTGGGAAGGCCTTGGAGTGGTTCAGGAGTTATCTAACTGATCGCAAACAATATGTATTTTTGAACAATCATAATTCTGATATGAGAGAACTGAAGTGTGGCGTGCCACAAGGTAGTTTATTGGGCCCACTATTGTTTATTGTTTACATTAATGATTTTTGTGCTTCGTCAGATGTGTTATCGTTCATACTTTTTGCCGACGATTCAAATGTTTTTTACATACATGAAGACCCAAATATTCTTGTGCAGACAGTTAATTCCGAACTACAACATTTATGTGAGTGGATACGAGCAAATAAGTTGTCTTTGAATATCCAAAAAAACAAAATATATGCTTTTTAGTAACACTTTAGATAATTTAGATATAGACATTTGTTTTGGTGACGCTGTCTTAGAAAGTGTTCCCCATATAAAGTTTCTCGGTGTTACAGTTGATAACAAACTTTCTTGGAAATTTCATATCGATAATGTTTGCAAGAAAATTTCACGTAACATAGGTGTTATTAATAGATTAAAACTGTCTATTCCTCAGCATTCGCTGTTAACATTGTATTCATCTTTGATATTGCCTTATTTAAATTATCGAATTTTGGTATGGGGAAACACGCATCAATTATCATTGGATAGGATTTTACTGTTACAAAAGAAGGCTCTTCGCATTATTTGCAATACTGTCCCATATTCTCATACAGATCCTTTGTTTTTTGATAACAAGATTCTGAAAATTAAGGATTTGTTTTTATTACAATTAGGGCAGTTTATGTATACTTATAATAATAATTGCCTCCCGTTTGTATTTAACTCCATGTTTATGCGCAACCGGACATACCATAGATACCCAACTAGACAATCAAATGAATTTCATTTACCTCTGTTAAGAACCTTGTTAGCTCAACAGACTTTTATTTATGTAGGTCCAAGATTCTGGAACTCCCTTCCTATGGATATAAAAAGTGCCCCTTCATTGAATTCTTTTAAAACGAGATTGAAAATGCTTCTTTTGAAGTCTTATAATGTAACTGAATGTTTTTAATTTTGTAATATATTTTGTGAGCACGATATCATCTTCTCTTCTTTGACTGAAAGGCTGCGTTCTCTTGAGGTATCACTTATTTTTACTACCTGGTAGTATTCTATACGTGCTCTCGTTCATTCGTCCTCACAGTTGAATCTCTTCCGCTGGAAAGCTGCTCGACAATTTGTCACTTTAGAAAACACCTGGCTAATTGTCTCTGTGGGCTTTCGCCCTTGGTGTATGCATCAACAATTTTTTTGGTTTCTCTCTCTCTTCTCTCTCTCTTCCACTTTTCCCTGTTTGTTGTTTCTTTTTTTCACACTTTTGCTTTCTTTTTTTCTCTATTCCCCGCTTCCCCAGTTTCCCGCACTCTTTGTAGTTGTAAGTTTTCACCCCATTTTCCCCCTTTCCCTCAGAGGTATCCACATGTTACAAGCTTAGTCTTTTGAGTGGGTACCTCCACTTTTTTTCTCCTCAGTGTGTATATATAGAGCGTATGTATCTTTATTTTAGTGATCATGTAGACAAGAATATGTTGTTAATCCTGTCTGGTTATATATATTTACAACGAGTCGCATGTCAAGTTCATGATATTGTTTCTTATACATTCTGTTGAAGAAAGAAAGTGAAAATAAAGTTTGAATTTGAATTTGAATTTGAACTAAAAAAAAAAAAAAGCTGAAAAATTGATGTTTCGAATGATTTTTCTATAGAATGAATAAAACCGAGCAATTTTTGCCACAATATTTCACCGAGGTTGCCGTCAGTCATATTTGTTATAAGACTATTATGTTGTAAGACTCTTTCGAAGCGTTTTTGAATCTTTGTCTTGATTTTCGAAGCGTATTAATCATTATGTAAGTGACCATTGTATTGTCAGTCATACATAATAATACCGTAACAAAATGAATCTTAATCATAATGGTTACTGATACATAAAACAATCCTAATGACCCTAACAAAGAAATGTGAGAAACAAGATAACATATACTCACACGCGCACACACACACGCACACACACACACAGACAAACAAACAACAATACAGACCTCCAGACAAACCTGCAGTTCGACCAAAATTCCGGTCTATGAATTAACAATGACAGCTATTAAACAAATGGTGTAACTTTCTTTTGAGTCCCTTCAATCATTTACTCAATATTGGCAACTGGAAACGCAGGGCTGTAGTCCAAGGAAAAACAAAATATGTAAATATCATGCTAAAATAAGAAATCGGGAAGTTGGTCACAAGCGACTGAAATGAAACTTAGTAACTGTGTACGATTGTAACACGAGAGCACACCCTTATGGCGGTTTATTTTCCCGCCATGTTTTCGTTCGTCCTTTGCTATCTGATTCGGTACATCAGACTGTCAGAGGGCCAATCAGAGAAATACAAGACGAACAATCGATACCAACCCCTCACACGTTCACGATCGGCTTCCACACCTTGAGAAAGAGAGGGAGAGAGAGTGAATGACGTATGGATCGCCGTGGTGGCTCTGAAAAGTTTACTTCTTCCGTTCTCCTTTTATTTTTCGCACAGCGACATACTTATTTTGACGCCCTATCCCTTCTTTTGATCGTTTTTTTTTTTTAAATTCATATTTCATTTTCAGACTATGCTCTCACATTAGTTCGTCCCCTTTGAAGTTTAAAATCGAAGGCGGCTTCAGAGTCGTAACAATGAAGAACATCGTCATTACGGGTAAATTTTCAGCCTCGGGCCTCGGTACCGTGTTAAATGAGGGCGCATTCCCGATGTAAGCCGAATTACGATGCGTCCAAATTTGATTATGATTTTGTTGTCCCATTTTCTCGCATCGCAGCGAAAATATCACAAAGCGTATTACCGGAATCATGGAGAAAAATGTACCGAAAAAAAAAATACGGGGGAAAAAAGGTACGACGATACGTTCATCTTCTACGAGACCGAGAATTGCTGGAATTTGCCCTGAGGTAAGCATGTATAAATTCAATTAACTGCTTGTTATCAGGACAAAAGCGTATGACTTTTCCCTTTTTTTTCTTTCTCTTTATTGGAAATGCAAGTGCATTTCGAACTCTGAGTTACACGCGTCCTTTTAGAAATTAATGTTCTCCTTTTGATCTTTATTTTTCGTATCAGTGAATAAGACCTTAAAAAGAAGCAGAAATCATTCTACACCAACATAAAAAAAATGCAATCAACTACATGTTGTGTGTTCTTCGTCTCTCTCTCTCTCTCTCTCTTTCTCTCTCTCTTATCTCTTCCTCTTCCTATCTCCTGTCCATCTCTTTGTTATCCTATATTCATATTTTAGATGTAGACAAGTCAAAAACACACAATTTCCTGTTTTTTTGTCGGTTAATACCCTACGGAACCATTACAATATCATTGACACGAGTGTTGTCATCCGGCGCAATCACTCGACTCCAAACCTGGGACCTTCAGAGACCTTTACAGTACCGCTAGCTCGTCGTTACCAGAACATCATCCGATCCCGTCATTAAAGACATAAGAGGTGATCATGCTTGATGAATGTTTTAAACATGCAACTTCAGCTATCTAATATATCCTGCACTGCAGAGTTAGATACCTTCAGAGCGTTTATCGAGAAACTTTGAAAAATAAACATCAGAACAAAAAAAAAAAAGAGGGGGAGACGAGAATAAACCAAGGGCGACTGGGAAGTTTGCTGCTGATGGCGGAAAAGTCTTTGACAATATTCGCTCATCAAAGAGATAAGTATTTGCTTCCTTTTATCAGTCAATGTCTCGGATTTAAGTTATATTATGGCACCGCTTGATGCACTTTTCCATTCAAGATTTCAGTCACGGTATAAACACCCCACTATAAACAACAAGGTATTTTAGTCATAAATGCATTTTTGAAATGCACGGAAATGTCCTAACTGTCGGAAGAAATTTCACTTTATCATCACAGTCTATTGGTCTAAGAAATAAGTTTCCTTATCTAATGATTGTACGAAACCTATTTACAACATGATCTGTGAAGATAACAAAGTAACTTGAAGTCTCTTTCGCTTTTCTCTACCATCTATTTCTTTTCATTTTTCATATAGGGATATATTTCTCAACGTTCTGGGAAGACTTTAAAAGATGTAACACTACTCGGTCTTTCGGTCTCTAAAGATCTCGCTATCATTTAGCTATAAAATGTACAGCTCACGACAACCTTTTAATATGAACCAAGAATTTTTCTCCTAGATATAACCGATTTCTACCAGCATACTTCCACCATACATCTGTTGGGTGGAAGCGATCACATTCCTCGGGAGGTACCAGCTTTAATATGTAAACTCTTTATTTTCATTTTATAACTTTCACTACATGTGAAGAAATACAAGTGTTTTCATTTTCTTCCTATTTACGCAGGAACTTGCTAATTGTACAAGCTTTGCTTTTTCTTTTTGCAAGTTCCCTCCATATTTCTTACAATTTAGTGTTACTTCAATTTGCATTGATTTCATGAAGATCAAAATATCTGTATATTATTTGTATGATCACATTTACATGTATATTTGCAGGTGTGTACACGTACCTTTATACATACGATTTTTATATTCATTCAATGTAGTATTTGTATTTACTTAATTTTACTATCCCAATATGCCATTCACCTGCTTGTAGAAATAAGTGTTACTTTGTAAATTGCATATATATATGTATATATATATATATATATATATGTATATATATATACATGAATGTATATATATGTATGTATATATATATTATATATGTATATATAAATATATATATATATGCATACAGAATATATATACATATATATATATACATTTATATATATTATATATCATACATTTCATATAATTGTAGATGAAAGTGTGTGTGTTTGGTATTTATAATGTAGACAGAAGTGGGCAACGTTTTAATAGAAAGCAAGAGAGAGAGAGAGAGGAAGAGAAAGGTAAATAAAGAGAGAGTGAAGGACAGATCGTTCAATGAGTATCATAAAGAAGATAACTCTCTTACGCTCTTCGCTGTTCAGGATGGCATCAACGACCACATTTTGATAGAAGTGCGAACGATCAGACGATGCAGAATGGAACTTTAAAATAATATACTACACATAGCTTATAACTGTCAACGATCTTTTCCGTCCCCTTCCTTTGCTTTGCCTCTTCACGCACTTTGTGATTATCTCTCCGTCTGCCAGTCTCTCTGTTTGATCATCGATAGATCTATCTGTCGTCTCATCTCATTCTTCATTAATCATTCTACATTCACGGAGCTATTTATCTTTCCTCATCCATTCATTATTCAAAGTGTTGCATATGCCGCTGAATTTCGAAGATTTCCCGCTCGCCCTATCAACTCTGTCAGCTGTCTGTTCGTTCAAATGGCTCTCTATCCAAGGTATCACAGTACTAGTACTATCTCTCTCTCCCTCCCCCTCTCTCTCCATAGAGGAATATATATATATATAGATATAGATAGATATATATAGATGTAATAATATGTATATATAAATATATATATATGTATATATATATATATATATATATATAGATAGATAGATATAGATATAGATATAATATATATATAAAGGCTCTTTTATATCATATTGAAGCTCAAGAGAAAAAGGAATAATGCATTTTGGGCAATGCAAGTTATTTTCAGAAGTTAATTTTTGGAAAAATTCATTTCTCTTGGCTTTCTGTCTAATGCCAATACGTGGATAAATCAGCACACGCGTGTACACACGCACCCACACACAAAAACACATACACATTTTTTTTTTCAATTCAATTCAATAGTATATATATGTATATATATGTGTATATTTTTATATATGTATATATGTACATTATATATATACATATATATATATATATATATGTATATATATATATAGTAAGCATATGAAAAGAAAGAGAGAGAGAGAGTGAAAGACAGAAATTGATATTTACATATGAATATGATCGTAAATATAAATCGTGCATGACAGAGCAAGTATGATACGTATGTTGTATCACTATCAATTTTTATCATGGGAATATTTCTCAATTGGCATCTCCCTCAAAAGATATGACAAGGCACATGGGAGCTAAAAAAAAAATGAGTTATTTTTGGCATCCACATATTACAGGAAGCATACATCCCTTAAGTTGACTGTACGATGTGGCGCCGTATGTGATATTCGTGCATAAACCAGATAACGCTATACTCCGAGGTCCGAGAGACGCCACGGGGGGGGGGGGGGGGGGGGGGTGTCTTCATTGACCATTCCTCTGCTCACCTCTTAAGGGCCCTCAGCGGGCCCTCAACCATCTACAGTTTGATAACTAATGCCATGCCATTCACAGGTATAAGTGATGCATGAGTGAAGGGCGAAGGGGGCGCAACCATTCAAAGATCGCGGAGGTGCTGAACCAGTGTTGAGAGAGAGAGAGAGCGGCCGAGGTCGACAGGGCAATGTCATTGGCGACGCTATACTGTTTGGGTCTCATGTGATATGGATGATATTCTTGGTCTCATATCTTCAGAAAAAAAAAATGAACAATCCACAGTCATATCATAATATAACTGCTCCAAAGATACTGAAAAAAAAATCTCGATGAAAAATTATGAAAAAAGAGCAATAGCGGATTAAAAATAAAAAAGATTGTCAACGAAAGATTGCAACAAAATTTGATAATGCTCTCTGCAATGTAAAAAAACCACGTACAGTGCTGTAAAATTTTCATTATGTTTTTACGAACCACGTTCAGACGTTCAAATAATAATGATCACAGTTTCCATTCGAATTACAAATGTTCACTAAATGTATCCGTACTGACTTCATTACATGTACTAGTATTGTGTTGTGCTGCTTATAATGGAAGACATGGTCTATAATGCTTCTTTAATCATTTATTAATTGTCACACTCAGACAATCATTAAATCAACCTATAACATCCTGGTTGTTGTTGTTTGTTTTCTCACTACGGTAACATGAACCAGGGAGGTGAGTTTTAGATTCGAACGAACATCTTATCGACTTTCGGTAAAGATTCCCCCCCCCCCCCCGCGCACACACACACGAAGACATCATTGCCGTCGATCTAGCATCGTAATCTATACCTACACCATACCTCTGCCCCTCCCTCTCTTGCCCGCTCAACGGGTTTTCAAAGTTTCCACAATGTTTCTTGCGTGTGTATGTCGAGTTAGAAACAGAGAGAGAGAGAGAGAGAGAGAGAGAGAGAGAGAGAGAGGGAGAGAATAAGAGGAGAGAGGGAGAGGGCTACGTGCGTGCATGCTTGCGCCTGTTCACGTGCATTTGGCGTTTATGGGTCACCCCAGAAATATGACTAGCTAGAGTTTGAAACGCGTTGTCTATGGAGATCCGTCAGTGCCTAATAAATTTCTATCAATCCAGGCCCGCACGTGCGCATCACCTCTAGGCGCCATTATTTCTCATTTTAATGGGTCAATATTCCGTGAGAGTACATGGACGTTAATTCAAAGGAGTTATCAGATATCTTTATATGCGTGCGCGGAGAGGGTAGGTTTACCGTTTTTCTCGGTTACCATAACTCGCGGCTGTTCATGGCGAAACTTCCATGGCCCCTCTGTGCGGGTTGGACACGCGTAACGTCCTGCATATTTCGGTCACACCGTTCCAGGGAGATCTATATACGAGAATATCATCAGCGGAACCTTATTAAAAACCCATGAGACTCAGATGGTCGTGCTTGTCTACTTACGGAGTCACACACCAACTCTGAAGACGGCATCTAGAAAGATAACTCAAGTTCGTCAAGGCAGTAGAAGAAAGTGGCGGATAGTTCCTCTAAGTTAATCTATTTCGGGTTTTTTTTTTTCTCAAAGTAAAATAGTATTTAAACGTAAATCTCACTTTCTTCAGTGACAGGAATAATGCATGTTAATTTATACAGAGAAAACAACATTACTAGTAGTTGAAAACTTACAGTAGCAATACATAGTAATAGTTGCTGAGGTAACAAAAGTGAGATAATTGTCAATGTGCACTGTGTGAAAAAAAAATGTTCGAAAGTAAGAACGGGGAGACAGAGCAAATAATGCAAGAAATCATAAGAATCCACACCATGGACGAAGAAAAGCTCGGATAAAATCTTTGCGCTCTCGGTTTCTACGCTTCAATTCTTCTGTCCATACTCTGGACCTTTCCGCCATTTTGTTTCCTCTCTCTTTTCTTGCAAGCATCCTGGTCATCTCTACTTCTATAACAGTCTTCTCTCTACCCCCTCTGCCCCTTCCATCTTTTTCACTCTTTTTCTCTTTATTTTTGTCCTTTCTAACTTCAATGTAGACCTATCCTCCATTTAATTCCCTGTCTCTTTTCGTACACGTCACATTTATATTCCATTCTTCTTGTCTTCTCTGATCCTCCCTCCCTCTCCCTCTTCCATCCTCTTTCAATCTCTTTCCATCTCTCTCCCTCCCTCACCCCCACCCCCCCCCCTCCACACACACACACTATCTCTCTCCTGGTCCCATTTTCGTCTAATCTCACGCTCCGCTTATTGCTTCGGGCTCTCCCTATATACACGTGATTATGAGTTGTAATATTGCCACATTGTTTGTCCTGTTGCCGAGTGTCCAGCTACACTGATCAAGTATTTCCAACTAAATGTACTTTTCGCTTTCCTCCCTCCGGCTGATCTTTCAGCATGCCTTATAGTTCATCAAACCTGCTCAAAGATTAAAGTTTTCCCAGAGTTTGCCGCGCCGAATAATCAGTCCGTGAGGTGAGACGAGCGCCAAACGCAAATAACGACGTCCGGACAACGCGCTATCATGATTCTCATTGTGCCGAGCTTCAGTTCAAGATAGCGTGCTGCATCAATAATTTGAAACGTGATGAAGAAAAACCCGAATACAAATGACTTCTCAAGTTTTGACCTCTCAGAAAGATTAGACACTATCAACGGAAATGGGCGAAGTCATGAGAGTGCAATTTTACTTTCACCAGCAGGCTGATCTATGATCACCCGATATGAAATTTGACGATGTTAACATTATGTTTAATGACAAGTGAGGAAATATGATATACGACAGAAATTTCGGAATCACAGCCTTAGGCCTATATATATATATATATATATATGAATATATATATATATTTGCATATATATATATAAATATATATATATTTGCATATATATATATAAATATATATATATATATATTTGCATATATATATAAATATATATATATATTTGCATATATATATATATATATATATATATATATATATATACATGTAATATCTTCCTGCAACAAGTATGACTGATTTACTTTATATCACAAAAATAAACATTACCTATAACTGACAAGGTATGCTCTTGATTTATATGTAAAAATGTTAACATTGTATAACATGCATAATGTTTAACTTGTGGAGATGTCTCATTCCGCATTTAGGCCCCTTCATGCATGTAAATGTACAATGTCCTTTAGTGATGAGGTTCTCTGTATAGTCACGTCAATCTTGGGATTTGCGGAGGTCTTGAGTATGCATAACTATGAACTTTAAGTCCTGGCAGATCAGTTATGCAAACTTCTATAAAGTTTTTAAGTAAACAATCCTAAGAGTTTTAGATGAAATTCACTGGAGAACCGGTATCTGATGCAGATCTCTCAAGATGATATTTTATGCGTAGTATTATGATATGCCATTCCTCTATTGGAGCAATACGCCAATCTTGGACAGGTGCTTCAGACCCTCTGGCTGTAGCTGTCCAGTCACAGATGCTGAAGTACTCTACAAACAATCCATTAAAATAATCATATTTGTTGAGGATGCACCGATGACCAAAGAAAAAAAACCCACGCAGAATATTTTCTTCTCCTGTAAGGTCTTAGATTATCAATCTATCTATCTCTCTCTCTCTCTTCGTCTCTCACGCTTGGTCTGTCTGTCTGTCTCTCTCCCTCTCTCTCCATATTTTATATGCATATATGATATGTTTATAGATATATTTACAAATATATATGTATATATATATATGTGATTATGCATATGTATATATACATATATATAATTATGCATATATATATATATATAAACATATATGTATGTATTATGTATTTATGGTGTGTGCGTGAGTGTGTGTGTGTGTGCTGTGCGTGTGTCTGAGAGTGTATGAGTGCAAGGGTTGTATAGCTGGACGAGTTATGTGATTTGGCTCCAACCGTCCATACCATAAGGGATTAAGGGGGGGAGAAACTGCTATCAAACAACTTAGGTTTAAGGAGAAGATGGGAAAGAAGACGAAGAAGAAGAAGAAGAAGAAGAAGAAGAAGAAGAAGAAGAAGAAGAAGAAGAAGAAGAAAAAGGCCAATTTCTGTAAGGACACGATGTGTCAAAGAGAGACAGGCAGGCCTTGGGGCAGCGTGGATTCATTGGGTCGAAAGCGCAGACATCAGCCTTTCCGCTGCTAGCCATCATGGCAATAAGATCTTGAGGGGACGAAAGATTGGATAATGGGGTAATTTATTGAGGGACCCTTAAAAAGAATGACATGAATGTTAACGAAGCATCGTCGAGGTAATGCCTGTCGAAAACGGAAGATGTCAATAGCACTTCCACCTCAGGCACACGAAAAAGAAGCACAACAAAGCAAACAATGTCATGAATGCAGTCTCTCATGTGTAAGAACGGAGCCTCACCAATCGCCTCGTATATATATTGTCCGCTCCAAAGATATTCGTTGTGGCGTTCTAGAAATAGCATAATTTTTTATTTGAGAGATTGTCTAGGTTACCTTGCCATGGGATTTAAGATCGAAAAAAAAAATAAATACAAAACAATGGTACTCTTCCGTCCCTAGCTGATATGCCGTAACACATGCTGTTATTTTTCTGATGAATTATTACAGTATTATTGCAATGATGCTAACTAACACAGGCGTCCACCCAACCCCCTCCCCTTCACTACTTTCATTTATCTAGATGAATAAATAGATCAGTGAAGCAATTCGTTTTCAGCTGTGACATAATCTTGTTAATGAATTGTGATATTTTCCTTTCAAATGTCTTACCGAGCATTCACACGTACCGAGATTGGTTAATTTGAAGCAGAAAGGTCCAACGTTGTATCGAAATGTGATTTTTCGAATTCGCTTGAGACATTTTAGACAGTTGTATCTTTCATTTCATTTGCAATTTTGTAGACATGTGCTAAGCCAATATCTTTAGATATATTTTCTTTACCCTAAACAACAGATTCCGCATATTGTAATACTCGTTACAAAAGTATAGATCTAGATGAAACATGTCATGAGCTTTTTTTTTATGGAGTAAAAGATAGTGTAATTTGATTTGAGATTCCATATTTTGTAATTCGTCATTTCTATGGATTTGGTTGTATACATTCAGTCTTGATTTCAAGCAATAATGTATTGGTGTTTTATGCCCAGGTTCCAGGTTCCAACATTCGAGCGCTGTAAGAAAATAATTTGTTAATTGCTTTCTATCCTTATATTTCTTTTTAAATGTTCCATGAATTATGAATTTGGTGTTGCATGCTAATGTTGATCAGTTCAGGATCCTAATGACATTGGAGATGGTGTTCCTGCATTGCAGTAAAGTGCTCGTGTGCATTACATTTTGGTCATGGAGTATGATTATTACCGCGACACGACATTTTCTTACTGTGTGGTATTCTGGTGTTATTTTCTCCAAGGACTTTAAAGGGTTAGGGTTAGGATTGTGATAGGGTTTTAAGTTTAGTTTGATGTGAGGATTAGGATAGGGTTAGGGTTAGGTTTGTGGGTAGAATTTATGTTTGTAGATATTTCATGGGAGCAATTGGGAGCAAATGTCGTGGAACCGATCAGTACAGGATCAACATGACAGGTAGTGTGAGTGAATAGAAGAAATGTTTGATTAGAGTGAACACTGTTTAACGTGTGTAGAACATTCTGAAGACGCTGAGAAAAAGGATTTCTAGACGTGAAACTGGATTAGAATTAACAGAATCCATTTCAACCGTGAAGTAGTTGGATAGGCTTTAAACAAGCAAACAAAGAATAAACAAAATAAAGACCTAAATCTGTTCTTTGAAACAAAAGCTTGATTCCACGGTATATGATACTGGATGAGTTAATATACTTTTAATTCAATCTTGATAGTGTATACTTATTTGCGGTCAGTAGCTCATGATCATTGTAGAAATGCTCGTAAAAATTGCAACTGTCCTGGAATCAAATGTAGATAATTCAAAGGTGGAATGACACGAGTCAGACAGTCTTCATTTTGAGTCTCCCCTTGACACTTATCTTAGAATACTTCTAGACTACAACTATAAGTCAACACATTAGGAACTTCAAGACTGATCCTCCTGCCGAAATTCAACAGGAATTTAAGTGGATGGTTAAGTTGTGACACAGGCGCTACTTTGAATTACTGGTTACAGCCACGTTCGGATGCTACATTCATCTCAATGCTAATGGTACCTGCACAAAACGTTACATCTAGCGTCCCCATGAGAGAAAGTAAATCAAGCTTTTACGTTGATGTTGATGTTGACGACAATTGACATTGATGATCTCGGTAACCTTCTCGTTATATTAAAGGGATGGTGCAGTTTCAGCTGCGATGGGTCTTCAGGTTTCAAACGTTTTCTGATGATTATATTTTTTTTTTTAGATGATGAGAAACATCTCGCGAAAAAAAAAGAGTGTATGATTTTGATAGGAATGCAAAGCTGTGTATTTGGTGAATATTGGTTTTGAACTGGCTGACACACACACAAAAAAACACACAATCTGAATAAGAGGTTAAACCCACCTTTTATTAGGATTGCTTTGTTTTACTTTGTTTTAGGAGATCGCAGCCATTTCAAAACCGATTTTCTTCAAATAAACTTTGCATGTCTCTCTGTATGTCCTTTAACAATTCATAAAGTGGTTTCTAAGTATCTGGCAAAAAAGTTGAATCCTCACCTCAACCAATACTATACATCCCTTTAAGATGACGAGGAGATTACCGCGATCATCAATGATTTAGGGTGTTATCTATCGTCATCTATAGTCATCATCAAATTAATACAACAGGAATGACGATTAGAAATGTAAAAGCAATGTGATGGTAAATATATTACGCATGCGTAAATGGCTCTTCATGGTCGCACCCAGTTGACGTAGCATCATCGGCAAATACTATTTTTCAATTCAATTCAAATCAAATGAAATTTCATCTCCAATTACACATGTCTGTTATCGATACAGATAAAAACAAACAAACAAAAAGTACAATGTATTCCGACATATATGCATAAATGGAACTAATTGTTCAAAATAATTGCGTTAAAGAGGGACACACGTAAAAAATAAGCTTGTTGTAGTGTAGGCCACTCAATACATCAAACTTTCAATAGAATAAATATAAACATACGGAAACACACACACACACACACACACACACACACACACACGCACGGTTTTGTATTGATGGTATTGTAACAATAGCATCATTTGCATAACCACCATTAACTCCTTAATCAATGATAATGATCTGATATTTCTATAACGGTAAACTGTGAATACTACAATGATATACAATGATTTTATTTCCTGTCTTAAACCTGATGATGTTCATCTTTGTGGGTACAAACGTATACAGAAAGGAGTTTCCGGTGAAAAGTTCTGATGACTTTGAGATCTGTGTTACTTCTCATCTTGTAATGGAAACTTCACGATAAGTTTCTACATAGCTGCTACAGTCAACGAACTCTTCGATAAGCCACCTCCCCTGCGCTGGAGAATCCTAAGCGTCGTTTATGCGCCGCGACTTTATCAACACGTTACCGCCGGCAAATAAGCGTCTCGATCACAAGAGCAGACGGCGTTATGCCAAGGCATGATTTGAAATAATAACCCTAAAACAATCGAACGCGGCTTTGCGAAAGTCAGCTTAATTCGACACAAGACTCGAATGTCAGTGTTCTCTTTCTCCCTCGTGGGGTCCATCTTGTTCCCCCGACGAATTATTGGAAGTAAGGTGAACCAAGAACCATCGCATCTGGTGTTCAAATTACATTCACGCAGTCTTCAGGAAAGGGCTACTGCCATTCGTGATCTTGAAAAGCAAAGAATTGAATTCATGTCAACATTGGAGGGCTCAAAACGACATAGCATTGAAAATGATTGCAGACTCAATCCGACAAAATGATGAAAGTGATAGCTATGTAATATACTTTTATATTAGATTCATGTACTTGCTTACATATTTTTGGGATATCGTGCAAGCGTCATAATACTCAATACACTGTGCATGTAGTATACTTGGTTGTGTGATTGTTTCTATATCTTGGTGCTAGAAACTACTAGAGGATTTTTTCTTAAATATTTGAATATGTCCCACTCTCTATTTCGATGATGTAATCAGATGAATTGTAATCAAGATTCTGTCATCATGCAATAACTAATTGTGGTCATTTTTTGTGGTCGATTTGCTCGTGTCATCATGCAATGTGTGGCTTTGTGGTAAAGCGCTGTGGAACGATTACTGCATATTGCACTCTGCCGTGCTGACAAAAGGTTATTGTTTTGTGTACAGTGATGTATTTTCAAACAGCTTTTTTTCTTTCAATCTACAAGTACTGTAATAGAAAGATTGGAATTTCTAAGTGATCCCCCTGTTGCGTTATAGAAAATATATTTCCTCCATAACATGGATAGACGCATATGAAAGATTTTCAGTTTCTTTTCTCTTCACTTTTCCTTTGAGAGATTCGAAATATGAATGATACAGCGTAACGCCGTTGAAGGATGTTGCGGAAGTGAGAGACAAATTGTCCCAATCTCAACAAATGTTAAACAGTGACAAATACGCAATTACATGGACGTTTGACAAGGATATAAAACAATGGCGTAAAAGACTATCGTTACCTATAAGGATGGAAATAAAGTAAACTAGATTTTAGCTTAACTTGCCAATGGCAGACAACATGGTTACAATCGGTCTCGAATGCAGCGCTTTAAACTTTAATTTCGGGGCCTCGCAAGCTATTAATCACGATCTCGGTAGAACGTGTACAGCTGACGTCATGGATTTTTTTACGTCACTTTGAAATAAGTATGTTCTGCTTCTACCTCAAACACACCAAAAAACCTTCTCTCCTTAGGTCTCATTCGTGATTGTAAGTCATGGAAAAGAAAAAGTTTTGTGATTTTCACCAGTCTTTCGTATCAAGTTCTGAACTCGGCACCTTTTTGTCTCAGTCCTGATGTGATTTCCAAACTTTGTGGCATAAGTGATCCGCATTCTAGAGATTAAGGCTGAGACCCCGGGTTATCTCCCCAGTGGCTGCAGACGCGACTCTAATCTCTCCTAAATGCTTCCTGCGTGCCGCTCTTTAAACTTTTTTAACTTCGCGTCTGTCCTAGGACCCACGAAACACGATGCCAGCGTTACGGTCTTGATTGATCTCCGCTCCATTTAGGCTCCTTCCAATATTTCTCCCATTTGCATGTTTGAAAACTCAGGCTTAACTCGACACGTTGGAGTTACACTTGCATGCATTAACCCCCATTAGTAATTTTTCCAGCCGGAGTTGATGCCCCTCGGGGGATAAATGACATGCTTGCAACATAGCAAAGACGTCGGCTCGCCACCGATCCTTCAGCAGCGGGCTTCGTTGAGTTTTTTAGGAGTCTGGTGCGCCAGGATTGGTGCTCGGCATACAAATTGGCATAGCGCCCGAGGTCTTCCGGCGTAACTTTCTTCCCTATTGGCCCCCACCCGCTCGTCAATCCATTACGCGCCACCAAGAGGTTCTCAAACAGGAACGAAGTTTTCACTTGTCAATTCTTGTACGATTTTTGATGGAACTCAACTTATGGCCGATTTGATTTGGTTTATTTGCGCGCTCCCCGATCGACTGACCTTTTTAAGATGATATTAGTGGTAGTCAGTAGCTGTCCTGCCTTGACAAAATCTTCTGCCCTTTTCTTCCTGTTATCACGGCAATAGCAGTCAGGTATCAAGCCATGACAGAAGAGAGACGCGTTAGCTGTTCAATTCTCCTGGATGGAGGATCAAACATTGTGTGGGACGCCACCATGTTACTGAACGCTTCCCTTCTGACTACCAACAAGTCGCATTACTAGACGGAAAGGACCCTTGTTTGTCTGTTTATTTGTTTGTGTGTGTGTTTGTTTGTTTGTTTGTTGAAGGCAGGTTGTCAAATATCACGTGTGGAGATGGGTGAAGGCCTGAGGAGTGCTTGGATTTTTGAACATCTCTATTGCTGCGATAAAGAATGCAATCATAAATTCCCTAGAAAATACATTGGTTTATCTCATGAGTATCGAATTCAACAGCATACGCTGGCAATCTCTCTAGAAATCTCATCCTTATGCGGTAACGGTCGAGTGTTTTACTTTTTGTTAACATCTATGAGATATGCATCGTACATTACGCATTATACATTTTCATCAAATAAACTCTGAATTCCTCTTTAATAGAATTATTTGCTTTTTAATATTTCATATAAATAATTTCTAATTGTCTAACAACAATTAAGACCTGAATCTCCATCTCACCAAAACTATACCATCCCTTTAAGCTTGTAGTCCTATATAATATGTTTGAGAAGACAAACCATTGATAATGATTTTTTTAAAACATTCTTTGTATGATTGTGTTTCAGCAATATGTTTTATCTATTTCAAGTCCAAGTTTGTTTGTTTGTTTGTTTGCTTTTTCTCAATCTCAACATAATCAACAACATAGACGCACAATGTGATCGAATCCCATTTTCTTTGCTCACTTTTCCACTAACATTAGTAATCAATACAAAATGGGGTGAATTATACTTTTGATTGGGAATGAAGAAATAAGCACATGTTGGTGGTGGATGAAATGGAGGATAGAGATGGGGGACCAACTGAAAAGCGAAGCTTATAGATTGTGGGCCCCAACAGTTACATAATAGAATGTACATACAAAAAAAAATTAAAGGGTATGTACAGTTCTGGTCGAGGTGAGGATTTAGCTTTTAACGTTTTGCAAGATATTCAGAAACCACTCTATGAGATGTCAAAGAGCATGCAATTCTAAGGGATATCAAAAATTCATTTGATGAAAATCGGTTTTGAAATAGCTGAGATATCCAAAAACAAGGTGAAACAAAGAGATCCTAATAAAGTTGTGGCCTGTCGCCTTTCATTATTATCACTTTTTTTGGATATCTCAGCTATTTGAAAACCAATTTTCATCAAATAAACGTTGAATCCTTCTTAAAATTATATGCTCTTTCATATTTCATAAGAGATTTCTCATTTTCTCACTTAAGAATGTTCAAAACATGAATCCCCACCTTAACCAGTTCTGTACAGTCCCTTTAAATGCATGGTCACCAAATTTGGTATATAATTTTCTTTTTTAATTATTGTGCAAAAGCAAACAATAGCTAATTCAGATGACCCTGCCTAAGAGAGTTCCTAATTAGTCTAATCAAATGGTTCGCTGCTGCTCAGAAAAAAAAAGCATCATAATTGATCAAATTACCTTTCATTTTGGGTGAGAATGAGAAGGGCTTTAAAGGGACTGTACAGAACTGGTTGAGGTGGGGATTCATGTTTTGAACATTCTTAAGTGAGATAATGAGAAATCTCTTATGAAATATGAAAGAGCATGTAATTTTAAGAAGGATTCAACGTTTATTTGATGAAAATTGGTTTTCAAATAGCTGAGATATCCAAAAAAAAGTGATAATAATAAAAGGCGACAGGCCACAACTTTATTAGGATCTCTTTGTTTCACCTTGTTTTTGGATATCTCAGCTATTTCAAAACCGATTTTCATCAAATGAACTTTTGATACCCCTTAACCCGTTGAGGACGGACTGATATTGCTACAACACACATTTCCCATAGACACCTGCCCGAGTATACTCGGGACTCGTCCTCAATGGGTTAAAATTGCATGCTCTTTGACATCTCATAGAATGGTTTCTGAATATCTTGCAAAACGTTAAAGGCAATCGGTCGTCGCAGGCGATTCGCAGCTCAGTAGAAAAGCACGACAAGCTGCTCCTCCCGTTATTGTACCCCCGTACGTACCGAATGCCGAACACGACGCTACGCAGCGCACCAGCGAAAACCAGATGGGGCACGAGAGCCGTGCGAGCCGTCCACTGTAATTTCAACATGGACGCCCGAATACCTACCGAATGGGGCCGAATGGGTGCACGCACAAAACCGCACAACAGCCATGTGCATGAAAATCTCTCCTACGGGTCCCCGTCGCGACACAACAGTAGAGCTGTGTGGTGTACGTACGTATGTACGTATCTGGCTGCAGTCTCTGTTTATTTGCACTATGGTGCCAATTTCAGCAATCTAAGCAATGATATTTTAAAATGTCTGAAAATATTATATAACAATATTTTAAATCATTCATATATTACGTTGTTTAATATTTGGTATTTATAAATATGCTTTGATGAAGAAATATTAAAACTCTAAACTTCATGTATAGCAAGTTGCAATGCTCATGGCCATATGGCGGGTTGTTTTGATCTCATTGGCAATTGTCTGCTGCGTCAGCTGTGTTACAGTATGTTGGGCCGGATCGGAACATAACAAAGTTGATATAAAGTCGTCGGTACCGGTATGTCAATATCAATAATGTGTGTGGTATGTGTGTACTGTTTCGGATTAGCCTTGGCTTTGGTTTAGTAATGAAACCTCACAATGGAGATCAAAACAGCCGTCCAACTCGAGTAAAACTTATCTACTTGTTTGACGCTATCGACGAGTGGAGAACGCAGAGAGACGTGTTCTTAGCATGCTTAGGACAGGGAGGTTTCCTCTCACCTCCCTGCTTAGGACAAGTAAGAGACCAGTGGCAGAGGGGGAAGCTTCAGCGTCAGCGTGCCGATGAAAAATTTGCTTTCCACTTGCTGGAGTTGCATGATCATGAACAGTTTTGCAGGAATTTAGAATGTGCAAATTCGTGTTACGGCATGCACGGTGGAATTGTAATGCCACGGCTTACGCCAATCAAGCAACCCCAGCTGACCAAGTCAACAACTTCAAGGAATCCAGATCCAGATGATGTGTAAGTAACGTTAGAAGTCTATTGCATGAATCAATGATTGAAGTGGAATGACTTTTTCTAATCTATCTTTAACTGCTAGGGCCTTTGCGTTTCATCGACAAGTAGGCCTATTTTTCTATGTATAATTCCGCGAAAAACTTCTCTAAGTTCTCATTTATGTCAAATTATGATAACGCCGTAATCGAAATGACATTTGCTGGGTCAGTTTATCGCTTCTTAAAAACTGACCCAGCAGTAGGCAGCAAATGTCATTAGTCAGGGAATCGCAAGTAGTGGTAAGTTTTTTGTCATCACAGTATTGAGAATTTAAAGTATTTCATGTGCAAATGTAGAATCTAGATAGATACAGAGAGGTCACTTTCCTGAGCAGCTAGCGTCAACAATCCAGGTTAAATTTGCATAGCCAGATTTCATGGCTGCGATTCAAATACTGTTTGTCCCCATTGATTTAACTGTATAGCAAAGTCTCCTCTTTCATCATATTTAGGGGCCCTACATTTTAAGTTTGGTTAAGGAATTTTGATAAAGATTGTAATTTTCATAAGCTTGGCAAAAGTTTCAGGCATCTATGTTGCATTTATAGTCAAACTTCCAATGCATTTGGTCCAATAATTTGAAACCAAATTCAAGTGATCCAGTGAAGTGTACATCTTTTCATGTGAATTTCTACAAGTATGTTGAAATGTAAATTCTGAAGAAAAAAAAATTGATCCTTTACCGTTGAAATTCGTTAAAGTTTGGTTACACCGACAGTGTCAGGTCAGTGGTAGTAACTACAGAGTTACAGTAGTGTACGTACAATACCCTTGTACGTGAAAGTTACACTGAGTTTTATTTACCTTCACATCTTCATAATAGGAGTGTCTAATAGGGATGTTGATTGGTGTGGAAGTTGTTGATGAACAACAGTTCATAAGAATCCATTGTTTTAATTCTAATACAGATATTGGTCATAGGTCAAGGGGCAATATGAACCTATCAGTTTGTAACATGCTAATATGTACAGGTATGAGCTTCATCAAGTACGATTAATTGGTATCCGTGGCACATCCCTTATTTGTTGATCAAAGGTACGCCTCTGATTGGTATTTTAATCAGTGTTTGGTAGAAAGCTAACCCATTACAATGGCTTTGCGATGTTACACTGAGTTGACTATGGACAAAGGTCTACTGTCCGCGATTTTCATTAATTTGTAGGGCATTTTTCACACATAACCTCAAATACTGATACCTGTGATAGGTTTATTTATAATGGTTATCCTTCACACTGTATTGTTGAGACAATAGTGTTCTGTTTGTTTGTGTAAGAGGGAGATAGACAATAATTTCTTTATGCTCCTGTTTGAAGAAGGCATTACATCTTATTTGTCATGTACTTATCTATGAGTTTTAATGTTCACTTTGTGTGTGTGTGTGTGTCTTTTTTTTAAAGATTATTCACACCAGGCTAAGCTGACAGAACTATAACTGTGAGTTTACCTAGTCAAATGAAAGGGTTTCGGCATTGCTTCTTACATATAGTATATTCCAGGCAGGTGATACAACGCTCACCTTCTTCATATTAGTTAGTAAAACAATGAAGAGTGCAAAAATACTGCATAAATGTGCAGTGCAACTGTGGCCGTTGGCCGTTGGCCCTGCACGGGCACAGTCGCTTCCCCGTCCTGAATTTATGTACACACGCCAGGGCAAGTACATGATACAGGCAGGGTCTCCGACCCAATCGTCCGCGTTCAGAATAGACAACTCGGCGGTAATATCCGCTACCCATGACGATGTGTCATCGTCCATGATGGCCACCCTATCTATTATAATGTGGTCTGCACTCACTAATCTGATCTGATCTGATGATTACAGTATAGTTGACGAGTGACGACGATCGACGATGCGATGAAGAGAATGCGTAGTCGTACGAAGTATACGCAGCTAGCTACTAGCTCATGCGAACATCACTCACATTACACAAAACGTACTGTCCCGCGCTCAGCAAGCGATCGCGAGCAATCGAGATACTATAGCGCGATACATTGCTTTAGGGATGTCTTGCGCACACACACATTTCGCTTCGTAGCAACTTCGGAAGCGAGTTTACGTGCTGCCGCCCGCGGCTGAAATATGTCCATGTATCCTCGCGACTGGGTGTCTTTAAAAGCTAAATCCTCACCTCGACCAGAACTGTACATACCCTTTAAGTTGTCACTAAAGCCACAGTGTTCAAAACAACTTAACGCACTTCTTATTCTCACCCGATTGTTTTAGGGGGTTGATTATACTAAATCGAGTGTATAAATCCAGTAAAGACGATAACAAACCCGATGCAATTAAGATATGTAGTTGATATCTTTCTTTCTTTATTTCCTTTCTCTCTCTTATCTCTATACCTTCCTCATACTATACATATACATATACATATACATTTGATTTGATTTGATTCATTTCTGCTTAATTCCGTTACATCAGATATGATTGTGTACAAGTCATTTATGACAAACACCTTATATCGACACATAGTTTTTAGTACAAAACAAAGCAAATACAAACAGCTTAGGGAACTTAAACAGAAGGGTCTCCAAAATAAGCCGAGGCTTGACGGTATATGGAGACTCAATAACTTAGCTACTCTGGATAGAATAAGGGATAGACGGAGGGGGAAGGGTGGGGGGAAAAGGGAAAATTACAGAGTGTATGTCTACCACTCAAATTACTTTACAATAATAGTAATGATAATAAATGAGTCTGCTATTAACAGGGGCGGATCCAGGAATTCTGTAAAGAGGGGGCGCGTTTACAAAATTAAAGGGGGGCGCACGCACCCCTCCCCCATTTTTTTCTTTTTATCTCTTTTGTTTCAACAAAAAATAAAGGGGGCGTGCGCCGGTTGCGGTCCTCCCTGGATCCTCCCCTGATTAAAGTTAACACGTTAAGTCGCCTTTGCCGTAGTAATGACCGAATATGCACTACGAAAATAGTAATGAATGAATACATAGCATTTTACATGAGGTTATCTGACATGAAAGAACAAAATATATCGTGGTTTAATGTGCACAGTAATGGTAAGGCACATGGTATACATACATACATATCGATATGTGTATGAGCACCCATCATGCATCATGTATCACGTACATGTTTATATACATTTGATTATAATACATAACAATAAAGAAATCAAAATGTTATCCTGGGGAATATTGCTTAAGGAGGTGGAGTTTTACAGCCTTCTTAAATGAATACATAGTGGTCGTGTTTTTAATTTCCCTGGGAAGGGAATTCCAAGTGGCAGGGCCGGAGTGTCTGATAGTGGATTGTCTGGTAGGATAACAGTGAATCTCTGAATTTGACCGAAATATTCTGTTAGATATTTGAGGCAAGAGGTTTGACTTGAGGCAAAATATAGATACAGCTTTTTGATGAAAGTTTATGTCATTTATGTTAAAGTTACATACTGAGTGTACTTACATACATATGAAAAGTTCATTTGCAAAAACCTATAAATCCATTTCTAACGTGTTTATCAATTGGAGATATTTGACAGTGAGCCTGCTGAAGAAAACAAAGAAAATAATGAAAATGTATGTGATATTTTGATGATATTTTCAATGCAGTATTATTGCAGAGATGTCATTTTTCTTTGTTTGATGATGACCTTGCTTGAAAAAATGGCATTTTATCTGTTTTACACTCAAACTCTTTATATACATTATATAAAGAACACAAAGGATAAAAACAAACTATGTTGTCGAACAGGGGACAATCTTTTCACTTGCAATCGACTTCCCCGTTCATCTTCACCCTGTTCCTTGTTATCCTCCACTTCTTTCGAATTCTTCTTCTTATTCTCGTTTACTTCTTTTTCTTACTTTTCTTTGATATCTTCTTCTCCCTTCGCCGAACTTCGACGCCAACTTTTTCTTTTTTATTTCCCTTTCCCTGTCGTCTGTACCTATCTAATCTACCAACACTATATTTAGAGCCACAATGCTTCTTTAACTGGTTTGATTATATTTGCCTCTTAGTGAAATTTACCGACAAATTTGATATGGAGATATAGATTTGATAGATGAAATACTCCCAGCTCCATAATTCGCTCGGTAATTTAAATAGGTTTGAGAATTTTGTCGACGTAAACGTTTATCTCTACAAACCAAAATGTCTAGGTGCGGATGTGGTGCAGCTGAATGCATAAAGGAAGCCGTTGATAAACACATACTAAGAAGAACATGATGGCTTAAGATTTGCTTGATATCATCATTCAAATTTATCGTGATAAATGTTTATTTTCCCGGAGCGACACTGGAGGGCGTAGACGAACTGTTGGAAAAACTAACTTCAGCTCTGGGAGCTGTTTATTCAAAACCATATATCATTTCAAGTTCCAAGGGAAGATGTGGGGGGGGGGGGTGTTCTGGATTACGATACCAGGGAATACAGCGCGCGTAAGACGGACTGATTTATGCGTTACTTGCGCCGTAATCCACAGTAGTGAGAGAAATGCGTTGATTTATGAAGTTTACACGACTCTTTCGTCACGCGTGTAGACGAAATAGCGCCATCTGTTTGCGAGCTACGTACCGTATCGGAGCGGCTCATTCCCCACGATCATAACATTCCGGCTAGACTCCGGGTCTATAGACTAATGAAACGATGCATCACTACACCAAAGAAAGTGGAAGAGAAGAATGTCGTATTATTACCAATGTCATCATATTTAGAAGTGGAAGTAATTACCAGCGTCAAGTGTACACTCTATGATGACTAAGATTGTTGTCATGGGGTATGATTTTGATAAGAGCAAGATATAATCTGAGAGGGGTGCGACGCTCTAAAATTGTTATCATCGTTAGATGACGACCTACACCGACAATTATTTGTTGTTATTAGTATGATTGTTATTATTATCATTATTATCATTTTATTATTGTTGTTATCATCATTATGCATTTGACTCCCAATCACAAGTATCAACATTACATAAAACAAAATCAGAACATACTATGAAAAGTTGTGGGTGGTTGAATAAAGATAAAACATGGGCAATGATGTGAACACTCTATAACGTAAGAAGGAAAACAAGAAGCGTGAAGAAACGTGAGAGAAAGATATATATATATATATATATATATATATATATATATATATATACATACGCTCTCCTCATTACTCGTCGGGGAACGGAAGATAAAAGAAGTATGAAAGAATCATTTCAGAATCGGGCGTCCTTTTCCCCTATTATATATCTATAATATATATATATGTGTGTGTGTGTGTGTGTGTGTGTGTGGAATGGAGAGAGAGAGAGAGAGAGAGAGAGAGAGAGAGGAGACTGGACGGGAGAGAATCCAAGACAGACAGATGGATGAAGCGAATGTGTAAGGCAGAATCACGCCACGAATGTGTCTTAGAAAGCAAAGCATTTTCACCTATTTTACCCCCTCTTTTTCCTTCACAAGGTTCGTAGCTGATTACCTTTCAGCCCCGGATAGCGTTGAACCTCGGGAATGGAGATCAGCGGGGGCCCGCCATCCGGACGCACCGGTATCACTGGGTCCTCCATTCTACCAATTTGCTCAATTTACTGCCTCCATTGACATTCATTGACGAGATGGTATACACCCTGGCGTCAGGTCGCGTGTCCTGGTGCCCCATTCGAAACCACAAAGCATGCAGGAGCTTTTTTTTTTTCTGACATCGTTATCAACATACACACGCGAGAAGCCCATGTTCGTATTATGCCGAAAGAAGCCACAACTTCTCCAGCTAGCACACTTACGTATTGCATCCCCAGAACCGTAATATTCAACGCAGACTCATTTTATTTGCGTCAGAATATGTACGCCAACGTCTGCATAACAGCATCAGTTCTCACGACTTGCCTATTTTGTTAAGATCGTTCACAATTATGATAAACAACAGTGGCGCCAGGGAAATATTCAAATTGAAAATGCTATAGAATGTGTTTCCAGCATAACTTTTTCCACTAATTTTGCAAATGCAATTCCAGCAAATCCAGCAAAATATATAAACACAATGCAAAGACAGAATTATATTCAAGATGATGTCAAATTTTTAGCATAGTTCCAAAAATCCTTGTGATTTTGAATTTAATGAAAGACCGGTATGAATGAACACATATATTCCAGAAAGTGTTACGCCTTTTATTCGAGGAGTGCGGTTAAGATGTAGGCTACTTTGGCACTTTAGATTATGCATAAAATGGAGGTAATGCCGGTGGAGAAGTGTAGTGCATCGATAGCGGATCCAGACTCAACGTCTATCTCTCATAGTGAAACACATTGTTTGTAACTTTGAAGATATTAATAATTGTAATGTAATCAAATTGTAACCCTCATTACATTCACAGAGATTCCCAGTCCTGTTCCTCAGTCTCAGATATGTTAGATCATGTTGATAATCATAAAAGGAAAGAAGAACCATTCAGGCTGGAAAGGAGAGGCATGTTTTAGACGGATAGACTTGTATTATTTCAGAAACATATATCAAGTTGATACACACGAGACAACTTTCAAGTTCAACTTTCATGCTGCCAGAACATGAAATAACAAAGACATGGTACTTTTGTTTTGTCATCAGTCAAGGTGTAGAAATTCAGATTGCACGAAAACATAAAGCTTAATTTTCAGGCAGATGTCTCTTTTTTTCAAAGGGAAATTAGACTCGTCACAGAAATACTATATCCCCGGATCATTAGTTTTTAATCTATCAATATGGGAAGCACCATTTTCTCTCTCAAAACCTGGATTTGCCTGGATTTAGTGAATGCAGCAAATCAATAAAAGTGCAAAGATAATCGGACGATCTGTTTAAAAGTTGTGCATTTTCAGAGTTTTTGTGCCACCATGACTGTGTGAGAAGATTGCTACAGTTGGTGATGTCACATACGAAGAACGATATAAACAAAATCAAAAATAGAAATAATCATATATTTCTTTTCTACCGTAATAACAGAACACTTGACTTGCCTCATTTAGAAGGCACGCGGAAGGCTGGGGAAACAATAATTCCATTTCATGTGAGTAGCAAGTCGAGGGAATGTGAAGGCCCTACCTTTCATAAACCAATGAAATTTTGTGTAATCCGTTTTCTTTATATCGTTCTACTATTATAATGCAACATCACAAACTGTAGTAATCTTCTCATTCAACGGTGGCGCATCGAAACTTTAAGAATTCATGACTTTTAATCGGATTGTCCGATTTTCCTCAGACTTTAACTGACGTGTTCTACTTGCTGCATTCACTTAAATCTATACACGTATGTTTGGGTAAACTTGTCCTTTAACACTCACTTAATTGTTTTCATTACATACGGTTGTACAGTCTCACTATTTCACACAAGGGCGAAGGAGGGACTGAAAAGGCCGTCGTGGTCTTTGCAATCAAAGGCATCTTTTTTTTTTTCAAGTTTAGCATTATGAAAGCTATCACGCTCAGTCTCAGGACACTTTGCAATACGACTCTGCCTAACCCTGTGCGTGCTACATTAATCTCCTGTCCATAGGTTTCTGTGTGAAGTTTGTGCACATTTGACTCAATGACACAATCAGCGTTAAAAGACTATTCAATTCAATTCAATTCAGTTCAAATTAGATTTTACTTCCAATAACACATGTTTGTTATCGATACAGATTCCCCCCCACCCCCATGCATCTTCTTTCTCCTGCCATGATTCAGCCGTTTATGTATGTATTATATGTATGTATATGTAGGCCTTATGTATATATATATATATATATATATATATATATACATATATATATATATATTATGTATTCCGTGTGTGTGTGTGTGTTTGTGTATGTGTGTCAATAAAAAAACCACGAAAATACTTCAGGCTGCCGTGGATTGGCTGGTAGTCATAATGCCATGCTTTTCACTCTTAGAAAAAGAAATATCAGACGCTGTCAGAGATACCCCCCCCCCCATATAAAGAAGAAGAAGAAGAAGAAGAAGAAAAAAAAGCAAGGTCTCTTTTCTGTAGCTGTCGCCCCTGGGCCAGCTACCGTGTCGTTGTCAAAGAAACTCGTTGTCGTCGAAGATCACCGCTGCAAGCGTTTATCTCCAGCGTCCTTTGATCATCGATTAACATTGTATTTCCTCAGCCTTTCCTTTAGGGATCACGTTCCTTCGGTCTTCGTCCCGAGATTAAATACCCATCATACGGCCAATCCAGGGCTCTTCATAAACATAAAGCAACTTGTCTTGAATACCCGTAGGCTTTCCACCTAATCGGCAAGCCAAATTGTGCTCTAGACAGAAGAGGAAATCTGTATTTTACCTTCTACTCACAGCTCGAATGGTAATACCACTAAAAGGTGTCAGGTATCTGCGTTCTATATTTCTACATACTTGCGAAGTATGAGTTTATTGAAATTGTCGGCGAAATTATCTGTTTCTTCCTGTCCATTGGTCTTTGCGTCTGTCTGTCTGCTTTGTGTGTTTGTGTGTGTTTGTGTGTGTGTGTGTGTGTGTGTGTGTGTGTGTGCGGGTGTGTGTGTGTGTGTGTATGGTGTGTATGTGTGTGTTCACAGACACTAAATCAGAAAAAAAATGAAGTCTGCTATCCAGAAGCGATGTAACCACAAGGCATAATCAATAGACAATCGAGTTTCATGAGTGATGTTCGTTAATCCGAGACACACTAATTCCCTGTAACTAGACATTGACTAATCCGATAACGAAATATCATGGTTCCGTAGTCCGCAGGTGTATAAATCCGAAAATGAGAAAGGGTTCTAAAATTGATGTTAAACTTTCGATCTTAATAGAAGATTATTACCTCCGAAATTTTCAGCTTTTGACGCTACAGCCTTCATCAGCGGAAAACCCGCGAGGTGGAGCTGGGGCGTCTGTGTTCAAGAAATCTGGTCCTAAATGATCGCTCTGTTTCGCCAAAGTATGACTCCTGACAGGCACCTTGGAAGGTCTTCCCTTGGCAAGGAATCCTATACAGTAAAGTCCTTGTTCTCAGTTTTGTCCTTCGGCGCTACTTATCTATAGCACTGGCATAGTGTCCTAGTGGGCTTGAAGTTAACCTTTGTGCCAAACTTGTTGAAGTACCCAGACATCAAGTTCACAACAGAGGGAGGAAACGGACCATTCTATGGCTTTTCTTGGCACACTGACGGTGATCCAGCCAGATGGATCCTTGGACATCAGGATCTACCGCAAGCCAACCCACACAGCTCAATATCTCAACTTCAAGTCCTATCATCCCCTGGAACACAAGTTAGGAGTGATCCATACACTGTTTCATAGGGCTGAAACAGTCATCTCTGACCCTCAAGTAGTAGAGAAAAAAGTCTCCACATCAAAAAGGCTCTCTCAAAATGTGGCTATCCTCAATAAGATTTCGATAAGATCAACCAGGCCAAGAAGAAAGAGTGTAGTACCATCACAGACTCTACAACCCGATCAAGAGGACAGATCGTACTCCCTTACATCAAATTAGTTTCTGATGCGTTACAGCACGTAGGAACTTCAACAAGTTTGGCATAAGGGTTAACTTCAAGCCCACCAGGACATTACGTCAGTGCTTAGTAGCACCGAGGGACAGAACTGAGAAGGACATTGCTGGTTCCGTGTATAGGATTCTTTGTCAAGGGAAGACCTTCCAAGGTGCCTGTCAGGAATCATACCTTGGCGAAACAGAACGATCACTTAGGACCAGATTTCTTGAACACAGACGCCCTAGCTCCACCTCCTCTGAAGTATCGCAACACATCCACATGGAATCTCCAGGCCATCACGTGGGCCTTGGAGAAGGTGGAAATTCTAGACCGGGAACCCCGATACTTTGTCACTTGTTTTAACGTGATGAGAAGCTTAGTCATCCAACCGGAGATAGAAATTACAGAAAAAAGAGAGAACTCTTAAAGATGAAGTGCAAACTTATTACAGAAAGTATGTTACCGTACATCTCTCTTGACGCCATATTTGGCTTTCCATGAAAAGAGTATCAAAGATGATGTTGCAGGTTACAGTGAAGGAATGTGAGTGTAATAATGATGTTAAAAACACTACCGAGAAACTGAAATGTGCTATCTCCATCAAGTGTGACGCTCTAGGCCGAATGAGAAAGCGTAAAACGCTATGATGAAGTTTTTTTTGTTGTTGTATTTTTAGAACATGCAAACAGACAGAAGAAAATATGATATAATGATACCTGGAAAAAACTCATAAAGGCTGGCGCACCGGTAGATATGGGATAATCGATACTTCTTTAGAGGTAGGACGCGGGGTGGAGTGGCGGACTTGTGTATCACCTCACGTGTATCACGTTGGTTGACACGCGTGATGTGCTCATGTCACGGCCTACGAAGTCCGCATCACTATTGCTCAACGCCGATAAGACAGCTGATGTCGTACCAGTGAATCGATTCTTCTTCTTCTTCTTTTTCTTTTTCCTCAAACAAATAAAGAAATCTTACCCCTTTCGGGAATAGAACATCTTATGCGTTCAACCTGTGTGGAAAGTATACTATTTTGGATCCAAGGGGCTAAGTGTAAGAGTGATGCGTTGTCCCAAGATAAGTCGTATATTCTGAAGTTTTGATGGATTGGTATATATTTCTAAGTAGCTGTACTTGATATGCGAACACTTCGTTATTTCCAGACTCGTGTGCTACACTCCCATTTTGATTTATTCAGCCAAAGATTTGTGTACTTTGCATCTACAGATTTCAGTCTTTACGGTGCATTTTTCAAAATTTTGCTTGGTTATTGTCGGTAATTAGCAACCCCTAGCCATGTGCTTCCGAAAGTAATACAAGCATAAAACCGAAATCGATCAAATAAAAATATCTCGCGTCCACGCAACGATTTTGCACCACACGTAGACATCTTTCTGTTACTCAACATGTAGACCTACCACCGCTCGACTCGACTCTTCTTGCTACAGATGGGAGACTTACATATATATACTTTTTTTTTTTTTTGGTAAGAGAAACGAAATGTCAAGCAATTATACAGTTGAGGTGAAGAAAATTCAAAGAGTGGGACGATTCAGCTACTTAATCTCCCTAATCATTATGTCCCTCGACATTGGTATATTACCCATGAATAGATTTAGTCAGCCAATTTGCGCCCTAACACATTAAAGAAAAAAGGAAAAACAGGAATATTACGTTGCCCACGGCGTAAATGTTCTTTAATACTGGAAAGTTATCACAATAATCATGAAGAGTTTGTTCGCAAACTCCGATAAGTCCATATTTGCCAAATGGAGATATTTGCGATTAAAGGTCAAGAAAAATAAAGAGAATAATAAGAAAATGTTTGCTTCTTTTGACCATAACTTCAAAATGTACCTTTATATGTATTATGTAGTGACCAATATATCATTTAAAAGGTAAAAAATTGGACTTTATGACAGAGACCCTATTGTATACTTCAAAATCTTCAAAAATGGACTTATCGGTTTTTGCAAACAAACTTTTTGTATATTCCCTCAACGTCAGCAGATATTAAAACATGGCGAAAAAAACAAAAGCGAGTGGGACATTCATTTGATTTATTGCTTCCCCCACGGAAAAAAAAATGAAAACAATGTATATCTAATAACTCTTTCAAAAAGTCAGGTCGACATCCTGCTGAAATTAGTCTGAAATTTAATGTATGTATGTATAGAGGGCATAAATGTCGTCAGAATTGTACGAGTTTTTAGGTCGTCGTGAAAAGATTAATGTTACAGCGTGAATTAAAGCGTACCGTTGCGCGCATGCGTCAAATCCTTCCCCGTTACATTGTTACAGTTCGTCATTCTTCCTGCTTTTGTTTGTTCTGTCTCCGTTTTTGTTGTTGTTGTTTTTTTTTGTTCTCCTTCCTTCTTCATTTGTGTAATCTGCGATCATGGGCGCTCACTTTATTGCGTAGACCACCGTAGGCAAGAGCGAGTTGGCGTTGTCACTTTCGGCTTTCCAATCCAAAGCGCTACCCCCGGGACCTTGTGGACACATAAGAGTCTGCCACTGAAAGACATGGTTTGAAGCCATCGGTGAATTGCAGGTCTTGAATCTCTGGAAAGAAGCAGGATGAGGTTACCTATGTTCCAAAGAAATGTCTGGAAGCCATACACGTTCTGATTTTACGCTGAACCTGACCCTAAGTAATGGAGTTGACGATTTAAATGAAAGTATCAATTTAAAAGGCCAAAAAAAAAAAAAGTTCCACGATACATAACGACTTAAGGAGAGACGCTCTGCAACCATATCCCCCTAGTGGACTAACGAAGGTGTCCAGAGACTAGAAGCCATCGTGATACGGACATTGTTCATCCATAAGTCCGTGGGCGTACAAGCTCGGATCGGAGCCAAGGATTAATATAAAATGGTATACCGCGGTGCCCCTGCGAGGATGGCATTTTACGGAGCTGTAATGGCCGATTTCAGACTGACCTTAACTAGAATTTTGTGATTTCTTGCTGTGTGCGCTGTGTCGCTTGTTTCCTTTTGGATAATCAAGCACTGCCACAAATGATTGTAATGTTGTATCCTGTATAATAATCCGGATCCTTACATGCAGTTTTTATTGTTATGAATATTCAAAACTCTATACATGTTTTACATAAGAGTGATTTGATTAAGAGTCTTTTCTATAGACGTTGATTAATAGTCGAACGTAACAAGTTAATCTAATGTTTCTTGGAGAGAAACTTGGAAATTGTGACCGATAGGTATCAGTTCAGTGATATTAATCAGTTTGTACAGATGTCTATCGATAAACGGCGTATATGTACTCTATATGGAGAAAACAACGAAGTTTAATGGATGATTAGTTTTAGAAAAAAAAAAGATGCTCGAAGAATATGTGAAGAGACTTACCACGTTTCTTAGCATTGATAATAATGATATTTGCCCATGCAATGTGCCCGCAAGGCAGTTCGGAGAAAAGCTGGTCTGTTTATGTATGCTTCTTACTGGGAGTGTTTTCATTGCTGAATTTTTTCTTATTCAATAGCAAACAAACTTCCTAGTAATAAATATAGTTATAAATATGACTTTACATAATCGGGGTATAGAATCTTAAGGCTACCGCTGCTCTTCCTGACGACTCCGTTATAATAGTTTTGAAGTTTTAATTTGCCTCCAGAATAATCCTCTGTTCTGAAATTCAGTAACGGTATTCAACCTTACAACAACTTTTGAAAAGTAATTATAAAATGGGTTCAAGAATGTAGCCAATTGGAAGCGATAAAATGAGTCAAGTGTGCTTGCATTAATTTCTCACTAACATGCACGACCTGACGTCACAATGTTTACACTAGCAGTGCGCACTCAATCAGTTGTTACAAGTGCGTCGCGCGCTACTATACGCGCTGTCAATCCTGTAAACAACTTCTAGTTCGGGCTGCCGGCCGGCCTTTCTTGTGTGCATAACATGTGTGGCTTACGTATACTCTTATACGTACAGTACTTATATGTGCGGGATTTCCGAGTGCAACGTGCGTAAATGTTTGGGACGAACATCTTCGGACATCGATTCTTGAGCGAGTGCTACATGTAGCTGACTGGTATTGACCCACAAAGGTACGTGAAAAATGCTGTTAGTTTTCGACCCATTTTATGAAAACAAATGATGCACAGGATTATTTCGTGGCGTTAGTGGAGATGCAGCTCACTCTCGGGTATTTACAATGTAGTGCAACATGCAATCGGCTTCGCCTCTTGCATGTTTCACAATTGTAAATACCCTCGAGTGCGCTACATCTCCACTAACGCACTCTATCCTGTGCATCATTTGTATATTATAAAATGGGTTCAAGAATGTAGCCAATTGGAAGCGCTGAAATGAGTCACGTGTGCGTGCATTATTTTCTTCAGGTAAGCACTAAGAAGAGTCTCTCTTCCACCTCCCTGGCCTGACGTACGTCACAATGTTTTACACTAGCAGTGCGCACTCAATCAGTTGTTACAAGTGCGTCACGCGCTACTATACGCGCTGTCAATCCTGTAAACAACTTCTAGTTCGGGCCGCGGGCTGCCACAACAGCCGGCGGCCTTTCTTGTGCATCTGTGGCGTACGTATACTCTTATACGTACGTACAGTACTAGGTGAGTGTGCGGTATTTCCGAGTGCGACGTGCGTAAATGTTTGGGACGAACATCTTCGGACATCTTGACTTTTGAGCGAGTGCTACATGTAGCTGACTGGTATTGACCCACAAAGGTACGTGAATAATGCTGTTAGTTTTCGACCCATTTTATAAAACTAATGATGCACAGGATTATTTCGTGGCGTTAGTGAAGTTGCGGCTCACTCTCGAGTATTGACAACGGTTGCAAACATGCACTCGGCTGCGCCTCGTGCATGTCGCACCATTGTCAATACTCTCGAGCGCGCCGCACCTTCACTAACACACTCTATCCTGTGCATCATTAGTATAATAATGCATGCATGATTATCGGCTAAAATTGAACTTGAATAGCTACATTGTACGCCCGTTTCAACGAACACGATTATAAAGAAGGTACAATTGTAAAAAGTCAGATCCCAAACAATAACGAAATTTTGAAAGAAAATTGCCAATCCCGAGGAACTTGTGATAACGGGCATCCTTTGTATTTATTCTCCCAGATTGGATTTGACAGTCGCCGTACGAAAAGCGACTACTTCTTCTTCTTCCGTGTAGTACAGTCCACTAAATGTGTATCAGCGTACTAGTGTGTGGGAAGGTGTGGTGCAGGCATACACAGTGTCATTAAAATGTCTACAAAGTCACTATGTGCAGCTAAAAACACTCCTGGTTGTTAAGGCAGTTGTATGTCCTGCATCCTCTTTTTGAATAGATCTAGAGAGGTGCAGACCATCAGTGGCGTATCTAGGGGGGGGGGGGGGGGGGGGGGGCAAGGGGGGCACGTGCCCCGGGCGCCACTCCTTGGGGGCGCAAAAAAAAACGAAATAGAAGAAAAAGAGAAAAAAAGAAGAAAAAAAAAAGAAAGAAAAAAGAAAAGAAGAAAAAGAAGAAGAGGAAGAAACTCACCGGAAAGGGGGGGGGGGGCAGAAAACCAAATCAAAAAAAGATAAAAACAAAACAATGATGACTCGGACAAGAATTCCATGTTATGTAAGCTGAAATACAACAATTTTCGGCTCGCTCGCTGCGCTCGCTCTCTAAATTTTATATAGAAGAAGAAGGTAAGAACAAAATGTGATGATGACGCGGACAAAATGACAGTGTCTATTGTGTTCACACATGTCATCTTATATTTAGCAGGCAAAATGTTTCTCGGAGCAGCGGCTGCAATTTCTTTCGTTCTGAAGCGATCCCCAATTGGATCAAAAGAAGGCGCCAACGGTTTCGAACATAGGGGGGGGGGGCAAAAAAAATTAAACAAGATAAGAACAAAACGTAATGATGACGTGGAAATATACAAATTTCAGCTCACTCGCTCCTACTAATTTAGAGTATTTTTTCAAGTCTTCAGTTTGTTGGTAAAAATCGTTATCTATAAGGCCGCAACTATATCTTGATTACAATTGTAAGATTTGATAAGCAAAAAATGACAAGAGTTCCATGTTTTGTAAGCTGAAATACAAAAAAAAAAAAAAAAATTCGGCTCGCTCACTGCGCTCGCTCGCCAAAATTTATCAAAACAAAAAGGAGATAAGAACAAAACGTGATGATGACGCGGAAATATACAAATTTCGGCTCACTCGCTCGTACTAATTTAGAGTATTTTTTCAAGGATTCAGTTTGTTGGTATAAATCGTTATCTATAAGGCCGTCACTATATCTTGATTAGAACTGTAAGATTTCATAAGCAAAAAATGACAAGAGTTCCATGTTTTGTGAGCTGAAATACAAAACTTTTCGGCTCGCTCGCTGCGCTCGCTCGCCAATCGCTCACCAAAAGTTATCAAAACAAAAAGCAGATAAGAACAAAACGTGATGATGACGTGGAAATATACAAATTTCGGCTCACTCGCGAGTACATGGGGGGCATTTCATGAAGCAATTTGTCAGATATATTTTATTTGTAACATAACCAGCTGGTAACGTTCTTGTGTGAGGGACAACAAGTTTCAGGGTATGTCCACGATGCAAGTACGGAGATGGTGCAGGTACTGTATAAGTCCGTGGGAGGTCCACTAGGGAGTTCATAACCCTGTACATCATTACCGCCTTCAGCTGGGCTCTGCGTTCTTGAAGTGTTTGCAAATGCAGCTGGTGAATCATTGGCGTAACACTACTTGTCCATCGATAGTTGCTAAGGACAAAACGTGTGAAACGTCGCTGGACTTTCTCTAATTTGGTGATGTTCACCTGTGTCGGCTTGTGTAGAGGGATCCCAGACAGTACAGGCATATTCTAGGATAGGGCGCAACAGAGTTGTGTAAGACAGGATTTTTGTTTTCCTTGGGCAGGGGTTGATGTTCCTTCTGAGGAAGGCTGATGTTGAGTTTGCTTTCTTGCTTAGGGTATCAACATGATGATTCCAGATGAGGCGTTTGGTTAGGTGGACTCCAAGGTACTTTGCAGTATCTGCCCTCAAATAAGTGTCTGCCCATGGAGGCAGTAGGGTTGAGTGATAGGCTTTTGTTTCTTGGTTACAGGGGGAACCCGACACTTTGGGGGATTAAACTTCATGATCCAATCCTGTTCCCACTGCTGCAAAGCATTATACTGTTGTAGAGCAGAAGAATCCTGCTCTGAGGTGATTTTGCGATACAGCATGCAGTCATCCGCGAACAGACGTACTTTCGTATCAGAAGTCAAGTACTCTGGCAAATCATTGATGTAAAGAAGAAACATCAGTGGTCCAAGGACACTGCCTTGTGGCACCCCAAATGTAACGTCAGCGATTTTCGAGGAAGTCCCCTCAGGGATCACCTGCTGAGTGCAGTCCTGCAGGAAGGCGGCTATCAATTCAACAAGCCCCGGATTCCATAAAACTGTAATTTGTATACAGTGTTTATAGCATCCTTTGGTGTGGGACTTTGTCAAATGCTTCGGAGAAATCAAGTAGGATGACATCGTGTTGTTCCCGAGCATCAATTCCTTTGGCCAGATCTTGAACAGCAAGTTATGAAATAAAAAAAAAATGTCGCGTCTGTTCTCTTTAATAATCAAAACTATGTCGTACTGCAATGTCGACTGCGTGTAGACAACAATACATCAACTACCGTACCCATCATTAAAGGAGCATTCCAGACGATTTTCATAATTTCACATCATATGTAGTACGTAAATTGACAACTCCATGTATAGATTTGTGGAATTTATTGTGGTCCTTGAGCAGAGAAACTAATACTCTGAAAAATCTTAAACAAATTACACTAAACAGTGTTGATGACATAGGAGCCGCACATATTTCAGTAATGTAGACCATTACAATACCGCTTGCTTAACAAGTTCATATGTGTAGAATCTATGCATGCCTTTTTCTTTTGTTCTGTTTTCTTGAATCCCATGCATTCTTGTGTTGAGGCTGCCATGTCATCATCCTTTGCACATTGTGAATTGTTATAAATTTTGAAAATCTTTTTTTTTTCTCATCCATATCACTATAAATTCTGAAACTCTGTACTGCAGGATAACTAATTTATAGTTGTTCAAAAGTAAAAGTCTGAAAATCATCCGAAAGTCTCCTTTAAAGGGACTGTACAGTACTGGTTGAGGTGGGGATTCATGTTTTGAACATTCCTTAGTGAGATAATAAGAAACCTCTTATGAAATATGAAAGAGCATGTAATTTTAAGAAGGATTCAATGTTTATTTGATGAAAATTGGTTTTCAAATGGCTGAGATATCCAAAAAAGTGATAATAATAAAAGGCGACAGGCCACGCCTTTTATTAGGATCTCTTTGTTTAACCTTGTTTTTGGATATATCAGCCATTTCAAAACCGATTTTCATCAAATAAACTTTTGATACCCTTTAGAATTGCATGCTCTTCGACATCTCATAAAGTGATTTCTGGATATCTCGCAAAACGTTAAAAGCTAAATCTTCACCTCGACCAGAACACTACACACCCTTTAAAGCTGCATCACGCATCTTCAAAACATGCGAAAAATATTCTCTCAGTCCTATATATCCCTCAATCTTCAAGGGGATGAGTGGGCAGGTGTACTACGGCTAGAGATAAAAAAAAAATCACAGACATGATTCTGATGGTGTGAGATGCTCCCTGCATGCCGCCTGCTTTAGAATGTGGGAGGAAATGAATGTTTTATCAAATTCACGAACCCCAACCTTATACCCCTCATTCCCTCCCTGTAGAAACAACAACAACATCAATGACATGACTGACAAGAACAGTCAAACAACTAAATCAACAACTCTGCAACAATACGCACTCTGCATTACAAATGCTGGTTAAAGCTATATCAATATCTTGTTGGAGTCCATTTTAAATATTCATCTATTGAGTGACTTCGCCCCGGGCGAACTGATTTGAATGGACATCTCGAAAATTCCTCCCGTAAATCCGGTTTTTTTTTTTCTCCCAGAATGCTAGAGCGATGGAAAAAAAAAACCGGAAAAAAAATCCCAGCGTACTGATTATCACGAGCGTTGCTAGGATGCTCTCCCTTTCTTCTATTAATTTCTCTCACATTTTCTCTTTCTTCCCCACTCACTTCTTCTTTTGCGAATATCAACAGACTGAGTTCATTTAACGTGAACACACAAAACGAAAGTGATGAATGCTGACGAAGCGAAAAAAGACAAAATAATTGAAATATTTGTATGGTTGAATACTGCAGCACTAAAAGGGAATGATGGAGCAGCTGAACATGTATCAGAATAATGATAATACAACTGTACTAGTAATGTGTTTACAATGAGTGTATCTGCACTTGCGTGTGTGTGTGCATTGTGTGTTTGCGAGGGCGTGGTGATGGTACCTGGATAGGTGTGTGTGTGCGTGTGTGTGTGTGTGTGTGTGTGTGTGTGTGTGTGCGTGCGTGCGCGTGTGTACGTGTGCTTTGTTCTATATCTTTTTGCACTGCCAAAGAAAATCGTCTGCGGATCTGATCCTCATTCGACACCATTTATTCACGATTGATCTTCTGATCAGGAAACAAAATTTAATATTCATTGGCATGCGAAGAAAAGAGCAAACAAAATGATTCGAATGATGATAATGATAATGATACCAGCACGAATAACAATGATAATGATAATGATAATGATAGTGATAGTGATAATGATAATGGCAATGACAATGATTAATATCATCACCAACGTCATCATCATTATTGTCATCATTTTTTAACTGGTATCATTATTGTGTTAAGCCACCTATCATATTAGTAGTAGTAGCAGTAGTTCTAAAAACTCAGATAAGCTTCCTTACGAAAACTTCTCGAAAGTATCAGAAACCACATGAAATGAAGACGAAATGCATGTGGAAACAAAGCTAATCTCACTCTGTCGGGAAGTTTCGGTGAATAAAACTATTAAGAGTCCCATAAGATTTGCCCCAGTTCCTCTTGGAACTTCAGTATTTAACTAATCTGGTCATTATTCTGAAAAATGAAACAAAACCAGACGGGCGACATCTTAGTGAAAAGAGAATTAGGTTGCTACAGAAAAAAACAACAACAACAACAAAGTAACAACCGAAGGGCATTCCCGATATCATACAGAAGATCTTCTCAACGTTTCCCGATGGGAAAGATCAGTGAATGATGAGCGGCTTCGATGTCCGCTTATTGTCCCGAGGATAGCTGATATTTACTCGTGTCAAATATATGATATAAAAAAGCTTATATTTAAATGCAAGAATGTCGTTTGTCCCTTTACGATACACTATACACACTATCAATTGTCTGCCAATTTTTTTTTTGTCGAGATTTTATTTTGATTTGATCTGTCTGTCTGTTTGTTCTGTGTTTTTCTTCTGTTAACTGTGTCCTTAAATCAATAGGCAAACCACACCCTAGTCATGTGACGCACACATACACACACACACTCCTACACACACACACACACACAACAAACAAACAAACAAACAAACAAACAAACAAACAAACAAACAAACAAACAAACGAAATAATATGCGTGCTTCCGAAAAGTCTTTCCGTTCGGCTGCGAATGAACCAAAAAAAAAAAAAGAAAATGAAAGGAGAGAAGGATCAGGGAAAACAACATCAACAAATCCTGTAGAGGAACAAAAACTCTATTTTTAACTCATCAGTGACAGCGGTGGTAGCCCGGGCATCCCCCGAGCCCGTCAAGTATAGACCCAAGTCAATCACGGGTACTTCCCCGTCCATCCTCGGGTACCAGTGTGCTCCGAAATAAAAAAGAAAGATGCCAGAGGGACAAAGAAAAAAACTATTACGAAATGTTTATACTTAAAAAGATGTCAAGGAATATTTTCCGTGGGCGGAAAAAAAAGGTGAAGGCTGTCCTCTTTCCCTATTAGATATCCATGTCTGGACTGAATGAAAGGTGTGCATTTCACAGAGAATAAGATTATCATTTCTTATCTAGAAAATTGCGTATGTTTTGACATGAAGAGTTCCTTTCCATAAGGTGCCACATCCATCTTTCTATCAAATTGTACTTTTTGACAGAAACGTATTCTTTTACAGTAGTCCCATCCAGTAAACTCTTCAAGTTAATGAAATTCATGATAGAAAAAGTGAGAAATCAAGCAATGAAAAATGACTTTTGTTCCATAAGGTGCTAAATCAATTTCTGCTTTGTTCCAAAAGGTGCTTAATCCAACTGACCAATCAGAAATATGTTTGCATGCTTGACCTCATTTTATCAATATCACAACATTCAAGATCTTCAATGGGATGTATCAGCACATTTCATAAAATCGACAATTTGAAATTTCATGACTCCATCGTTTCTATTTCCATTTCAATGCCATAATAAACGTTCATCCATTTTACTCTCTCTCTGCTCAGTAACCTGAATGAGAACATGGAGCGGCATTCCACTTTAAAAGGAGGTCTAAACCGTGTCCGGTCCATCCACAGGCTCATGTGCACTCAGGGAATTGCTCTCCAGTATTTTCCCGGCGCATGCAAACCCGGAATTCGTGGGACTGACGAAGATGTAACGGGAAGCACGAAAGAAGCGACTGCTAACCACGAAATCGCCTGAAAATGAACCAAACAGAAAATCAAAGGTGATATCCGTAATTCCCTTCTCGAAGTACGCTCGACTATCAAGATCCGCTATCATCCCCCAAAAGTTCACCGCATCGAACCCATCGTCAAGAGTTACCATAAAAACGGGTGAAAAAAGAGTCACTCACCCCCTCCCTCCTCAATGGAGATGTGCTAACCCTATCCCTGCATCCGACTTCTTGAAAGAAGGGTACTCCTGGGAGCTATAAGCGAATATCATTAACCTATATTCGTCATATTCGAAAGGGAAATCCTTACTGCTGAAATCATCATCTTTCATCAATGAATTGGCTCTCATGGATATCATCATTGCATGTTTCATCGGAAAAGGATTACATGGAAGTGTTTAAAATCATCTCATCTACACGAAATCTACTAGATATTAATTTCAAAAATCCAGTTTGAGAACGAAGCACGAAATTTAAGCTTCAAACAATCATTTGCCACATCAAAAATCAATAAGTAATGTCCAAAATTTTGCAACCAAAAGAAACAGTAACGTATGAACGACAGAGATCAATTCCAATAGGAGAAATTTTTTATCTGTTATCAGAAACACTTCAAAAGATCAAAAAAAAAAAGTTGAACATACTTGTAAGGTTAACCGATAGCCTTCGAAATACAGTAACCACTTCAACGGTGTTGACACATTACAACACCTTGGGGTGTCAATAGCAATGGGTTAGCAATGGGTTACCTAACAAGGATGATAATTATTATATGGTTTGTGAGAAACACGTCACAAATAAAATGAGAAAGACAGAAATGACAAGTAAAGCGTTTTCAAACATATATTAGGTATTCAGGAGAAGAGACTGCATAAATGTAATTTCTACCATCAATCTACCATCATCGACATTTATTTGCATCATTATCATTGTTAATATCGTCATCATACTATCAGCATTAAAAATCATAATGACAATTAGTATCCTTGTAAAACTTACCATACCAAAGTTCTTAAGGCGAAGCAGAAACCATGAAAAGAGATATTATTTTCTGATTTGTGGAGGCAGTCTTAAAATATTGGCAGAAATAAGGACGTTTTGAATAACAAACGTTAAGGACTACTAAGCAAAGACAGTCGTGAATGTTTGCGTCATTTTCTCAGCAGACATAATACAAATAGACATTACAAACAATGACACACACACACAAAAAAAAAAAAAAACCGCCAACAGATAAACAAACGTCGTAATCTTCAACGTCACACTTCGGCATCATTTCTCATGAAATTCTAAACTGTCCATCAATGTATATTTAATAGGAAGAATCTTCTTGTTTTACCTTGTTTTCGTTTTATTTTTCTTTTGTTTCTCTTTCTCTTATGGAAATGTTAGATTGTTTACAAACCGTGCCGCTCCCTGGTGTCAATCAACAGACGACGGACAGCCAGCTGGAAATATTATTTTAGCCAGAACGAAAAAGATCATTGAACTCTTTCTCGCGGACGTTTGTTCTTCATCCTCGCTTCCACCCACGTACAAAAAAAAAAGTAGGAAAAAAAAAGCCTGGATGCAGACATAGCTCCAATCATGAGGTCATAAATTGAATGTGAACACAAACAACGTGCCGGTAGCAAATAATGCATCTGCCCAGTGAAATACCGCTGCCAATGAACTTAAATTAGAGCCGAAGCCCCGTCAGATTTTTTTTTTTTTTCGTTTCGGAAACATTATGCGGGGAGGAAGGTAGGGACGGTATGATTACCCATCCGACAATTATTATAAAGGATGATGTCGGTTTCATTGCCAAGATTTCGCGAACAGCTGATCCAGCTCATATCCTTTGTGTTTGATTACTGGTTTCTGTTGTTTCGTGCTCGGAAAAACAAAACAAGCCAAAATAATACTGAACCAAAGGACACGGCAATAAGAAACAACAGTTATTGTGTTTTCAAGCGACGAATACCTGGATGATTTCTTTTGTATTAGGGCATCCTATAGCGTGTAATAAATGAGCACAGGTGGTCAATAATTTTAGCTACCTAGTCAATCCCTCTCCCTCCCCCACCTAACCTACAAACGTGTATACACTTGTACAAACCAAGGAGCTTCAAACTCCTTGTACAAACAGCGATTTTTTTTTTAGATGGAAAGCTAAGATAAAAAAAAAAAACACACACACACACACATACATAATTTTCCTCAGTCTTTACCGTTCTTGACCTTGTGACCACACACTTATCTTTCTTTAATAATAACAATGATGATAGTAATAGTAATAATAATAATAATAATAATAATAATAATAATGACAATAGACTCGTATGAAGTGCTCATTCTATACCTGAAAGATACTCATGGTGCTCTAGAACAGAGTACATTATGTATCACGTTACAACAGAATATCACAGAAGCTATAAACAAACAATATACGTATTATGTATACATATAGAAAACAATCACTATTGTCAATTTAAATTCTTTCGTTATTGCTCTTGTTATGCGCTATAGGCTATTGTGAGTGCGTGCGTGCGTGTATGTGTGTGTGCGTGAGGCCTATTAACAAAAATAATATGCATATATCATAAAACTAATTGTTTAAAACAATTGCGTTACTTGCAAAGAGGGAGCCACGTAAATGACCACCACCATTATCTGTTAAGAGTAAAATTGTAGCTTTTTTATGTTCTCATGAAAAATCGCATTACTAGCTAACTTTTCCAACCTAACGTCCAATTTAATGTTAGAAAACGATTTTCATATGACAATGCTCTTGGTATATGTATTTCATCTGCATACTATGTGAGCTTTGCCCCATAGTTATTATCAAGAAGCCATTCCTGCACAAAGATACGCACGCTATGAAGCCATAGACAGAAATAATAATTTCAAACTGCGTATTTTTGCAATCAAGTTTCATTTGTATTACATTGTTTCTCGTCAAGACGTCACTGTGCTATATATAAGCAGATACAGTTTTGAGTCTTTGTTCATTACCTGAAGGTCAGTATAAATCATACCCCCCCCCCAAAAAAAAAAGAAAAAAGAAAAAAGAAAAGAGACGAAAAGAGACACCAAACCATTAATCTGGAAGCCACTAAAGAGGACGAATATCTCTCTTTCCCCGCCTTTACGTGTCTTTACGTAAGCATTACTAGTATATGCGCGTATCATATGTTAACATGGGTATTTCATAACAGTTCTCAACTATATAACAATTTCCCCTGCCGAAGACAAGGTACACCACGGTCTTGTTCTACTGTTACAGTTGGAGTCACAAATCGTGATTGGAGTCGGCAAAAGTTATCCACAGCACACATGAGAGCTGCTGATATAATCTCATATCGGACGTACTTTAATTTACCTGTTGTTCGTGAGCTTCATAGTGTGGGTGCCAGAGGCTGAACCTTGTTTTACCGCCTGCCCGATAGTTGCATCATCCAGATTTGGATGCAGCACCCTGGAAATGCGGTAAAACCCCCATTTTTGTGTCCAATTTTTCACCTTTTATAAGGAAACATATAGAAATTTCGGATTTCGGCGGCCATTTTGAATATCTCAAAATCCTCAAAGATCCAAGAGTTGCATCATCCAGATTTAAATTCAGAACCCTCGAAAAAGGGTAAAACCATCAAAAAACATCTGGCAGGCAGTAAAACAAGGTTAGGCCAAAAATCTGACTTCGGCACCCGGACTATTTCCCATGATGCATCAGCTCGAAATGGCCTGCGACACTATTGATCGAACAGCTCAACGAATCATGAGTAGACTACACAGACTGAGGGCGTTTTGAAATAGTTTGAAAATCATGACGATCTATAGCTACCGAAGAACTGAACATTCTACGATACGGTTTTCTTTTTTTTAATGTGTCAAATCGTTCCTTCTGTAGGTTCTATATAGGTTTCAGTATAGAATACAAGGCTGATTTCCAAACGTTTCAGCACACATGGTTGAATTAGCAGAGTTATTCGGCAAAGTTTATCCTTCATCTGAGTTTATCTGATATCATTTGCCTTGATTTCCACATTCACGATGTCGAACTCGAAAACACACTCTTACACACATGAAACATAGATCTTTCTATCTTTCTATCCACCTATCTATTAATTTATCCATGTACCTACCTATCTTTACATAAAAATGCAGTATCTTTCTCCTCTCTCTCTCTCTCTCTCTCTCTCTCTCATATATATATATATATATATATATATATATATATATATATATATAAACATAAACATACTAACACTGATTGTAATTACACCGCTATGAACAAAAACAATTTTCTCTGATCCTCACAAAATTTTTCCAATGAACATTGATAAAATGTCCAGTCGTCAAACCCCTCCCCTTCCCCACCCCATCAACGAGTCTGCCCTTACCGCACAAAATTTATGTCTACCCGTACAAGCAGCCCCCTTTCCCTACATAACTTGTCACGCCACTATCGCAGAGCGTTCGATATCAATTGTCAGTAAAAACAGACAGGATAATGTCTTGGGAACACAGAGCTATGCTATAAAAAGACCGAAAACGCTGCCCAATCTGTAACATTTATGGGTTTTATACTGCAAACCTCAAATTGAGAAAATTTCCCGGTTGTTGGATCAATATCGTGTCTGCCTGCGCGTCATTTGTTTTTCTAATTTGATAAGCATGCATGTAAAATGTTGTTCTCTTGGTCTTAAAGCTCCCCCCCCCCTCCCCCGTCTCTCTCTGCTCTGCTCTGCCTCTCCTGCCCGCTAGGGTGGGATTTCACGGAGCACGCGAACGATTTGCGAAGGACGCGAATGGCAAAATCCAGCATTCGCATTTTGGTCTGCAAAAGATCGCCAAACGAACGTGAGGGTTCGGAAGCGTCGTCAATTGTTCGCGAATGTCGTTTTTACTTCGGCGAGAGTTTCAAAAAAGTTTGAAATTTTCTGCGAACCTTTTCCGCACACTTGGTCGTGATTTGCTCGTGAATTGTTCTCGAAAGTGTCTTTAAAGCCTCGTCATATGCGCAAGACCTTCGCAAGACACGCGCGATGTTCGCAAAATGTTCGTGAAACCCCAAACAGTCTCCGAAACTTTGGAGAATGTCTCGCGTATGTTACGCGAAATCTGCGAAGTTTTTCCGATCATTTTACGACGTAATCGCAAACTGTTCGCGTACCTTTTGAGACATTCTCGCGAACGTTTAGCGCACGTTTGGGGGATGTATGACCTATACGTTTTCTACAAATAAAAATCGTAACATACATCTAAACATCAAACAATTATTAACAACTATAGTAACAAAAGAAATTAAAGACTAGCAAAGAGAAATAAATGTTTGATATAAAAAAAAATCGCAGAATACACTTAAAATTAATAAAGATTATGTGTTGGAGGAACTGCGGAAAAAGATCAAATGCTTTACTATAATATACTATATTACCACTATATTATAGTGGAGATATATGTCCTAGGAAAAAAATGTAGGCTAGCACACGATAGAGAAATGAGAGAAAAAGAAAGGAGAAATAGAGGAAAGAAAAAAATTCAACTCAAGACAGCTTCCACCTCTCCTTGGGTACATTTTCTCCCATGATTATTGAAAATTTTTCGTTGTTCGCATTTCCGTCGCGTGTTCTTCGTGTACGTAACATGCTGTACTTTAGCAATGATACACACGACATTCGCACATACGTCGTGGAAACTTCGCACAAATTTCGCAAGAATAGTTTTCGGCTTCATTATCGGAAAACATTCGGAGAAAAACTTATCCGAATTTTGAATTTTGTCATTCGCGTCCTTCGCAAATCGTTCGCGTGCTCCGTGAAATCCCACCCTAACCGTCTTAGGGAATACCTTGTTACCCTGGCTGCTTCAACTGCGCTTGGGTAAACGTCCTAACATAGTATCTCAACAATGAGACATTTAAAATGCATTAATTGTGTGTTCTGTCTGCGGTTCTGCTGGAGAGATTGTACCACGTGTTTGCATAATAGGGGCAACACTCTAGCATTGCTTTTACGAGACAGGGAGTGAGCACAGTATTCCTTGCATTTCCGCTGTACAGTGTATATAAATCTGTAATACTCTCTCTCTCCCTCTTTTCCTTTCTTTCTCTTTGTTCAGATACCGTTTCCATCCCGACACTTTGTTCATACGTTTTCTTTTGAGATGAATAGACGTGGGTTACCCTTTACGTAAAAGAAAATGAAGATTATAAAGAAAAATAATGAAATACAACCCGGTATCATAATCAATATGATTATCAGAACAACATTGGTAACAACTATCTGTATTGTTACTCGTTATATCATTATTATTCTTATCTTTCCTTTTCTTCTTCATCTTCTTTTTCTGCTTATTACTATTATTATTATTATTATTACTATTACTATTATTATTATTATTATTATCATCATTGTTATTATGTTATATGATGATGATAATAATAATAATAACAATAATAATGATAATAATAATAATGATACTAATAGTAATAATAATAACAGCAACTATAATTATCACTATCATATCGTTTCATTAATTTTTGGAGTCATTAATATCATCACCATCATCATCATCATCATCATCATCATCATTATGATTATTACTACTGTCTTACCACTGATAGTATCAAGGCTTATTATCAAGGGTTGATTCTCTCGTTTACTGATGGAAGTGGCGCGATTTTTCCTTTTCCTCCCTGCGGTATAAATTCCAGCTAGGCTCTGATACATCGTCAGAGTGTGATGCGGTTAGCTTTGTCAGGCTACATTCTTGTTTGTTTGTCGCTTACTTTGACTCTTACCTATAACGAACAGCCCCATGCAACGACTGTCATACAATTAATAGTATGTGATTCCCAATGCAATATACTGGATTATATGCACGACAAGTGTATAATCACGAAGCTACTATTAGTATAATCAACCCAAGAAACTTTTATTTCACGGAGGGGAAAGATAAGAAGTGGAATGAAAATACTGATCATGCCATTATCGTGTTACACACAGTCGAGAAGGGTGCATCACTCACACACACAGACACACGCGCGCGCGCACACACACACACACACACACTCACACACACACACAACACACACACACACACACACACACACACACACACACACACACACACAACACACACACACAACACACACACACACACACACACCTACACACAGCTCAAGGTTTTTACAGTCGTTTGAATCGTACCCAACACATATTAGTCTGGAAGACCCCTTACCCCCTGAAGATATCAAAGTTTGATACCACCGGGGTACAGCTCTTTAGCTTTCCATGGAGTGGGAATGTTTACATCAGGGATAGATCACACAGACACAACGGCCTCTTTACAGGTAGATGACGGGTCGCCGCGCACTGAATGGGCAAATATTGTTCACCTACGCGCTCTAGGCGAGTGATATTAGATGCGCTAGGCTGTATCGTGCGCCTATAATAGTCGGACAGAAGGTTGCCATGGTGGAATGTAAAACAGCGCCTGCGAGTGAACAAGTTCCGCTACATCATTTTCCTTTGCAATTATCCCCGGGTCGTCTTGCCTACGCGTTGAATTGTTATTAGCTCTATTTCGGGATGCGCCTCTCACCCACGCCCCTTCCCCATTCTCTCTCTCTCTCTCTCTCTCTCTCTTCTTTCTTTTCTTTTGTAGCTCCCTGCTCCTGTATTATACATGATTGGCGATGAGAAAAATCGCGGAGAGCGAAAAAGGCTTTTAAACTGATGAAAAATAAACACTCACTCTGCGTGCGCTGGAAGTCGATACCCGTTGGGCGAGATTTGTACAGGTTTGGCGAAAGCGTGATGAATGGGAGAACATGCTGTAATAAATCACGTGACAATTTTAGATGTCTGCCGGGGAGGAAGGGAGGGACAGCATCCATTAGAAAGGAGACAGAAGTGACGTGGCGGAGCTTCCGACATAATGTCCAATGTGAACGTGTGGTTGATAGTTTATTTTCTATAACTATGGCTCCCTTTGGATATGCGACCATTCGGAGAAGTCATTCACATTTATATAGCGCCAGTCACAACACGCCGACATCAACAACCAATCAGCTTTTAGGATTCATGTTTGTTGCCATAGTGATATGTCTCTTTGTATGGTGCAGCCACTCTAGTGGTTCCTTCTTCAAAAGTTTTCGTCTGTGCTTTTTTTATATTATTTTTTTTAATATTCACTTGGTATTGCTTTTCTTTTCTTTTCTTTTCTTTTCTTGCAGAGGGTCTCGGGTTCATGTTTGATACACGAGTTCTCGTCTTTTGTTTGGATTTCATTTCATGTTTTGCCATAACATTATTCATCTGGCCTTGGTGTGAGTGATTCTCGTTGCCCTTTTTCCTCTTATAATCTGGCGGCAGACTATGCAAGAAACAGGGCTCTTACTGTCGGACTATGTGACAAGTAGAAACGCATTAGTGGTGTTCTCAATACTTCTATACAAGCTGAACACACCCTGGATTGAACTCTTCTCAATGTCAATAAAATATTGCGAATATCTAAAATCGCCTGACAGTCTATTAATATCACTCATGAACAACCGATTAATAACCTCAATCGTTTCTGCTCTTACTTCGTTCTACCTTTGAAAATGCAACAACTTTCAAGGTGTGTTTTTTTTTAGTTATACACATTTTCATTTTCAGTGAAAAACTTTAACGTTGTTTCGTTGTAATATTGGAAATGCGGAATGAATGTTATTACATGCTAGTGTCCAGGTTTCTGTGTTCATTGAAAAGCGAGTATGAACGGCCAGTTCACAAAATGTGTTCAGACGTTTCGGTCAGCTGGCCCTTTTACAAGTTCACAATTTGAAATTGCACTTTTAATGAGATAATCGAAAGTTAGAATGATAAGAGACAGAAGCCTAGCTTAAACAAGAAACAAACGTCTTCATCCGTGTTGGTACTTGGAAACGATATTTTTAAAAATGTGTGATACCAGATAAAGGAATGACCATCCCCGCACAGTAGGCTTTATGCAGAACTATAGAGAGATGAGGGGTGCGCTCTTGGGGCTTGCTGCTTTACGAATGCTCAAGGGCCGTTGCCACGGAGAGCCATATAAGCAAAAGTTTAATCCTTCCACGCACTAGGAAGTTCAGAGCAAAACCGCTTCCTATCCATTGCCTTACAGGCAGGAGGTATTACCGAATCTACATAAAACATTGGTTGGATCACAACAAAGGTAGCAGCACCCGTTTGACCTTTTCATTCATATTTAGATCCATTATATTCAGTTCAGTTCATTTCAGCTCAAATATTCTTCTTTGTTAGTTATTTCTTCATATCTATTCAATTCCATTCAATAGTTTATTTATTTCCATCATCACAAAGAAAAGAAAAGAAAAAGTTGACATAATCCAAAGTGATACATTTTTTTTTCATTTCTCTTACACCATGTTCACTCGTCTGATAAAGGATTTTTTCAATACAATATAAGGTATATTATACACGAATGATGTCGTAAAAAAGAAACAATACACTTTGTCATGGCAACAAAAATAGTAAATAATCACAATGATGGAAAACAGTGTTCCACTAAAAAAACCACGCTTGTAAAACGTGGAACACTGGAACAAAACAACAACAGCACCAATTTGTTATACCAATAAGACATATTCATTTTAAATTCTTCCATATACTATTGTACATTTTACTCATTGATATAATGATGTTAATACTATGAACAATACTTACTAGGATTTTAGGATGCAAACGTATAAACTATATACAATTGTAATATATCACATTTGTGGCACAGACACTATGGGGCCACTATGGGGCCAGGTGTATCTATTAGTATCGACTATGATTGCTTTATTGATTCGTGATTTCAGGATTACGTTCTTTGACCTGTTACATGGATGATTAAGTTGTTTCATAGTATACACGTGGGACATCTTTGGATATTGCCCATGGATAATACAGTATAATAGATTTGCCACGTGATCAACACCTGATGTGCGCTCACATCAGATACCTGTCAAAAACAGCGGTGAAGAAGTATGAAGGGCATGACAGAAAACTCTGGGACTCGGTTTGCAAACGACGCCCTCACCGATCACACGAACCGTGAGCCCCTCGCGTGCTTGGCTATTTTGTTCTCTTTTCTTTCTTTTTCATAACAAAAAAAAAAAAAAAAAAAACAAAACAGAAGAAGATTGGTGCCCCGCGGTGTTTATTGTCTCATTAGTAAGGAGTATCAGTGTCTAGGTGCACCTCTCTGAGGAAACATTATCGGCGAGTGACAACAGTTGCCTCTTTCTTTCCATTGTGACGTCACAACCGGTCTTCAGCGATCAACTTGGGAGAGACGTAATGTGATTTCGTGTCCATAAAATCTCAGAAAAACCTCGAACAAGGCTTCGAACAACGCATCAATTTCATTAGGGTACATCCCCGGCAGCTATAGAGCGACTGCGGGGAATGATATGTCTCTTGGCTGGGAATGACTCGCTACTTCTACCTACCCCTAAAAGCCCCGCAAGCGATGCGAACTGAATATACCGTGCAAATTTGCACAGTTGTATGGCCATTTCTGGAAGCCTGAGGTAAAATCCGAAAAAAAAGAAAAGAAATCGCTTTCAGAACGAAATGCGTCTATGTTTGGCTCACTACAAACACAGGCAGGTGAGAACGATTTTGATTCATGCTCAGCTCGGGTTTTCGGCGGCGCCTCCGGCAATTCAAGTACGAAGGGACCAATATGGGAAGACGCTAAAATTGAGCACGAAGTAACCAAAAAAAAAAAAAAAAAAAAAAAAAAAAAAAAAAAAAAAAGAAAGAAAAATAAATGTATAAAGAAGGGAGAAAAAGAGGGAGTCAATAAAGACTTACGTATATTAAACAACAACAACACACACATGCACACACATTTTATTCCTCTACCTAGAGCGATAAGTTATAAGGAATGAACGTTGATGCAGATTATTATATACCTAATTCAGCGTTCTTACGCTAAATGCAGCCTAAGTTAATAAGATTAACAAAAATCAAATCACAAACGCAATTACGTGATCATGGTGATTGTCCCTACTGTTGGATACTTAACCCTATAAAGCCCAAGGGGGGGGGGGGCACATTGTGCCCCTACCAGATTTTCGTTTGCCACTCCTTCGTCCTTAATCCGATTTCAACCAAATTTGGTGACTTTTCCTAAAATCTTATTGCAAACATTTTGATATATAATTTAGCTATATTTGATGTTGCTGGTTGCCATGGCAACCATAAACTGACAACCATGTCAGTCAGATTTTGCATCTTTTTTCTGTTCCCATTTTATTTAACAGCATTACAGTGTATGAAATGGGTGTTTCTTGGCTGAAATTTGTTGAAGAAGCAAAATTTGAAGTAATTATGGTCCTGGAAAGTTTTTCTTATTATTTCATTTGTTTTTATGTGACAAAGGCATAAGACAATAGATATAATAGAGATAATTGAAAACAATATTTTCTACAGATTGCCCTTATATTTTGAGTTATTTTGATTCCTTCACCCAAGTTATGCCTCTAATATCATTAGTTTATCATATTATCAATAAATTTGCAATCTCAAAATTCCACGATTATGCAAATATGAAATGTCATAACTATACATGTACCCATCCCAAACATTTCATCTCAGGTCTCATAATGTATCACTATGTTGATATGAATAGCGCCCCCATGTGGTGACCTTGAGAAATTTCAAACATAACAAATAATAAAATTCCACTTGCTTATCATTTGTGGCAAATATGAAAATGATTGGTCTATAATAAGACATATATGAATGGGATAAAGAAATTATACTGAAAAATCATGTTTTTAGCATATTTCCTCTGTATTTCTTTATATTTTTGGAAATAGCGCCCTCCATGGGTGACCTTGTGAAAATTCAAATGTACGGTCATGTAAAGTATGAGTTACTCTACCCACGTGCCAAATATGACGATGATACATCAAAAAATAAAAGAGGTATAGGGGCACAATGTGCCCCCCCCCCCCCTTGGGCCTACGAGGGGTCAAAATAGCTTGGGCTTGATAGGGTTCACGCAGTTTGAAAATTAACAAAATAGAACCAATCACAGAGAATGTGGACATTTAGACACGAATTATTGAGCAACGTCTCTTTACTGACACAGACTTCGTTTGTGGATAATTGACAAATTATTTGCTTAAAATAGGCGTCTGATTTACACACACACACACACACACACTCACACACACACACACACGCACACACACACACACACACACACACACACACACATGAAACAAACTCCAAAGTACGTAAAACTGTTACAACTAGTCCAACAACGACTTATAACGACTACTTGACTTTCAGGACTGATTGACTCTGCTATGAAGTGAGCTTTTATACCGAAAATGTCCTACTCTTTTTTTTTCTTTTTTTTTGATATGGTTGCTTAACGCCGAGGCTGTCGGTCGAAATGCATATTAATCGAATGAGAGCTTACGACCTACACGTTGTGTGTGTGTGGGGGGGGGGGGGGGGAGGGGGAAGGACAACTTTGATTTCCACAACAACTGTTGAGAACCAAATATTTGTTATCTTATTAAAGGGAAGTATGCAGTGTAAATGCATGTTGACTTGCTTTGAGTCATAATAGCTTGATAGTCACTCACGTAGCCAAATATATATACATAAATGTATGCGAATAATGATAACACTTCTACTATTTTTCTTCAGATTACGTGGATACGCCCAGAATAAAAAAAAAAATATTTCAAGCCCAGATTCTGCCAATGTCATCATCTGCCATTCATTACTTTACTACAATATGATCAAAAGACAAGCCATGCACGTTTCTCTATAGACTGAACATAACTTGCATGTAACTTCTATGTTACTAATATCATATGATTAACAAAAGACATTGCAGGGGCACATGGAAGTTGTTTATTATATTCTGTACGTTCACTTCGTATACTTTGTCATAGATAGGAGGATATTAGTAAAATGGTTTGTTTCTTTTTCTCTCGTCATTTGCTCGTTCCCATGTTTTCGTTTACAACCGGAAGCCGGTTATTCAAAGTCTAACCTTCATTTATGCGAAATGTTCTCCAAACAACCAAACAAAACAACATGTTTGTCTTCTTTACGCTGATGAAATTCACTTACGTGCATAGATAAACGAAACTAGGAATACCAACGTCACAATCAACTTGTGAGAAATAAAAGACAAAGGCAAAACAAAACAACAAAGGCGAAATCATTCACTCTACAAATGTGATCGCATTTTAAGCTATTGTTGTTTGCAATCCTCGCCGGCTATTTGTTTTTTCTTCTGCTTTGTCTTTGCCTCGCTTACGCAAACAATGGCCTTGCCTGCTTTTCCACATGAAGAGAAGAGGGACAGGTGATTCTTTATGATCAGAGGTTTAATTAGTCGAGGGTGGAAGGGTAGTTTGCTTGTCTGCCGATCTGGCGCCTCCCCCGCTTGAAGAAAAAGACAGGGGGGTGACCCCCACCTGACGTAACGAGGGCGAGTGATTGAGCGGATAATGGGCCCTTGGAAGCCCCGTTGTGATCATGAGTCTGATCTCGGAATGCATGGCTTTTACATTACTGTACGTTTTGTTTGAGCTTGTGGAAGGGTGGGGGGAGGGGTTAGGATGGTGTTGGTTAGAAAGTGTATGCTCCGCCGTGCAGTTTCTAAATGAATGAGGCGACAGTTCTCGAACAGTGTTGAATAAAACTGTTAGAAGGACAAGAAAGAAAAAAAAAGGAAGAGAATATGAACTCGCAGAAACAGAAGGAAAAGAAGATGACGAAGAAAGGAAACATAAGGAAGAACAAAAAGTGCGTTTTGCGGGAACTGGATTTAGGAAAAATAGGAAAATCATTACTGATAATAGAATGATAGTTATAACGTTAATGAATAAATATGGTAAGCAGTAGACTCAATATTGTTAAATAGTGTCAGATGTTAGTGTACACTATGTAACTAAATGGCATACTATGTATGTTGATTCATCCTTTAGCTGTAAAGATCAAACTTGGGAGGGATGAAATAACCTTTGCGTATTTTTTTTTTAATGGGGTATTTCTCTCGCTGCTCCAGCGAAGCAGTCAAAAATAGATGGACTGGAGGAAGAAGAGAGAGAAGAATAAAATATAAAGAGGACTGATCTGTCTTTCGACAGCAAGACTTTAAAAGCGTGCTGATGCTTGAATTCCTCTACTAAAACTTTTTTTTTCTGTTTTTTCTTCTCCTACGGGATAAAATGTTCCATGCAACTGACAAAGTCTAGTGTTATAAAATTGAAATCCATGCAAAATAAACATAATAAACTTTTATTGTGCAAAACGCAAAGTCATCGACTTTTCATTCACTACCACAGTGAAGATAAAATCAATTTACCCCTCGTGAACTGTGTACATAATGGCCAATTTTCATTAGATTTTTTTTTTAGATAAATGGGCAAAGTAGATTTGTAGGGCCTACAAATTAAATTCATGTTCCCCTTCAGCACTTACCGAGAATCTACATACGTTGGACCGTAAATGAAATGGAAGAGCAATCGCATTCTTTTTGACACATTTAAAGGTTATGCTCAACATTGAGGATGGCGCTTTGTTTCTGCAAATTTCTAGTCACTTATAACTAGGCAGGCCTGGGGACTTTTGCTGGAAACAAAGGGAAAATATTGACAATCTGTCATGACGTCATGACAACGCGTTTACCTTAAAGTAAAACTAAACCCCAGAACAGAAAATAAGCGTGAGTTTCAGAATTTCGAATTCAGAGTGATACAGTATTATGTACGTCCAGCGGTAGTCACTTGCTTACTGAGATATTCTGCTTCCCTTAAAAGAGCACTGGTCAGAGGTCGGACAGACTCTCTCTCTCTTAACATGGAGTTTATTTAACTCATCTATGCTGATGGATCGACTGTTTTGCTTTATCATCCCAAAGATTGCAGCGCCGACCACTCCCCCCCCCCCCCCCCCCCCGACTCGACGGAGAGACACTAGACTCGACACCTTCAGCCCAGAGCTGGGTGCATATTTTACGAGAGAAGAAACGGGGAGTGCATCAATGAGCTAGTTTAATAATACCTTTTGCTAATTTTATTTTTAGTTTTGTGTGCTTTTGCTTTGTTTTTGGTGATTTCTTTTTTTTTTTAGTTTTTGCATTAAAGACTATATTTCCTTCCCTCGTTTTTTTCTTTTTGTTTAGGTTTCTAGATTTTATCGATGTTAACCCATGTCACATTGTATAGTCTAAAAGAAAAATGGATCAGACGTCTTTTATTTTTACTGCCATAGACTGTTGTCAAGAATCTTTATTTTTGTGATGTCGAAATATATTATGCGACTTATGAAAAAGAAAACAAAAAAATAAATCAATAAATCAACAACAAAAAAGTTCGGACAGAGAGATTGCAGTGGTTATCACATCAGTCAGATTTATCAGCCGAAATGTACGCAGGGTATAGGTGGGAGCTAGATTATGTGCCCGAAGTATGAATACTTGATGATCTGTAATGGCTGACATGTTATGGGACTCGAGGGGACCCCCATCCCTCCTCCCCTCCCCCTCCTCCCCTCCCCCTCCTCCACTCCTGAATTATTAGTATGCTTTCATCCCCTCAATTGCAAGCCAACCTCTGCCCATGGCAACGACATATTATACACCCAGTGGTTGTATTTTCAGGCGCCTTGTTTGCGGATCCCATTATATGTGTGGTTCCATTACTTTACGTTTTTTTTTTCTATTGTAAGTTTAATTTAGTGAGTGGCCCACATCTATACCATCATAAAAGCCTGTCTTTTCCGTGGGTATCTCTCTTTTCCGATACTACAATCATTTTGAAAAAAAAATAGTTCCATATGTAGGCCTATACGCTTACATATTGCTGTAATACATTGCCTCTGTTTTTGTCTGATTGAAACTGAATCGAAAACAAAAAATAATGTGATGTGGGAAATAAGAATTTGATTTGAACGATCTATGAAAGACTAGACATATCTAGACAATATTCAAAACCAGAGAGGTGTATACTGACACGAAAGAACAATGGGATTCTTTTTCAAAAGGACATTCTTTCAAAGGTCCTATAGCTGTCTTGTCTCATCAAAAGGGGAAAAATAGGAAATACAAAAAAAAAAAGAATAGGCGGGAAGAGGGGTAGAAAAAGAAGATGATACCAAAGGAGAAAAAAAAAAGGAAATGGAAAATGGGAAGGTATTCTGAAAAAGAGAAGACGAAAGGAAGATAAAAATATGAGGAGAGACAAAGGTTTTCGAGTAAAATGAAACTAAAAAGAAAAAAAAAACCTTGAGGACTAGGAATATGACAAAGACGAGGAAGCGAGAGGATTGCATTGATATAAACTCTTAGAGTGTATTTAGATAAAGCATTGAAGAAGTGGAAGATTCGATAATGCACTTCTACGTTAAATCTTTACAGGCCTGGGTAAGTTGTTGAAGAACGTGAAAAAGCAGTAATAAAATTTCGCACCTCTCCAGCTCAGCTCTATTGATGACGTTTGAGGAAGTTATCTCCTGGTTAAACAGCTTTCAGCAATCATTTTAGAAAAAATACATAGAAGAGAAAAAATATGATTACAAACATTCATATTATAAAAGCATTTGCGTAGTAGATAATTGACAACGCGCTCTTGGGTATACACATGCACACACTTTTTTCAATCAATTTATATCTGATTTCATCCAACATACGTCTATATAGAGCAATCAGACACACAAAAAAAATAAATACATGATTTGTTTGTTTTTTTTCTAATCTTGATGTTCGCAACCAAAAGTAAGTCACGCATTCGATGCCGATCATTACAAAGAAACCAAATCAATAATCTACAGGAATTGATGAATATCCGACACATCAAGGAGAAAGATCGAATTAAATAATGTCATCATAAAGCAACAACAAAAACAAAAACCTCCCCTCATCATCCTCCACGTCTGCATCGTTCCTCCCCATTCCCCATTTCCATGGTTCCCTGCTTACATCAAAATCTTTCATAGCACACACACACACACACACACACACACACACACACACACACACACACACAAACGCATGCCATTGCACCTGATGCTAAAACCAGCTGCAACTAATATTTACGGATTACCCCGCAGAGAGCGCAAAAATCTTCGAGTTCCACAGAGGGAGGAGCTTGATCCCCAACGATATCAAAAGTGACGTCCCGTCTCTCATTAGATCTATTCCTGGCTGATTCGGTCAATGCCCTGATCTGGAATATTTCTATCATTTCTTCTTCTTTTTTCTTTCTTCTGTTTATGTCCCTGTTTCTTTCTGTATCTCACGCTTCCTAGTTGTGCCTTCATTTACACTCTCGCTTTACGCTCTCCGCGATGACTTTTTTCCCCCTTCTTCTTCATTTCGATGCATCGCAAGTTGAAAGCGGCGCCGAATTCAGCTCCATACTTTTCATCTCGCTTACTGGTGCACCTGCCGATTGAACATTCACGGATGATAATTGATATGTGAAGGCATCATCAAAAGTGAGCCTGGTGAAAGAGGAACACGGCATCCTGACAACCTAAACCGAGGACTTTCACTCTTCTTCCGCCAACATAACATCGGTACTCACTATACAAAATGTCAGACATCATTAGGCTAAAGATTGAAAAGTAAGATTTGTCGGCAGGCTTTAATGAATTATCGTTTGGTCTCGTTGATGTTTTCTCAGAAAACTGGAAGCACATGCTGTGATTGAACAAATAAAAATAGTTTTATTAGAGTTGGCTTCATCATATTGATATATACATTTTTTTTTGTCCAAGTATCAATGTTTTTATACCGAATTAATTCTGCAGTTTCCCTTTACTGGAAACGAAAATGTATCTACATTCACTTTCCTTGTACATGCAGAAACGAAATTTCAGATGTGTTTTATTTTGCTGAGGGAAAATGATGTATATTATTGGTGATAACAACCGTCATGACCGTACTATTAAAATCACTGCATTGGGTCAAAAATGTTGGTAACACTATATCCAACTTCTATGCTACGTTGTATTGATCTTTGCTTTAGTTTCCTCTTGTCGACGGCAGCTAAGGTGCGGTTTTTACTAATTCTCAAAGCCTGCAAGCGCGATCCAGACGGTTCGTACCTCGAGTTGGGACTGGAACTCCCAAAGTATAGTTCGTGCCTAAAAAAAACCTTCCCAGGGATTGTGCCACAATGGACTTCCTCGGGATGTGGTCCAGAACGTGGAACTACAACCATATATGGCGGGCGATTAATGCCGTTAACATGTATACATACGCGTTACAACCAAACAGGCTTTCTACGGCTGCACAGTTGCACAGTTGCGTGAACGTACAGTTTCTTTACAGCCATTCCATGGCTGTATAGTTGCACGGTTGAACATGTTCACGGCATCAACCGCCCGCCATAACCATGTGGCAACAGTAATTATTAGTTGTAGTCCCATGTCTAGACCTACCCTGTTTTTCTATCAAAGGCCTTAACGCCGGTATTAGCATTTGTATTCGTGAGAGAAAAGCTAGAGAGACGAGCTCATCAGCCCGAGAGCCTTTCTGAGATGTACGATTGTGATTATTGGTAGGCATGATTATGACCAGAAAAAGCCTTGAAGGTGGTGTGTAGGTAGCATAGAGTACGTTAGTCCGACAGTTCGTAATTTCGAAGGTTTGTTAATCCGAAAATGAAGTAAGATTCGTTTTTCCAAAGGTTTTTTTTAGTCGAAAATAACATAAGCTTCGTTATTCCCAAAGACCGCTATTCCTAAGGTTGGTAAATCCGAAACGAAATACATTTTGTAATTCCGACCGATCGTAAGTATACCACCTCCTTTTATTTTTGCTACTCTTTGCTCTTTTCTTTTTAGTGTCCAGTAAGCTCGTACAAAGCTTTACTCGCATGAGTGCATCGGTATAATTATCCATGTGACACGCTAAATAAAAATGTGGCTGAACGCTCCCTGAACAAATCCACACCGCAACCAGCTCAACTTGTCATCGTGGTTTGCATTGTTTAAGACCGAACGAGACATTGAATACTCTTAGTCGAAAATTGAAAAATTCAGCAAGTTTTTAATGTTTTTCTTGTCTCAAAAACTCCGTGCCATCATAACATGACATGTCATGACTCCGTATCATATCGGGTCCAAACCTTGATGCCCAAAAAGCGCAGAAACAGACGCGCGTACGAAGAGGTATCTCAAACATGCCCACCATCACATAGATGCACACATACAGTTCACTCCTATTATACATAACGAAGACGGTTATAACGAAATTCCGGGTACAACGAAGTGAAATTTAGGGCCCAACATTATCATATAGATATTCTTTATACACTTTATTGGTTCGGATAAAACGATATTTCGATATAACTAAGAAAACCAAGGTCCCAAGGACTTCGTCATAAACGGAGTCACCCGTACTCATAAAAATACACGCAGAAACATGACTGGTCTATCTTATTTCATACGCACACGCGAATATACATGTAGCCACGATCGTTGAACTCTCGATGTCACATAAAAGAACAGAACGAAAGTCATTCATTATACTAAACGGTAGAATGTGTGAACGAAGTGAGTGTTTTCGTACGGCAGCCTGATTTCATTCATTCATCTCCGTCATTTCAAATCTGGATATTTTAGCATGATATGCCATATACCAGAGAACCTTTTATCGGGAGAGGTGCTGCAATTAGCCATGACGTTTATGACCCTCGCCAAACTCTCCCGTCTAACGCCAATCAATCTCCACCACTTTTATCTCACCATTTTCCCCTTTCTCATGCCATGCATTTGTGCCCATATCTTATCCCACCTCCTACGTCATCAATCGCCTCAGATAATTTTTCTGGATTGGCGGCATTTTCGCACAGCAACTCAGATTTATCGCTCAAAATTTCACCAAGCGAGACGAAAGGGTCGTTTAAGGAGACAGTTCATGGGCATGACGCCTATCTACTTTCATCGGCGGGTCACGTGATTCCCTTGTCTCCCTTCCACCCCGGCGTGATCGTTTGATTTTATCGACTCTGCATTCATCAAGCGAGGCATGACAAGCCAACTCCATCATTACACTGTTTGTCACACGCATTCATCACCCCAGATTTCGTCTCAAGTTACTGCGTCGCGGGCACCGTGTGTTGAATAAACGAACACATGACACGAAGACATACACATACACATACAAACACACAGTGTGCCTATATATATATATATATATATATATATATATATATATATATATGTATATATATATATATATATATATATATACTATAGATGGATAGATAGATAGATAGATATATACACCAACATACAGGCACACACACGTAAGAAGTCATTGAAACAAACAAAAACGAAACAGAGTGCATTGTTATTGGTCCCCTTTAAAATCTGTCGAAACAAAGAAAAGGCATCAGAAAAGGGGAAGGAAAATGAAAATAAAGAAAGTCGATCCCCCGACAATCAAGAGTAATCAAAATACCGTCATTAGACATCTATATCTCATATTCACAGTGATGTGTAATAATTAGGTTCCTTTGCACGTGAACTGACACATGCAGATAGAATTATATATATATATATATATATATATATATATATATATATATATACACACAAAAGTATTGCTTTCGGTCTATGTTTAATGTTTTAAGTGAGGTATGAACCCAAAGAGAGAGTTATTTAAGGCATCTGTCCTGTTTTGTAATATTGTCCATAAGTTCTCGTCACCTTTTATGCAATTTTATAAACAGATCTGAGAGTTTCAATCCTAGTACTATTTCTTTCTAGAAAATGCAGAAAATGGGAGAATATAGTTAAGTATTTTTTTCATTCTCTTTCCTTTTTCTCTGTAGACCACGGGACATTTAGCTCGGACAGAAGGCATTTGAAGTTCAGTGCAAACATTTGCGGCTGTAAATGGGCAGACAAACGTTTGTCTTCGTATCCTGAAATGAGGCGATTACTCACTCTATCACGCTACCTGTCCATTACGCGGTCCCGAAGACATTTTGAAGCACCTCCGTTTTGGGCTATATTTGAGTTTGATCTTCCGTGTACGTGTTACCGGACCTCGCCATCATTTCCAATAGCAAATAAGGAACAAAAATTGGGTTATGGAAATGTACTCGTATTCATGAAAGGCTAGATACCGAGTGAAATTCTTGTAAATCGTTTAATACCACCTAGGTATTTTCCTTCAACGTGCCTTTTTGTTGTCAAGATAATTTCCTCTTTTTTTTCAAAACTGTACAACTATACAGTTATATAACTATGCAACTATACAATTTCAGTAACATATATTAAACTCGTGATAATGACAATGAGAAAAAAAATATTCGTTACCATATAAGGTGAAATAAAGATATCTTCATCACGAAATACTGTCACTGTAGTCATAACATCTAGAACACTTGGAGATACCTTGTTTGGATGTATGTGTAAACATGTGTGTGTGTGTGTGTGTGTGTGTGTGTGTGTGTGTGTGTGAGTGTTTGACGGAAAAACACCAGTCTGCCATAGCAAAGGAAAATATAAAGATACGTCTCTTGATTAGATGAACATTCATCGAAAAATTAAAGGGCCAACAGTTTAAAGGTATTAGCCCACATTTGCAAACCCACGAAAATCAAAACTACATAAAACAGGTCCAATATGACTTCAAGTACAAGTTATAACAATAATATACCTCACCTGTTGCTCTTTGTCTATACCATTCGATAAAAGAGAGAAAATTATCGTTTTAAAATCAATTTTCAAACCGGGTCAACCCGACCCAAAATCGAATTACGAGCGCGGGCTAGCTAGGTACATGTAACTTACACATGTATCGCATGCATGTAGTACGTACGTGGACCGGAGCTAGCGAGCGTTATACGCATGCATACGGTGCATTTTCATTTATTTTTATGATAGTAATGGACTAATTGGAACGAAGTTTTGCACAGGTGTTACTGCAATCATACCCAAACTCCATGCTAACCATGAGACCAATTGCTGCAGGTTTACAAATGTGGGCTAATACCTTTAAGGGCGCAGTCGTTAATGCGTATGTGTGCTTTTGCGTGTGTGCGCGTGTGAGTGCGTGATTGCGTGTTTGCGCCTCCGTGGGTGCTTGTTCCGTGAGGGAGCGACCGAAAGGAATATTATATATATATTTAACGGCGTACGTCACAGTAGAATCGTAATCAACTCTTGATTAGCTTTGGAGAGAAGACTGCAACACTTCAAAACACTTCTATGATCCAGTTGCTATAGTACAAAGCAAAAAGTCTTAACAAATATTTCAAATGATAGAGTGATGGTGACATTAGGATAAGAGTTTCCAGTGAAAGTTCGGAATAAACCAGAACCTTGGGAATAAAGGCAAGAAACTGGCCCGATCGTGCCTGAATCCAGACGTCAAAAACTCTCACTCTCTTGTGATTTCTTTCTTGTAACGTTGCTAAAGTTTAAGGCTGCCGGTAATGCAAACCTGATGTTATCGGTGAAGAAAAGATTTATGACAAGTCATTTGGTTTGACGTCATTATACCCTGTGCTACCGAAAAAAAAACCTATATACCTTCATCAAGTTATGTATGAAAAGGAGAGGAGCGGAGGAGATTCCGTACAAGGTTTATCACAAACATGCTATCAAATTGCAGCTTGTACAAGTGTATTCTTAGTTTCTTCATTTTTTTTTCTGAGAAATCTTTGAATTTCTTTCAACACTCCCTTACCTTATACCTCAGGAAATAATAATTCATACAAGTTACCCGATAGCTCTGACGTCACCTAACATGAGTTGTTTGTTGAAATCCTACGTGTTTTTCCTGCAGTTAATCAAGCGTCTCTTGCTCTTTTCTACACACTTTGGAGCCTTCATCGTAAATTGTGTAAACGAACATAATACGAGTGAATATGGAAGAAGTACATACAAATGTAAGGGAGTACATCAATGTTAAATTTTGCTAAGGGTATTTCCTTGCAGGGGAAAGTGAGGGTAAGACGACCCCCCTAACTTTGGAGGCATGCCATTCTTAACCTCTTTCATACTGAATTCTGAAATCCGCATAGACTTAATACACAGGCCACCAGGTTCCCGTAGAAAACAGGTAAACCCGTTTTACAGGGATTTGGAAATCGTTCTTTCGTATGTTGTGGCTGCATGATATAGTTCCCATCAATGTTGATGAGATCAGACAAAAATGTAATTATATGAATAAAATCCAGATGTTTATTTTTTTTACTTTTGTTTTTAATCATGGGCCGTTTCAGCCAAAGCCTCGAGTAAGACTGGTCATTATGGGTGTGGCAAAGCTGACCCCAGGGCCGTTGTGCTCCAGGCAGTACTGAAAAAAAAAATAACCACGTGTCCTTTTTCTTTGCGTTCTTAAGGGTTTTACTAAAACACGCTGGTAGACAACTATTTGACATGTATTATCTTTAGCTCAGTTTTAGCTAAATGAGAACACACAAACGCAACCAAATTCCATGAAATACGTGTACCGACATCTTTAACAACCTTGAAATATAGATTAATGGAAGGAGACACTCGTGAGTCCTGTCAGTTCATATAACAAAATGTAGGACTATTTCGGGGTTTTTTCTTGACAAAAAATCCTTTGTGGCAAAACAATCATACTATAATACTATTTGAAATACAGAATGAATTGAAATGACATGAATGAATTGAATATAGAACGCAATGTTAGGATGCTGCCAGTCTTCTTACCTGACAGCCTTTATGCCCTCTGGCTGTCGTGCGATATCTACATTAGCTTATCGTTGATTTTCTAATCTAGTCTAGAGGCATGACTTCCTCAGATGTAATAAGAGAAAGAAATAATAAAAGAAAGTCACGATCTATATTTGACAATAGAAGTTGTAAACATGCTCGGTATACATTGCGTTGTATGGGTGGGGTATGACGACAAAGTTTCAGTTGCCTAGGACAAATGTAGGACATTGTGGGAAGAGTACACATTCCCTCGACTTGTTATTTGCACATGTTAAAGGGATCGTACAGTTTTGGTGGAGACCTAATTTCAGGTTTCTAACATTTTTTGGTGAGATAAATAGAAACCTCTTACAAAATATGAAAGAGCATTATGAGGAATTCAACGTTTATTTGATGAAAACTGGTTTTGAAATGGCTGAGATATCCAAAAAAGAGTGATCCTAATAAAGTGTGGGACCCACATTTTATTACGATCGCTTTGTTTTACTTTGTTTGTGGATGTCATAGTCATTCCAAACCCGATTTCCATCAAATGAACTTTGAATTCCTCTTAAAATGGTATGCTCTGTACTATATCATAAGTGTTTTCTTGGTATTTCACAAAAAGTTAAAAGCCCAATACTCATCTCCACCAATACTGTACCATCCCTTTAAGGGCATATTACTCCCCTCCATTCAGAAAGAGGTAAGTCAAGTGCTCTTTCATTTTGCCATAGAAGTGTGAAAATATGTTGAATTCTCTTTGTACTTGCTCTATATTGTTGTCCTGTACTGACATCACAAACTGTTGTAGTCTTCTCATCCGGCGAATGATGGCGGCACACAGAAACTTTAAAAATTCATAATTTTTGAAAAGATTGTGTAATTTTCCTCAGATTTTCACTGATGTGTAATATTGATATTGCTTCATTCACTCAATACATGCGTACATTTCAGTGCGCTTGTCCTTTAACAGAAAATCCAGCTAGAATACTGAAAGCTATGACATCACGATTTCATAGTGACGTCACAGTGCAGGCAATAATCTGTCGACCTAAATAGCTGATTAACCATACGACAGTTTCATAGTATTAAAGGACTCATCATGTTGATCGACATGATTATCAATTTGTGTTCTATTATGCAGACGTTCGTTATTTTGTGTTTCCCCATGTAGTCTTTAATTGATTTGTAGAACATTGAAAAGGAAAATCTGGGGACGTGGCCGGTATTCAGACGTTAACGTTCCGCTGTTGCCATCTGTTTGCAATACTGTATACTGTTTATCAAATCCCCCGGCAACGTGTACGCCAAATTGATATCTGACGTCACATATCTTAATCTCGTTTAATCTTTTCAAGTTCATGCCCATTTTGTGATGCTGCTGCTGCTAATGATAACGATGATGGTGATGATGATAACGATGATGATGATGATGATGGTGATGATGATGATGATGATGATGTGCGTGAAAGTGTCAGTTGTCCTGTATGAGGATACCGTACAAGTTTAACGAATATTCGTAATTACGAACCCTCTTTCATTTTCGGATGAACGAATCTTAGAAATAACGAACCTTATTTCTTCTTCGGATTAAAGAACCTTCGGAACAGCGAAATTTATTTCATTTCAGGATTAGCGAACATTTGAAAAAACAAACCTTATATCATTTTGGGATTATTACGAACCTCCGGAATAACTAACCTGTAGAATAACAAACTTTTTTTAATGTTTTATTTTTCATTATAATGGCATGACACATGGAAGAGGAATGCTAAGGCGGGAGAGAGTAAAAGTAGGTTTTTATGAAATCATTATCATTGCTAAACCATTGAGCTAAGTTATACCATGGAGCACCTAAGCTCCATGGTCATACAGATTTGGGTATGATGACATTCAAAGACAGTTGACTGTCTCTTTCTACTTGCCCCTCCTTGATGAGCGGTAACAGTTATACTTTTGTTATACATTTGACTTCTTGCCATGGTTATGTTGACATATATATATATATATATATATGTACATGTATATATAAATATATATAATATGTATATATATACATATATATACATATACATTTATATATATATATATATATATATATATATATATATATACATATATACATACATATATACATATATATATATATATATATATATAGAGAGAGAGAGAGAGAGAGAGAGAGAGAGAGATAGGTAGATAGATAGATAGATGGATAGATAGGTGGATAGATATATAGATGTAAGAAATGTTGTGCCAACTTGTAAACTTCCAGGTGGTGAAGACGTTATAATAGGCGTGAGACAGTATAGCATTCCACTGGTCCAAACGTAGCTTCTTCTTTCTCTTTCCTATTATTTATTAAATGAAGAAAAGAGAAAGAAGAAGCTACGTCTTTACCAGTCGAATGCTATACTGTCTTACGCTTGCACACATTCACACACAGACACACACACACACACACACACACACACACACACACACACGCACACACACACACACACACATACACACACACACATATATATGTATATATATATATTACAGATATATATAATCATGCACGTTCATAGATATGTGCCTATATAAACGCACGCATACACACACACACACACATATACATATATGCATACATACAAAATATATTAATTTCTCAGGTTACTAGCACATAAGGATTTTTCTCTTGTTTTAAAGAGAAGCACGTACATCGTCTTTGTGCTTAACAACCGTTAAGAGAGAAAACGTCATTTGAGATCCACAGGGCTTTGTTAAGAGTGGGCCCAAGAAGAAGAGAAAAGGAAAAGAATTGCGCCAAAGTCTCTTGAGAATTATCTCCAATAAACCAGGTGGTTGAGTCCAATGTCCGTGCCGTCGGAGGCACGATCTCAACGTTATTTCACCGCCACTAACCCTAGCAGTACACGCGGAGCGCACAATATGAAGAGCGGGAATCTTGAGAAGGAAAAAAGCACGTCTGTTCGTCGGAAAGAAAACTTGTAGAGATTAGGGTGCGGATGTTGGCGTCGGACGGCCAATAATGGGTGTACCGTTACAGCAGATGTGGTAAGGCTATCCGTGGCGGGATGAACTCTCATAATCAAAGAAAGCTCTGCGATGAAAGACGACAAACGTATTTGCACGTCTTTATGAAAGATTTTCCTTCGAAATTAATGAAAGGCTCGGGTAAACGACGGGGTTGACACTGCTCTTTCAAGTCATACGGGGAAAATTGTCGAAGGAAATTCATTCCACGCTCAGGAATGCAATTACATCAGAATTGAAATAGAAAGGCAACCGAGACATAAGGCAAAATCCTCTGCATCGTCACGAATAGAAGAATGAAGAAGAAGAAAAAGAAGAGGAGGAGGAATCGGAAGAAATTAAAGAAAAATTCTGTACTATGGAGACAGATTAATGACTATGGAACGGAGGATTTCTCCAGCTTGTAAGCAAATCAAAACTGTTTGCGATAGTAATCGGTGCTAAATCTTCCTATGAAAAAATAATTCAATCTAAATCAATATCACTAATGTTCATTTCTTTTTATGGATAATGTGGACATATTACTTTACAATCTCAGTGAATAATGTAGAAAAAGCGAGAGAATCAATGTACAACGTAGATTTAAGAAAGCAGTGCATTATTGCAACATGTCAGACGGCGAAGCATTCTTGTATAAACAGTGGGAGATTTCACTATTAGAAAGGGTGGTACTGCAACCAAATTGATCGCCGAAAGTCTTTAAAAGAGATATTACCTCATTGAGCGGCAATATTGCGCGTTTTGCAGGCAACACGCTCGTGAATGAAATGTGGCGTAACAGTAGGGAGAGAGATGGAGAGAGAAAGAGAACATGCCTGTAGATATAGCAATTAAAAGATGGGACCCGCCGGGGGATTCTTGCAAAGACTACATACCGCGGAAGAAAGTGGAGCGAAAACACAAACGGCGGTGCCTGTTTACGTTGCGAAGAAATGGCTCGCGCTACTGGCGCACCACGGCAAGAAATCGAAGATATTGACTGTAAACGAAGACTTATGAATCTGCACTTCGCTCGGGCCAGCGAGTAAATATTGATAACTTGTCAAAAAATGCGCCGAGCATCATTACAATACGCCCTTCAGATTGGACGTACACCGCCAGACCGTGGCATAGTTTATCTTTCATCTTTCCTTCAGAAACATTCATGGTTAATACCTCGATCTCGCCATCGCTCGGGCTAAAGTTATCATAAAGGCAGAGTTTATACCCCAGCAATATACAATGTCCCGAAAATATCTAAAACAATCTGGGAATATCTTAAAGCCACTATTTATGATTTCCAGATGAAAAGAAAAACCCAGCTTTAGTGCTTCCAAATAGTTCTAAAATGTGAGTTAGGAATAAAAACAACCAAAGCAAAGATGTTAATCAGTATAATCAATGTTAAATATTGTTAATATGCAATACGTGGACAATAGTTTTATTACAATCGTTTCTATTTTATAGAATAAACCGTCTACAGTTATAGTTTATTGAGAAAACTAGCGATATCTCCATATATTTGCGGCTTTATTGCCAGATTTTTTTATATGGTAAAATGTTTTGTGATACAACTGACCTATCAAAGTTGATAATTCGAACATTTACATTTTTAATCACTGCTGCCAATGGTAAACAGCGGCTTTAAACAACCTGGAAATCAAAGTGAACCAACGAAGTGGTTATCCGTCTCTACTATTATATCATTGCTGTGCAATAGCCTTTCGCGATGCTATACTGTGTTAAGGTTTCCAAAAGGTCCATCTCACTATTATTATTATTATTATCATTATTATTATTATTATCATTATTATTATTATTATTATTATTATTATTATTATTATTATTATTATTATTTATTCGGCAATTCAATGTACAATAATACAATACAAGCTGACATAAAATACAAACAGAAAATCGTAAATACATGATATAAAAATTGTGGTGGTTCCAGGTGCATGCTGCTGGTTGCCAGGGGAGGAAAAGGCAAACTTAATCACCGAGGCTCGAGACCTTCCTCCCCGACCAGTGCATGCACCCAGAATCAGCTATATCAATGTAAAACAGATGCAATCATTATCAAATAATACATCATTACACAAAAATGCTCTGGATTCAAACACAACTAGACATGGAATTTGGCAACACTGACAAATTAGGTGATCCGATCTTTTCGAAAATCAAGATGGCATCTGAGCAAAAAGTGGTCACATTCAACTTGACCCCATGGAAGACCAGCTACTAGTGAACCTGGGCGTATCGGCGCAATTACACCCCCCCCCCCCAACATTTACCCCCGGCTAAATACTGACTATAGTGATAATGTTAGAGTAAAGATTAGGGTTAGGTTTAGGTTTAGGATTAGAGTTTGGGTTAGGGGAAGGGTCTGATTGTCTAAGGGGTAATTGCCCCTTGTAGAACCGAATATGGGCTATCCAGCCTCTTGTCGCATTGAAAATGAAACAGACAAAGAAAGTACATGTTTTCACTAACAGTTCATTAATCGTCATTTCTGCTGTACGTAAAAACCAGTATCATGTGCAGCGGGGGGGGGGGGGGGGGGGGTGGTGGTCAGAGGAGGAGATTATCCGGCATTTATAGAGAGATCTTGACAGCATCTTATCTGTATAAGGGAATACTAAACATTCCTTTATACAAGTAAAATAGAAATGAGACCAACGTTTGTCAACAATGTCGTGTTTTGCATATAAACGAGACTTGAAATTCTTGAGGATTATTGCAAAGGGAGCATGGAAGTGATTTTGCACCCTCCCCCTCCCCCTCCCCTGTTTATCCCCCGACAATTCCTTGCGTACCGTTGTGAAATATACGTAGACCACGCCTCCTCAGTGTTCTTTGAGTGCAGGGCCGTTAATGAGCTCCGCCATACAGTGTTACTCTTGTTGTTGCTTTTACTGGAGGCGGGATTACATATAAACCACGCCTCTTCAACCAAGTTAAAGGGTGTGTACAGTTCTGGTTGAGGTGAAGATTTAGCTTTTAACGTTTTGCGAGATATTCAGAAACCACTCTATGAGATGTCAAAGAGCATACAATTCTGAGGGGCATCAAAAATTCATTTGATGAAAATCGGTTTTGAAATGGCTGAGATATCAAAAAACAAGGTGAAACAAAAAGATCCCAATAAAAGGCGTGGCCTGTCGCCTTTTATTATTATCACTTTTTTTTGATATTTCAGCCATTTGAAAACCAAGTTTATCAAATAAACTTTGAATCCTTCTTAAAATTTCATGCTCTTTCATGTTTCATAAGAGGTTTCTCATTATTTCACTTAGGAATGTTCAAAACATGAATCCCCACCTCAACCAGTACTGTACAGTCCCTTTAACCTTCTTTCAGAACTCTTCATTGAAGCATGTGACGACTGTCGGAGACATGTCGTGTTCTTGCGAATAAATCCTGACGTTTTGAGAAAAGGTCAAGTTTCAAAGCCTTATGATAATGTTTTTACATATGCATTTCTTTTTTCAAAGCATGGAATGTGTTGCTCGCAATGCTTCTATCCACTCCAGTGTACCCACCGGAAAGTCGCATGTAAGCGCGAGGATGGACAAACTAAAAATTTAACAGAAAATGGTTTCCACGCTAGTTTATAATACTTCGCAGGCTGAACTTGCGGGAGTGTTCTGAAATACAAGAATTTGATACCTGACGCAGGATACTTAATACCCTTTATAAATCAGATAACACCATATAATTATAGCAACATTACCCGGTAGAAATGAAGTATCAATATTCATAATTGTTACAATATTGGCTAAAACTTTACAGAGGAAAGTGCTGGTACATGTACTACATAATAACATATTGCCTGCACTAACTTGTCAACGCTAGGCTAATGTTGAAAAATAGGTCAGGTTCATAATTATGGAAGCGCGCTTTCGTCATCATGATGGCGCCCAGTGACGTGACAAGGGAGCAAAATTGGCACCGTCGCCCGAGGTTTACCGATGGTTTGTAAACTTCACCGTGATCATCCTTTAAAGGACCCGGTAGTGTGGGGTACCATGGAATGGGAATTAAATGCTGAGTGGGCTTGCATGCATTGTACAGTCAAACCTGTCTTAGCGACCACCTGTCTATAGCGGACACCTGCCGTTTAAGACCACTAAAGATAATTCCCTCCGAGAGAAAAGGCATGATAAAGAACCTGTCTATGGCGGCCACCTGTCTATAACGACCACATTTTTTTTCGTTGCCATTGAGTGGCCGCTATAGATAGTTTTGACTATCAAGTTCCCCGTATAGCGAATGGTGCCAAGCTTTATCACTGATATCTGTGTAAGTACAAACATATCCGAGGAATGTGGACTGGGGTCAACCGCTACCGATGAGCATACGCCTTGATGCACATATTCGCTCACTGGTGTTACTCGTGGTTTTCGAATGTACCCTGGTCGGACTGACCTGAATGAATCGGGACCCCAATGAGTCTCTATGTTACCAGGTCTTTAACTCTGTTGCCTTTCCCCGGCCTAGTTCAGAGGATGTGTTGTGCTTCAACCTCTTCTTGGAAAATTCAGTCGATTCCTCGTTCGGTCATCCACTGTTCAATTTTTCTGCTGCCAGAGGGCGGAAAGTTCAGTTTTCTGAAACAGCTCTCACTTAGTACCCCTTTTGATCATTCCCCCCCCCCCCCCCCCTTTGGCTGGTAACAAGTGGTCTGTACAAGCAGCGAGTGAACACGACAAAGTCTGGAATAAGTCGTTGTCTTCTCTTATTGGAAAAACAGAAGACATTTTTCAGCCATCAAATCCTGAGAGAAATTTGCTGCAGAAATATTTGTTTCGTCATCATCATCAAATTGGCAACTCTGAACTTACTGCACATCTTATATTGGGGAAAATGAAACTGGTTACAATCATCACAGCCGCACACACAAACACGCACACGCAAACTTTTTTGTTGTTGTGATATTCTTTTATTTGAGTTTCATTCAATGTGAAATCCATATTAACAATAAAATTAATACGTCCATCAACAAAAAAGGAAAGCAGCTGTATTCTTCTTTCTTGTGCTGCTAAATCATTTTTCAAACATACAGTACAATATATTTGATTCTTTTTACCAAATCATACCCTGTTTTTATAAAAGAAATGACATAAAAATCTGCATAATTCTCAGAAAAAGCTATTTTGATCAGCCTAATCAAGCCAATCCGAATGTGCCTTATCACTCACACACCGACTAAGAGATGTGTGCTACTCAATCACTTTTTCACTTAACTTCCTTCTTTTTTTTTTCTTTTTTCTTTTTGGCAGAGCACACACTATATGTGACCGTGCACCTCAAAACAAACAAAAAGTCGCCAGATATGATTTTTTATCTAAGACCATATGCTGAGAGAGCAGACTTTAAGCTTTAAAATGATGTATAATTCAAATCAAATGGACTCTCCTAACCTATCTAACTATTGGAAAGAAAGCACAAACTCAGGAAAAGTGTGAACTGAGAAAAGAGGCTCTGAAGTACAGTGTCTTTTCAAGCGCTTAATCTTTACCAAACCGTGCTGGCTGTGCGATGAATGGGACAAAAAACAGGAAATAAACCACCAGAGTAACAACAATGAAGAGATTATCAGATTAAACTGAAATTAAGCATGCCTCATTAACACATTCTGTCCATAATTAATGCCAACTTTCAAAGCAGTAGCGCCATCCTTTCAAAAGTTATTAGAGTTGAAAGTGAAGAGTGTGGACAAGGTTTTTTTCAGAAATGAAAAAGGGATTCCAAAGACACACCTAATCACACTATTCTACCAAAAATGTTCGAGATAAACTGCTAAAAAACACACTTTCCTGCCCGTTTTACGATATCAAATTTTAGCATAATGTAAAAGAAGACCCGCTCTTTCAGAAAATATGAAAAAGTCAAGTTCGGCTAGATTGATCCATTTCACTTATTTTCAGTCCTCACGCAAAATCAGTGTGTGCGACTATTTGTTCGTTTTGAGTTGCACGGTCACATATACATAAATATATCAGATAAAGTATAACTCTTAAAAGGGAAAAAAAATCTTGATCAACTTGATCAGATTGCTCAATATCCACTTCATTATATAAATTCTCTTACACTCTCTTGAGAATACAGCAGTTCCTAAAACATATTAAAAAAAGCATTCTTTACTTAACCGAACAAAACTCATCATTGTTTTCTATCTAACCTATCAACCACCCCTCCCTCCCCCCGTACAGCACAAAATAACCATATGTGTATATCATCAAAACAAATCATATTCCTGCCTGACCCCTTAACCATTATTCTACCATTGCCTAACTACATCTACCTAACCCTAACCATCCCCACCTATTTCCCTGCTAACCATTACTCTATTCTAACCTAACTACATCTACCTATGACCCTAACCATCCCCACCTATTTCCCCACTAACATACCCCCCTCCCCCGTAGCCTTCCCTCAACACACACACACACACACACACACCCATATATGCACTAGACATCAACCAAAACAACAACAACATACCCACCAGTGCGCACTCACAAACACCAACATTTGCACGCCAAGTCACACTGCATATTTGTGGTATCTTGGTTACCTGTTTCTTTGACAGTTAAACACACACCAAATTAAAACCGAAGCTAACTAAACATTTTACATGGGGGGAAAAAAGTGACCACCATAATGCTGATACATATACCGATTCCTAAACATTAAAACGGCTAAAACCTAAACTGACCATACATCTGACTCTATGAAAGTTTCAACTGCTCTCATTTTTGCAAATGAAAACCGAGCTTACCTGCTTTAACCGCAACGTTCTTTTCCTCCTCTATAAAATCCAAAACAAATTTCTTTATCTTTTCCCTCTTGGGTAACTTATTTTGTTCTCTTGACCGAAATATTACAATTTTCATCAAAATTATCAAGGCATTCACGCATTTGATTCTATTTGAACTACCTCGTAAACCTAAAAAGATATCTCTCCATTCTAATTCTTCTAACTCAACTAAATCATAAAACTCAATAAGAAACTGCCATATCGGCTTTACTTTCCCACAATCAAAAAATATATGTGAATAAGTTTCCCTTTCCAATTGACAAAAAGAACAAAGATTATCATTCACAAAACCAAACTTAAACAAATGTTCCCTTGTATATATCACCCCGTGTAACAACTTAAACTGAAATTCCCTATGTTTACTAAGTAAAGTCGTGCTTCTACGTCTAAGAAATAAATTTCTAATTTCCTTATCACTGCAATCATACTTCACTTCACCAGATCTTATTTCCAGAGTATACAATTCTTGTAAAACTGTAACAAAATACTCATACACTATTTTTGACTTAATGTTTTGAAATTCTAATATCTTATCAAAAATCTTCACCTGTATATCATAATTTAATACATCAATTTGCTGAAACCTTACACTCCCTGTGGACTCTTTCCACTTTTCTGGAAAAACATTATAAATATCATTTATCTTGAATATACCATTTCCCATAATACCTAAATTTCGAAAATACCCAATGGGTTTAATAAAACCTCCTTGTAAAATATGATGTACATTATAAACACCCTTTTCATATAAATCACAATCAAAAATACTCTTCCCTTTTATACATACTTTTCTATTATTAAATATAACTGGATTCATCACTTCATCTTCAAAATTCCTACATTTATCCATTTCCTGCCATACCTTAACCATTTCTAAATAAAAAGGTGGAACTGGATTTGTCAATGTCAATCTAGACCATTCATAGTCACATAAAAATAAGAACCTTCCTCCTACTGATCGAAAACTAAAATCAAAATACATTTTCCACCCAGATTTCTTCTCACCATACAATAAACGTTTCAACCACATAATACGTTGCGTTTTGACAAACAGCTTAAAATTTATCATTCGCAGTCCCCCGTTAACATAATCTTGATACATAATATTCCTTTTTACCCGGTCTTTACCATTCCACAAAAATTCAAAAATCATCTTATCCAATTCAGGAAATATCCATTGAGGAACAACTATGAGTGATGAAACATAATTTAACCTTGATAATGCATAAGTTTTTAACAAATGAATTTTTCCCATGAGTGTTAAATCACGCTGCACACACACACGCACGCACACACACACACACACACACACACACAAAGGAAAAGAATCACCAATTTGAGAGATAAACATAAACTTTGATTTGCTAAGTTTAATGTGTTGCCGATTCAATTATCACATGCCATACATTTAGAAAGTAGGGGGATATCATAGTGTTGCTGATCTAAATTAGTCAGTATTCTGGAAAATAAAAGGCTAATATTAATCCTGCAACCATTTTTAGAAAAGTAGCGCTAATGAAAGATATTGATCAACCGTTCCGTATGATAGTAACCACAGACAATGAATGGGAAAGGTCTGTTATAGAAACAAACAGTATGAAATACGAAAAACTTTGTTTAACCGTTACCACTGAGTGTACGATTTGATGCACACATTCGCTGCTGGCGCTATTTGCAGTTTTCGATTGTACCCTGTACGTAAGGCCATTTATGAATCTTGTTGCAACCGGTTCCTTGAATAAGTATTAAAGATACCCCGTTTTTCAGACAAAAGAGAAGACCACAAATTTTAAGGCGTCTCAATTTTGTTTCAATCACTCTCACTAGTCGACTTCTTTTTGATTAGTCCTCAATTCAATGATACAAGCAGCTTGCTTGACTCCGTAAGTTGACTTTGTGGGAAGTCTTCGGTTTTTTTAACGACTTCCTTAGCAGTGGTCATAAATTTGACATGGGTCACTAGTCTGATCTCTGTAGTGGCCTACGAAATTTTAGAATGCAACTCTCCACAATGTGGTCGTAATTCTATTTTGTTCTTTTAAAATGTTTGTTCTATATTATGCTCCTCTTCCTGTCCAAAACGTGCTCGCATTTCATCACTATGACCTGACGGTCTGGCTTTAATCGACACAGACCAGTATTTTACAAACATTCACTCTTTCCCGCAGTAGTTCCCGAAGACGCTAGTATAACTGAAAAAAAAAAAACAGCAACAAACAAACAAACGGTATAACACAAAGACAGGTTTATTTCCTTCGTATTCTGCGTTGCTGTTTTCCTAAAATCTTGCCAACATAATCTATTGGCAGTCATAAACACAAAGACACTTTGCGAATGAATTATTTTAGGTTGTTTGTTGAGTCTGAGATACTGTACAGATATAACCCAGAAAAATATATACCAACTCCACGTTATACCTAATAAGAATTGGGACACATGTATTAGCGTTGCTACTAAACCTATCAAATGGTGCAGTTCCTACCTCTTGAAACGCTAATTTGTTCTTTTTGTTTAAATGTCTAAAATTCCCTACTGGGAAACTGCATCGCTGTCTCATGGATCTCCTAACACATTGTCACTTTTTAACAAACTCATGTCATGTTGACGTAAAAAGATATCAAACTCATAACCGGTAATTTCCGTTTTAAATTACTTCCTTCCATGCAACGCATTGAAAAAGAAAAAAAAAAACACCCAAGCGCTTTCGAATCACTTTGAAATCAACGGAGACAAAATGGACTATCTTGACCGAGTCTTCCCAATCCAGGCATTATAGGAAGGCATCTATAATCCTCAGATGGATCAGCGTAATTGCGTTTCCTTCTCAGCTGGGATTCCAAACGATAGCTGACTGTGTGTGTGTATTAAAGACCCTCGTCTCGCTTTAATGTTATATTGAGTCCTTTAGAGACGTTCGGCCTGCTTATAGTTTTCATTCTGATCTGTTTACCCGTCTCTTGAGGCATCATTCTGACATACTCATGTTCATGTTTGCTTGTTTCATTTCTCAGAAGGTTTCTTGACAAAAATCTAGTACAGCTTTACAGGAAGTGATCGGATGTCACTCCACCTTAATGTACCTGCGTTTACTTTGATGGGACAATGCACCTTAAAGTATTGCCTTCAATCACCTGATGTATTAAGAATAAATGATCTAAAGGAAAAACAAACAAACAAAAAAACAACAAAAAAAAAACATTCAAACCATTATGACACCTTATGTTTAGCTTTCAAACATACACACGTGTTTACTGCTTTGTTTGTTTTGTCATTTCGCTCCTGTTACCAAAAAGTTGATTCTCTTCATCCATATGTCTATAGCCATCATCGAGACAAACCCTTTTATTAACGTTGTTCTCCGACGCTTTGACCTATGCAACGTTAACCATTCCTTAACTCAAACTATTATCATTTAAGCGTGGATGGGTTGATCTATTTTTGCTTCATTTGGCATGCCCTCAATCGTTGAGCTCGGGCGATTCTGGAAAGCACTTGACCTATAAAGGCTCTTCACAAACTCACTGCTGGGGAAAATTTTCACAAACTTATTACACTCCCTCTTATAGCGGCAATGCGTTATCATTATTCTAAACTACATCGAAGGCTGCGAAAGTTCTCATGACATCCCTTTGATGGAAAGTGGATATGGTTTATTTAAGGTTTCCGATCTTTTCCTGGCTTGATCATCGAGTATTGAGACCTTCACCAGAGTACAAAATAACATCAGCAAAAAAAAAGTAGAAAAAATGGTTTTGTTCTCGTGCCATTCTTTATTGTGTACACCATTTGTGGGACTGTTTTGTCAACGTGTTAGTACAGCCACAGTGAAACATAATAACGAATGATATATAGCTTTACGTTGATGGAATGGCGATAGAAGAATCTGAAAGGTCTTGAAACATTTATTTAGGGGTTTATTTATTCATAATGTTTATTATTCAAATGGTATTATGAGACTCCGAGAGTGCTTGAAGAGGGATCTTGAATTTCGTTTTAAATAAGACATCTAGTTCTCGAAGAGTCTATCGAGCACGTTCCTGCGTCGCGCCATAATAAGGAGGCAGTCCCCGTCCTTCTGGCAGAGGGGGTACCCCCTTGTCTTTGCACACTTGTCGCAACGTACTCGATCTGTGAACTCCGCGGCGATCACGCCGCCGAAGTCTCACTCGTAATTAGCTTCTAAATCATTATCTTGTCTCCACCGTGATCGCAAGGCAAACAAAGCTTGACATCTCAGATTGATCGCACTCCTCTTCGAAGGAAGAAAGAAAGAAGCGGTGAGCAAAAAAAGAGAAAAAATGGGGACAGAAATAAAAGGGAGGAGAGATAGATAGAGAGAGATAGGAGATAGACAGAAAGAAAATAGATAAACATGGTGTTTGGGAGGAGGAGAGAAAGAGTGTGAAAGAAAGAGATTGAGATAGGCAAAGATATAGCGAGGAAGAGAATGTTTATAAGAGGGAGGGAGAGAGGCGGCAGGTAGGTAGGTAGATAGAGAGATGGAGAGAGATGGTTGTGTGTGTGTGTGTGTGTGTGTGTGTGTATGTGTGAGAGACAGACAGACAGAGAGGGAGAGATAGAGCGGGAGAGAGGCAGTAGATGATAATGAGGTTAGATAGGGAGATTGTGATGATGTTTGGGAGAGCAAGAGAAACAGGATATATAAAGAGATAAATGGGGAATGTGTGTGAGAGAAACGCGTTCGTTTTGATATAAAGAGAGAAAGAATAGAGATAAATACAGTTTCTAAGGAAGAGGGGGGTAGAGATATGGAAAGGGCAAGGTAGAGAAGGAGAGAGAGAGAGAGAGAAGGTGGGGGGGGGGGGCAGGAAGACGAAGATAATTAGAGCGTCAGTCCGTGAATCGCGTTTGTCATTTTTTCTTCCTCCATATTTTCTTCATTCGCCACCCGTAGTCTGGCAATGGCAACCAGATTACGCGATGCAAAAATTAGCGGGGCCCAAAGCATTGTAAAGACGGACCACGACCAACGATGAATGTATGAAGGGCGAAAACGGAAATCGGTCACATTGGTTTAAAAGGAAAAAAATGCTTGTTGACGTAATAACAATCAGTTATCAGGTATTGCGTCCAGTGGTAGGACTTGTCTTAACATTTATTCTGATTTTATACAGAGATAATTAACATTTTCACCAAAATGTCCTCGATTCCACGCCATTTTCACGAGGGGAAACACGTGAAACGAAGATATCGACTGAGAGGTGACAATATAATCTTTTCTCCTTGGAAAGGCAAAATCCAGTGACGTCTTTAGGTAACAAATATTCATAATCGGAGTCGAGTTGCAATAACAAGTGTCATTCATTATCATCTGGGAATGTCCATGTATGTTGGAGAATCAATAGCAGGGATTCTCAGGCGCGCGTTAAATCATATTCACAACTTTGTGTTGAAGATTACTTCGTGATTTCGCAAGGTACATCGAAAAGGCCATCAAAAGGCAATCAACACAAACATATTGGATGGATTTGATTCTCGCAAAAAATCATAATATACCGGCTTTTCGAACGGGACAAAGCAAGCCGATTGCCGGTAGTCTTTGAAACCTTGTGTGGTGAAGTGATCCATCCTTTGCATGTGTTCACGAACTTAAATAACTAAAGTTTAATGGAGGCATATCAGGAAGCAAGCTGTGGCGGGAAGTTTATAGAGTGAGACTCAAACACAGACAGCGGTTAAAATGAAGATCTTTGAGAATTCGTCTTTTAAATGGATTCCATCTTATCTGGGATTGAGATGATTCTTTGAATGCGCTTCATCGTATTTTTCTTCTCCATTTTTTTTTCTCATTCTACCTGTCTGAGATGCGCCAGCTCTCTCTCTCTCTCTCTCTCTCTCTCTCTCTCTCTCTCTCTCTCTTTGGTGTTTTATTTCAATTATCCAATCTCTACTGGTTAAGTACTACTGGTAGATTACGGCATAATATTTATTCTATGGTGTTCTTCTCTTCAAAAGATTGAAAAAACAAACAAACATGGAACCTCCTGTCACTGATTGCTTGTTGCGGACAGTCGTATGTATACTTCTCCTTGTCTCTCGCTTTTTGATGAATAAAAGTATCTTACATTGTAAATGGTATTGTCTGTGTGTTTGTGTGGGTGTGTGTACCAATATGTGTCGATTGTAACCAAAAGAAGAGACCCCCAACCCTGTATTTTCTTCCCAGTGTTAGTTTTGAAATAAGACCACATTGCCAACTCATTAACCCCTTCAATTATTGATTTTATTTCATTTGTCACATTACTGTGTCATTTCTTTCATATCATCGTCATACTTTTATGTAAGCATGTGTTTTTTTTCCAAGTGAAAATAAATGAATGAATGAATAAATGTATATGAGATTATACTTATCCTCGCCATCAAATATATCCAAGGTCCGGCGCCTCTTTATCTTCAACATATATGTGAGAAATGCACTATAAAGGGATATCATATTCATGTGTAAACGTCGCCATCACATCATCATATTCATATACATGTATATAATTTATATATAATTATATGTATGTGATATATAAAGTATATATGTATGTATATACATATAAAACAGCTGTACCGTAATGTACATATACATTTTAATAAACGTGAGCACACAACACTCAAACACAGACACACATATGATATATGTATTCATACACACACGCATTGTCACATTTTTTTTTTTTTGCTCTATGCTATTTTCTTCGAATACCATTTCTTCAGAAGAATCATAACTAATGCAGACTTGATATGGGAGAGGCAACAGAGGGGAACAGCAATTATTCTTATGATATGATCCTTCCAAAAGTGTAAAGATTTAGCATCCTATGAACGACTCTTTCTTTTACAGACATCGATCTAGATTTAAAAATCCGTAAATAATAGCCGGATATCCACGGTAGATATGAACCAACTACAGTTCGACTTCGATCATCCGGCCTCCTTTTATCCGGAAATCTCTATTATCCGGAAGCGTTCACGCAGTGAAGGATTTTTTTTTTTCGTCCAAAAATTGAGAAAAAAAACCCAGTGACTTTAAATTCAATTAAAATTACTACAAAACTCACACGATTTACCTACAATATTCCCGACAGAACTAACATAAATTCACACCACATTATCATCGTAAAAGTAAGCAGTTATCACCACCGTGTTGCGAGGTACGCTACCTGCCTAGCTGCCAGTGCACTGGGAAGGCAGCTAGGACGGCAGCTATATGTACATTAACAATGTGTCTCCCATATCCGGCCAATTCGCTTATCCGGATGAGCGCCGGTCCCGACATGGCCGGGTAATCGAAGTCGAACTGCACATCAATTCAAATCTTTCAAAACGCAGGGAAACAGCAGTCGCATCTTTTTAACATGATGAATAACTGTATTTTTCGTGCAGGATTTTCTTCAGGTACAGACTCACACACACATTGTACAGTGTCTATAAGTTCTACTTGAACACGGCTGCGTTTCTTTGGCTCAATTACCCGCGCAGACTAATTAAATGGCTCAGACGTCAACGCTGTTCCGTCGAGCTTGATAAAAAACATCCCCAGGAAATCGGCGACAGACGGCAATGTCCTTTGATACTACCGCTTGAGGTAACCCGGTTTCTAAAAGGTGATTGACAGTTTGTAATTTTCTAGGCACAACCGGAGAATGGAATAACGAGCCATTTTATAGCGTGATGTCAGTGTGCTTACGAAGGTGCCCAATAAGATCTGACACAGTGGTGACTGCTTACCCAATCTCCCAACCCTCCCCTCCCCCTCCCCTTAGGCTTCTACAAACTAAGTGGGCTGTCTTGTTTCCTCAGAAAGTGTATTCTTCTAGGTCAACGGATAGAGAAAATGCACGGTGCGGAGGGAAATGTAGTGTAAGGGTGGGGTGGGGCATTGGGGAGGAGGGGAGGAGCTGCATAGCAATGAGTTGGAATGGCAGATAATCTCTGCCAATCAAACCCAAGCTTAGCCAGACTTGACTGGCTCGGGATAAGATTTGATCGTGTCAGGGTTCTCCCGATGACTGATTGGATAAGAGGAAATCCCCTTCTTGTCTGACCTATATATCTATTTCTTTCCTCTCGAAACATCTCTTTCTTTGCTTCTTTGTACGCTTAGGAGCAAATCAAAGGTTCTTCACAATCTAAAACGCCTCCAACGGGTGAAAGAACAGTAAAGATAACTTCACTCTGACGTCACAGAAAAAATTGCGATCCATCCCCCTCCTCGCCTTGAGATGATAGGCGTGCAAATGTCTGGAGAAATAACCAGAAATCCAAATGACATTGAGCGGATCGAGAAGGAAGCGATTCAAGTAGAATATACCATTTCATATTGTCGTCCTCTCGGCTTGTGATCATATTTTCCCCAGCTATTACCGGCAGAGACAGACGTTCAATTCGCCTTGATCCGGTTAGTCTCCATTCGAAGGTCAAGTTTATTTCATAAATCATTCATGCTGCTTTGACGGGAAATGGGTTTTGACATGTCATCTGTGCTATTTTGCCCCCTCTCTCGGAGACTTATCATCTCCACAAATAAAGAACGAGAGGACATATCCTCTATAAGACGATTAGCTTGTGCATGTCTCTGTGTGTGTGTTTATTTGTCGTTCTGTTGTTGTTGTTGTTTTTTGTTCCAGAGGAATGATAAACCTATACGGATGTCTTTCACATCGCTGAATAACTCTTGACAAAAACGTGTCAAAACAACAACCAGCATTTCATGTTAATCCAAGATTGTTTAAACAACGGAAGGGCAAGAATACACCACGCTCCCACAGACTTAACTCTCAAATCACGTTTGGCCAGAGTGGTGTACATTCGCTTTCTTTTTTTGTTTGTTTGGTTCCCAATTGAGCTCCGCTGTTCCTAGGCGTGGTTTGAACGGATTGGCGTCTAAAATACCATTGATGAGGTGGACCCTAGCTTAACCTTGTAATCACACATACAATGATGAACACAGGTGCCAGTGTTCCCTAAATCTGAAAAGGGTACTTTTCGGCAGACGCAATCCTATCCTTTGTAAAAGAAGAAGAAAAAAAGGAGTTGTATATTCGACCTTTCGCCCGGATAATTCTTTTAAAAAGAGTGCGTTTTTTTGTCTTCTCTTTTTTCTTTCTCTTTCTCTTAGACTCCTGTGAAACTAAAAAAAGGAACTAAATCTCCCTTTAATTTCATAGAAAGATTGATAAAATATGTATGACATGAGATTTTCGTTTTTGTTTGGTTTATGAGATTCCATAGAACACGCACACACACAATCTCTCCCAATGTATTGTGATGACCTTTCCTGCATGTTTTTACGATTTTGATGAAGTTTTCAATGACGACTTGCTAAGATTCGCTAAGATGCATTCTCATCGTGAGCATGACGCCTAGGCGATTTTGAAGAAGTCACCTGTTGTTTTGATGGAACTCTCCCTTTCCTTCATGTTTAAGACTAACTTTTAACTGGTCCGGAATTTTTCTTTGATTGTAAATCACAGCACTTCTTTCACGAGTTCGGGTTGATAAGATGCGTGTGCGATACCCGAATCAAGGAAACGCCGTATCATATAAACCACCTCTCGCGGGTGAACAAACTATCGAGTTTTTTTGCTTCCCTCACACTGCGACTGTTGCGTATATGAAAAGCATGGCCGACAGGAAACAACCGAAAGATATCATCACATTCGACACCTCCATCCGTTAAAGGGAAACCTATCGGATGTACTCGTGGCAGTTCACGATGTAGCCGCATCTCCCGGGCCCGGAAAGAATAATCATCAATTACGCTCGATAGCGGCGCCCCGAGACCCGTTGGGACAATTGCAGCTTAGAAAGCATTAGACGAGATTGTGCAATGTGTACACTGCCACGAGAAATCGGCTGTGGCAATGAGAAGTCTATTGTTACATGGCGTTTATTTCTCCGGTTATAAAACGTATGCTTTTTGACGGTCCTTGATCTCTGATTTTTGCTCGATTCCAATTCATTCGATTCTATCTACCTTCCTAGGATATGGGCAAATAATGGGCGAATATAGGCAGAGTTGTTTTTGTGGTATCGTTGCCAAGGAAAAGCAATGCGGCAATGCGAACCCCGCTGTCAATAATGCATTGATTCTGAGGCGTTAGATGAGCGTTGAACTCTTCAAAAAGAAGTCATGAGGGACGCCCCCATGGCTCAAAAAAACGTATATTGATTCCACCTCATGCTTGTTTGGTTATAACAGGGTATGAAAAAATGTTGATGTCCGTTCAATATTTGATACATATCGATATACCATAGAGCGAATATGTGTCAGCCTTCGATTGGTCAGCTCACGTGTTTCAAAAGATACGAGTGGAAGGAAGCAGCATTAGGTTTGTATTATTATATGTATACATATGTATGCAGAGTGCGAATATAATTATGCTTATATAATTAAACATACATTATAGGCTTACTTCTATATATATATATATATATATATATATAATATCCACATAATATACAAAACATATATTTACAAACACACAAGCACATATTGTTTTATGATTATGATTCGTGTACTTGGGTTCATGGGTTGCGCATTACACTGCCAAACACTAATCGCTATAAACCAGCCAATTACTAAGTCAGAAAAAAAAAATAGTTTTCGAGAGTAAGGGTATTTAAAGTATGGATTCATTCTACCACTCATGGAATGGTTCAAGATCTGTTTGACTGTTGAGATCACCAATGGTCAACAAAAAGTGAAACTATTTTGCTACTGCAAATAATTCTTCCACCATAGCATTATGATTATGTAGATATATTTACGTTATTTGTATGCTATGTATGATACATGGATGGTTTCTATTATAGTTGGTATCACGGCTGACCATGTTTTGCTATTTCTTATGTGGTGATCAGAAAAGCGAGCAGATTTGTGGTGTACCTTAGTTGGGTCAACTGCCACCATGCACATCCACAAACCATCGCCACAAATTCTGTTACCACTGTCAACGTCTGTCCTACCACATCCACCGTATCTATCTCTGCTACTTCTGTAGGCCTAATCCCGCAGCTCCTGTCCTTTCATTTTTTTCTACCAGCACTGCCAGGAACAGGGCTACTTTCAAAGAGGCTCCCCTGTATGAAGATGTGACTATACTTATTTTATTAACATCATTATAATTGCTTAATAATAGTCATTGCAATCATTATATATCAATTTAATAATTACCATTATAATCCTTATAATAATCTTTGTAATTACGCTGAGTTGTAGGCCAAAGTACGATCAAGAAGGAACGCATAGAAACAATTTCATCGCACTTGACCACAGAAAACGTCGCATCAGAAAATTCATATACATGGAGATCTGCACACAACGCCATTCATCTTAAACACATTTTTTTCTCCCCAGAGCTCTGTCCTTGCATTCACCAGACACACACACACACACACACACACACACACACACACACACACACACACACACACACACACACACACACACACACAATAGTTTCTTCACAAAAGGAAAGAAAAAGGTTTGAAGGGTCATTGTTCATAATGAGCAGACATTCAGCTGTCAGAAGTACACTATCTAGGAGTCGACACTTTCCACAGAGGCGATGAAAATTACGAGGACAAAGCGTGGTAGATGTGTTCGTCTAATGGCCATCTCCTAACTAGTTTGCCTCAAATAACGACCTGCTCATTAGTTGAAACAAACATGCAGTAGCTCTTAGATACCTTCAAGCTTTTTGTCCGATCGGAAATCACCCCTCTCTACTCTTTTGTTTTGTTCCACTGTCCTCTGTAATTGAGGTCGACACATTCGTTATCCAGATGCTAACAAGTGAAGATGTACAAAACTCTGCAAAACACAAGACTTTCGTAGCTTGAATCGAACACATTTTTTTTTTCAGAATTATAATTTGAAAGCGAAAACAAAGGAATATATATTTTTTTCTGAATTACGATTTGAAAGCAAAAATAAAGGAAACCAAAAAAAAATACTTTCTGCGTATGAGGGTACAACCGCCATACAGACACAATACAACGACTCACACCCACACCCACCAACACATCAACCTACACACACCCACAAACGCATGCACATACACACTTACACACACACATACACACACACACACACCGATGATATTGAAGTCTTGGAGAGAATGAAATAATGGCGCATTCGTTGTGACGTCGACTCCATGGCTGTCTTTGGGAGGTTTGCGTCGATCCAGTCGTCTCACGACGAAAGTAAAGGCCACCGCACACTATACGACATTCGGTCGCACGACTGACAGACTTTGGATCCGAAATAAATCACTATAGCCTCAAAATGAATACGCTTGTTTATTTCAGATTCCAAGTCGGTTTGTCGTGCGACCGACAGTCATATAGTGTGCCGTGGCATTAAGATCATGATCCTTTCTCTGACAAACACTTTCTGTCTTCATGACGTAATGGCAGCACTCATATAGGTGTGACCCCTTTGAAAGACACTACTCTTCAATTAGTTCAGTTCTCTTCAATGCTTTTATGACGCGAAGCGATGCTGTTGTCGTATCATGCAAGAGGTGTATTGGTGTGATGTTGCCATCGTTTGTTTGTTTGTTTGTTCATTTCCATCTGAGAAGATGGCTGGATAGCCCATTTTCAGCTACGCTAAACTGGTCTTCCATGGGGTCCAGTTGGATGTAAGGTGGGACCACGTAATCATGCCTTTGCTTATTCAAGCACATTCTGCGGCTCTCATAAACATGGCCATTTCGCTGGCTTTACGAAATGTAATACTTTGATGTGATCAAAGCGTTCATAGGCAATACTGTCTGAGTTCAGCAGAGTACTTGGTACCCAACGGCGTAGCCAGGATTTCATCTTAGGGGGGGGGGCGGTTAGTCTGCGAGGGAGCGAAGCGACCGAGCCCGAGCGAGCGGAGCGAGCGAGGGGGGGGGAGGGTGTGGGAGGGGGGTGTCCCCCCTCCGACGGTAAGAACTTTTTGCATTTGGATGTTGTAAATGGTGCAATTTGATGTATGTTTTTGCGCGTTTTATCGACGTGAAACAGTCCCACTTGTTTATGGTGGCACTTCATTTTGATGTAGATTATTATTGAACAATTTGCCTATAAAATGGTATATATTTTAGATTCACTTCTTATATTAATTCTTTTTACTGAATATCATGAACGCGACTGAACCCGAGCGAGCGGAGCGAGCGAGGGGGTAGGGGAGGGTGTGGGAGGGGGGTGTCCCCCCTCCCACAGTAAGAACTTTTTGCATTTTGATGTTGCAAATGGTGCAGTTTGATGCATGATTTTGCGCGTTTTATCGACGTGAAACAGTCCCACTTGTTTATGGTAGCAGTTTATTTTGATGTAGATTATTATTGAACAATTTGCCTATAAAATGGTATAATTCAAATACACTTCTTGTATCAATTCTTTTCATTGAATATCATGAACACGACTGAACCCGAGCGAGCGGAGCGAGCGAGGGGGGAGGGGAGGGTGTGGGAGGGGGGTGTCCCCCTCCCACGGTAGGAACTTTTTGCATTTTGATGTTGCAAATGGTGCAATTTGATGCATGTTTTTGCGCGTTTTATCGACGTGAAACAGTCCCACTTGTTTAAGGTAGCAGTATATTTTAGTGTAGATTATTATTGAACAATTTGCCTATAAAATGGTATAATTCAAATACACTTCTTGTATCAATTCTTTTCATTGAATATCATGAACACGACTGAACCCGAGCGAGGGGGTAGGGGAGGGTGTGGGAGGGGGGTGTCCCCCCTCCCACGGTGAGAACTTTTTGCATTTTGATGTTGCAAATGGTGCAAACGAGTTGAAACAGTCCTACTTGTTTAGGGTTGCAGTATATTTTAGTGTAGATTATTATTGAACAATTTGCCTATAAAATGGTATAATATGAATACACTAGTCTTCTTGTACTAATTCTTACACTGAATATCATGAACGCTGTCTGTTCAGCAATCAAACAGAAAAAGCATGCACACGAGGGTGTAGATAGGGGTATATCCCCTCCCACACGAAGGTGATTTTGCGTTTTCAGACCTGAAATTCAGCGATCTGGTGCAAATTTTTGGTGCGATACTTTTTCATCGAAGTGTTAAAATCACGGAATTTAGCTCTTATTCCGAATGTGCACCATCTGTGCGTATGTATAAAGTCTAGTGAGGTAGAGCTTAGGGGAAGGGGGATTCCTCTTCCCGCTCGCGGAGCTTTTGCGTTTTTAGAATTGAAATAAAGCGATCTGGGTATAGCCACAGGAGAAGGCGTGGGCGAGTGTTAACTCCACCCTTCCCTTCCCATGGAGCTTTTATCTTTTTAAGGTTGAAATTGAGATATCTCGTATACGCATATTTGATGGAATCAACATTTGGGAAATCACCAAAAAAAAAGAAAAGAAAACACCTGATTGGGGGGGGGGGGCTGAGGGAGGAAAGGGTCGATTAAAAGGGGAAATTCCCCTTATACATGAGGGAACCTTCAGTTTTCGGAATATAAGTGATAAGTCTTGTGCACTCAGAATTATTCAGAATTTTTTGTAAATCTAAAAAGTGTACTTAGCTAGGGAAAGAGGCACAGAGGGGGAGGGTTTGGGAGGGGGATACCCCCTCCCAAGCACGAGAGATTTTGCATATTTTGAATTGAAATTCAACGATCTGGTGCACACTTTGAGTGAAATGTATGTGCATGCATACAGTATACACGCATTTTTTTTTTCCGCCTCCCAAATCCCCGGTCCAAATCTTAGGGGGGGGGGGGGGGGGGGGGGGGGCGACCGCCCCCATCGCCCCCCCCCCCCCTGGCTACGCCAGTGTTGGTACCTGGTCCTAAGTCCGCAGCAGTGCCTTGCTCAACACCCAGTATCAACTTCAAGGGCCCAAAATTCACCTCCCACCACTATTTGGAACTTGCTTGTATAAATTTACGGAACAAAATTAAAAGGGTGTATCAAAGAACCTACCTGGTTGAGGCGATTTGCTAGGATAATGAATTGTTTTGCAGTATTTTAAGAGTGAAAATGTTAAGTGACTTCGATTATTGTACACAGCCTTTATCCTGAAGCCCCCTCCCCGTTCACCAGTGGGTTGGTAGAACGTGATGGTCGAATCGGGGCCGAGTAGTGGTAGTGAATCGCATGCAGCTAACAAGTTGCTGCAAGTTGCTGCAGGTGATTTACTCCTGTGCGAAGGATTTGTTTTTCGCCCGATATGTTTTTACAGTCGATGTAATCGAATAAAACAACACGAAGCAACAAAAATCGGTTATGCCCCGAGAACTTTCGGCATGTCCGGCGTACAGTTTTGGGTAACATTTCGCATGTTCGTCGCTACCTAACTAGAATAGTATTATTTCGCGCTAGTCTACACATTTCTTACTCGTATGTCTCCATTTTAGAGTAAAATTCAACAATTTTTGTAGTCTCATGAGAGCTGTGTTACGCCTTTGTTAACAACACTTATCTCATGCTAATCAAAAATTATACATCATTGACACATTGGCCCGAATTCACAAAGGTGGTACAATCTTTGTCATGGTCTAAAACATGGACAAAGACCGTAGTTTTATATGGGGCGCCAAGTATTGCATGGCCTACTTCGTTACGAAACGTTAACATTTCGTTAACGACATAGTCATTTCGTCGACACTTGGCGCCCCATACAAACTACGGTCTTTGACCATTGTACCACCTTCGTGAATTCGGGCCATTTTTGCAATGTGCGTGACATCCTAATGCGAGTGGTTCCTTCACTGAGCGTCCATGTCAAGTAGTTTGTGACATGGAAACGTGATTCCATTTTGATTGCAGATCGAGAGTGCGAGTCATAGCATATAAATGAGAGAGAGAAACATAATGAAAGAGAAATCAGAAAAAGAAACCTTTGAATGAATAGACCCGTTCAGTAACATATTCAAATTCATTGATGTGTATTCGCCCCACGTATAGTAACGAGCTATTCTATTAACCTGTACTTTAAGAACACTTTTTAAACACCGGGGCCCGTATTCTACTGTAGACCAAGGTTTAAACCCATTTTAGACTCACCTATGGTTTAGCTAGACCCGAGGTTTAATTTTGTATTCTGCTAGCGAGGTTTAGTTAAACCCAAGTCTATTTCGGGTTTAAATTAAACCCGAAATAGTCTTGGGTCAAGCCACCATGGTGCCCTCTATGGAGGAAGAAATTCTCCCTCTCTGAGTACTTTTCTCTCCACGAATCAACTTAAATTTATCATTGGCAGTGTATCAGTCACATGAGCGTGACTTTCTTGGATTTTGAATCGTTTTTACGGGTATTTATGTCGAATAAGGGCATGCTGTATTTTTGCTTGCGACGACTCGTGAAGCACTGTACCAGTACATTACTGTACAGTTTGTGTACGTGTGCGACGCACATCACAGGATACATGGTACAACGGTATTATATTCCTGGCTAGCTAGCTTTGAATGCTCAGTACCAGCAGAGCCATCGCATCGCGCCGGCCGGCGGCACGGTTGCTGTGTGCGCTGGATCCGATGGGACATGGCTTTTTAAATGTCGATTGAATCGTGAATTCGGAATGGATTGGCGATCGATCAAACCAGGACTTTGAGGTAGGAAATTGAATAAAAGCTTTTCTCTTAAGATTGTCGGTTAATAAAAATGGAAACCATTCTAAAATTTAGATATAGATCTAGGCCTATATCAACCCTGTCTCGATATTACTATTAGAAGTAGATTTTACCTACCGTACCACACTAACCTAACTTTTAATAGATCTAACGTTAGTCCTAACGTTACAATAATGTACTCTAGCTATTCGAATAGGTTCTACTAACGTTAGTAGGACCCTACTCCTAGTCCTTATGTTAGTCCTACGATCTAGGTTCTCGATCTAGTAACAGTTAGTCTATCTATGCCAAATCGACTTCAGGCTCAACCTACCCTCTAGTCCTACATTGAGTTCTTGGTCTAGTCTTCAGGTTATTTTCATCGTAAAGGCTAGACTAACTACAGGTAGTACTAGGTAGTAGTATTTCTAACATTTAGATCTCGAGTCTCTTCTAAGTGTACAAGTACTAGATCTAGTACGTAGTGGGCGTATCTCGTGTGTACACGCGTGTGGCCGGCAAGCTAGCTGCTGTACGTATCCAGGCAGCCACTCGTTTGTGCCATTGCATTGGCATTGATCTGTGTGCTGGTACCCTTACCAGTCATCGTTAGGCTCGATTTAAACTCGAAATAAACCTCCTCCTGGGTAGGTTTAATTTGAACCCAATTTAGACCACAGCTGGACTTAGTAGAATACAAATTAAACCTGTGTTTAAACCTTGGTCTAAACTAGTCGTTTAAACCCAGGATTAAACCCCAAAAACCCACTTTAGACCCAAGCGTGGGTTTAAACTCGGGTCTAAGTTTTTAGCAGAATACGGGCCCCGGAGTCTTGTTTGCATACATACATATACATTAGTTCTGCTCCGTGGGACAAACCTCTCGTGCAAGCTTTCAGGTTGTCAGAAAGACGTGCATAGAATTTCAATATGTTTAGTGAACCAATTTATTGACAATAATCTTTTGGTGCATGTATCAATCTCGAACCTTTGCCAATTCGCACCAAAGTGTGATAACCTACTCCAGTCCCCCCTCGCGAAAGTCTAGCCACATGAATAACGTATGCCCTGTAGAACTCGACTGAATTGAGCAGTTTTATTTCCGATTTCTTTGTACGACCTCTTCCTCAGTGATGCCCCAGTCACACAGTGCTTTACGATGGATTACGTCCGCCGCGGATAGATACGAATGAGTGGACGCAGGGGGACGCAGCGTGGACGCAGGCATCCGCAGGGACGTATGTAGACGTAACTGTCCGTAACTCATCCGTAAAGAAACGCAAAATGACGTCGCCGAACCTGCGAAATTTTGAAATGTTCAAAATTTCGCAGAGGGACGCCACGGACGCAAACTTACGCAAGTAACCGTAACCAAACGTAACTATCCGTAACTGAACGTAACTACCCGTGGCTTGGACGTAGACCATCCGCAAAAAAATTTACCTTCCGTCCGTTTGCGTTCGCTTACGTCCACCGTAAGTATCCGAAATTAACCGCAAGTTAACGTATCACAACAGTTTCGTCCGCTTACGGATATTTAATGAAAGCTACGCATGTTACGGACAATTACGTCCTTCGACGTTTTCCGTTTTCCACTCGCATGGGAACACAGAGACTCGTGGGAAGGCACACACTCCTGTTGCCAAGCTGCAGCGCCTTTACTTGTAGGAATGCTACAACACAGTCGGAGCGGTGGAGAGGCAGAACTGCATGGTCAAATTATGAAATTTATGAAAATTATGAAAATTATAGTGATGTTATATGTGAACCTGCACCACAAAACACACAAAGAGTCGCCACACATGAAATTTTAGTTGAGAGCATATTCTGAAAGAGCAGACTTTAAGCTTTATAATGATGTATTCCTCAAATCAAATGGACTCTCCTAACTTATCTAAATAGTGGAAAGTAAGCACACACTCAGAAAAAGTGCAAACTGAGAAAAGAGGCTCTGAAGTACAGTGTCTATTCAAGCGCTTAATCTTCACCAAGCCGTGCTGGTTGTGCGATGAATTGATGGACAAAAAACAGGATGGAAACCACCGGAGTAAAAACAATGAGGGGATTATCAGATTAAACTGAAAATAATAATAATAATGATAATAATAATAATAATAACAATAATAATAATAATGATGATAATAATAATGATGATGATAATAATAATAATAATGATAATAATGATAATAATATTAAACAACGATTATAATGATAAAGCCTTATTTACCGAGGGTAGCCAAGTCAAGATCGGCTCGGTTGACCCATTTCACCTATTTTCAGTCCTCACACAAAATCAGTGTGTGCGACTTTTTGTTCGTTTTGTGATGCATGGTCACATATATTCTTTACATTTATGACGTTTATTCATATTTGAGTTGCACAAACAAAATTCAGACTTCAAGTTCAAATTATATATCTTTTATTATTGTAAAGCAAATTAAAGGATTACGATTTTTTCACAACTTCTACGTAATTCAATTTCAGTTTTCCTCAGTGTACAATGTAAGACAGTCCAAAATGTGATAACCTTGCTGTCATAATACACTGACTTAGCAGGAATCGTAAGAGAAAACCAAATTGTCCATAATTATTAATAACAATCTGTAACTATCCGTAACTATCCGAAAATATCCCAAACTCTCCGCAAGTGTTCAGAACTATTATGTGCCAATTCGTAAGAATATCCGCAAGTGGACGCAAGTATTCGCATCTGGTCGTATCTGTCCGTACCCATCGCCCGCATTTTTTGCCCGCATGTTTTGTACAAATTTCTGGTGACGGCAAAGGATCCGCGGGGGTCCGCGGAAAAAATGACTTTTTTTGGACGTAACGCCGGACGCAGAGCATTATGTGACTGGGGCTTGATATCCCTGACATGGTATTATCAATCTGATTCACTAGTCAAGAGTGCCTGGATTAGATAGGAAGGGCAAATCTGGAAAGAAAAGCAACAACTTACAAACAGACTGGAAAAGAATGAGTTGTTTTATTAATGATTGATTGATTAATTGATTGATTGATTGATTGATTGATTGATTGATTGATTGATTGATTTGTGATTAGTTGTTGTTGTTGTTGTTGGTTGTTTTTTTTTTTTAATGAGAGGAGGAAGAATGGCGGGGACGATATATTGGGGCCAGAAGTCCAGGCTCGTATATGATTTAGAACGCAATGCTCGATAGCAGACACAGAGGCCCAAGGACTTTACATAGCTCATTGGTGTGACACCCACGCTGAAGACTAATGAAAGATTCCACATGACTTCCAAGCCTCATTACAAGGCGAAGGTGACAGACAAATTATGGAAAATGTATCGGGATCCCGATTAACCACACGATAATGCTCTGTTTTTTTCAGTCTGATTTGAAGGCTGACGTTGTCTAATGGTTATTAATTTTCTTGTAAAGATCTTGCTCTCATTTCTTTTACAGACTTCTACAAAGGTCCCAACAAAATAAGCCACTAGGTTTATGACCTAATATACTTTCAACGCTTCATTTCTTTTTGTTTAGCTTTCTCTTCGTTTCCTCTGTTATTTCTCCATTGTAACAGGTTGCTGTTGATAATTCATAGATATATGTCATATGAACAGAAATGAAAGATATTCGTGTTTGTTTGTTTATGTTTTGGCTGATGTGGTTTCTTTGGCAATTCAGTAAAGGCTGCTTCGGAGAGTGCTGATTTCACTCTATCACAGCTGCTAGCGGTTGTAAGTACTTTTGTCCCTAACTCCGGATTTCTACAGTGTGTGTACATGCTAAACCTAGTGCTTTTATCAATTGTCCACGGGTGTTAAATCTAACACAAACCAGTGTCAGTACAGGATCACACCGACAGGTGTAGAAAGCATGTTGTGATGGTGTTGAAAAGTGTTCACCTGGTACTTCGTGATGGTAACTTAACACTGTATAGCTGGTGATATTTTTGACAATGCGCTGGTGTTAATTCAGGAATGACACTAAATGATGTTGATTTGACGTGGTTGTGCTAATTTTAGTGGTCTATATAACACCCTCTCAGTGTCCACACCCTCTGGTATTACTGTTGTGTAAATGTGTCCACAATTTTTTCTTAAAAAATCATAATTTAATACTTCATTGTGGAGTTCTTGTTGGTCTTGTTGAAACAACAAGAAGAACAGGTACTACCTAATGAAAAAGTTTCAAATTTTGAAGTGACACCAGTGTGTTTATAATGTAACATCACAAATGAACATCGGACATTTAACACAAGGTCGGTGTTTCATATTCAATACCCGACTTTTTGCAGTGTCTTTGTTATCTTAATCACAGTCGGATTCAAATGAATAAAGTGCTAGTGTTTCTGAAACTTTGTGATCGTTAGATGGGACTACTTGAAAAGTGAAGGTAAGATCATTTTGAAAAAATAAGGACAAGACTAGTTCCATTCGATTAGATTGAATTAGATTCAATTCAACGAAAGCATAAGTCAATCGAATGAAAGAATAAAACATAAAAACATACATTTCACCAACGTTATTGTATTAAAAAATGGTAAGAAAAACGTTTAACACATGTTGAATTATAAATACATTTCAATTCACTTCAAATTCAATTCAAATTCAAAATGATTCAATTCCAATTCAAATTCAAATTCAAAATTCAAATTCAAAATATAATTGTATATCTGACTAAATTGAGTAGGACATTGCAGAAAGAGAAACAATGTATGCATTGCAGGGTTGATAGAAAACAATGATGGGAAAGAGTGATGCATTCAAAAGCAGAGCTAGTGAAATGTGAATTTCTCAATTACCAATTACAGTTATTGTGAAACTAATATATCACCCAAAACCTTTTTTTTTTTATGCGCAGCTATAAGAGTATAACTGTTCAATATATTCAACGCATTCACGTGATATAAAAACATATTGTAAGCAGTGATTATTTTAAAGGACAGAGGAGATACAAATTAAGAATAAGATATCATTTTCAAAACACCCATACATACATACATGCATGCATGGATGCATACACAGACACACGCACAGATACATCTTTGATACGATTTGGTTTATCGGTTATCATTGTACATGTACACACATTGGTGATGATGTATATGATATATATATATATATATATATATATATATATGAAGAGTTTGTTCGCAAAAACCGATAAGTCCATTTTTTAAGATTTTGAAGTACGGTCTCTGTCATAAAATACACTACATATAAAGGTACATTTTTGAAGTTATGGTCAAAAGAAGCAAAAATTTTCTTATTATTCCCTCTATTTTTCTCGACCTTTAATCGCAAATATCTCCATTTGGCAAATATGGACTTATCGGTTTTTGCGAACAAACTCTTCATATATGTGTGTATATTGTAACATGCAATATTACTACTTTCCTATAATTTTGATATTTCGTATTATTTTGTAAAAAAGTGTCGATTGTGTTCACAGAAGTTACGGTTTACAATTTCCCATACTGAGTTGTATTTTCTGCTTTCCTTATACTTCGTATCTATTCGATACTCTACCGGGACCAGAAAAAAAAGGAATACGGGAACAGAACTGTGTCAACTGTAACGTAACACTAGCGATGTGGCACCTTGATCTATTAATCTACTTTTTTATTTTCTTTTCCACCCTCAATGATGGTGTGTGTCTTCATTTCGCATACAAAATACTATGTGTGCATGCGGTCTCCATTTACTGCTCATTGGTTCCATGTAATAAGAAATGACAGATGACAGCTGTGAAAGATATATTGTAAAATATCATTCCATAGTATCTGCGATTGTGACAAAACTAAGGCCTCCCCCCCCAAAAAAAAAAAAAAAAAACCAAAAAAAAAAAAAAAACCAAACAAACAAACAAACAAAAACCCGGAATTCTAGGTATATCTGGTGCTTACTCAAATTATCAATATTAATTGGAAATATTCGATAAGCTGTAAAACCCGAAATATTTCATTAGGCAGAAATCAACACAAGTAGTTGGTTTTTTTTTTTGTGTGTAAAGACGGAGGGGGCAATTATTTTGCTTAGCATACACACACACACACGTACACACACACGTACACACACACGCAGACGCTATCTTTTTTGTTTAATAAAAACGTCCCTCAGTGGCCCTTTTATGCAACTCTCTCGAGGTACATAGAATTGAGCAGGGGGAGAGAAAGCGATACTTTGGCCAAGACCTTTGGCCAAAATATTCGGAAGCAGTGACGAAGGTAAAGGCGTAGCGATATATCGATTCGATACTCACGATGACCTGCAGTATACTGCCATACACTGCCGGAGAGACACGGTGCGCCATAATCGTAATAATCGGCGTTCTCCTTCGATCGATACTATGACAGACGAAAATGACTGCAAATGGAGGGCACGAGCTGAACCCGACGACTAAGGCAGCGCAACATGTAGAGAGAGAGAGAGATAGAGAGAGAGAGAGAGAGAGAGAGAGAGAGAGGTTCTCTTTTCCATCCCCAAACATACAAACAAACAAACAAACAAACAAACAACCAAACAAACAAAACCAACCAACCGACAACCAATGATTGATTTCACTTCATTTATCTCAGTTGTACTTGTGTCGCGTTCTTTCTCTTTTGTAAACACATATTTTTTGTTTACGAAAGAGAAGGAAAGCAACAAAAACAACTAGAAGGAATCAATATCATTCATTTCTTCCTCATACAGATGCGGAGCGGTTATCTATAAGCTTTCTTCCAGATCACTGCACGAGAAGTAAGCAAGCAGGATTTCTGTACATAATCATGTGTGAGTCATATCTACTGTCAAGCTTTTAAAAGCTTAAGACGATTGACACAAAAGATACAATATATGACATATTCCATGTTCAAACTATTTATATATTTGTGTGCAATGTATGTTTTGCATTTTGTGAATGAATCAAATCAAATCTAAATCAAGCAAAAAAGCAACAAAGGCAGTTTTTTTTTCGTGATGCCATGAAGTAGCCTGATAAGGCACCTTGCAATACACAAAGAATGGTGCGTAAAGTCAATTATTGATGCTTCATCATTAATTTTGTAGAGAACCCTTCCTTGTATAGATAATGATTTCTTCGCCCTTGCCGGAAAGAGCCTCTCATATTTTTTTTCCAAATGTAACAGACGTGAAATTTTGAATCATGCTAAAATAGACACCACTATAAAGACATTTAAAATGGAAATTTGACTTCAGTGCATTTGTGAAAAGATTGTCTTTTTGTCGACAGCTTCTGGCAGACAGAGGCATTGTATTTGGGAAAAATAATGCAGCGGCTGCTGAACTCATTCTGTATTATTCTTTTTCAGTCTCTTTAACCACAGCACGGAGGCGAGTTATTGTACACCCAATTTTGTCGGCTTTAAACTAGAAGGTCATTGTTGCAGCTGCGTCGGTCTTGTGAAAAAACGGCCTTTTTGTATGGAGCCAAAGCCATTCAACTACTGAAGATGTTTCTTGAGTCCGCGACTGAAAGAAAACTACAGCAAAGGGAAGAACAAACTCGTCAGACATTGTGGAGGACGTGTTTTTTCCTCAGCTTTCTCCCCCTTGTCCGAAACTCTTCTCAAGCTTTGACATTTGAATGGGGATCCTATGCGGTATCGCAACACCCTCTTGACAAGACAAATACGGTGGAGAATGATCAATCACTGCTCGTCTGTTTGCATTTCGCGCCATTATCTTCTTTAATTTCCCGTTAATTCCCGGGAGCAAACGTGGCACGAACGGCGAGTTGGTTCCGATTACGCGCGCAATTTGCGAAAACCTTTGATTATGCCATGCACGATCTGAAGCAATTAACAAGGACAGGAAGAGATCGGCGGGCGCCAAGAAAAACACGTATTACGTGTCGCTTTCAAACAGGCAGACGGTCAAATCAGATTTTGGCGGGAAGAAGAGCAGTTGACAAAAGACAGAGGAGAACGTTTTCATCTGGAAGAACTGAGTTCCGTCGATCAATCAATAAAACAATGCTAGGTGCTGGTATTACAATTCCGAAATCAGACTCCATTAAAGAAATAAAAAAGGAGGATGAAGTTGCCGTTGTTTATGGGAAAAGCAATATAAATAAATTTTCATTACTGTTTTCGTTCTGTAGTTGTATATAGGGAACCTCAAGAGAGCTCAGTTATGATTTCGATTATGTGAAGTCGGATTTCACTTTACGATGTAAGAGATTGTTTTGAAAGTTGGTTTAATTGCTTTCTTCCCTCTTCAGAAGAAACGTTTATCATCGTAAGTAACGATTGCTGACAAAAAGTTACTTTTTTAAAATATCTTTTTCCAACCTTTTACATCATAATTCAGTCACCGTACTGCCTTATGGCAACCCAAGACATTACTATGACTTTGTTTGCCTAGTTGTAATGAAAGAAAATACAACTATGTTTGATTTCATTTTAAGTGCCACTTATTCTTAGAGAGGCAGGTGACTTCGGAATCAAATTTACATTAGAAGCCACGCCTTTTTCAGTCGTTGATTATAGTCATAGATGTTATCATTATAACCATCATACAAGTTTTGTAGTCATGCGGATATCAAAAGAGTTGATTGTCTGTGACTATTCAGCGTTATAATTTCGTTGAAGAACCTTTGCAATATGCAGTATGACAAAAATATAGGAGCATCGATATACTGAGGCTGTCGGCATCGTAAAGTCATCATGATTCAATCAAAATCATAGTAAATGTGTATCAGTTCTAGCGCGAAATTATGCGCCTATCCAAAGATGGTTGCGCTGAGCATAATTTCTTCGACTGAATATAAAGCAAGCAAAAGTCAGACTGTTCTTTATGTATCTTTCTCATTTTTACCTGACAACATACGGGAGACCAACCTCATATGAAAATGAGACATGAGACACACGCAAAGGTGTTTGCCGTGCGTGAGTCTGAATTATTCCGTACCACCATGACCACAGCATCAAATACTAAACAATGGGCACATCGTATAAGATACGCTGCGGCTTAATGACACCAATCTTTAGTACACATTTACACTCCCGCTTTACACACACCCCCACACAAAGGCGCACGCACATGCAAACACACTATTTGTTTTATGGTATTCCTTATTTGAATTTCATTCAATATCAGGCCCATGTTTACAACGAAATTAATATGAGCAAAAAAAAAAAAAAAAAATAACAGCTGTATTCTTCTCTCTTGTGTGGCTAAATCATTTTTTCCAACATAGAGTACAATACATTTTGGGTTTGTTTTTTTTTTGTTCAAATCATACCATGTTTATACAAGAGAAATGACATGGAATTCTCCACGACACTAAAAAAAAAAAAAAACTATCTTCATCAACCTAATCAAGCCAATCCATGCATATCTGCCTCATTACACACACAAAAAAAAACTTGTGCTGCTAAATCATCTTCTTTTTTTTAACATACTTTTTTTTTTTGCAGAGCACACTCTATCCATTATATATTATATCAAATTCAGATTATATCATATTCAGATTATATTATATCAGATTATATCAAATTATATACAAAAAACATATCAAATTCAAATTATATCAAATTATATCACATACACACACACACACACACACACACACACACACACATACACGCACGCATACATACACACAAGCACATAAACACACCTCAAGCGACAATGACGAATAGACAAACAAATATGTTGCCAATGTTGCCTTCCGTAAACATAAACCTTCAACATTAGCGTCCAGGGAACAATCAAATAATCCATTTTTAGCTGTCAAATCCGCAGGCACTATCTCTCATGTTCTTTCACGCTTACACGAAAAATAAATATTTCTTCATCTCTGTAGTTGACATTCGGGATAGATATGCTATTTCCACTGGGTGTTATTCCATACGAATCACGTTTTGTTGCCAATGTAAGCGAAATGATAAATCATTTTCTTTTTTGTCTATAAAGAACAAATCTAACATGATGTCATGGAGGTGGACATGATAGCCTTTTCGAACTCGCATCCGATAAAAAAAATAGAGACATTTTACATGAAAATGACGAAGATATTCTTTGAAATAGAGAGACATTTTAGCAAACTTATATTTATGGGAAAGAAACACCACATCATGGATATTTTCTGCAACATTTTTTTTTGCCCCTTTACTTAACGTGCACTTCGACACTTTGATTAATTTGCGATATTTGGATTCACTCGATTTCTTATTATTCAAGCAGAGCTGATCTATTATGTAAGTGTTTTGGAGTTAAAAGTTGGATATTTCATTAGTGTTTTGTTGTTACAAATAACATGAAAGCAAATATAGCCGCGGTCTTTTAGGTCGTGGCTTTTTCTTATAATGCTAGAAATATTGTTGTAATTTTGAATATCAAAGTCATACCAATGAATACCACAGGTCAAATTCATGGGATGTTCATATTTCTTTTTATTTTTGATTTGAATCTTGAATTTGATTTACGTGGCCGTGTTTGTGGGCGATGGAGGATCCTCTCGTAAAAATCAACCTTGGACTAGAAAGCATGCATGGTTTATCGTTTCAAGTAACAACAACACCCAGTAAACCTCTGAAACGTGGTGGATGAAAAGAATTGCAAACAAAATGAAAGGAACCTTTGTCCTAGTCCAAAGAATGAAATGTTAAGGTCATTTGTCACAATGGAGCTTTACTCTTTCAAGCATCAACGCCATGTTTAAAAAGGACAAATATAATACTAGTAGTACGATCCAGGCACTGAAATTTATTCGTCCGGAATTCCCAGTTACATCGTGTCATCCGACGGCGCCACATTAATAACTATTGTAGACCTTTTTTTCCTTTCTTTTTTTTAGCGCTCCGTGATTTACGGTTGGAAGACATACCAAGGTGGCGTGTCATGTTAATGAAACTCTTTTCAACTGTTTTTCTTCCTCTCTTTTTCATTTAAGGTGATGTGAATGAAAGACAGACGAGAAAGGAGAACAGCGAGGGAGTGTGCATCGCGTTGACAGCGGCCCCTACAAATATTTATCCTAGGTAACGTCTTCCAGAATGAGGCGCGAAAGCTACCAACGACAGACAGTGACAGGGGTCTTTAATACCTGTCTTGGACCCCGTTTACAGTGCGAGGCTCGGCCGCGGCTCGGCCGCGGCCGAGCCCAGCCCCGCTTCAGTGTAAACGCGCAAAAGGCAAAATGCGAGGCCAAAATTGGCCTCGCATTTGGCCTCGCTCTGGAGGTGGTCTCGGCCGCGGCCGAGCCGCGGCCGAGCCCGGCCTTTTCTTGGTAAAAACACAAACTGGGCCAAATGCACCGCCAATTGCGCGGCCAATTTTAGTCTGGCTTCCAAACCCTCTGCCTGTATCTTTCGCTATTCAGGATATCAACCCCCTCAACGTCGAAAACTAGTATAGTTTAAGGTGGTTTTGTCCTACAAAGGATTCTTTCCTTCGGCAAAGGCCTTTGCCCGAACGGCGACTTCGTCGCCACGGAATTCATTTGGCAAAGGGTCTGAAAACCAGACAATACCAAATTGCATTTGTTTATAAGCAGAGCGCCACTACGACAAAATATTGAAAGGTTTGAATCAAAAGCGCGGCCGAGCCCGGCAGTGTAAACGGACAAATTTGCGGGGCCCGGCCTCGCAATTGAGGCTGGGCTCGGCCGCGGCTCGGCCCAGCCCCGCACTGTAAACGGGGTCTAGCGTCCACAGCATTGCATGACCGAGGGAGAAAGAGGCAAAAGAAAATACGCATAAGACAGGGGAAAGGAAAGATTGAAGGTTATTCTGATATGATAACAACAACAATAATAATGATAATAATAATAATGATAATAATAATGATAATAATAATAATAATAATGATAATAATAATAATAGTAATAGTAATAATAATAAGGTCTTATTTGTCCAGGGTAGCCTCTTCAGTGTTGCCGCTGCTCTACCAGAGGACCCTGCCATTATTATTACCCCAGCGTTGCCAGGTACCCATTTATACACCTGGGTCAAGAGGGACATGGTGGGTAAAAACATCTTGTCCAAGGACGTAAGCACTGGGCGGGACTCGAACTCGGGTCCTCCGATTGGGAGTCGGGAGTCTTGTCCACTATGCCACAGCGCCCCCACACATATAGAAGGACAACATGTTCTTCGTAGTCCAAAGTTTCCGGGACTAAGTCCGCCTTCGTCTTTTTGGATGAAAAGCGACACTGCATAATGTCCTTTTGTTTGATAGCATGATAAACAGACTATAATTATTATGCTTAATTCGGTAGGAAAAGCGGAAAAGAAAATCATATCCAAGGGAAAAAACGATACTATATTGAAATGAGCCATTTGTGTGATGTATTGAATCGCATAAATCGCATAAGATTGTGAGATCCAAGTAAAATTAAAAAGCGTAGGCCAGGTTTTGAAGATGAAAAAAGCAAATATTAGGGATGCAATTTAGGCATCTTACGATTAGACCGGAAAACAACCCATTCAACCAAGGTACGGAACTGCGTCATCACGGTCATTGTGAATACAAGAATATGACGTACATGTCATTATCAACACATGCTCAGGAAGCGACAAGTCTCAAATCCCCACGTCACAAGATTTCTCTACGACGAAGAGACCGTAGTCATTTATAGGGCCTTTATACTATAGAAAATGCATTGTACTCCGGGACGTTTAAAGGAACATTCCAGACGATTTTTATAATTTCACATCATGTAGTACATAAATCGACAAGTCCATCTATAGATTTGTGGAATTTATTGTGGTCCTTTAGCAGAGAAATCAATACTCTGAAAAATCTTAACAAATTACACTGAACAGTGTTGATAACCATGATGACACAGGAGCCTCACATATTTCAGAAATGTAGCAGTGTATTTCCATTACAATACCGCTTGTTTAACAAGTTCACCTGTGTAGAATCTATGTATACCTTCTTCTTTTGTTTTGCTTCCTTGAGCCCCAACTCGTGCATTCCTATGGTGAGGCTGTACTATCATCATCCTTATTCATTGTAATTTGTTATAAATATTGAAAACATTCGTATTCCTCATCCCGATCACTACAAATTCTGAAACTCTGTACTCAGTATAACTAATTTAGAGTTGTTCAAATGTTTAAGTCTGAAAATCATCCGGAGGTCTCCTTTAAGGATGCTTAGTGTGTGTGCTTGCAAACTCATTTGCATGTCAATACGGCGTGAAGTCAGACTATGTTTGAGAAGCACGTGGTTCTATGACGCATGTCATTTTTAAGATTATTTTAACTTGTCAATTCATTACTTATTCAATAAATTTTGTGTATGTAACTGTGAATGTACTGCTGCTTATCAATGGGGGGGGGGGGGGGAATTCAATAGTATTAGTATCTCCTGCTGAAGTAAACCAATCTCTATCACCGAACTGGACGAGTGGACGAACGGACATCACCAACTGGTTGCGCAAAATTTTCTCACATAGCGCAGATGTAAAACTCGTACATATTTATAGATATTACCTGATCTGTCCACACCGGGACTGTATTCGAAAAGTCACGTACGGAAACGTCGAAATTCGTCTATCTAATGATATATATCGAATATTTGATTGGGAGAAACCGTAGTTATCAAGCTTATAAACGGTCAGCTTTGGATGAAATGCAGACCTTCATTTTTATGAAAATAACAACTGATGATCAAATCCTTATCTTGAAAGTGGTATTTTTTGTGCACTTATCTTTATTTAAAAGGAGATGTGTAGAAGCCGTACACGCCCTACATTAGTGTGTAAAAGAAGATAGCTGGAGACTATCTTGAAGTTGATCTACGTGACGAGTATCAAAGATGAAATGGAGATTGGTTGGCTCTCGTTCAATAAGCCAACGCGGAGTTAGCTCATGTGTACATGGGTACCAATGAACTTTCTTTTTTCCTCACTTTTAGGCACTTCACTCAATTTCAAAGAGACATAAAGCATAAGCTTGCCGACGAAAAAATTTACAGAATTTCTCATGTTCAAACAAAGGATAAACTTGCTTAGACCAGACGACCAGAATATTCTGTCAGTTAACACTTTGGAAAGCATCAATTTCATCATTTTTTTTTTTGCATTGAATGTATTAACATTTCTTTTCTGATTGATATTGCCAAATGTCACTTTTACTGTCAGGTGGATGTGCCAGGAATAATCGTCACATCGAAGATGCTTGATGCTCATCTCAGTGAATTTAAAAACCAACATGTACTGTTGTTAGAAATGACTTTTTTTCTTTCTATGTACAAAGTGGAACTCCGAAATATTTTATTGAATAGGAAGGGCGTTGTAATTCTTCAACATGTTCAAGGAAGATTCAATGAATACCCAACAAGAAGCAATGACATTTTCCTCGGGTATTGCGGGTACTAATATCTGTTCTTGTACAAAAGTTGTATGTCCGATGAAGTAAGTGTGTCTGGATGTGAGTGTGTGTGTGTGTGTGTGTGTGTGTGTGTGTGCATGTGGATAGGATATTGGGTGCGTGTCAGCGCATGTGTATGTATTTATTTACGTTGGTAGTAATGCGTTACAGGCCTCTTGTTGTAAGAGAGCGAGAGAGAGAGAGAGAGAGAGAGAGAGAGAGAGGGGGGGGGGGAGGCGGGGCACGATGGGGGTTGGGGAAGGGAGGAAGGTAAGGCTTGCAGGCCTAGTCGATTCTCCAACGAGATGGCATCTAACGACTGGTAGAATTTCGTCGCCGGATATTGGTCGAAGAGTCAACAGTCACACTGTCACGACTGTATATGAACTGGTTGACCATGCATAAATCGATCAATTTCGGCACGTAGTTGCCTGTATATGTGTGCGTGTTTGGGTGGGGATGGGGGGGGGGGTGGTAAGGGGACCACTGTTTTCAATTGCCTTAGGTCGACATCATAGTATAGTTAGCCCATGCTGATGTGAAAGGTACCAAGCAATGCAAATGCATGCTGCATTGATTCATTTTACCCTTGTTATCACTTCTGTGGCCAAAAGAATGTTTAAATATGCGCCATTTGTTTTATAATCATTCTTCTAATATATTTCCGTCAGATTATTGGAATCGCCCATGAAAAACACTTTTCATACCAGGATTCCATTGGTGACATCATCTGTCATTTACTGATATTGTACAAAAATACATTTGAATGCACCTTCGCCCATAGACCGAGCATAACTTGCATGCTTCCGATGTTACTAATATGGTCACCAAAAAGACATTGCTGCAATGCATGAAAGATTTGAAGTCAGAAAACTGACTTGGAGAACAGATTTGTGTGAGAAGAAATAATCTAAGAAATCAGTAAACATACGCTATAGATTGGAAACAGACAATTAATCCAAAAGGACCCCTCTCCCATAGATAAAATGAGAGAAAAAGAAAAAAAAAGGGCGAAAGAAATAGACGAGTTTGAGCCATCAGCGGATGAAAGAATCTACATCACTGTCGTTCTAGATCCTTAACAAGCTATGAGTGTGATGTCCCATTCTGACATTTCTTCAGCCGAAAGCTCTAACCCTTGTTTTTTTTTCTGATGGAAATTCCCCAAACAGGAACGATGAAAAAAAAAAAAACCGCACTACAAAATAATGTATTGACGTTGACAAATTATGTTTTCCATACCAATCGTCATATAGCTCTCTGCCATTAATCCAAACCCGCTGAGGAGAAGTCAATCGGTCCAAATGATGGATGGATTGTTTCGTAATCCCCTAGACACATTAACCCACTTTCTTTGGTATCCAAAAAGGTGCGTATCGCTCTTCCGTTCTGGCAGAAGAGTAGGATAATGTGCTGCTATTTTTACTTAAATCGCAGTCACAGATACCAAAATAAATGAAAAAAAAAAAGGACATCTTGTGAACCCTGCACAAGACAGATTGTCTGATCATTCTTGGTAGAACAATTTTGGTAGAACTTTACACAAACTCAACACTAAGGTAAGTGGTGGAGAGCTTTCAACGAACCTCCTCGTATACAGGCTGCTTTAGTATTATAAAAAGATGTTTACTAAGGAACGAGGAAAGTATAAATTAATCTGTATCAATAGGTTGAAATGATATTATAATATACCGTGTGTATAACATACATTAGTGTATTTAATCGAATACGCATATAAGTTTAGAGGCGTTGTTGGCTTGTTTTCTTATGATAATATGGATTGCCTAGTTTGCTCGTGTGGATTTGCATCCAGGAATTGGTCAGGCATGTTTTGTTTCATTTGTTTGTTTGTTTGTTCGTTTGTTTGTTTGTTTGTTTGTTCTGTCAGTGACAGATTCCCCTCCAATCACAATCAGATGAACAGATGACAGATATCAGGCGGATACCAGCCTTCGATCCGATTACCCCGATCAACGTCAGACTAATATTGGATTTGCTAGAAATCAGGGCTCCAAAATTCCTCTTGTCTGCTCAGAATTCCTCGAAATTCATCGGAACGCCGAAATTTTGGCGTTTTTGGGGATCAGATGAGCTTCCGATGGCCAGTGGAACGGGGCGTTTAGGGTAGGCAAGTTGCATTCCAATTTCCTTTATTTATCTTCTTAGTACTTCAGCAGTGATTGACAGATGATGTCACTAGCAGTTCTTGTTTTCTTTTTTTGTGGGCGTATCCAAGTAATCTGAAGAAAAAATAATCAAAATTGTTATATTAAACGGTGCATATTCAGATATTATTTGGCTGCATGCAGTGATTATCAGGGTATTATGAATCAATATGCTAGTCAACAATAGATTTTGCATTGCATAGTCCCTTTAAGGTAACCCGAAATTTAACTTACATAAAAATTCGTACCGCTGCCCCCTTTTCTTATTAGTCCATGGGCCAGGCCAGATATTGGTACCATCTGAGGTGGCAAAACCTTTTTGGTGTCATTTTGTTTGTCGGGCATAGATATGCTTATTAAGCTATGATAGCATTTCCAAATGAGTAGCTTAGTCATAGTAAATGAATTTTTAACCAATTTGGTCTCGTTGTTATATCCCTATACTTCTGAATCGAAACTAACCGCTATACAAAGAAGAGCACTGTCTTCTGTATGTTCCATAGAGCTGTAAAATGCAGCTCTATGGTATGTTCACAGGTGTTCTATTGTAAACGCGGTGCGCTTAGTCTTTATTCAAGGCAGCGAAGGGAATATCCAAAGGTTATGATGTCCACAGCGCTTAGTCTTTATTCTAGACGGCGAAGGGAATATTCAAAGCGTATGATACAGTGTATATCCTTTTATCTAAAAACAACAACAACAACAAAAGCAATTCCTCGTGAATTTTACCGTATCTTTCAATTATTTATCATTTTCCGGCGAAAACGCTACGGTGAAAACGCTGATACCACGCCAATGTCGCTTTATTTCCCTCCAACAATATAAGATATGCAAAAACAATGTACCGGTACACTACAATACATTATAATGAATGATATTGTAAATGAACAGAGTGATTTTTGTTTAAAACTGATGTATTTGTTGATAGGGTAGTATAAAAACAGTATAGATAATCCCTTTTATGAGGAACTTTAGATATGATAACGGTACATTGGTCTAGATAAAGACTAAGCGCACCGCGTGACAGCTGTGGACATCATAACCTTTTGGATATTCCCTTCGCTGCCTTGAATAAAAACTAAGCGCACCGCGTTTACAACAGAACACCTGTGGACATACAGAAGGCAGTGCTCTTCTTTGTATAGCGGTTTAGTTTCGATTCAGAAGTATAGGGATATAAAAACGAGACCAAATTGGTTAAAAATTCATTTATTATGACTAAGCTACTCATTTGGAAATGCTATCATAGCTTGATAAGCATATCTATGCCCGACAAACAAACTGACACCAAAAAGGTTGTGCCACCTCAGATGGTACCAACAACCCATTTTTCGGGTCTTGGCCCATGGACTATATCAAACTAAGAAGCTTTCAAATGATTCATTGACATTTTATATGGTTTCTGCAATCAAGCACTGAATGATTAAAAAGACAAATGTGGTGATTGGCGTTGTTATGTCCATGAGAAAGCGAGAAGAATTTGGGGAAAAAATAGGGCATTGTACGTAATAGTAGAAAATTATCATAAGTTGCTTTGCTTCATATGTCATTACAGACTGATGCTGTTATGAAATTGATATTTCTTATATTGATTTGTATGTTAAATTCTCCTTTTTTTGGCATACTCTTTATCACTTTTTTTTTTCATTTGTTATTGTATTTGGAGAAAGAAAATGCAGAAATAAATCAATATTTTGAATTTTTTGAATATTCAGATATTATTTGGTCCCATAAGTGATTATCAGGGTATTATGAACCAATATACAAATCAATATGCATTAACATTGCATAGTTCATGAATTTTGGATTGCACAGTCGAAATTTCACTTGCATGAAAATTCGTACCGTTGCCCCCTTTTCTTATCAAACTAAGAAGCTTTCAAAGGATTATCAACATTTTATAAGTTTTCTGCAAACAAGCACTGAATGATTAAAAGACGAAAGTGGTGATTGACGTTGTTATGTCCATGAGAAAGCGAGGAGATTTTGACAGGGATACCAACACCATCCACAGTGATGACAGGAGGGAACGGAGGAGATGAGGTAAACCTAGATGTAAAGTGTATAACTTCATCAGTCATCTTTCTGAAATATCGAATTACACAGTTCTCAGATAAGCAAAATTCTTGTAATTTCTATTTGCGTATCAGGGCTCCAAAATTCGTCTTGTCTGCTCAGAATTCCTCGAAATTCATCGGAACGCCGAAATTTTGGCATTTTTGGGGATCAGATGAGCTTCCGATGGCCAGAGGAACGGGGCGTTTAGGGTAGGCAAGTTGCATTCCAATTTCCTTTACTTATCTTCTTAGTACTTCAGCAGTGATTGACAGATGATTTCACTAGCAGTTCTTGTTTTCTTTTTTGTGGGCGTATCCAAGTAATCTGAAGAAAAAATAATCAAAATTGTTATATTAAACGGTGCATATTCAGATATTATTTGGCTGCATGCAGTGATTATCAGGGTATTATGAATCAATAGATTTTGCATTGCATAGTCCGTGAATTTTGCATTGCATAGTCCCTTTAAGGTAACCCGAAATTTAACTTACATAAAAATTCGTACCGCTGCCCCCTTTTCTTATCAAACTAAGAAGCTTTCAAAGGATTATCAACATTTTATAAGTTTTCTGCAAACAAGCACTGAATGATTAAAAAGACGAATGTGGTGATTGGCGTTGTTATGTCCATGAGAAAGCGAGGAGAATTTGACAGGAAAAAAATAGGGCATTCTACGTGGGAGAAATTAGAGAGTGAAACATTTACAAAGAGATACAAGGGGGAGGGGATAAGGATACATGAGATGCAGTTGGATTGAAATATCAAAAAGAAGAGAGAAGGATGGAGCCAACGGTTGTATAAGCCTGAATAGAATGGTGTTTGTGCCTCAGGCGGAAAAAAAGGGGAATCGTCACAAATTGTCCAACATCACTTATAATTAATTGGCAACCGAAATTGTCAACAGGCCACCATTGTTTATCGAGAATGATGGGAGTTCAGTTCGTCACCCGACCCGACGATCTTTTATTGGCAGTGAAGGGGTTTACCTCGATAAAGACAGACACGCCACATAAGCTGTCAGACCGAGACGAGAAGAGACCAAAATGTGTTTGCTGTGTCCTCCAAACAGGATCAGCTCACACAGTTTTCGCGCGCTTTCCCCCTGCACTCTCTCCCCCTCTCTCTGTCTTTTCAATGCGCCTCTTTGTTTTTTTCTTTCTTTCGCACACTCCGTCTCTCCGATATTCCCTCCGCCTTTGGGTACGAGTAAATTGTTTACCCCTCGCCCAGCACAACGTGTTAAGTCCTGGAGCGCGGAAAGACGGACAGACGGTCAAATGCATAGAGTAGGTAATATGTTTGTTTGTGGTGTGGTTTACGTAGACCCGATTCCAAACGAAGACTTAAGAAGCACAGCAGAATATACCGCAATGAAACTTTTGATGACGTGTACGCAAAGGAAACTGGAGCACAATCGCGTTAGATTTCCATGTAGCTTATCTTAAAAAAAGACAACAACAACAACAACAACAACGACAACCCTAAATCCCTTTGAAATATCACTGATTTAATGGTTTTCCAACTGGAGAAAATTCATAGAATTTTGTATCAACTTCAAACTCTCAAAAATATTAGGTTGCATGAAATCTCACTTCGAGTAGAAATTGACAACATACCGACATTTCACCCCTCATTCCTTCCTTTCCAATTTCATTCAAATTCTGGAAGATTTCCCTTCAGCAATCTTCACTTTTCAAGTTAAAAAGTTAGTTTTCTGCACTCGATTGAATCGTGGAAGACATCATGGGGGGGGGGGGATAACAGGCGACAGAGGGAACATAAAGAACGGTCTATGTTTTCTCAGGCCAATGAAAGAGGCTATAACTTGCCCTCAAAAGACAACAAAATTGTTTGCATGTCGGTGGGAGGAGAAAGATGGACCAAACAGGAAGGATGAGAGTGGATAAAAGGTTGGGAAATCACGAAGATAAGAGAAAGAAAGGTGATGAATATGTGAAATTCCAACCGATGTAGCACGAAACAAGAAAGCGAAGCCGGTAAGAGATGGAGAAAGTGGACTACAGCGCATTGAGTCGAAATTGCGTAAAAGAAAGAGAGGGGGAGGGGGATTCTAAGACATGGGGGTGTTTCACGAATAATTGAAGTCTTACTTAAGATTTAAGGTTGACTAAAAATCATGGTATATCGATGGTTTCCCTGTTCAAATTCATTAGCTTAATCTCCACCCACTTACAATTATCATCAATATTTACAGATTATTTCTTTGGCTACATGAAAAAAGGTCTCTAGAATCTTCATCTTCATTAGAAAGTTGAGCAACATTGAAGGTACACTCAGCTTACGATGATTTTTGAGTCAACCTTAAATTTTCGCGAAACACTCCACAGGAGTCATTTTCCACGGGTTAATCCTTCTCCATCCATCGACTTCCGAACCCTTTACCTGATTCTCACTCTATTCTTCCTTGCAGCTGTCCCCTGTCGCCTATACTCCCGTCTCCATGAGTGCAACCTCAACTTCCAGCTAACCGCAGCCCTTCGAATGTCACTATTTTCCTTCCTCACTCCCTCCCTATGCCACTTTCCTCCTGCTCTCTTCACTTCGTAGGATTCTTTTTTCTTTCGTCAAACCACAGTCCTTTCGAGGACTATACATACACATGATGTTACAGCAAACCTCTTTTCCTCGTTTACATCACCATACAAATTTTCCAAAGAATAAAATCCACTGTACATTGTGCAATGTACAAACATTGTATATATATATATATATATATATATATATATGTGTGTGTGTGTGTGTGTGTGAGTGTGTGTGTGTGTGTGTGTGTGATATTAAACTCCAAAATGGCATAAAAGTGGTTAATCCTGATGCTTCCCCGGCAGGATGAAGCGTTTTTTTATCATATTTATTTATATATATATATATATATATATATATATATATATATATATCCCGATGAAAACCCATTTTTTTTTTGCTCAAAGTTTTCGCTATATATATATATGTATATATATATATATATATATATATATATATATATATATATATAGTATGTATGCATATATCAAATGTATAGGCCTACATATTTCCCCTACTAATGTAAAAGAACGTTTAAGGCAGAATAATAACAATAATAATTCACATTTATAAAGCGCATGATAATTTACTAAATTCTCTATGCGCTTGACATAACATTTACAATCGATCATGACATAACATTTACAATCATCAATACTTGAACAGTGCCTTCTTGAAAGAATCAAAGGAAGATATACTTCTGATTGAAAGAGGTAATGAGTTCCAAAGAATGGGAGCTGATAATATGAAGGATCGGTTTAATGTTTGTGTATTTACAGGATAGACTGACAAAAGATGTTGTGATGATGATCGAAGAGTTCGTGTAGGTATGTGATGATGAATAAGTTCTGTAATGTAAGAAGGAGAAAGATTATTCTGAGCTTCAAAACACATAATAAGTATCTTAAATACAACACGTTTCTCAACTGACAACCAATGAAGTTTATGCAGAATTGGTGTGATAGAGTCCCTAGAGCGTGCTCCCACTATCACTCTAGCTGCTGTGTTCTGAATTCTTTGAATACGGTTGACATTTTTCTTTGGAAGGCCGTACAACAGAACATTACAATTATCGACATGAGACACAATTAACGAGTGCACAAGAGTTTCAATAGACTTTCTGTTGAGATACTGCCGAATCTGTCCAATTTTCCGAATGGCTATAATTGCTGACTGACAGGTTTTAGTGATGTGATTGGACATCAACAGATGTTTATCCATGATGACACCAAGGTAGCGTGCTTTGCGGACTGCAGGGATACCAACACCATCCACAGTGATGACAGGAGGGAACGGAGGAGATGAGGTAAACCTATAAAGTGTATAACTTCATCAGTCATCTTTCTGAAATATCGAATTACACAGTTCTCAGATGAGCAAACTTCTTGTAATTTCTATTTGCGTATCGCTCTAGTTTCCCTAAATGACCCAGGCCTGTTATTTTCTTCTTCAATTCCTCTACAAACCTTCATTTTTCTCTTTGAATCATTTTGGCTACTTGTGCGAAATAGAGTAAGCAGAGCCGAATGAACATCGCAAATGAACGAAACAAAACGAATTATCGTTATTATTAACATCATAATCAAATGATGTGGAGAAAAGTTGAACGATACGTTTAGACGAGTGTATATTTGTCCTTAAAAACTTCCTGAGTGCTACTAAAAGAATGATGCAACTTCACTTTTTTATTTACTTTGGAAAGGTCTGTGATACACGAATATTTGTGTCACATTGCAAAAGACATAAATATGTATTTAAGATTGAAACGCTCGTCGAATGATTTCGCGATTGCTATCTAATCAATCTGGCGAAATATTTCGTTACTCTTCCCCGGGGAAATACATTAAGCGCATTACGAGCTGCTGTTACCTTTAATGAAACGGCAGAAAGTCTCCAGAGTAAACGCACGAATCAATGACGAGTGAAATTTCTCGTCTTCCGATAGATGGAAAAACAAATTTTACGAGATTAATTGTATCTCTGTCTTTTCTCTCTTATTCTCTGCCCGGTCACGAAGCGCCAAGCAATATTACTGTGTTACTTGCATACACAATGGTGTTTGTTTTAGCTCTCTCACTCACTTTAATGGTCTTTGACGCATCTAGTTTTGCCTTGAAACTCGTAAAACTGTATCTTTCTGTGATCTTATGGTCTGCTTTTCAATTTACCACTGTTACAAATTTCATAAATAAAAAAAAAACAACAACTCCAAAGTGCCGCTTCACGAATCGTTTTCTTTGTCAAGCAAACGCAGTCACATTCCACCTATCCTAAAGAGTCTTCATTGGATGCCCTGTAAAGGAGCGTATTAGGCTTAAAATACTTCTTCTGGTTTATCGTGTCATGGAGGGAACATCTCCTGATTACAATGCATGTTTGTTTCGTCAATACCAACCTACACGACCTCTTCGACCCTCAATTTCTGGTCTATTACATATTCCGCTTTCAAAGAATACTTTTTTTTTTTTTTTGGGGGGGGGGGGGGGACGAGCTTTCGCTGACGCTAGACCAACCCTGTGGAATGCACTTCCACGTGAGTCGACAGACTCAAACTCCATAAAGTTTTTTAGAAGTAACCTAAAATTCCACTGGTTTGACAGCGCGTTATGAAGACAGACATTCATGTCTTTCTTCTTCTTCTTCTTCTTCTTCTTCTTCTTCTTCTTCTTCTTCTTCTTCTTCTTTTATGGTAGGGCCTACATGTATTTTATTTTTTTCTTTCCCATTCATGTCCTTACATTCTGGTGGTTACGTTGAATTCTGAACTTAAAAAATTGTTATGTTGGATAAGGTCAAAAAAGTTGTCTTTAAATCATCTTAAAACTAAATGTATGTTATTTAGTAATATTTTGAATAATCTCCCAATAATATAAAAATAGATGATATAGTTATAGATGAAGTTTCATCAATGAAGTTTTTAGGTTTGGTTATTGATAATAAACTTTCTTGGAAGTCACATATTGATAGCGTTTGTTACACAATATCTCGAAATATTGGTGTCATTAATAGAGTTAAATATTATTTTCTCACTCCCGCCCTTTTAATATTATATTCAGCTTTAATTTCACCTTATCTTAATTATGGTATCATAGCTTGAGGGAACACTCATCCAACTTATCTCGACAGACTGTCCTATCTCCAGAAAAAAAAAGCCCTTCGAACAATTTGCCATGTATTTTGGAGCGCTCACACCGATGTTTTATTTTTCCGAAAACAAAATTTTAAAGATAACCGACCTTTATTTTTATTGTCTCGGCCAATTTATGTACAAGCTCAGTAATAATTTATTACCGTCCGTTTTCACCTGCATGTTTGCGAGAAACCGCTCATTCCATAAATACCCGACTCGTCACTCTGATGAATTTCATCTGCCTTTAACTAGGACTATTTTTACATAATCTATATTTACATTTGCTGGACCTATATATTGGACTAACCTCTGTGATAGTTTGAAGGCGTCTCCAAGTTTAAGTTGTTTTAAGAATAATTTGAAGAAAAAAATCTTGATCATTTACAAGAATCTACCTGAGTCTCATCATGAAAATCAATATCATGTATATTAACATTATGAAATTGTAAAATTGTTCTGATCCTTTAATGGTTGCAAAGAACTGGAAAATTCAACTTTCTTTTCTGTAAAAACCTAGCAATCACTGCTGAGTGGCTCCGACCATCCATTACCTCTCGTTTTGTCATAGTCTTCTTCTATCTCTTTTTGTCTTTTATCTTCACACCATGTAATAAGATTTTCTTTTCTCTCTCTCTCTCTCTCTCTCTCTCTCACACACACACACACACACGCACACACACTCCCCCCCTCTCTCTCTCTTCCTGCATGACAGCGACTTAAGTGTAGGGATTTGTCCAGAGTGTTTGTTTCGGGTTATACATCTATACATGGTGTCGGTGGCTGTGACGGTTAACTCTATGCTTGCCACAGTCATTTCCTGTCCATAAATTTGTATGAAATTTGTGCACATCGGCAGAGAAAGTGTTAAAAGGAGTACGATCGGCTTGGGGGCCAGTGGCTTGTCAAAAAATGAGTTCTGGTGTGTGTCCGCCGATCAGGATGTACATGTTTGTGTGCGTGTGTGCGCGCGCGCGCGTATGTGTGTGTGTGTGCGTGTGTGTGTGTGTGTGAGAGAGAGAGAAAGAGAGAGAGAGAGTGTGTGTGTGTGTGTGTGTGTGTGTGAGTGTGTGTGTATGTGTGTATGTTTTTCTTTTTGTAAGCTTTATCGCCTCAACAGAGATGAATGACACAAGGTCAAGACTATAATTCCCTCTCCTGCTGCAAACGTCTTTCATGCATGTCGCATTCCCTGACATGTATGATCTTATTCTTGAAAAGACAAAAAACGTTTTCTTAATTATTCCAAAATGTCGATTAATCCCCAAAAGACGTAGTGTCTCATGAGTATTAGCCACATAGAAAATGAAATGTGAAAAGATTCTAGGAGTATGACTTTAGAACAATTCATATTTTTCTAAAGGTTCTTGATATATATTAAGTAAAGTTATGCGATATTTTTGACAAGGAAGGCACACTTGTTGCTGTTGTGATTCCTGATACTCCCCCCCCCCAAAAAAAAAAAAAGAAAAAAAAAACAATATAAAAGAAACAAAACTGCTTGGGATTATAGCTTAGATGTTGAAATTGGTTTCTGTAATCTGCAGACCAGCGATCAGTATTAGATATTTTTGTGTTTTCGAGAAAACGAAAGCCTTTATTCTTGTCGGAAGACGAATAAACTACTATACATACACCGAACTCCTAAATTGACGTTTGATAAACTTTATATAATTCTAAAAACTGAGTGTACTAACAACATATCCTTCTTCTTAGAAGATTAAAGTTGCTACTCCTGTCTATAAATTTGTAGAGGTTTTTTATATTTTTCTTATTTTGGCTTATTCAATTACTCTCACCGGTTCCATACAATCTTTCTCTAAATTACAATACCCCGTAAAATTCAAAGTTGCGTGATCATAATTACTGCAGCAAAATTTTCCAAAATTACTTGATGGTTGAAGTCACAAAGAGAAGGTGACCTTTAATGGTCATCCACTCTGGCCGCAGAAACCCTTTTATTGTGAAGATCATAACGGCTGTAGAAATAATGAATTCGTAATGCTTGCGCAAGTATAGAGATAATCGGGTCTGCTTTCTTTTAGCCTATCGTCGTAAATTGATACCTTTGCTTTAACATGTATTAAAGCTGATCATGAAGGCTTCATTCCCCCATTTGTGATATACAGTGTAATTGACAAACAAGCCAATGGCATTGTTCCACGTGAAGGAAAAAAAAAGGCCCGGAAACTAGTGATATTGGCGAAATGACATTTAAAAAGGTCAGTAAATCATATGATTCTCGTCCGATAAAACCCACAAACGATTAAGACCGGCTAGTGACACAGTGCGTCTAATACAGAAAATATATTGGGGTAATTGATGAGCCATAATTTGCAGATAGTCAGGTCGAGTCATGTTGTAGTATGATTCGTGTGTGTGTGTGTGTGTGTGTGTGTGTGTGTGTGTGTGTGTGTGTGTGTGCGTGTGTGTGTGTGTGAGTGTGTGTGTGTGCGTGTGTGCGTGTGGGGTGGGGTATATTTCACTGTTGATTTCCATCAAAGTGCATCAACCTACCGCTCTCTCTATCTCTCTCCCTCTCTCTCTCTCTCATTCTCTCTCTCTCTCTCTCTCTCTCTCTGTCCCTTATGATCACGTGGAACAAACAAGAGACATTGCTCTTTATGGTTTCGGCTGGTATGAGTTAGTTTATTTTGGGTATCGGCTGGGCAAAGGAAATTCTTTGTCACCGTCCTGCTTAATGCCTTTGGGTATGGGTATGAGTATGAGGGTATTATCGTCACATGACTGAAAAGAAATTGATTTACTCTGCTTACAGGAAAGGAAAATGCACTGAGTTTCCAAGTAATTCCTTTCCTTTGTTTGCAAACCGTGCTGTACATAACCCTTTCTGCCTCTTCTATTCTTGAAGCAAAATCGTCACTGTTGAAACTTAAAAAAATAAAAATTCGCACGGCTACCCTATAAACTTTGCGATAAACAAAAGAATTATAATGACGTACATGATCAGACTCATTTTGTCTATGTCTTGACTAGACAACATTATAGAATACGATTTTTAGCTGAATTCACAAAACTTTTATTAATTGTATTTGCGTCCTGATACGCATGTAGCGCGGCGGCATTTATGCTCCAATTTTGATTTTCTCAGAATCGTGTGGTTTTTTTTTTCTCTTCGTATAATATTGTCTTGACCAAGTCTGTGTTACGATAATTTAGCATAGATGTAAATAGCAGTGCTATTACACTATCATGACTAGAGATACGAGTCCCAGAATGAACCAAAAAAAAAAAAAAAAATGAATATCATCATCAGAAATTGATGATCTTTGACATCTGGAAACAACCAGCATGTTATAAACGTCTCGGGTTCGTGTTGCTTTTTAAAGGCTCGTTTCATCAGTAAGGTCAAAGGTACTTTTTTCCCAGAAAAAAAAAAAGAAACTGACACTGTCCAAATGATATGACATAACGTGTTTATGATTTGAATCTTCCAGAGTCTGTCACTGTGGAGGGATAGGGTTTGGAGTTCAAATCTCGAAATTAAATCAAAATTCTGCTAGATCAATATCAATATTGTAGGTGGACCTGAAACACTATAAAAACATTTGGAATTATAAATTGGGTTTTAAATAGTATGTTATGATGTCTTACAGTACAAATTGTTCATGGTTTCATATTAAATGATTTCAATCAAAATGTCTCTACTTTTGGGACTCCAAGTTCCAAGAGTGTTTTCTTTATGTATTGGTAAGTCTACCTGAGTTGTTTTTTGGTATTTCTCATATATAGTGTCATTGGTTCATTTCTCTTGTCTAATACGTGTTTTTTTTTTTCCTGTGGTCATCTATTGTTGTCTGTTCAGCTGCACTTCCAAGTTGATTTTTTTTTCTCTTTTATAATGTAAAAATGTGATGTCCTCGTTTTTGAGACACTTTTACTGGGCTTTGTTCCGTATGTTTGCTCAACAATACAATGACATTTCATGTGTGTGTGTGTGTGTGTGTGTTAAAGGTTTGCTATTCTTATTTGCGTTCCGCATTACATGATATCTTAGAACCTATACCTTCAATGATTACTTCGCCACGGGAAACTGGCATTGCTTTGAAATGGATGTCTTGAAAGGGGCGATTATATTTCTTCCATTCTTTCAGTTGCTAAATGATGTAAAAATGTGATGCAATTTTTGTTTTCAGACATTTTTACTCTGCTTAGTCCCGGATATTTGCGGAACAACGGGACATTTCGGGTTTTTAAGATTTTGTTCTTATCTGCATGCATTGCATGATATTTGAGATCGCCGAGAAAAACTTACATTCCTTTGAAATAAATGTCCTTGAAATGGGTGATTGCACCTCTCTCTGTCTCCGAAATCAAGAATGCATCGACAGCAGGATAAAAAGCCATTCAATTCTAAGAAACAATGACCAGTTCTACCCACCACCTTGTTTTGAAAGTAGGAATATCGATATGGAACTGATATTTCGGGCGCAGAGAAATGCAAAGAAGATTGTCTCAAAGCAGTGAATGACGAAGAAAATTTAATAACTGATTCTAAATTTAAATTGATTATACGCGTATGACGAGGGTCGAAGGAAGGAAAAATTCCACGTGCGTTTCCAATCGAGCACGCTTAATTTGCCGATAATGTGAGAAATTCAATATGAATTTTTGGAAACTTTACCTACCATTTTCACCGTAAATGACAGTTATTCCGCCATCTCTGCCGCTTGACCACAATCAAATTGTATCTAATAAAAAACAAGCTTCCAGCAATCGGTCCGTTGAGTGAGTAAAGTAACGCTCCCCCCCCCCCCCCTCAAAATTACATTTCTTCAGTTTCTACCTTACACAACGTAAAATTTGGCTACTAATTTGATTACAGTTCTAGGTTTTGTAACAGTAAATCAAATGCACATTAGAATATTATGAAACGCAGTGCGATTGTATTGCGTGTTTCCAAATTATAATGATCACAATTTCTGGTTAGATAATCAGTCTCTTCTTTTCATTTTTTTTTTCTTGCTGCAGTTGTCCGAACATAATTCAGTTCGCTATTGCCTTTGTACTTAAAGATGATGAAAAGTTAACCACAGAACATATACCAGGTATCAAATTCATTGAAATCACATTAATTCCAATCGGATGGAACAAACGAATTGAAAGATTGCGCTGGTCTAGCTTTCCACTCAGAACAAAAAATTCTGACCAATAGACAATGATGTGGTTAAGTAAGCAAGCAATTATATTGGACGAAAGCGTCTGAAAAAAGTATTCTCCAATCCAATTTCATTTCTTTCGGTTTCCCATCTATAGAAAAAAATTTCGTGTGCAACAAACTGCTGAGTGTATCTATCCATCACGTAGACTATATAATGTTCTTACAGTTTGATTGTATTTTACATCCATCCATCTACAAATCTACTGATAACGTTACCAAGTCACTGTCCTTTTTGTCTATTTGCCATCACTCGATTTCGTTAGTTTATTAATTCATACAAATTATTCGTAAACATTCATGTATTATTAACCTACATAATGCTCTCAACAATTCAGAGCATGCGGTTGTTGACTTTAACTCGTGTTTCGAGTGCCGATTGGCACAAAATATCCCAAAGCATTGTAGCCTAAACTCTGTCCAAAGCCCGTGACACAGAAAGAGTTAGAGAAGCCGAGAGTATTAAAGGTCCTGTTTACCTCTGAGAGCAGTAATTTTAAAGGAATGTTCAAGATATCACTTTTGATGCATATGTGTAGGTCAGTTATATCACAAAACATCCTACCATATAAAGTTTTTTTTTTTTTTTTTTTTGCAGTAAAGCCTGAAGTATATTAAAGGAGATATCACTATTTTTCTCATTAAACAATAACTATATACGGTTTAGTCTGGAAACTATTATAACTATTGTTCACATTTTGTATATCTGACAGTATACTTAACATCGATAATACTGCTTCTATTTTTTACATTGGTTGTTTCTGTGCCTAACTCTCATTTTAGAACTGTTTTGAAGTACTAATGCTGGGTTTTTGTTTCATCTGTAAATGCTAAATTATTATTATGCCTTTAAGCTTACAATAGACTCGACGGCAAAAAAAAAAATAATAAGTTACTGGATGAACGCATTATGGGCAGGGGTACTCTGTTTTGCTACCGTTGTTGTCGTTGCTGCAAAGTACTTTCGAATATACAGCGCGTAGTTAATAATCTCTAGAAAGGGTGGGGGTCTACAAATAAATTCCGATAGCTGTGCTGGCTCTTCATACCTCATATAAGAGGAGAGATTATGGACCTGATACTCAGTAAATGTGTATTACTAGACTAATAAAAGTTACTGCAGGAAAGGGACATCACTTTCTTTGCAGCATACCTGTTGTGAGGGCATTTCGTTCGGATCGTGTCGCGTTTCATATCCAAACTTTTTACGAAATCATTTCGGCCAGCGCGCAGCAATCACACCCACACAAAGAGAGGTGAGCGAGCGTGGGCCGCGTCTTCAAGCGAAATTAATCCAAATATATGTCGAGAACCCCCCCCCCCTCCCCCCCAAAAAAAGTAGATCAACAACAACAACAGCCTCAAATCAACACATGTGATAAATATGATTTTACACACATGGAAAAAAAAACCCTACATGGACGCTAACAGTGCAAATTCCTCATGAAGAAGGATGGTTAGCGTATACTCGATCTCTGGCCACAAGGTGTTCTTACTACACACACACACACGCGCGCGCGCGCGCGCACACACACACACACACACAAACACACGCACACACGCACACACACACACACACACACACAAACACACACGACAATATAAACTGCACCCGACTTAACACATTCTGTAATGATTAACTCCGAGCTCCTATAGGGACAAGGTGCCCAAGCGGAAAATGACCGCTAATCTTCAACCCAGCTCTCACTCCTCGCCGCTAACCTTGATTAGGAGTAGCAGCTTTGACCTTAAATACAACCAGGGGGTCATATGAGCCTGTTTCTGCCCTTGTCCGACGGGGTTTTTGTGTATAAAACCATCCTTTTAAGACTGCGGTCATTGGAGTGATGCCTTCCCCGGCTGCGGCGGTTGCCTAGCGACTGTAGGTTGAGCAGTTACCAGATAACTCTCCCACCGGACCGTGTCAGTGGTTTGGATCGCCCATAGAAGTGATGGAAGGAATCATGGTTCTTTGTAGCACATTATGTATCTTTTCATTCTGTGTGGGAGAATGCAGTATCAGAGTTTACATGTGCCGATGCTTGTATGAACAGGTCATTGCATGATATATCTATTGTTTTTCGACAGAATTTTGTCTTATTGTTGAATTATTCAAACATTCCCTACAGAGTGTTGCGGATTGACATTTTGCAGAGTGAAGAATTTAGATATGATTACCTTTAGGGCGTTAGGAATTCAGATGACGGTTTCTGTTAGCTTTGTCTGCTGAAGCAAGGATGGCATATTTACAGCTGTCATGGACTAATGGTCGGTTGTCATAAATATAGATGTGAACATGAAAGAGAAGTTTGGAAAAATAACCACTAGCCGCAGACAGAAAAGAAAGAGAAAGAAATGTATCAAAGTGCATTGACTTACCTCTCTCTCTCTACATATCTTCAATCCATATATTTATCCATTTCACTTGATCTACAAATACATGTTTACGCACACACACACACGCGCGCGCACTGTATGAATAGATAGATAGATAGATAGATAGATAGGCATAAAAAAGTAAAGAAAAAGCACAGCGGCACAAGTAGGCATTAGAATATTTATTCTACCGTTCCAGTAAAGACATAAAACAAAGAGCTCCAGAACAAAGAAATATTTAACTAAGAAACCATCGTAATAAAAGATCTAATGTTTTATGGTCTGAATCATAATATTGTTTTACCAGTTCTTTCGTGGCTATGTCTATAGTATAAGCTATCACAGTACCACTGGCCTGCTGGATGTATAGGCCTACAGTACTAATCGCATACTTGAGAATTGCGGAAGAAGAGGATTGATAAGATGCTCGTCGTTGTTAAACATTGAAACTTGGACAGGATATCGCGTCAAATTCGAGAATTAAATGATTTGATAAAATCTATGTAGTTAACCGTCTGGTGCAGTCACAGTGTTTACTCGACTTCTCTTTTCATGCATCGAGATGAGTCAGTAATTTGTGCTATAATGCACAGGATATTACACCTAGTTTGATTTGATTTGATTTGATATGATTTCTTTTTTGTTGAATACATCATTCAACATTTTATCAGAACACATAGAACCATGTGACAAAAATATAAACAATGTAAAAATAATAATGGCATACCAAATTGATAATCAAATTGATTTGATTTGTTTTGATATGATTTCATTTGTTACATCATTAAACATTTTATCAGAATACATAGAACGATGTGATGTAAAAAGGATAACACCATACCAATAATATAATAATGATACCATAAGTTTGTATACAGTACCATGTCGAAGAAGAATTAAGCGATAGATCGTATGAAACAAACAGAAGAATTTCCTCAATTCTTATAAAAAATATCATTATATATGTGTATGTGTGGTTATGCATTGATTGGTTGTTATTCGTTTGATCAGTCATTGCTGATTGAATATTGTTGCTTACATTCAAGATGAATGTTTTGTTTTTGTTAGGTAAAATTATAAAACTCAAATAAAGATTACTGAAAAACAAAACCTGTCTGTACGTTTGTATGTGTGTGTGTGTGTGTGTGTGTGTGTGTGTGTGTGTGTGTGTGTGTGTGTGTGTGTGTGTGTGTGTGTAGGTATGTGTATGTGTCTGTGTATTTGTTTGTTTGGCCCTTTTCCTTCACATCCAGTGCGTCTTTCCCTTCATTCGCGATTAGTGAAACTTCAAGGACGGGAACATGAATAACGTTGCCAATTTGGAGAGACATCCATCAACCGTCTTCCCAAAAGTCGAAGACAACCCAATATCGCCTTGAAGGGGAAGGGGTGGGCGAAGAGGTATCACCCTTTGAAAATTACCTCTCCTACTTTTCAGCTGCTGCAGGTGTCTCATTCCGGACTCAACAAGCTGCATCGCCTTGTCCGTCGGTGCCTGAATACATTTGAAGCAGTAAACAAAAGGTCTACTGAATATGTAGTAACGTACAGGAGCTGTTATGTGAATTACTTGAATAATCATCACCATGTAAAATAGCGGAATAAAATTTTCTTTATCCTCCTCCAAGGAACAAAATATCATTAACAAATCTAACATTAGGAGATAAAGAAGAAGTATAAAGGCCTATATTGAAGTATGTAGATATCATTAATTAGAACTCTGATTTATTTTATCTTTTTACGACAGGTGACAATTACATGACCGATTCCCGCGGGAATATCGAAACACGGACATGACGATGAAATTACCGTTCAGTCAGCCGTAAAATGAGCATAATGTCTTGTGATACCCTTTTTCCATCACATCAATTAATGACGATAATGTCATTAAGATCATGTATAGCCGAGAGGTTTTATATCAGCTGACGACTTGATAGTACGCCATAATTTGATTATCATTCATGCTAGAAGTTGATGCTCTTTTTACCCTGGGCAGTTGTAAAATGAAGTCGGAACGAGTATGTTGTAAAGGAAAACACGTACCCATCTGGAATCATTTGGATCGCGGCGTAGTGTAGCATGAATATGTGGAACAGCGCCCCCATAGCGACATTCTTTTTCATTTTATTAGGGGGAAAATGGTTATTTACGGGACAACCTAATGAGAGTAATATGAAATGCGTTTCTTGGAGATGTGATTGCGAGAGCAAAATTTAATGATATTACCCACTGGCGCTACTTGTTATTTTGACAAACGTTGTATTGGTTTCAGATCCACTTAGTTTACTCGGGGGGAGGGGATAAAATCTTTTTTTTTTCTTCTTGATGATGCTAAGTAGCTTTTCAAATTACATCTCATATAACATAAACAATCTGGAAAAAGAAAAATAGTAAAGCTCGTGTTAAGTGCGTCCAGGAACACACAAGCACAGACAAAGTCAACGCGATGGTGTCTTTAGCAATGAGCCTCAAACAATTAAGGGACTATTTTTGCATATTGCAGAGTGCACCTTTTTTTTTCGTCCCCTAAAGCAACAGCAAACACGATTTACCTTGGAATTCCCGCATTATGCCTTTCTTTTAGATATGACAAATCTGATAATCAAACCGATTTGTCGATGCATGTTTCAAAAGGTTAGTAAAATGAGCAGGCTCTTGATATCGACCCCTTATATAGCACGTGTTGCTGCATGTGTGTGTATGATAGTTAGTGAGCACTTTCTTACAATGTCGATATTATGGTCATTGTTAATTCGACAAATACGCCTCAAATAAGCGGGCGGATAGGGCACACTCTTGTATCGCTTGCCTGATTGAAAAATCCAGTGTATCTTTTATGTTTCCTTTGAAAAAGATACGATGTTGCCACGGTCCGGTAAAACAAATGTAAGCGTACACACGCGCGCGCACACACACACACACACACACACACACACACATACACACAAAAACTTTTTATATCAATACTCACCATTCTGCGTTGTAACAGAGGACGCGCTAAGCAAAATGCCTTGATTTTGACAAGGAAAATCCTAATCTTTTCTGTCTTTCATCAAACTGATTAATTACAGATATGATCTAGTCGTGGAGAGCCCTTTAAGAAGACATTTGTAAACAAATTGATTTAACTTATCGAAACAACATTAACAAATTCTGCATTCTCGATTCAAGTGTAACCTTGCTTTAAATGAAAATCTTAACCCTTATAAAGATGATTGATAAAAGTTTGATCATGTTATACAATGTTGTAGTTGGGATGTAATATTTTGAATTGTGACTCTCCTTTAACTTCTTAAAGAATTAACCTTTTGTGCAATACAAATTACCATTAATGTCCAATTAAAAGGCCCATGATGCGTGAATCCAAACAGTCTAACATCTTCATCATCCTCGTGAACCCTTTTTGGAACCATCGGCAAGGGCGAGAACAAACCCACATGATATACTTTAAAAAGCAAACAGAAATCTCTTTATCTCGTCCCTCGCTGCTAAAGCGCTATGTCACTTGGCCTTGGTTGTAATTGGTTTGCCTAAGCTGCTTGAGGCCTGCGCCGCTGCCAAATAGCTGCGATGACGTAAGCATGCTTGGATGCCCCCAAGGTATCATTAATATAGAAGAGATGAGGTGACTGCACCAGTTACCCCCCATGCCACACAAAGTGAGTTACAGCATGGACAGAGAATTTGGGTGCAGGTCACGCTATATACGAGTTCCGAGGTTTGACACATCGTATCAGGGGGCCATGAAATCTGATTATAGTTTTTTACGATTATTAGCTAATTGAATAAATCAAACATCGTGTTTTTTTAAAAACATACATCATCAATTAATCTTAATTGCAACAGTCTTCCCACAATATGGCTTGCTTAAAATTGATTTGAATTCTGTACCTCATTACAATTTCAAAGAAGGACTTCAGGGAATATCAAGCAAAATAGATTGCACATGTTGTGTAAAGTTGCTGTGTTCTTGAAGCAATGGATGAATGTTGAGGAAATTCGTTCGTATACTTGTGTCTTGTTTATATTGGAAAAAAAAAACCTAAATCAAAATAAGATTGTAGTACATATTGGGAATTGATATTGATGTATAATACGATTTAAATTGATAATACAAAACACCTATACGAATATCATAAAACAAGTACGTGCAACTTTGCACCTTTCAGACCAGAAAAGTGCAAATTGCACCTTTTAAATTGATGGTACTAACTGGTCTAAAAGATGCAAAGTTGTATCCGAATAGTTGCTCTAGTGTGATACTGGGAAGATGGAAACTTGAACCTATTTTTCTTCGAGTGTACGACACTTTTTTTTGTCTTTTAATGTTGCTAAATATGAGAAGGGCTTGATTATTATAAGTGATCGCCATGTCATGTTGACTGCCCGTTCAAAATGCGTCCTTTTGTTTTTGCTTTTATAAGTGTCTCGTAAGTCTTGTTGATCAAAACTTCCAGGAATGTCAAAATCCTTCCACGGATGTTGCAACGTTTCGGTAATAAAACATTAAACTCAAATCTTAAGACATGTTTAATCTATGAAGAACAAACATAATACTATCAAATAATGATTACGCTGCATTGAGATGGTTGTGCAGCTTGCGTAAATTTTCCTTTTTTTTTTAAAAATCAGTTTCAGTTTTTCATGACGTGTTAAAAAGTCGTATACAACGTTAAGTAGTATCACAACGAAGCGGTAGACATAATGACTGTAAATGCAACAGTAGGGAACAAAAATCTACTTTACCATGAACAGACTTGAATCGGCGGTTTCCAAGAATATCGGACGTCGACAAGGCGTAGAAATATACTTCTTTTTTTCTACTTGTCATTGCAATAATTCAAAGATAAATCCCCACGAACTGAAGTACAAGTGTAAGGCATAGATCAGAGCTAGAGAAAAAAATAATGTATAGAATCTCAGTATACCTCGAGTATAGGTGGATGATATCGGTAATATAGTTATCATGATAGTATGCATTCTAAGAATTGAACGACAACATTTTGAAATAAGTGATTATGACTTTACACGCTGAATTATTGCTTCTCATTCATTTTTTATCTTTTTATCTGACTTTTTTTTTACACTGCTGTAGATTTCATATGACAATTAAGCACTTTTTTTTTCCGATGCTGTTTCATTGATTGCTTGTCGCTGTGAGATGTGCTCGAGTTTGGCACATTTCACCCCTTTATAAAAACATGAGAGTGACGAGTGATGCTAGGACAATTTGTTTCTTCTTTTTAACTTGAAAGGTGGATGTAGGGAAAGCAATTAAATACAGCACACGCGGATATATTTTCTAACACTATGCTTTCGCTGAGCAAAGTAATGTAGATATCAATGTTTAACAACTAGGAAATCACAGAAGAGGGCATCAAAAGTTTTTGCGCCACACTTTTCGTCTCTCGTGTACTTGAATTTTTCAAAGAGAGTTACGGTTGTAACGTGTAATGTGATAAAAACGATAAAACAAAAATACTCGTATATCAAAAGCATTTATACGAATATGATAAATGTGGGTTTTTCTTTTTTTCTGTGTTGGACTTCAGCTTGCAACGTTAAATACACACACACGCGCGCGCGCACACACACACACACACACACACACACCGGTGATAAAGGTTAATACCTAATGAGATCATTGTGGTCGGAATGGATATAGATTTCTTATATACTTCCTTAGCAACACTCTGTGACCATTTGTTGGTTTTGGGGACTTGAATAAACCATACTCATCTTTTTTTAAAGGCAGAGGAAAGACAGAAGACGGTGATGAGTTTCGGCATTACCACGCCCCCAGTTTATGTCCAGTCGTGCAGTAAGACGACTCCAGTATTAAACAAGTTTGTCACGCCATACCTATCCCAGCGGTCACGCCGAGACATTACTCCATTTAGATTACTCATCACAGCAGAGGCGGAATTTTTCTGTCAACATAGTTTGATGAGTAACTAGCGTTTTATTTTTGTTTTGTTTTTGTTTTGTTTTTAAATAATGCTACCGGTTACAACTGCACTAGATTAAACAGCGGAATACGATCTTGACGTCCTGGCGTGACTCGAAGACTCGCCTCCTGCTGTATTCAGTTTCACCCATAGTGGGAATCTATTGAAGAAAAAAAGAGAGACAGACGGACAGACAAACAGACAGAAGGCGATAGACAGAGAAAGACATACATCTGTCTGTGTCGGTGATATTTTGAAATTGTCATTACACACTTAAAAGAGTGTAAAAGAGTCGAATTTTTAATTAAATTGACTTTTATTTTATTTTTTTTTTTGCTTTTCTCTTGAGGCTCGGGATACACCTGTCTCTTACTGAAATAAATCATGGGAAATGGCATGGTTTTCTTGTTGTTGTTTTTTTTAAAGTCAGTGTGTACATTTCTTTTAGTTTTGTTTTGCCTCATATGTTTTAATAGGGCGGTCATGGTTGAAAACAGCAGATGTTATGTTTTCACTTTATATATATATATTATAATTATCATGATAGGTCTTATGTTGCTTGTAAGAAAGACAAACGAATTTATGCGAAGCGTTGACACTGGAACAACAGATATATTGATATTTATACGTTCTCATACAGAGAAAAAATGACTACTTGACGCCCATATATGTGACACTGCACCACAAAACAAACAAAAAGTCGACAGGCATGGATTTTTAATTAAGGGCAGATTCTGAAAGAGCAGACTCTAAACTTTAAAATGATGTATAGATCAAATCAAATGGACTCTCCTAACATATGTAAATGTTGGAAAGAAAGCATACACTCTTGAAAAATGTGAACATAGAAAAGAGGCTCTGAAGTAAAGAGTCTATTCAAGCGCTTAATCTTTTAAGCCACGCTAGCTGTGTCATGAATGGGACAAAAAACATGGTGTTAACTACCGGAGCGATAACAATGAAGAAATTGTCAAATTAAGCTGAAATTAAGCATGCTTCATTAACACATTTTGTCCATGATTAATGACAACTTTCAAAGCAGAAGTATTATCCTTGAAAAGTTATTAGAGTTGAAAGTGAAGAGTATGTACAGGATTTTTAAGAAATGAAAAGTTGACTCTACTAGAAACATCTAATCACACTGTTCTACAATAAAGTGCTTGAGAAAAACTGCTAAAAACACAGTTTCCTGTTTGTTTTATGATCTCAAACTTTAACATAATGTAGAAGAAGACTTGCTTTTTGAGAAAATATGAAAAACTTAAGATTGGCTGTGTTGACCCATTTCACCTATTTTCAGTCCTTACACAAATTGTCGACTTTTTGTTCGTTTTGTGATGCACGGTCACATATGATATCTAAGTTAGATGTGAAGGTATCGTTAGAATGCGATGCACACTAATGTGTCACTGTTTGTCATCAACGACCTCCATAAATCCTGATTTGCCCACCAGTACGCTCTAAGACGCCCTGGCACACATTGATATTGTTTACTCGGCTGTAATATGGGGTGGAGGTTACTGTCATCATTAGCTACAGAAGTCCCCCCCCCCCCCTCCCGTCATTACAGCGCCTTTTGACTTTCACGTGCCTACCTGCTGCTTACAGACCGAGCAAAGGTTAAAAACGCAAAACTGAGTACAATGAAAACAAAGCCGTTCCAAGTACAATGGATGCTACATCAATAAATTCACTCACAGCTGGTCTTATTTACACGTATGTGTCTTATTTTGAGTCGTTTGTTTTTCTGGTTTCGCGTAAATATACACACTCCTAATATCGCACACATTAACACGCTCGTATTTCTCATGACTTTGATGAAAATCAATAAATCATAAATATTGAATTAAACGAAAGTCAGCTGTCTTCAGACATGGTCGCTAAGCCCAAGTGAAACTTTACGCATGAGAGAACATTTCCAGACATGACGGAAATCATGTGATAGTAAATACACTTAAATGATAATCTTTAAATATATTAATCGGGTAATGTTTCTCTTCACCTTCAATGGCAATGCACACAAAACCAGCGCATCTGACCCAAAGAGTGATGTCCGTTATTCCGGATGTTTGCTACTCTCAAAATTAACAAAAAAAAAAAAAATTAAAAAAGGTTCCTTATTTCGAATATTTGTTAATCCGAAAATTTTTAAGGTTCGTTGTTCAGAAGGAATGGACAATGAAATAAGGTTAAATAATCTGAAAATTGAAAAAAAAAAAGTGCGTACTTACGAACCTTCGGAATAGCGCACCTTTTTTTTTCCATTCATGGAATTACGAACCTTCGGAATAACGAGCCTAATAATTAAATTTTCGGGATTAAGAACCGTCGGAAGAACAAAACTGTCAATTTGTTTGTTGTTGTTTTTAAATAGCATTATATTGATTAATACCAGAAACTCGGTGAGGGGGTCATTTTTTTCATATACTAATCAATAGGTGCGTTTATCAACTCTTTTTCTCGGCAGAAACAGGTTTTCCAAACGGCTTTTAGGGAATTATTACGAGATGATAAACGCAAAGCTGTTTTGAAAGCCTTTCCGGAAAGCCTGTTCGAAAACCGCAAATTTGTGCTTTCCGAAACAGGTTTCCTAAACAGGTTTCCAGAAACCTGTTTCTAGAAGCCTTTTGAAGCAAGATAAAGGCAAAGCTGTTTTGAAACGGCTTTGTACTGCAGTTACGAACCATGCACGCCTTATATGACCTCTTCTCCTCGGGTCGAATTGCAATGCAGCTGTGCAGTGACAGGCCAGTTATCGTGTTCGCGAAGAGTTGATAAACGCAACTATTTTGGAAGCCGTTTCTAAAGGGCTTTGGAAACGGCTTTCGAAAGAACTTTGGAAACGGCTTTTGAAAGCCGTTTAAACAGGGGAAAGATGATAAACGCAGCCAATAACTGAAGACAGTAACAAACAACGTACTTTGCATTTACAGGCTGAATGATTTGTTTTCGTTGTATTTGAATGGTATTTGTGATTTCATGCACCTCGATTGATTAATTCCAAGCGAGACACTATATCCCTGCATTATCTTACTTGATTTTCCTCTCTTTTTTTCACAGATGTTTTGAGGACATTCAAGCTTTGATGCTTTCGTGTTCACCCTTCTTATTAGCTTTCTCTGCTCTTTCATTTCTTCATTGAATATTTTTGTTTTTCAGTTTTCCAGCGGGAGCTTCTTTTAATAGCCTTCTGATGCGCCCCATCGCAAAAAGTAATCGCTGGATTTTCAAGGCGTCTTTTTTTCCTCGTAAATTGAGACCACACGCTCCCAACAATGTCGCGGGGCAAAAGCCAGAAGAACGGGTGCATAATGCAGCATGGAATGTGCTATCCAACGTGTCTCCAATTTCCCTCAGCGTCACCGCAACATGAGCGTTCTGGAAATGTTTGCTTAGGATCCTCGTCGCGACAAATTATCGAAACACAGCCGGATCTTGTACCAGTCAAATATTTAGCGATCCAAGCTGTGCTTGGGAGAAAAAAAAAATCGAATTGTAAGGCTGTTTTCACACGTGCCGATTGTGCATAATTTGAATCACGATTCTAATGACGCATCACTAGAATCATGATTCAAATGACGCATTTTGGCCGTGTGAATGCAAACTGGAATCGCGGGGGTGATTTGGGTCGCAATGCCAATTGTGATTGGAATGACGGTCTGGAGGTTTTTTTTTTTTTCAATCACAATTTTCCAGAATTATTGAACGAACTGGCCGTATATACGGAATAACCTCTAATTCGTGTTTTTGGGGGGCGGAGCTTACAGTGGCCTTTCAACTACATGTCCTCCGCTGGAAAAATACAAACAAACAAACGCGCTCCTTCTTAGCTCGCACTGCAGTCAAAGCTCGCGCTAAAACCCTCAAGAGTCGTTTATAGGAACTCGGAAAGAAGCCACACCTCCTTTCCTTGTTCTGAAATTAAACTCGCAGAATCCGAGAAGCCTTACGCGGTCGTGTGCACAGTAGATAATTCTAATCGTAAGTGTAATCGCAATCGTAATTCAGCATTGCAAATACGTTACTCAACCGATGTGAATACGGCATAAGAGAGAGAGAGAGAGAGAGAGAGAGGGGGGGGGGGGGGGGAGGGGGAGGGGGGGGGGGGTGGGGTGGAACCGGTTTCCTGTACAGGCACACTCAAATTAAACTTCGAGCGCTCGGATTTTTTTTTTCTTTCTGTAGTGACATCTATAATGAAGACTTGTAGGCATGAGAAGACTATCCAATGTTATCTTTCATCTTTTCGTTGCTTTAGAGCAGCACCTTTCACAATGTGGCTCCAATGAATCGACTTCTGTCTGTTGTGCTTTCCGGCACATATTATTGTTATGACCTGCACGGAGCCCTCGCGCGGAGTATGTCTCTTTATTCACAGGAGCGGGAGGTGAAATTTCCGATGACATTTCGAATGTGTGGATTAACGTCATCGATTATTAACGAATAAGATGTTAGAAAACCTTGGACTTGATAAAACGGCCTTCGTGCTAAAGTGCATTCCTTTCTAGCCTCTCGTTCGCCTGTTTGCACACGCAGCTGAACAACGTGCGCGCAGGTGTCTTTACAGAGCATTGTTACCACTGCAGGGAATACGTTTTATCCGCTACGGATATCGCAAGAGGGGAAATGATATAGAGAGAAAATAATCAAGCTGTAGCATTATCATATCACTTTTGGCCTGAAGATACTACTTCTTTTTTTTTTTTCTGTCATACTACGGAATAGTTTACGATTGTAACACATCTCGACACTTCGTAGGAAATAAGGCAGATTGCTGTGATACGCATGTCATTACATAGTTAATAGCCCCTACTAATTTGATAACAGGTGATTGATAAAGATAGCATGTGGTATGCGAAGCATCTGAATGAAACTTCATGTATGTATTTATTATATATATCTGTGTGTGTGTGTGCATGTGTGTGTGTGTGCATTTTGCAATGTCGTCTTTTTGCAAGAATGGGGGGGGGGGGGTGAGGAGAAAAACTAATAATTCGGAGGAAGAAGAATGGATAAATTGCATTTTTAAAAATGTAAAAAGAGAATGGTTTGGGGGACTAAAAAAAAAGAGCAAGGCTGATAACAGTTCTCTGGTTTATATGTATAATATGACATGTGGATGGATTTACAGGCATGAAAAAAATGTAAATGTGATATTCGAAAACGAATCATAACATCTTAACCATCCTCGGTCCGAACTCAAAAAATTGTTTTGTAATTCAAGACTTGTCGATTACCAGATAAATCACATAACAGTGTATAAAAGGTTTCAAGAATACACAACGCGTGTGAAAAGCCAGTTATCCTACACACGTGGCTGCATCTAACCACGTGCATAACCAAAGCCATCTAACCCTTTTCTCAACGTTACGTGTACGTGATGGCCAGCTCTTTTACTGTTTCTATATAGGGTAATGTTCAATATTTCGAATTAGGTTCGTTCATCCGACAATGACATAAGTTTTGCAATTCCGAAGGTTTGTGATGGAGAAACAAGCAAATTCCCTAGAGATACCTAGAGGTTCTGATAATCCGAAAAGGATAAAAGGTTCGTTAAGCTGAATATTTGTGCCGTTATTCCGAAGGTTCGTTACTCAGAAAACAAAACAAGGTTCCTTGTTCCGAAGGTTCGTTCACCATAAAATGAAATTAGATTCCTTATTCCGAGAATTCTTCAATCAGAAGATAAAAGAAGGGTGCGTATCAACGAATTAGAGATTCCAAAGATTCCATTTCTTTACAATCGGGAGAATTTCTAACATTTCAAGATGAAAAAAGTAATCGATGCTCATGACTTTATCATGTTTTCGTAGTGAAGCGTGAATACTAAGAACAGAACAACACAAAGCAAAAAAGCAAAGTAAAGTCAGGGGAAAATGCAAAAAAAAACACTAAAAACTAAAAATGCCAGACAGAAAAAAAAAAAAATGTTAGCGGTAATAATGTCAGCCGTAAACGGCCAGAGGAAATACGCTGGAAGCGTGGGAGACCAGAATGTCACAGATGAAATGCCAGAGGTACTAAATCATTACCTGTGGGGAACCTGGTGGGTGCTACAAAGTTGATGGGGGAAAATCTAGAATCTTCGTATACAGGGAACGTATGGATAAAGGAATATACTACAGGTGCTTCACTCTACGCCATCTAGGCATCATCAACGACACAACAAAAGGACATGTGACATTAAGTTTACTATCAAGGCTGATGTTTGCGTGTTGTTGATTTTTTTTAACTTTATTTCTGGTGTATTCCCCTGGTATACTAACCCGTTTAAAACGATCATATCGTTATCGATCGGTGTCTTGATGTATGGTGTATTGGTGTATTATTGAACATTGTTACAAAAATCAACAACAACATTCACCTTTAGAAACTGTGCTAGTTGGTCTCAAGCGGGGCATACAGCTGTCCAATCCTTCATCTCCACCATCCGTCATTATCGTCACCATACAAGATTTCATTTATACATGTATATATATATATATATATATATATTATATACATGTATATATATATATATATATATATATATATATATATACATACATATGATATATATATAGTGAGAGAGATCTGTATCTACATATATCTATGTATATCTACACAAACAGACAGACAGACACACACATATCTATATATTATTATGTATATGATATTCATATTTATATAATGTAATAGAAGGATATGTAACTATTTTCTTTTATTAAAATTGGCATTGTATTGTGTGTCGATTAATAGCCTCTATTCTCAGCTTGGTTAATAATGATCATCACGTGCGATCGATTTGTTACCACGTGATTTCACGCCCTTGCCAATCCGTGTGATTTTCCTTTTTTCTTTGTTCTTCCTTTGTCTTTGTACTTTTCCACATCCTTGAGCAATATCATGATTCCGCGCTTGTATCGAATTCGTGAGCAGTAGCGATCCATCTTTCTTCCTGTCTATTTCGTGATTTGTTTTTCGCGTCGGATGAGAAATGCCCACAATCGCAGACACTTGCAAATTAATACTGCCAACGTGCATGTTTTCTCTATTTTTCGCACTTAAAAAGCAATCACGGCCTTCGCCTAGATATCTCAGTAGGAAGAATTATGGTGAGATAACCTTCATTTGACGAGATATTACTTGGCAAAACATTCGGATACTATACCGAGTCAAAACTAAATCCTAAAACCAGCTTTTGATGATGATGGCAAAATTTAGAGTAATACAGGCTCCCAAGTGCTCTCATAATTCTAATAGTTCAAACAAGCTTGTTACAACAAAAAAGAACTACACTTATCGTGATTATAATTCGTTAGAATAGCATGATAATAGACCTGGGCACCACGATGACTAATAATCCTTACGAAAGCCATTAAAAGTTAGGAGCTCATCTAGAAAAAAAAAACCACACACAGTCAAATGGCAAATGGATAGAAAAATCAGATCAAATGATCCGTGGGTGTAGCACGGGCAAACGCCAAATTGATTTCTCTTCTTGTATGATTACAAACCGAGACAACGCCATACTGCAACACAGGCAATCCAATGCAAAATGCAGATGAATATTATCATTTGCAATTAAAAGGCGCAGGTGAGGGCTGCACTACGCTCATGAACAGCAAATTTGAAGATAATCAACGACAACAGAGAGTTTTACTTCTGCGACGCGAACGTTAAAACGAAGCTAAGCAGCTTCCCGGGTTGGACAACGGAAACAGCTGTCTTTATAGCGTTCGCGTTACAGATCTAGAGCTGGCAATTATTATGTACGGTGGTACACGCTCCGGTCAGCATCTTTGTGTTTCGGGGTTCGAATTCTGCTCAGGGTGTAGGTCCTTGTACAAGGTGTTAAACCTATACCTTGCTCGTTATGTTTTCATGGTTTTGTGACTTACGAAGAAAAAAATGTTATACAGATGCATATTATATTCATTATAAAAATACAATAGGTGACGCAATAAATCCAAATGATTCCGATCTTGATATGACGTGTCGTCCTTCATCTAAAGTTCGGTTCACACACATTAACGAGCTTTAGATCTGCGACGCGGCAAACGCTGAGACGACGCTAATTCAAAGCCAAAAATGGTGTTCTACACATGCGGGAGACAGCTGTTTCCATTTTTCAAACCGGGAGGCTGCGTCGCCTTAGCGTTTGCGTCTCAGATCTAAAGCTACCTATTATCTCTAATAACGAGGAAGAGGCTACTTGTCTTCAGACAGAGGACGCATTATTATAAATCCTAAATTCAGCTGCGTCGGGTGGGACTTTCTTCAATGCATGCAAAGCATCACAAGATACCGCTCTTTGAGACCAAAGTCCCAAAGCCAGTCACAACGCCAAAATCAATACTGTTAAAGCCGCAGGGAGCGATAGAGAAGAGAAATGAAGGGGGTTAGAGTTTGCATACAGAGACATGGCGTCTTGGAATTAATTTAAGCGCGATTTAACTACTTAATTGTTATCTAAACGTAATGTCGCCAGTCACCCTGCCATATCGTAGTTCTCTTGCCGGCGTTCTGGCGTCCGTGTTGACATAAAAGTGGTGTGGTAGCTCACATCGATCTCCGATGCGTCAAATATTGCTTGGATGAGAGGACAGCGCAGTCGGGCGTACTGCATCGGTTATCATGAGCAAGAGGGACGTTCATTTATTTTGTCGTGTCTGCCTCTCCCGGCCGGAAGATTTCGACTGAGATATATCACGCGCGCACATCGCGGGGTAAACTTCACCTGTCGCTAGCCGTAGGCTGAGCGCCGAACCCAAGTCGGCAATACGCAGGTGGGCGTGGGGTCGGAAATGTGGGGCGTGCTAAGGGGGCAACAGCCTATCCCACATTTTGATGGATGCACACTTTAAGCTTCCCAGGCACCCATCCACGAACAGTCCAGCCGGCTTTGTGAAGTGCCTTAATTATGCATGTACAGAGCTGGGGCCTGTTGATGTATGTACATATTATGATATACTTCTCTGAAAGGACAAACACGCGAAGCAAAGTGTCTTTATTGATTTATGATTCAAGATAAATAGAATGCACTAATGAGATACATGTATCGCGGTTTAATCAATAGGCGTTTTCACATCAGCCCGATGTTTCGAAATAGCGCGCTATTTTCTGACTTGGGAAGTTAAAAGATATCTCGAGCTTGGATTTTTTTCGGGCTGATGTGAAAACGCCTAGTCTCATCTCGCATATTCGTACTAGATTGCACCCACACCTTATACAAACTTCAGCTCTTAGTATCACTATGATCATGTTTTATTTTGTCGTAATAGTTTGGACACCATCATCACCCTGAATATGACTACTATCATCATCATATCATGGTCATGACTGTATCATCACGCCCAAAGGCTTCATTAACATGCATGACCGTCTTGATAGGACCATGAAGTTGCAATTTCTCAAAGCCCGGAAGGAGATCTGGATGTCTTTTCCCTCGTCTTGTCCTCAGAGCAGACTTTGGTCAACTGAACTGATGAAAGCCTAAACGAAAAGATGTCACCTGCGCCGAAGATTTCTATGATCAAGTATAAACATCAGTTGTATCATGTCGGTGGTAACTTATTGCATGTCTCTTCCAAAGTGACTTGTAGTTTTCATAGCAAGATTCTAAATGTGATTAAATGTTCCATGTGTTCGGCACAAAATGTTCGGCCCCCTGAGTGAACCAGAAAATCGGACAGAACCGAAATTCGACACGAAAGAGCAGGCCTGAAGATAAATATCAGCGTAAATTGGATCGATGAATCAAAGATGAAAACGCGAAGGAATTTTTTAGATGTGTTTTCCTTCGTTCTTCTCTTTGTAGTTGTTGTAAAAGTTCAACTGAAAAAGATGGATCGGAACTGAAGTTTTCACTTTCACCTTCTTATATCAACAAAGAGGTTATACGTTGTCATGCATCATAAATCATCTTATTTTAGCCTCGTGATGGCATTATTGATGACGCACAATTTGATGGAAGATGTAGCCCTTTCTCAGAATCACCATACCTCAGGTCACATTCGTGTTTTTTTTTTTAATTCTTCTAAAAAGGTAGAGATTAGGCTAGAAATTGTGCTTCCTACGCACTGTTTCCTGTCTGTGATTCCCCCAAATTAGTTTTTCATTTCAAATTAGCTGCTTTGAAAGTTACATGTGTTAAGACTTCGGTTCGGTGTGTATGAATGGCTGAATGAGGAGGGGTCATCCCACTAGACCGACATTCACGATTCATACAGCCCACGAGTTCGACATTGAAAACAGGTCCATGAGTCATACATTTCACAAGCCATACAGCCCATGAGTTCGACACTAGGCACATAAAGCTCATGAGTTCGACACTGTGTAAAAACAGCCCACGAGTTCGACAGATACAACACGGGGCTTAATGTGTCGGTCTCGTGGGCCTATTAGCTTATAGTGTCGAACTGATGGGCTGTATGACTCGTGAGCTGTATGACTCGTAGGCTGTATGACTCGTGGATGTCGGTCTCGTGACGTGCTCCCAGTGAGGACAGGGATACTTTCCCTGTGGTACTCGTGACGAAGAGAGGGTCGTCCAGGGGTGACGCGACATTTGCTCCTGCGTCACTTGCTCCGCTCTTATTTTCTCCAAAGACTTCTAGGGTTATAGAGCTTGGGTTGTGAAAGGGTTTCAGATTAAGTTTGATGTGAGGTTTAGGACTAGGGTGTGGGTTATGTTCATGGGTAGAAATTATGTTTGGCTGGCAATATTGTGCAGACATTTCATGGGAGCAATTATTGCAGGAGCAAATGTCATGGAGCCCTTCCAGAAACTACGATCAGAGAGATTTGCATTGGTCTATACACGCTGTATTGGATTGTGATTCTCTAAAACAACAACGGCAATAATGATAAAAATGATAATAATAAAAAAAATGATAAATAACAACAACCTCAACATCAACAAGATATATATATAACTGTAGTAGAACAACGATAAGGAACAACATTATAATGAGCTAAGACCAACGAGAAAGATGACTTAAAAGAGGAATTGCCAAGAAATGGAATAGAAACAACAGTGGCAAGCGATAGAAAGTGCCAAATGAGGGGAAAAGATAGCTGCAATATGTCAAGAGCCGAAATAGAAAGATTAAAGGGCTCGTGTAGTTTTAGTTGGGACCGAACTTCGGGTTTTCAACAATTTTATGTGAGGTAATGAGAAACCTCTCATGAAATATTAAAAAGCGTTTAATTTCAATAGGAATTCAACGTTTATTTGATAGAAATTGGTTATGACATGGCTGAGATACTAAAAACAGAGCAAACTAATAAACGGAGCAAACTAATAAAGCGTGGGACCCACATTTACGATCGCTTTGTTTTACTTTGTTTTTGGATGTCTCAGCCATCCCAAAACCGATTTTCATCAAATAAACGTTGCATTCCTCTTAGTATGGCATGCTTTGTACCATTTCATAATTTTTATGTGGTTTCTTGGTATCTCGCAAAAAGTTGAAAGCCAAATCCTCAGCTCCACCAATACTGTACCATCCCTTTAATGATAAAGATAACATTGAATCGTCCAAAAAGAATTTCTACATAGCTATAGGGAACAATTGATCTTCTGAGTGGCTCTGGTTTTACAAGACAGCATCCCAGACAACCACATCCGCCTAGCGCTGGATGTCAGACAACCGATGGTAAGTCATATATACGCAAAAAAAAAAAAACAACAAGTGAAATATCAAATGTATGCGCAGATGTGTGTATAATATGGGCCTACACACAGCCCATATACCCATAACATCAACCAGTACAACATATATAATACGTTGTATCTTCACATTCAGTCGCGGGACTCTCTTGTCAGTGTAGAGATATATATGTACATGTATCTGTCTGTCTATCTATCTTTCTGTCTGTCTTTAATACATATATTTGAACATTATCTTAGCTATATATAACAACAGAGTCACCTTCATGGGCCTCCATACTTGAACTCAGCACTGAAAGAAAGGTGAAATAGGCGTTCGGCGTGTGTTGTTTGTTCGTTTAATGGAATCGTGTTTACTGTGCTTCAGACTGGTCTCTGTCTCCAGCTCTTTGCAGAGAGGTTCATCCACTTAAATATGGTAGGAAAAAAAAAAACCAACTTCTGCATCTCTCCTGTCGCATGTTGTTCTCTTTTCGGAATGTCATCACTAAAAGTGAGGTTACGGACTTCTGGCGTGAACTTTGCTGCTTGTTGCTAACATTGGGGCAGAAACGGCGAAAATCCCACACGCGGGTCTCCAGTTTTGATAGCTTAGCAGTGGATGAGCGTAGAATAACTACAGCAGCGCTAAGAAATTGTTGCTGCTTTCAGAAACCAAGTCGCGGAAAAAACAATCTGACCTCAGCCGTCAGGTATCGTCTTCGTCTCGGGGTGTCGGGAGCTTTAGCGCTATTACCAGCCACGGCCCAACCGATTAGGCCGATTTAAAAGTTAAGTAGAAAATCCCGCTCGTCTGCCGAAAGCGATGGCACATGCGCGGTGCTCGCTCTCCGAGATGCATCGGCGGCCCGGCTGGAAGCGGCAGGCAGCGTGAGAGAGATTGAGAAGAAACTCGGTGCGTGAGCACGGTTCAAGTAGCTGTCACAAGATTTTTACTTCCGTCTGCGCCCTTCCCTCTCTCTCCCTCAGTCTCCTAACTTGCCCTTAATTCTGCGCATAGGATAAACTCGAAAGGCGCGCTGGGTTGTTTTTTTCCCCACCATGTCTCGCACTCTCCAGAAAAACGAAGAATGTTGCTGTACTGACTTAGCTGCAGTAGATAGTAGCAAACACTGCCGTCTCCTCACAGACGATTTCTCCTTTTCTTTTTCTTTCTTCCCTCTCAGAGGACTTTGGAAGAGGAAAGAGACAGAAGGGGATACGAAGGTAGGGGAAAGAGGGATGTTGTCAAATGCAGATAGCTGAGGAGAGAGATCGAGAGGCTGCTAGAAGACAGCCTCTTGAACATGCAAATGAGTCGCCAAAATATCTAACTGACGGTTAGACATCTCTGACGCGGCTCAAATTCACCGCCTTTAAAGGGATAGTGTCAGTATTGGCTGAGATGGGGATTCAGTTTTAGCCCTTTGTGAGATAACTGGAAACCACTTACTGTACATAAAATAATAAAGAGCGTACAATTCTAAGCGGAATTAAAAGTTTATTTCATGAAAATTGGTTTTGAAATATGGTTGAGCTATATAAAAACAAAGCAAAACAAAGTGGTCCTAATAAAAGATGGGACCAACCTTTTATACGGACCTCTTTGTTTTTGGATATCTCAGCCACTCCAAAACCGATTTTCATCAAATAAACTTTTCATTCCTCTTAGAATTGTATGCTCTTTAATATTTCATGAAAGTGGTTGCCAGTTACATATACTAAAAGAGTTAAAATATGAATCCCCATCCCAACCAAACACTATACCATTCCTTTAACCCACTGTATACAACCTATAAACCCACAATACATTCAGATGTTCTACAGTCGCGCTGCACCGGCATTCATGTCTTTATACTGCAAATCAAAATATAGGTTGTTCGGCACGCTAAATGGTGTAGCCTCTTTGCTTTATGGGATGGGGAGCTTTGCTTTCATGTGAATGACAAACATTTGAAAAATATATTTGTTCGTTAGATGAGAGCTTAAAAGTAGAAGAAATTCATAGAGTGAATTCCTCTTTTTTGAGCTGTTGTTTAGATTTTTTTTTTTTTTCATTGAGTTATACTGTAATTTTTATCAACAAGGAAAAAAAAGCCAAAAGATATTAAATAGCAAGGATGAACTGACCTATATCAAAGCCAGAGAATTCAATTTTACTGAAGATCATAGAATAACCTGTCGAATGGCATGCTGGTACCTTTTTTTTTCCGCTGTCAATCGTCAACTGTGATCTCGACCTACTTTGTTCGTAGACAGCTTAAAGGGGATGGCTAGTAACTGATCAGTGGGAATCAGTGGGAATGCTGGGGGATGACTATTCCAATCCTTGTGAGATTCATTTAAGAGTACATTATTTATCTATTGTGTGAAAATTATTTGCTTCAGAATGCTCTCATATTCAAGTAATGTGCAGTTTAATGTTTCATAGATATAATGGACTCTGAAATGAATCCCACAAGAATTGGAACAATCATCCCCCAGCATTCTCACCGATTCCCACTGATCAGTTACTAGCCATCCGATCCCCTTTAAACTAAGTTGCAGGAGGGTGATAACTTTGGAGAGAGAGACAGACTTTTGTGGTTGTCTTTATACTCTTTATAATATTTCATACTCTCATTGTTTCATTCTGTCACCTTGGTAGCTATCTTACTGAGGAAGAGATGCAGTCGTGAAGTTAGGACTGATTAACCTTAATTCGATCGCATTTCAGACCAGTTTTTCTGCATTCTCACAATTCGAGCTACATTTACATTATGGATAAGCCTGTTCACAGTTATAGCATTAAAATGCAGTAACCTCTTCAACCACATACTTTACACAATCTGGAATAACTCTTTCAGAACGCCAGGTGAAAATAGTAGAACGTGGTAATTTACATGCAGGTGCTGCATGAAAGTATTTTGTTGATTTGACTGAAAAGAATATACACATGCACCTGTACATTCCAATATGCACCTGGTTCATAATGAACAATTTGGTAAACAACATAGTTTTCATAAGACCTATCCTGTCATTTTCCGTCTGCAATTATATTTGTCTGCACATGTTCAGACTGTAACTAGGCGCAGTCAGACTGCCCCCCAAAAAACCCCAAACAAACAAACAAACAAACAAACAAACAAACAAACAAACAAACAAACAAACAAACAACGATTCGACGTTTGTCAGTTCAGGGCCTCACGGCTACCATGGAATGGTTTTGCGGCTACTGTGAAATGGCTTATTCCTTTTGCATGGAAAGCGTTGATGGATGGTTAGAATTTTCTTCTTGTATCAGCTACGCTGGATGTATAGGCAAACATGGAAGAACTCATCCCTGAGACCAAAATCTGAACCAGCTTCGCTGTTCCAAATCTCTCGGGAAAGACTTCGTCACTTAGACCTCAATCCGATGCACACTGTCTCGCTCTTCCTCATTTTTTTTTTCACAGAGGGGTGAGTATGTCAATGCCTTGAGTCATTTCTTTGTCACCCATTATGTTATCTGTGGATGACTCAGCCTGTAGCTTTTCTGCTGAATTCCTCAAAGTCTGCTCGCGACTGGCGTCATCGTCCACTGTTTTCCGACTACATGGTTCTTCTACGTGCTGTAACACACTGGGACATAATGCTATACGTGAGTCAAACAGTACGCCTGATTTTATTGTTTTGGAGGCGTGCTGTAGGTGCTTATCTTCCTCCAGGAAAGTAATCGTTCATGGTTTTGTAAGGATTTAGAGGAAACAAAAAAAAAAGACCACCCTAAAACAAACAAAGGTCCATGAAAGTGTAACTATTGTTTAATATACATCAACACAAAAATGTCATTTTCTTTGTATTTCAACATTTTGTGCAGCTAATGCTGGTACATTGACAAGATATTCATTCCACGCACCCTTAGTAAGTTTATACATATGTCATGAAATGTGGATGTATTCCAATACTGATACAAAAGCCGTTGGCATGGCAACAGGATGGCTAGAAGAAGAAAAACATAGAAACACCGACTAAGATGCCTACATAATCCATCGTATGTCACGCACAGGACGACTGAGTACATAAATTTCACACATACACACACACACACACACACACACACACACACACACACACACACACACACACACCTATTTTAATAATAATAAAGGCACCTGTTTCAACCACATGTTCAATTCCACTGAGGCAGACACTGGAAAAGCTATTCACCGCATCGTCTGAACTCGCCACAATCAACTTAATGGCGACCTAGGGGCAGAAGTTGTGAGATAGAGAAATATAAAAAAAAAGTAACCAAGGTAGAGTAACAGGTAACTTTTCAAGCTTTCGAGGCCACCAACTAAAAAGGGATGACACTCCGATAAGAAGAATGAACAAGGGATGTGAGTGAAGGGGATGCAGAAAGAAAATGATAGAGATGTGGAGAGAGAGAGAGAGAGAGAGAGAGAGAGAGAGAGAGAGAGAGAGATGGAACGAATTGACGCGGGAATGGTGCCCTCGAAGATTAATAGGTCAATAAAAAGATCGTTAGATATAAATTGGTATATACGTGCATAAATGTCTTTTTAACTACATAAAGGAACAGGTAACACACACACACACAAATATACACACTCTCACACGCATCATATTGCCCTTCATAGGCGTAAATAAGCACTGATCATTTCTTGTTTTTATAGTAGTAGATATGATAAAAACCATGGGCATACATACTAGGGTTTATACTAGAACCAACTAGACTGACTACCCAGCTTCAATCTGGTAGCCAATCCTGGTTCTAATCTTTGCATCAGCGGGTAGGCCCTACTACGTATTTATTCAAATTAATCAATCATTGCGTCAAGTTGGGTTTTTTTAACAACTCGACGCAAGAATTCATTAACATAAACACATTATGTATCTCATTAAACTCGTGAGTGTCACTAAATATCAAAATCATGCATTGATGCAAAGATCTGATGAAATTGGTTTAAATGACAGGCAACTATTGCCGTACTTACTCATATTTCGCCTTTGTCTTTCTTCATCATGCATCTTTATACACAGAAACACGCACACACACGCAGACCCACACAAATATGCAAATGCATATAAGAATTATAAACACAGGAAGGAGAGGAAGTTAAAGACAGAAGGATGCAGCTTAGTGGGAACATTATTAAAACTAAGGCTACTAGAATTTTTTGTTTTTGTTGTATTCATAGTTTTTGATTTCATTTTCAATATCATTGATTTCATTTTTATGATCAACATGCCATACTCTTTAAACGAACCGCAATAGTCTTCTCACACTTTCCCCCGTACCACTGCACTACTTCTGTTAGCTGATTTACTTTCCACTGTACTGTTCATACCCCTGAAATGATGAGCTGAAAGAGAGAGAAAATGCGGTTCTCATTCAAAATTCTCTCCGACACTCTCTAAAAACACTTTTTGTAGCCACGGAAATTCTATATGGCACTCGACAGCAAGTGCTGGACGGAATTTCATGGCTCAATGAAAAAAAAAAAATCTCTCCTTTCGCTGATAGAGTTTTCATTCTCACCATTACTTTCAGCAGCCAAAAGCTACCCGCGAAATTGGTCGTGGCTTGATTTAAAGTATATATAGGCCACGGTGATTTATGTTCGCAGCGCCATTCAGGATCCAGTTTGTGGGGACGGGGAGTCCCTGATATCTTTTAAGCTACACGAGGGCAGCATCGAAAGCCAAGTATACTATCACTTACTTAGTGGTAAATTAGCCCTAATTTTTATTCATCTGACCAACTGCAGAAATGAATTTATTTGTGCGTGAAGTGCACGACGATCGCTTTATGGACCGGGGAGAGGGAAAGTCAGGCTTGCCTTCTTTGTACATTATAGTTATTTAAATCTCGCCAAAAAAAAAGAAAAAAAAAGAATTAAAATCGACTGAACCAGGATACTCTCACTTTGATTTACAGCATGTACAAGCTATAGAAAATGCGTTTATAGAGAATTCATTCAGCAAACGTTTCCATAACATCTCACGCCACAAAATTGACAAAGCTTATCTATAATTACATCATAATATGTACATCATGAAATTGTTACGTTATAACTTTAATGCCTGTAAAGTGTGTATTTCTGTGGTTTTTTTCCATGTACAACAACAAAAAATCAAGGCCAAAACTATAAGAAATGCAATCACCGAAGTTTTGAAATATTGAATGAAGCAGTCATGTAATATGATCATTACTGAACAATGTGAAAGAAGAAAATCGAACCAAATAGAAATCACATGTCATGCTCTTCATGCCACTGCATTTTTTTTTCAGGGGTCGAAAAATAAGGGAACACACCCTTTTAATGCTCGAAGTCACAATTCTCCTTTTATATTCACGAGGATGGAATATAGCTGTTGCTCTGATAGTGTGTACCCAAATATGCTTACACTTTTTTCCCCATATGTTTTATGCCTCCACCACGAACTGTTGCTGGAGGGATTACGTTTTCTGGTCTCCTTTCGTCCGTCTTCCGTCCGTCCCTCTTTCCGTCCACAATCAATATATCCAAATGAAAATTGTCATATTAGTATGCAATATTTCACTTGTGTCCCCAAATCTCTGCAATGCCTGACGGTATTTTTATGAAAAATATTGTATACATGAACTACCAAGTAAAGATTCTCTGTAGATATTTTTTTTTGACATGGATCAAAGGTCAAGTGAAAGTGCTAACATTTCACTTTTTCTCCATATCTCGGAAATGGCTCAAGGTATTTTCAGGAAACTTAGTACCTGTACTTGTCTGGCAATGATTCTCCTGGAAAGTTTTGGGTCATGAGGTCAAAGGTTAGGTTAACATGTTGTAAAAATTATACTACTTACTGGTAAAATTACACTTCTTTCTCCATACCTTTGAAATGATTGAATACACTACTTTACACTTGGTGTATACATGCGTTATGACACAATGCATCTGCAGGGAAATATTTAGCCCATGGGGACAAAGGTGAAGGGAATAAACTTCAAATTTGACAATTTGTTTTCCAGATTTCAAAAATGGCTCAAAGTATTGGCATGGTAATCGATGTATATAGATTACCATTACTATATAGCACTTATATGCCAATCACGTGAAACTGCCGTCTGGCATTGATAAGATGTATAGACCTGGGGGCGTTTCATCAACGAGTTCGTCGGAGGTTTTCACCGACAAATTTGCTATCAGCCAATCAGACGCAAGGATTTACACTGACAACTGTTAAAAGCTAATGAAATCCTTGCGTCTGATTGGCTGATAGCAAATTTGTCTGTGAAAACTCCGACGAACTCGTTGATGAAATGCCCCCCTGATATACTGTAGATCTATTGGCAAAATAATGCGATAAAGACATAGAAGCATGCCAGTCGCCACAGTTCTACTTTTCTATTAAAATTTCATACCATCGGTATCTGTTCATGTCCTGTGTGCTGCATATAAACATCGATATCGATGAAGTATCAGCCACGAGCTTGGGATATTTCACCCTAATACAGCAAGATTGAAAGAAAAAAATCCCAAAGTGTAGTAACAACAAAAATGCAAAGCAAAAAACAAAAACAAAGAAACAAAGAAAACAATAACCGTATAGCGAACATGTTCCATTTGCGCACAGGGGACAGCCAATGGGATGACATTTTCAGAAAATTACAGGAACCGGAAGGTAGACGCACCAGAGGAAGTAGGGAGTCGGAGGGAGGGGGGGGGGGGGGGGGTAGGGGGTAGGGGACATCACAAGATTTTTATTCCAACAATAGTTCAAGCTGTGCAGCGCAATCTATGTAACAACATAAATGTTAATGTGGGAAACTTTTTTTTTCGTGATGTGAAGATTAACCATTCACGGACTGTAAAATAATACATCATTATGTTGAGTCTGCTCTTTTAGAATCAGCCCTTATCTAAAACTCCAGGCCTGGCGACTTTTTGGTGGCTCTGTGGTGCAGGGTCTCATGTTGTTACTACCGCCTGCTGGAAAAGACTTGCCTCTACGTAAGAAGACTTTAGATATGATGTTTCATAACCCTCGTTATTGAAATCTGTTTAGTGACTAGTCTACATAGAGTCATGCGACCAAACGTAAGAACACTGTCATGTTGATGATGTTGGAAACAAAATATGCCAGAGGAGTGACGACATTTAGGGCATATTCTCCGACTTGAGTACCGACATACATTATTATGGGATCGATGATTTTTTTTTTTTTCATGGCTGGCTTGTGTAAAAGGATATCGTATCGGCCACACACACCACCGCGGTACACTAAATGTCAGCACTGCAAATATATAAACATCTTTCTAGAAATTTCATTTATTCAGTTAATTGATTAATTAATTAATCAAATAATTTCATTTATTTATTTATTTATTTGTTTGCTTATTTATCTATTTATTTATTTATCTATTCATTTATTTATTTAAGTTATTTATTTACTTATTCATTCATTCATTTATTCATTCATTCTTGTCTTCTTTAAAAGTGAAAGTCCCATTCAGAGCATTCAGGCCTGCTTTACAATTATATTTGCTTCCTGGCTGCGCCACTCATACAGGTTTTAACTTTACGTAGAGCCCGTCAATACATCATAATATCCGTTAATTATTCGATAATACAGCAATTGCGACAGTAACAACAACAACAACAGTAATACAAGTCGCGAGGCTCTTTGGGAGAATACTTTTGTTTACTTTTATTGTGTTTGGTGAAAATGGAAAGAAATCTTTCAGTGTCTAGTTTAGGTTGAATTCTAATGAAACCTATATATATATATCCGGTCTGTTTGTTTGGTGTTGCTAAATGCAGCGGTATTGTAAGTTTTCCCTTCAAAAGTGACCACGTCTGGGTCCCCTACAATATTGGCGTATCATACATAATCTTCCTGAGATGGACTTACAAGTGTAGGTCTGCTCGAGGGGGCGGAGTGTTAACCTGAAGGAAAGATATTGAAAACGGCGATCCATAAACGGGCCAGTTTATCTAGCATGTTTTCCTAGTGAATCCCCCGACGTGGATGGATTTCATACAATTTAAAGCGACCCTACGGCGGTGGTTGATACGGGTTTGTGGCGCTGCCTTCGCTGACCCACAATGTCATGAACCCCATATCAGAGGCGTACTGCAATTTGTCAAAATGGATATCGAAGATGTCTTGCAAAAGTTTTCGTGTCGGCCTGAGGGAGGTATCTATTTTGCTAACACGATCCCTTTAGAAAACCAAGTTAAAAAAAATAGTATTTGGAACTCCAGGATTATGTCACAAAGCTGCATTACATCACCTAATGCATTGTTTCTTATTCCCAATTGCCTTATATGAACTTTTAAGATTGCGAAAGAGCGTACGTCATGAGGCATTTCCGGTGTTTTTTTCTATTTATTACAATCACAACTATCCTTGCTTTATCGTAGAGTGGCGATCTTTCCGGTTTGTTTATTTTGTTTTGTTTTTTGTCTGAATGAATGGATGTTCTGATCGATTCTAAAAAAGACCTACCGCTATAAGTGCATGAACGATAAAATGAATACTTGTAGGTGCATGAACAAATGAGTATATTAGATATACTCATTTGTTCATTTGTAATAATTTGTAATTATGTATATGTATACATATAATAGTAATACATATACGCATATAAATATATATATATATATATATATATGTGTGTGTGTGTGTGTGTGTGTGTACATATTGGACAATGAGAACTGTTACAAAAACTTCCTACTTTCATTTAAGCTTAAAATATATAGAATTAGCGGAAAGATCGTTGGCATGGCAAAGGAAGTGGATGACTTCGTAAAGTACATTTATGACACTGTCAAAATCTAATTGCAACGCGGGTTCTACATAATGATGACGTTGAAGACCACTTTACTGACATTATAAACAGCAGACCCAGAAATAACATTGTACGTATTATCTCAACATCTTCTTTGATAATCACAACACATTATGAATAAATTCGATGAATGTTTAGATACTGTTAAAGAAAAAAAAAGGAGAGAGAAAAAGAAACACTGGTAATGATTACACTCTAAAGTCTTTAAGTTCATTTATGCGTTTAATTCTCACATCAATAAACCAACAAGAATTTCAATTACTTCAAAAGCTTTAATCGACTGTATTATTTTCTTATACTTAATTGATTAAAGTTTCATAAATAAAATTCTGTATCGTGATACTTCAGAGCACTGTAATACCAATCAATAAAGACGCTAATCTCCGTAATTTCAACGGGGTAGTTTATAACAAACAAGTTTCGTCCATGTCTGTAAAGAAAATAACAGTTTAGCCGGTACTTTACAAGATCGAACCAAGGAACTGTTGACGTTTTCAGATGCACAATAGGTGTAATCACGGGGAATTAAAATCTACACTATTCCACTCAAACTTACTCAATCATAAGACACTTGACATGTTTGTGTAGATAGATGGCGCTATATAAATGCTGTTTCATCATCATCATCATCATCATCATTATAGAGACTGGTTGTCGTGTATGATATGTATTTAATCTTTACATGGATACTGTAGAGGAAAACTGTTTTTTTTTCTTTTGTTCCCGCCTTTAAAGGAGTGCAGGAGACATCTTATAAGCATTGCGATCTTTAACTTGAAGGACAAGCTCTTCTGTCCGTGAGAGGCAAAAGTAGAAAATAACACTTGTTTTGTTTTGTTTTTCTCCCTAGCTTCGAGCCTTGTGTTGTCCAGAGATCTTCTGCATTGATTTGTACTTACATCGTGCTTCAACCCCACACGTCTTTCTCTGACCGTCCGATGGTCGTCGTACGGGACCTGTGTGATCCCCTGTCGAGACTCCTTCGCGATCCGATGAACTCGGGCACACACCCTGGGTGGGACGCACTCTTCTCGATTACCCAATGACATACTCGAGCGCGGCAAAACGGAAGACTGTCTAAAACGAGACGCCCTTAACTCGCTCTTCTTGGAATAAGCAGGAAAGTAAGAACAAAGAAAGACAGAAAGAATGAGAGAGAGAGAGAGAGAGAGAGAGAGAGAGAGAGAGAGAAGAACGAATGGGAGAGGTGGAGAGAGATCGAGGAAGATTGTGACATACAAACTGAGTAATCTCTGTATACAGTATTCTACGCGATCAAGATAGAAAAAGATGTTTGCTGGTAACAATGTGAAAGAAAATGACAATGAATAAGCAGAAGGAGGAGAAGCCGAACGGAAGAAGGAAAAAGTAGCGAAGGAGAAATGCGAATTTGAAAAAGATGAAGAAGACCAGAGATAAGAAAATTGGAGAAGAATAAAGTAAAGCCAGAGAGAGAGAGAGAGAGAGGTACAGACGACAGAGAGAGAGATACACATCACAGATAAGATTAGACTTCCGAACACTGAAACAGCTGCGTTCACAGGTATGCGATACAAAAAAAACCCAAACAAACATAAAGATGAACTCAGATTTCGAGTGGAAAAGAATTTGGAGTATGTGGAAAGGGTATCAAGATTTTCCCCTTTTACTAGTTGTATTGTCACATAATGATCGGCAACTTTATGCGCTTTGCTTTTTCATGGTCAGAGGTGCAGCTTGTGTGTTGATCTTTGTACTGATGATTACGACAGTTAACTCAAAGAAGCCTTGTTGCATCAGCTTGCTTAAGGCAAAAAACAAAACAAAACGAAAATTAAAAGAAAGGTAGGGGCATAACGAAAATAGGTCACAGTTTGTTTCGATAATAAGTAAATTGGCTTCACTATGTTGAGCCATACAATTCATTAGCGAGCTTTAGATCTCCGACGCAAACGCTGGAAACAGCATTTTGATGTAAACGGAGTCTTTGAGATAGTCATGTACATAATATGGAGAAGAAGGCATATGTAAACGCAATAGTCTAAGGCTGAGTTTAAACTGGAAAGACAGAGGTATGATTGAATACGCTTTTCCAAAGGAGAAAAAAGAACATACTTTGAAACGCATTTCTCGAGATAGTCGAGTTTTGCAGACAGATATTTTGCCGCCAAAGGGCTTGCCAAATGTCCCTTTTGTTGGCGTTTCAAACCGGTGCTTTTAACCACCAATGAAAACACGGTTGCATTTATTCATCGCCCGAAAATGCCTCAAATACGTTTCAAATTCTATTATTCTATTATTTTTATTTTTAGATAACGCACCAAGAGAGAGATGGACATGACAGAGACCGATACATAATTTATCGAAATGCTCATAACGATTGCTCAAGATGAAACAGTGAGGTAAAGAACAGTGAATTGGACAACCACCATCTTCTTTTGACTCTCTGCGTCAAAGAACCAGATGTTCCATGAAGATGTCTTTTCGAATTCAACCACACCTTCCGTATGTATCAGTGGTACTTACTACACTTAATTTTCCTGTCCTAGTCAGAACTTGCCGACGTCTTCACATCTTCCCACCGTCCAACCTTGAAACGTGTACTGCAGGTGTATCAATATTTGAGCGATTGCTCACATTAACCCTTCGCTCACTGGAACGCAGGGTGCCATGTGTTACATCTTTGGCACTAACCATTTTTCGACTTGCAATCAGGTCATGGCGTGAATGTACACATTATTAAATCAACGTCTGCAAATATCCCATGGCAACGAACCAGCTTCCACGTCAGAGGAAGGTTTTGCTTTTATTGATGTCGTTTTTTTAATCATTCTACTTTATAACCCTCGACCGATTCGAGTGCCAGTCGCGAAGGAGAGTAGCAGTTTGCCATTAACCCTCTTTTCTCGCGAGAATGCTAATTAAGTGGGCTCTCATATCAGACAGGAATATGTCTGCGGATAGAAGAGCACTCGACGAGAGTGACCTGGGAGACAAACCCGTGGGGTCAAGGAATATGATGTGATTTAGCTGTAACGATAAGTGAAAGAAGGTGGAATTTTATCTCCATGACTGTGTAATAACAAATCGTATCGATCAATGCAGTGTACCCTTAAATCTCGGGGCACTGTTTGTTGCCGGGGGAGGGGGAGGGGTTAGCGTGTCGACTGTTGTATGTACTTGAGATAATTTTACTCTCTTTTTAGATAATTATTATGTTTTCGTCTTAGTGCAACCAGCCGGCAAACCGTGCATGCCTTGACGTTGAAAAAAAAAAAAGAAATTGAAGGACATTCACGTCCTTTTCTGCCAGGTGACAGTAAGAAGGTTGACTGATGTAATATTTGACAAATAACTCTCTAAGTTGAATGTTAAGGCATTCAGGGCTGCAGGACAATCACCTTAGTTAACAGTAATAGTTAAAAAAAAAAAAACTTGTGTATTTAGTGACACTCCTTTCGTGTGAGCACATCTTAAAGATATTTAGTGCTGTTGCAAGATTGATTAATACCATTCTGTTTTCGTATTATTTTCGTCTAGATTGAAAATTTCTTGTCAAATTTTAGATTAGACAACTGCTTTAGAGGGTTGTTTGTTTGTTTTTGGACATTGAGACATCGTAGTTGTGAACCAGTACAATGATGATTATAATCAAGCTAATAATTGTTCCACCATCTTCTTGTCTATGGAACTTCGCACGGGCTAGATGCCATTTGTAGTTTGTTTTTTTTTTTGTTTTTTTTTTGTTTTTTTTTACATGAAGAGCAAAAAGCCTTCTCTGTTTTATCCATTAAATCGCACGTAATAATTTAAATCTACATGTAATTTGCTGGTAAGTGAATAGTATACATAAAGTAATACAGAGGTGAAAGAGCCCTAGTGGAGATACAGACGCACTCAAGGGTATTTACAATGGTGAATATGCATGCGGCGCAGGCAATTGCATGTTGTGCACCATTGTGAATACCCAAGAGTCAGCTGCATCTCCACTAATGTCCAGGACTCAAACCTGTGCATTATTTGTTTTATTATGGCCTACAATTTCACTTAGCTTTATGGGTAAATACTAATTACGTGTAGAATTGATTTTGAAAAATCCAAGATATCAGATTAAATGTTCCAAACACACTAGCCGGGTTCACACGTACAAAATGGCGGGATGACGATCGCGATCCATATCTCGAGTTTTTTCTGTCCACGCGTGCAAAAAACTCGGGATGACGATCGCGATGCAAATCTCGAGATTTGTATCCCGCTAATTGGTGTACGTGTGAACCCGGCTACTGGTACTGAAGACGAACCTGTTTACAGTAAATAGGCGATTGAGCGCGCACTTGTAACTGACTGAGTGCGCGTTGCTAAAGTATGGGCTTTATTGAGCGTGATTCCGGTAAGACACAGTCACGCGTGTATCTCTGAGCGGTCTTTGGTACTCGGTCAAGGGTAAAAATTATTCCCACTGCACTGGGCATGTTAGGCAAAAATGAAAGACTGGTCACGTGATCATTTGATCAGGATCCATATCGCAATGTTGCAAATAACTAATTATATTTCACACATGAAAAGTCGCCCCGTAGATTTAACATCTTGATGAACACATCCCACGTCTTAGTAATGGGAATATGCATAAATAGCATGATATTGCCCTGCGCCCCTGGTTAAAGAGAAACACATTAAACCCACTTTTTTCTTACGTCATCCACGTGGACGACACCAATGACACATCGTGTCTGATGCGTCGAGGTTGATGGTATACAAATGATGTACAGGATAGAGTGCGTTAGTGGAGATGTAGCGTACTCGAGGGTATTTACAATTGTGAAACATATGCACGAGGCGAAGCCGAGTGCATTTGGTTGCACTACATTGTAAATACCCGAGAGTGAGCTGCATCTCCACTAACGCCACGAAATAATCCTGTGCATCATTTGTTTTATAAAATGGGTCGAAAACTAACAGCATTTTTCACGTACCTTTGTGGATCAAGATGTCCGAAGATGTTCGTCCGTCCCAAACATTTTACTACGCACGTCGCACTCGGAAATCCCGCACATGTAAGTACTGTACGTATAAGAGTATACGTACGCCACACAATGTTATGCACACAAGAAAGGCCGGCCGGCAGCCCGAGCTAGAAGTTGTTTACAGGATTGACAGCGCGTTTAGTAGCGCTCGACGCACTTGTAACAACTGATTGAGTGCGCACTGCTAGTGCAAACATTGTGACGTCGGCCGTGGATGTTAGTGAGAAATTAATACAAGCACACGTGACTCATTTCAGCGCTTCCAATTGGCTACATTCTTAAACCCATTTTCTACATGATTCTAATGATCGACGAGGATAAGAAATATCTATACATTGTATTTGAAGACGTTTTACATGCTAATTCAAGATTAGCCCCCACGTGTTTGACTTGTTCCTGTACCGTCTGAATGCATAAGATGAAAGTTTCGCATTATACAGTTTGATGTAGTAGATCACGAAGAGCCAATATTAGTTACATGTACATTATTCCTGTATATATACAGCACTATAAATAACAATAATTTTCACCTTGTCTTATCATGGTTAATGCTCATTAAATGACTATGTTTTATAAGTAATAAGCCTGAGTTAATACCAAAAAAAGTCTACCATCTGCTTATTGATTTACGTGAAGAACTTGAGCGGGTGAAACGGAAGAGCGTTTTGAACGAGGGCTCTCAACGTTCCGTTCTTAGAATAGACACACTACTATCAAAGGAGAGATAGATAGATGGATAGATAGATAGATAGATAGATAGGCAGAGATAGACAAACAGACAGAGAGGCAGACAGACAGAAAGATAGACAGAAAGTCAGAATGAGAAAGAGATTGAGAGAGGGAAGGAGAAATACACTGGGTGAGAAAGAGAAAAAAAAAGGAAAAAAGGAGATATCACTCAGTTTCTTAATAAACCATGACTGTACACGGTTTGTTCTAGAAACGATTTTCATAAAACTATTGTTCATATTTTTTATGTTTAACAATACTTTACATTTATTATACTGATTGACATTTTTACATTTTCTTCCTTTCCCTAACTCAACTTTAGAAGTATTTTGAAGCACTACAACTGTTTTTTTTGTTTATGTGCAAATGGTAAATAATGGCTTTAATTTGAGTCATAGATATTAGCTGTGGTAAAGAAAGGGAGTGACGTGTGATTGTGTGTGTGTGTGTGTGTGTGCGTGCGTGGACGAAAGAGAGAGAAAGGGAGAGAATGAGGGACTGGCAATAAGATTTAAAAGAAGAAGAAGTATATGACACATACATGATTACTCACGTTACATGTCCATTAGGTGGATGGTTATAAAACTCACATCTCATTTTTTTTTTTTTTTGGTGCGTGCAGAAATTCCATATTTTCTGTTTTACTCCTAGTATATTCATGTACTTTCCACCGCTCAACATTATTGTCTTCTATCTCATTACGGAGCAAGATTTGAAACCGAAACCCTCTTTCTTTTGTATATCTGTATTGTGTGAAAATTGCTCTCTTTTCCTCGCATTGCTATGGCGTCGCTTTTTTGCATCCTACCCCGCCGCGCTCGAAGGCCGAGAAAGAACAAACTCCACATATCATCATCGTCATTATCCCGTATGCTCTGTCACCAGCATTATTATTACCAGTCATTCCCTGGCAACGTAAAATTGCGCATTGCAAATAGGGAGAGGGCAGAAAAAAAAACCCTGATATGAAACACATCATAAAAATGAATGAATATCACCCCTGGATGCCGTAACTATGGCAACTAATATAGCTTCGTCGCTGGTGCTTTCATTTCAGACCAGCCACCTGAGTGAGGCAAATACACTTGAAGAATATTAAAGTGCAGAGAAGACTGTTAAGGTAACGTTGCTCCGTCTGTCTACCCAGACAGCTTGGTCTACGTTTGTACACCTATCCCAGCAATGTCCTCTGTGTCAATGCATTTCGTCCCGTGCTTCTTTAATGCATTATTCATCATAATGCAGATGAAACAAAAACCCAGCTTTAGTGCTTCAAAATAGTTCTAAAATGTGTGTCAGGGATAGAAACAACCAATGTAAAATTGTAATCAGTATTATCGATGGTTAAAGGGACTTTACAGTACTGGTTGAGGTGAGGATTCAGCTTTTAACGTTTTGCGAGATATTTAGAAACCACTCTATGAAATGTTAAAGAGCATATAATTCTAAGTGGAATCAAAAGTTTATTTGATGAAAATCGCTTTTGAAATGACTGAGATATCCAAAAACAAGGAAAAATGAATAGATCCCAATTAAAGTCGTGGCCTGTCAATTCTATTAGGATCGCTTTTTTGGATATCTCAGCCATATCAAGGCCAATTTTCATCAAATAAACATTGAACACGTTTTGAAATCACATGTTCGTTCATAATTATTTCATAAAGGGTTTCTCATTATCTCACCAAAAGATGTTATAAACTTGAATCCTCACCTCAACCATTACTGTACAGCCTCTTTAAGCATTGTTAAATATATAGAATGTGAACAATAGTTATAATACCATTGTTTCCAGACTATAAATCGTCTACAGTTATGGTTTAGTGAGAAAAATAGAGATATCTATTGGTTTTGGCTTTATTGCGAGATTTCTATATGGTAGGATGTTTTGTGAAAAAACTGACCTACACATATGCATCAAATGTGATAACTCGAACATTTTTTTTAAATTACTGCTCCCAAAGGTAAACAATATCTTTAAACTACTCAGTTTTGCTGTTTGATGTAGTGTTGTCATATTTATTTATTTTTTTCAACTAGCAATATGATTTCTCGCGAAAAGGTGTCCATTTCTTTCCCCGGTATACCTTTGTGCTATCACCATGTGTAAGGTGTAAGCATTATCCTTCCTTTGAAGGTGCTTTGATGGTGAAGACTTTGAGCAGGTGATGAGAAGGGTAACATTTTTGCATCCGTATTCTTTTCTCTCTTTTTTTTAATGGGTTGTGCAGTCATGGTCATATTCCGGCCTTCCGTAGGATGATTTGAAGAGAGAAGCCACGGCGAATATCGCGTGATTGAAACACTTAAAATATTTATCCCTTCAAATGAAAAATATGTGTACATTTTTTTGTTGTTGCACTTTTCTGTATTTGCTTTGAGTTGCGTTGCTGTTTTAAATGGTTCCGAAGAAATACAAATGAGGTCCGATGACATAATCTCAGTCGGAAATGAAAAGCGCAATTCTTGAATTTCCGAATCCTTGCCAAAGGCAATAACCCAGATATTCGGCATGTTCGGATATCAATGGATTTATGAAATAAAAAGATATACATGCCTTCTCGGAAATGAAAACCAAAATAACAGGATAGGATAACCATATCACATGACAAGTAAAAAGTGTCCTACATCTAAAGACTTTTTTTTTCTTCTTCAACAGATGCAACTGAAAGAATATTGTAAAGAGTTCAGCAACTTGAACGAATTACAACGAATTGACTTTCCATTTCGGGATAGACACTGATTTTGGATCACACTAAAAGCACATTTACATGTATATTAATGGATATCTGGCCAGATTAATCTGTTGTAATATTGCGGATTTTTAATGTCAAACAAAGTGTCTGTCTGAGAGAAAAAAAAAATGATGCCATAATTATCAGCGGAGAGACCGGAGTGAGTCTTACACTGCCGCCCTGCTGCTCCGTCGGCTCTCTGCCTCCCTTTTGGATTCCCTGTGTGCAGTGACCATTATTGCTAAACAGAGCCTCGTTTTGCCGTAATTAGGGCGTAAGTGGGTCCTTAATTAGAACAACATTCTTCCTCGTCGTTTCGCTCATTACCGCCGTGATGATTTTTGTTGGTTGGGCGTCGCTTTGTAATGTGACCTTTCTCAAAACCACCCAATTGACCTGGTTACATATCTTTTCTGAGGGCTTTTAATCCTCATGATTTTCTGCTTGACCTTTTTAGGATTTTTTTTTTCCAATTCAGGAAGACATCAACGAAACCAATGACTTTTTTCGTCTTTTCACAAGCATCTTCATTTGAGTTGGTGAAAATAACACACCGACCTATCGAGAAATATTTGAAAGGAATGTCTCGATATGAGATGTACACATCTACCACTGATTGTAGGATTTATCAATTGCATATAGCCATGCATGTGTGTGTGTGTGTGTGTGTGTGTGTATGAATGTGACTTCATGTACGTAGTAGTTTTCACCCTTATTTCTTTTTACAGAAACATTTCAAATACTTGCATCTTTCCTTTGTACTATAGGCCAAGGGAAGCATCGAGGTTTTGCCGTGTACTGATAGATAAAGAGAAACATTCTCAGCCATCTATAATGACCTTTGATGGTAATACTGCTGCACCGTAATCAATCAATTATCGTCATGATTCCCGCATTGATGCATTCACAGTGATCTACCGGCAGTCTCGTGGAAAGAGTCCAGTAATCAATTTTTGACACAGAAATCACGATAGCAGGAGCTTTTTCATTCAGTATTTTTTTTTTATTAAAGTATAAAAATAGAAATCATATTCATCGAAAGTCTGTGGTTGTCATGGCGTCGCTCCATCTCATATATTAATCCCCCCCCCCCCAATCAACGTTCTTCTTGTTGAGCTCTATTCATTTCCCCCCGTAAAAACCCGTACGTCCCCGTTCCAATTCTCTACATGCGTTGACGAGCGTAGAGTGCTTCTGCGGTTCGTCCACCCACATCACCTGATCGGTATACGCGAAGCTGATGCTCCACTTTGCGAGCTGAAAATCCTTCCAGTGATTCTTGAGACTTGTAACATCCGGTCCCAGACCCGCAATCCATCGTAAACTGTCCGGCTTGAAGAACCTCTGTCACAAAAATGCACCACGGAATTCTCCAGAGCTGCTGAGCTCTGCTTCGCATCATTCATCATCTCTCTTTGCGACTTGAGAGATCGAGTACGGAACTTTCCAAGTCGGTGTGGGAATCAAGAAAGAAAGATCAATGATTTCTTTACACATGTTTTGCATTTAGATGGAATAAATTTTGCCCGCGAGCCAAAAATAATTTGACATGATACGAGAAGGGAGGCGATAGAGAAAATGACTTCGTAACTTGAGTGTGCATTACCGAAACAGATTCATCAACAGAGCCACGAGCGTTTCAAAATAGATGGAAAAGCAAATATCAGCCAGTAGATCATATTTCTGGTATACAGACAAGAAATGATAGGTTCTGCATGGGCGTACACTGGCCATGTATAAAATCATAAAGTATTCAAATATTGACATTTGGAGTCTGATAAGCGACTTATTCATTTTAAGCTTTCATCTAATATGGGGTAGGCCTACACAACATCTCTAGCAGCAACTCTTATTCAAGGAAAGTAACAAAGAGATAGAGAGAAGGGAGAAAGAGTGACGGAAGAAGAAATCCAAAGAGTAGGAGAGACAGAAGAACAAAAAAAAAGAATGTGACTTACGAAAAATGAAGGATATCAATAAGAAAAATTAAAGGGAAGGAGAATGTGATGGAAGGAAATGGAGGTAAAAGATGCGGAAATAGGGAGAAGAAGATCCCAAGGACGACAGAGGGGTAGGAATTCAGAGGAAGGCAGATGAGAACCCTAGCAGAACACGGGAGAACAGCAGGGCGGTGAGTTGGCTCAGTCGGTATAGCGCGTCTGCCTCACGATCACGCGGCCTGGGTTCGAACCCGAGTCTGGACTGAGCAATGTTGCGTGTAAGCATACCGTCCCCTCCAGCAAGAGACAAAACACTCTGTCCCTCGAATAGGACATGAAATGCAGGTCCCGTGTATGAGAGAGTAACAACTCATGCACGTAAAAGATCCCTCTTCATTCATTCATCGCAAAGAACAGGGTGAAGTGGTCCCACCTCACATCCAACTGGACCCCATGGAAGACCAGCTTAACGTAGCTGAATATGGGCTATCCAGCCATCCTCTCAGATGGAAAAGAAAGAAAGAAACAAACAAACATAATCCAATCCGAACTGGTAGCAATATTTTCTCTAGCATATTTGCTGCTGTTTTTATCAGGAAAGCACATAGGGAGCTTTACATTTTCGTGACGCGGACGTTCAGAGGAAAAAAAAAACCCAACAAACCTTCTATACACATGCGCCAAATTGCTTTCAAACTAGATCTCCCGTCGTCTGAGTTTGAACGGTCGGTTCTTTTTTTTTTTTTTTTTGCGTCCGCTCAAATTCACAGCGCAGAGAGCTACTTGATGCAATGTTCCTATGGGGTCGCCATTTTACTTTGCATAGGCTGCGTCCTCCCGTAATCTAAAGCTACTTTGCAACACGACGCAGGGAGAGAAGATAACGACTAACGCAATTGTCGTCTAAACGTCCGCGCTGCAAATCTGAAGCTCCCCATTGTTAACTGAATGACGTCAGCCAAATTCATCGTTGTCGTCGTTGTCGCCACCACCAATGACCACCACAACTCACACCACCGGTGTCGGATCTAGGAATTCCGTCGGGGGGGGGGGGGGAGGGCGCAAAGCAGTTTATTTACTACTTCCTGGTTTAAATCATCAGCTGACAAGCAAAAAAAAAAGGGATTAAGCGCAACACAATCGGCTCACAAGGAGGGTTTCTTTATTAATGAAAGAGCAAAAATTATAGATTTCATTTCTTTAAAACAAAAATTAAAGGGGGCGCACGCCCGGTGTGCCCCCTCATGAATCCTCCACTGCATCACAATCATAACCCACCACTATAATCATCCTATCACCGCCAGGCAGGCAATTTTCGTTGAAAGCGCATTGGCTTACACTTTGTTCTTCTGAGCGAACGTATTTCTGTCGCTGACAACTTATTAAAGCACAGACCTTGTCATGTCCCATGCAGATCAGCCGCAAAAAGATTTGTTGCGTTTTTCCAAGGGATAAACGTCTTTGCTGACAACCTACAGGATAGGGAAGACGAAACTATAATTACCATCTCATCTGCGGCGCATTTGAAGTACGCAAATCAGCCCAAGTCTGTTGCAACATTAAACCGTGCGGACTTATACCACAAAATGCCATTCCACGTATGTCAACACCACGCCATCAAAATTAATTACTTAAATTGCATTCATGGAGGTATTTTATCCGGCAATGTGAATGTTTTATGAAGCTCAAGTCCCTCAGGCTGTCATTCAATGCTTATTGGTTTTGCTTTCCGAAACCCACTGGCCACACACAGAGTAACTGATCTGTAATTTACTCCTATAAGTAAACAGAAAAATTCATATTGACTCGTCTCCCCAGGGACTAATTAATCAGTTCTGCGCAAAGAAGATTCATTCTTCTGTTTCGTTCGACGCTGCAGCATAGAAAACATTTTCCTCCCACCAATGTAACAATCATTAAAGTCACACGTGTGTAAATTCCCCGTAAAGGGATCGCATAGTTTTGGTTGAGACTTAACTTCAGGTTTTTATCAGTTTTTGGTGAGATATATGTGAGAAACCTCTTAAGAAATATGAAAGAGCATGTAATTCCATGAGAATTTCAACGCTTATTTAATGAAAATTGTTTTTGAAATGGCTGAGATATCCAAAACAGTGATCCTGATAAAGTGTGGGATCCACATTTTATCACGACCGTTTTGTTTTACTTTGTTTTTGAATGTTTCAGTTATTCCAAACCCGATTTTCATCAAAAAATAAACTTTGAATTCCTCTTAAAATGTTATGCTCTGTACTATTTCATAAATGTTTTCTTGGTATCTCGCAAAAAAGTTAAAGCCCAATTTTCATCTCCACCAATACTGTACCATCCCTTTAAAGACATCCAAGTGCTTTTACGGAACCACACATTTCAAAATGGTCTGGATTATACGAAGAGCACTGACACTTATTTCAACTAAGCGTAGTTTTTAGGTAATACCGCTTGCTGTGATAGTATCAGTATAGTAGGAATCATAAGGATCCCGAAAATGATGACAAAGTTTAAAATAATGATGATCTTAAGAACAGTGGTTTTAGTGATAGGGACATCCTCTTTGTTTCTAAGCAATATCTCTTAGATCTCCGCCATTACCCTTCTAATAGAGGTAGTTGTGATAGTGATGATAATAAACTAATAATAATTATAATGGTTATAATGGCGTAATATATGGTCATATTCAATAAGCTTGTGTCTTCAATGCCGTGGGAAATGCGGGAGCTTTGAAGTGGAGCACCTAGGGGTAATACACTTCCCCCTTTTTTTTCATTCGTGTTGGGCATTGTTGGGTGATATACTTGTGAGAATAAGCTTTGACATCATTGTCAAGACAGGAGTTTCGGATCAATGGGGCCGATGGAGGAAGTTTTCTTGCAAATTACTACCTCCTCAGGGGTAATTAGTATTTATGGCACTCCGGAACCAATACTGTTCTCCTTTTGAATGTGGAATGATGTTCAATCTCCAGATTTATGTTAGTGTCAAGTGACAATGCATCAGAAAAAAAAAATGACCATCTTTCCAAAGATGATCAGAAAAAAAAAAATGATCATCTCTCCAAAGATGATCCATTGTGAAGCAAATGCAATTACGCTTTGGTGATGCTAAGGTAACAACATTTGAGTTTTGTAACATCTGTTCAATCGTAAAATCTATGGGGGGGGGGGTGGAGATGAAAACTGCTTCCATGGCCGGTGATCAATTTATCTTCATCAACATCCGGAAAATTATCTGCATCATTTGAATTTACTTGAACTGCTTGATCTAGTAAGATGTATCAGGACCTCGATGCTGATTATGCTTCTGACATTGGGTCAGAATACTACTTACTCTATATCCGAATAATAGTGTAATGTAAACGCTTTCCTGTGATCTGTGCATGTTTATGCATCTTACAGACCGTCTCACTGTTGTATATCAAATAATAACACTTAGAGCTTTATAAACTTATGTTAATATCCTACCAGAAGCCCAACTTGATTTTCCATTGACTTTTGAATACAAAACACACTGCCGATAATAGTGGAGAGTTGATAACTAAAAACATGGCAAGGCTATTGTAGCACAAACAATAATCATACTGTCATTTTTAGAGGTATAGTATTACGCCTTTTAGCCCCGCTTGAAGTAGATTTTCCCCAAGAAAAGTTTTACCTTTTTTTCCCCGAATCAGCACTGAGGGAAATATTTGTCCCGAGGGGGTGATATAGCCCCCGAGGGACTGTCAAGTGTTACAATATAACGATAGACAGGGCAATATCATGTTATATTATATGGTCTTCTTATACACACAACTTTATTCTAGACCCGTCAGCAGGCACAGTCATATACTTAGTAGTTGAATTTATAAGTATTACATGACGTGATATCAGTGCTCCCAATAAAGCGATTTCGATCCTCGCTGAGTTAGTCACAAAAAATCACGTGATTGGATAACGACCAATCCAAATCCCTGCCAGTATGAAGACAATCTGATATAATTCTCGACGCATTTGCTCACAAACTCCAGTGCCTGACATATTAAACATGACAATCTAAATTGCTCCTACGTTTGAATGTACCTATTTACGCCACCCATTAAGCTTTCAATGGCGTAATGCTATTGCCAAGCTTTTGTATCTCGCAGATAATTTAGCTGCCATTCAATGGGGGTATATAATGATGTATTTGAACATTGTTATCATATGCATGTATATCAACGTCAGCAGCATTTCGTCATGTTCATATCTAAGCATTTCAGCAGCTTTGATATATTCTGATATTTCAGAGAGTCGATCTAATCTTACACTCTTAAAACATCCGGGTCAGAACTGACCAGGAACTGGGTCCGTTGGGGTCACACACCTGTCCGGGTCAGAAATGACAAGGAATGGGGTCAGATATGACCCATTTAGAGTCATGAATTGGGTCAGGGTGACCCCATTCGGGCTCTTCATGACCAAATTCCAAGTCATTTTTGACCCGGCACGGTGTGTGACCCCAACGGACCCAGTTCGGGGTCAGTTCTGACTCGGATTTTTTTAGAGTGTATACGAGATTTATTGTGTTACATTGCAACAGGACAGACTCAATCACATAATAATAAGATAGGGCCTTATATACACATGTTACAGGGATGTTCTGGTAGATATCGGAACAAACTATAGGCCTACAGAAACAATAATTATATAGCAAAATACCAATAATATTTGCGATCTCTTGAAGCTTTCACTCGACTTCCTTAGCATGTCTGGCTTCAGGACTGCCGATAGACAAGAGAGAGATAAATCTCTACAGTTGTGTGTTGGTGCTCCCGCTGTTGGGGTTTGCTGCTACTTTATGGTCATGTCAACTGTGGATCGGAAATGCTAGGAGGATCAATTGAATTCGATTATACACCATGTTATGAAGAAACGAGATCTTGGAGTATACATGTTCACCACTAATCAAGACACTGGTATCTTTGACAATTCCTATAGAGTGTGAATGCAGCCAACATTTCAAAAGTACTATTTCTCCATATTTAGGAGCAAATACTAACCTGCATATACCTGCCCAGGTGATAATCATGATAATCAGGGGGGTTACTATTGTGAAGTACATCATAATTATAGTTGATTATTATATTATAAGCAGTAGTGGACACAATAACATTCCGTTCCTATTGATATTTCGGATGACTAGAGGCACTGTCTGTGGCAACAAAACAACAACAACAAAATGTTCTTTTTTCCTCGTATACATGGTAAGGGTCTCTCTCTCTCTGGACATTTCAAAAGCTGTATCCATTTCGTCAATTTCCGCAAAGCGTCGATCCATCATAAAGCGAGACGGCATCTCTCGATTTCTTCTCAATATTTTGTCAATAGGAGGGCGTTAAAGATTTGTGACGTAACAATGCCGAGGTATTCAGCTCTACACTTCAGTGTCAGTTAAATATTGAAGTTGTCCAGCTGCACGTGAATTCTTATCAATCTAGTTACCTGATGACATTGTGATAGATAAATTCTAATGGCACTGATGATGATAAAGCTATAATAATCACATAATTAGTTCACGGTGCTCTAATTCTCATCTTTAGGTAAAGATCCATGATGACAAGCGTAACGCCGTCATGAAATGACCATCTGATAATCTTAGGGCACTTATCTTCATCCTTTACTTGGAGGAGACGCCTGACGCAAGTTCTTTCCTGCTCGAAAAAAAAAAAGTTAGCGTCCTTTTTTTTTTCACGGTCGTGTCTCTCATCCGTTTATTCAATTCCAAAGACATTCGTACATTACGATACCAATCATTTCATTAGATTGTCGTCTATATGAACTAAAGGCGAGAGAGTGATGGCGGGGGGGGGGGGGGGGTAGGGAGAGAAAACACCACATTAGCCACATAATGAATATGCTGCGACACGAATCATGCATGTAGCTTGCGGAATGTGCCTAACGGTGATGTTCCATGGTCATTCGAGAATTAGTCGGAATTACTTTAGGCGATTTAAGCCATGAATGTGGTTTGACGAGCTGATACAAATTCAAGCAGGCATATCGCTTTCCCTTCACCACTGCACAACCAGGGCAATGTGACTAATATCAATATTCTGACGATTTTCGAAATGTATTAGAGTAGAAATGGCACTCAAATATTGCTAAAAGTATAGGTCATAAAATATGCCACAACATTCTTTTTGAAAGATCGACTCTTTTCAAAGAAGTATAGGCTGTTGCCAAATTTCCGAGCTGAAGATCTGAAATGTGTTCTTAGCACAGGCTGAGAAAGTAGTAAAGGAAAAACAAATACAGCCTGTCAAGTGAAGATAGGTAATACTTAAAAAAAACACAACAACAACGAAAATCTCCAAGACCATTGTAAATGCAATGTAAGAATTCCTCTTTTTTCTGATTACACCTAAAAAATGGACGTGTCCACACGGAGAAATGACCATCCGGCACAACATCTTGAATAAAATACGCAGCCAACAGACAAACACACACACACACACACACACACACACACACACACACACACACACACACACATGTATGCAAATAAGAGAACTGATCTATTAGGAGTTGAGAGATCTATGAATTAACACACTTTCTCCTATCATGGGTTTGTGTTTCGTCTCACCTCCCTGGTTTGTGCAGGGAACAGCGATATCCACAAGGTGCCCATTCACAGGCTCCGGTACAGCGGCGTGTGGGCGCTCGTGCGTACACCTAGATTGTGAGAGTTCTCTCTTTTACCTGCTTGACAGTCAGAAAAGAAATTCGAGGTGACCCTTGCTGTCCACGCCACTAACAAAAAACACTTGTGAAGAACAGATTATCGAGAAAAAGATACTCGGATATGTGTTTCAGCATTAACTGTGTCAACACTCAAACTCATGTATTGGCAGTGGTAAATTGAGGAAATGCCCTCATCCCAAGCACTGCTAAGAATGAGATTCAACCCCAAATGGAGAATGACTTCAAAAAGAAGATACATTGTAATCATTATTGCCCCAGCGGTCAGGAAAAACATGGCTACATAAATACAGGAAAATGTAAGATAGATAAGGTAAACAATCAAGAAGAGATAAGACCATTTGAATATCGGTATATTGTCCAGATGCAATACTGACTGTAAGACTAGATAAGACTAGATATGTCGTGTCTTCCGTTGTATTTCCCATTTTCTTCTGTAGGCAAGACAAGAGAAAAATCAAATTTCTTTTGATTAATTTGCGAGTAGTTAGTTTCTTTGTAAAGTTAGTGGTTTCAAAACTTTATGTTCTGAGTATAGACTATGTCGCAATCATAGCAAATGATTTCTTTCAAGACAGAAGTAATAGTAAATCAATCCGGCAAGGGAAAAAAAAATCCTACACAAACAAGTGTCACGCAAGTAAGGAAAGGTCTTGATCATGGCTGTTATTTTGGGAATGTCCGTTACTACGTTATGGCGGTTAACGTATTGACTTTCAGCATGATGAGGACGGTTACAATTTTTGTCTTATTTTGCTCGAATTTTCACTGACGTGCTGCCTTTTTCTTCTCTGATTCCGGCGAAAACGACTTCTCTACGCAGCAGAAATCACCTTTAACGATGTCATAACATCTAGATCAATGGTATTCTGCATGCAGTTCGACAGTCGGACAATTGTTTAGATGAACGCTACCGCTTTCAGGAGACCACGGAGTGGCATTTGACGAACTTCCCCGGCTGAACGAAAGAGACGGGACTTCGCCAGGATGCGCCTCGATCGCCCCAGGGCTTGGGGGTAGAGTCAATGGGCGCCAACTGGCAGAATTGTGGTAAAACAACCATGGAAACAACGTAATGTAATTTGGAGGATGTCGTTCAAGTAAGCAGCATCTTTCAAACTTTTTTTCCCCTCTTTCTCTCTCGAAGTCCCTCCCTCTCTCTTTCGTTCTCCCTATGTAGTCACTCTTTCTTCCCCTTCTGTACATTTTCCAAGGTCTGTCCCAGGCCCAGGTGACCCTTTAGGAAAGTGTAGCGACATTTGCGCGAAATAAGAAAACCTTGTCTCAGGATGGATCGTAGAATTGTTGTCTCTTTAATTTACTCTGCGCTGCTCTACCGCTACTGGCACAAGCTACAACGAGTTTTGATGATTTATTCAACAGCAACACAATGACAAATAACAGCAATAGCGACAAAAACAAATATACTAACGCAACTGCAACTGGTAATCCTGTCATCATTTCTTACGGTTCATGACGTACTTTCTACCTCGTTAAAGTCCACCTTTATAAACATGTGGATTGAGTAAGTGCACCAATAATAGTAGAAGACATCAGTGAGAGTTTGAGGAAAATCGGACAATCCGTTCAAAAGTTACGAATTTTTGAAGTTTTTGCTCAGTCACCTACTGGATAAGAAGACTACTACAGCGTGTGATGTCACATGCGTACAATGATATAAAGAAAATATAAAGAGAATTTCACAAAATTTTACTTTTTGAAAAAAGTGCACATTTCCTCGACTCGTCACTGATGTATGTTAAGGGTAATATTATTCCCCCTCGCCTTCTGAAAGAGGGAAGTCATGTGTTCTTTTATTATGTGAGGAAAGTGAAAACATCTTGAATTTTCTTTTATTATTTTCTTTATATCGTTGTACACATGTGATATCACAAGCTGAAGTAGTCTTCTCATCCATCAGTGACTAAGCAGAAACTTCAAAAATTCATAACTTTTAAATGGATTGTCTGATTTCCTCAAACTCTTTCTAATGTGTTCTATCAATATAGCTGCATTCACTCAAATCCACATGTCTATGAAAGGTGAACTTGTCCTTTAAGTACGTGGTAGGCTGTAATACATGTTCTTTATTTTTCAGTTATTTTGGGTGATCGCAATGGGGGTGCTCTGATATACAGATGAGACTAATGGGGTCATCCCACAAGACCGACCACCCAAGAGTCATGCAGCCCACGAGTTTGACATTGAAAAAAGTTCGACAGCAGGCAAAAATGGCCACGAGACCGACACTACAATAATATCATGTGGCTTAGTGTGTCGAACTCGGGCCTTGTCTTCTAGTATCTGACCCATGAGCCTTATTTTCTTAGTGTCGAACTCATGGGCTGCATGACTCTGGGATGTATGACCCGTGGCCTGAATAACTCATGGGCTGTATAACTCGGATGCACGTCACAAGTTCGACACTCACTGATCATACAGCCCACCAGTTATTACAGCCCACGAGACAAACAGTCCATGAGTTCGACACTAGGCAAACATTGCCCACGAGACGGACACATTAAGCCCCATGTTGTAATGTCGAACTCGTGGGCTGTTTTTACCTAGTGTCAAACTCATGGGCTCTATGAATTATAGACTGTTTTTCAATGTCGAATTCTTGGACTGTATGACTCGTGGGTGTCGGTCTCGTGGGATGACCCCGTGTAATATTTCGTGGGCTGCATGATTCGTGGGTGTTGAACTCGTGGCGTGCACCCGAGACCGATTACCCCCTTGGTGTGGCACAACGCTCCGACACAACGAAGAGACAAATAAAGGTACAGGCGAAATGGGAAAGGCGGTATTGCTCATCATTTCTTACACAATACTTCCCTAATTAATTGTCTCCACTCAATTCTCGTTTTACTCTCTATCCCTCATTCCCTCTATCCTCTCTCCCTCCCTCTCTCCCTCTCTCTCTCTCTCTCTTTCTCTCTCTCTTTCACCACACCAAGCTCTCTCCGGTTCCTTTGTTTAATTCCCTTTTCTCCTTCTCCACCATACTCCTAATGATGTTTCTTAAATCTTATCGTGTTTCTTCCTTCTTCAGAACACAATCTCCTCCTTGACAGAATATCACAACCCTCCATTTCACAACATTTTGCTTCACTTCCTATTCCTCCTCTTCTTTTTTCAACTATTGTGCGTCTCCTTCATTTCCTCAATTTTTTTCTTGCCCTTCACTGTCTTCCTCTTGCCTTTCTCATCCATCCCCCCTTTTTTTTTGCTTCTTCTTCTTCTTCAATTTCTTCCTTACACCAAGTCCTTCTTGGCATTGCTCTTCTCTAGTGCCGGCCTGCCACTCTACAAATTCGTCACCTGTGTGCCCCAGGACTCTGCCAGGCAATCTCGACTCGTGAAATCCAATCGTCTGCAATTTGCAGTCGAAGTTAACGCTATATGGCATGGCAGAAGTGGAAATACTTTCCTCATCCCTTTATACCTTTCAGCTCCTAAGGACTCAGTTCATATGAATTAGATATGCCCTTCACCTTTATGACCTTTCAAATGGCAAAAATCACTTCTATTGCGAGTTAAAAAAAGAGGAAAAAGTACAGTACGTGCTTAGATGTATCTCTGCTTGTCCTTGCCAAGGGAAAGCAGGCAAGTGTAGTGTGGCAATGTCATTGCGATTATGTAATACATGTATTCTTTAGAACTTAATCCATGCCCTGATTGCATTTCACTAAATTCTTTCATAATCAACGAAACGATATCGTTACGACAATTCCCAATCGTCCTGAGCCACTTGTGTAATTTTTACAGTATCGGAGGCCATCTTTAATCTGCTTCTGGCGCTAGACGGAAGGAAATTTGTCAAGGTGTCAATATTGCCCCCGTCACCTTGATGGGAATCCTGCCGCGTCGGTCCACTTTCATTATCTCGTCATCACCCGATCCGGCGGGGGGCCGAATTCCGCCGGCCCGACGGGCACGGCGAAGTTCCGGGATGAACGTTATTCATCCATTCATTCCTGGTGAGTAAAAGAGGAGGCCCTCGGGCCTTGCTATAATGAAGGCATCTTTGATACCCCACCGAATCGTCACCCGGCGAGCACGAAATAAAGGTCTTCCGACTGCGATGGCAAACACAAGGCCCTGATACGATTCAAATCTGAGCTTTTATCATCATTCCCTTGCATTCCCCTCCTTCCTCCCAACCCCCCCCCCCTCACTCCAACGGATAAAAAAAAATCCAGGCCAAGTACGTCACTGTTATTTTGCCGATGTATCTTTTTTCTGGTTCACTGTACTTTGTCACAGAACTGTCTCGCCCTATGTATTTTGTTCGATCATTCAATTGTGAAATGTACTCAATTTGAAGATATAATACATGGAAGTTAAAACTAAAAGTAACCAGTTTCAAGAGCAGTAACAACATATTGACGTATTCACGAACGGATGGAAAAAATTGTAACGTACACTCTGGTAGTAACAACACATTGACGTTTCCCGGAAGGGTGAGAAAAGCGTAACTTACACTCTGGTAGTAACATGTCATGGTATTAACTGGAAGTGATGGGTTTCCATAGCAACCCTGGGGGTAGCCAGGAAGTGGTTGTTTCACCCCATGGAATCGGGTCTTATATTCCTTAAACAATACTATGTTGGCCTCATGGAGAAAAACGTTGTGATTTTGATTTCAGAAAGTAAATGTGTAAATCACTGAAAAGAATGCCTGGGTTACATAACAAAAAAAAATGACGTGTTAAAATCTGACTTGATGATCCTTGACTTTGTGGACCGACGAAAGCGAATTGGTTTTTAAAGGTGTGATAGCCCGATAATTTTAAAGGAGAGTCAAATATACCGTGGCCATGTCGATGAATAGCTATGATTTTTTTTCCCTCTCCAGTCGATGTTTATATTTCTCGTAGGTAAAAAGAAAAGAAAGAGAAAGAGGTATTGGGTTTGTTGGAAATAATAGATTCAACAAAATTCCTTGAATTAAAACAGGTTGTGTCGCCAACTATCAATGTAGTCATTCGCTAGGAGTAATTTGGCCATGTAAACACTAGGTGCACTATACTGGTCAAGAATATTAAGGAGACTTCTTAGAATTGTAATGAATGTGGCATGAAGAGCAGCGAATTCTGTTTGTGGTGTTGATTAAAGAAAGAATTAGTCAAGGGAAGGAAGCAGCGAAAAACACAATTCAATGCACCTCTGCTTAACCATCTACATGCTGCATTAATTTCATGTCTTATGTATACTGCGTGTCTGTGTGTGTCTGAGTGTGTGTGAGTTTATATAATATGTACGTATTAATGTGACGGTGTTTTTGTTTATCTACTTGATTGCACACAGAATCATTTGTAATATATGTTGCTATTTGTAGTATATAGTATTTTCATGTGTAGGCAACCTAATACAAGCACAAGATGCTTTCAAGACTGCCTGGCTCTCATTGTAAATGCCACTATTATATGTTTTTTGTGTTTTATTTTGCCGAATAAATGGTTCAAGTTACCGAATGTCCATGGGGTGAAGTGGTGTGAAATTGGTGCACATTATTTTGACCCACTGCCATAGAAAAGGATTGAATTTAACAAGGGAAGATCCAAGTGAAAAGCGGCTTGTAGAAGACATTGTGGTTGTTGTTGTTGTTGTTGTTGTTGTTGTTGTTGTTGTTGATTTTCCATCTGTGAAGATGGCTGGATAGCCCATATTCAGCTACACTAAGCTGGTCTTCCATGGGGTCCAGTTGGATGTGGGGTGGGACCACTTCACCGGGTAAGACACCCTGCTCTTTGCGATGAATGAATGAAGCGGGATGTTTTACGTGCATGAGCTGTGACTCTCTCATACACGGGACCTCCATTTTATGTCCTATCGAGGGACAGAGTGTTTTTGCCTCTTGCTAGAGGGGACGGTATGTTTACACACAACATTGCTCAGTCCAGACTCGGGTTCGAACCCGGGCTGCGTGATCGTGAGGCAGACGCGCTACCGACTGAGCCAACTCAACGCCCATTAAAAGGACGTCCCTCTAAGTAGGAGACATTAGGAAAATACTTCCACAAATCTGCTGTTTCATTTATCTATAAAAATTAAGCAACGAAGAATACTGCCATTAGTGGAGTCCCAGATTTGACACACACTTCCTCATCGCACCAGCATCTGTTCATTAGTCATTTGATGTATATGATGACATTACGCCGATGTGAGCGGATCAGAACGTCATAACGACTAACGCAGCGCACAACTTTTACCTTTACGCTTTGATGTCTTTAATAGGACAGTAACCGGGTTACATCACAAAAATTCTTCACATTAGAGACCTCATCACATCGAGAACGGTAAAGGCAACGGTCTGTTTGTTGTTTTTATTGTTGCTGTTGTTTGTTTGTTTGTTTGGGGTTTTTTTATTTTTTTTTTTTTGCTCTGAAGCGCCGAAAGGAACCATGTGTGGTTCTAGTCAATAATGAAAATACACTGTAATAATGATAATGATGATGATGATGATGATGATAATAACAATAATGATGATAACAAGTAGTTGTGAGTAGTATTCATAATGCCCTTTTACCACTCAGTCTGAGTGCTCAAAGGGCATAAAAAATCTCACACCACAGCATGAAAGAGAGAAATGAATAGAGGAAAGAAAGAAAGAATTCTGAAATTGAATCATGGACTAAAATTATGCTAAATGAAATAGAGTGTGCTTTCAGTGCTATAATAATATCAGTGTTACAATATCAGTCCCCCGCTAATAATTTTTGTTACAAAATACATCTTCAACTGATCATTTTGTTACTCTTGATTATAACATTAGAATAAAATTTTGTAAAATTTAAAGAGTTTGTAACGCAAAAAAAAAAAACCCCGGACCGTTGCCGTTTCCGTGCTTGGATGGCCGAGACCATAACAGGGGAAAAGCTCACGTGATACCATTTAGAATGTAACTCTGCATTGATATCTTTTCTTTATATCTAGATGATATCCATCATACCCCTTAAGCTTCGATTATTTCTTTTTTTAATTTGTAAAGCTAAATTAAACGTGGGGACTCTTTTTCTTGTTGGTGTACTCTCTTGTCATAGAAAAAGCATACTAATTTCAGGATTGCATTGCTAGAACCGACGATCACTTCCGTCAATATCCGGATGAGATCGATGACTTCAAGGGAGGCTGCCTGTTTGCAGTTCCTCGTGATTAGGCAGAATGCCGATGATTAATCCGATTATCTGCTGGAAACGCACATGCCCAATTGAGCAGGAGATCACACATGCTATCCCGAGAAGACCGCAGTACGCTATTTTGCTTGACGCCTTGAAGTCATGAGATGGGGATTATCATAACTTCATTTATTTTGCGTGCCGCCATTCTATGTCTGACGAATCTTCTCGGACGGCGGAAGCATCATCTCCATTATCTGGAACAAGCGACTGAATGTTTTCTAGACAGCGTCGTATCACTTAACCATCTTTAAGCCATTAAACACAACTTGATAGCTGTACTGTTACTAATACATACGAGATTCGCTGGGGATGTAAGCGCTCTTTTTTTTTTTCGTAGTCAAGTCGGGGAAGAATTTTTTCTCTTTTCTAAAACTCTTGCCGCTGATTTTAATGTTGATACCTATCATATTATCTTCACAGTATTAGACGTCAAAAACAAACAAACATTGAACCACTTTTAAACTTACAAGATATGAAGCATTACCATACTACTGTATAATTGCCTGGGTATGATTCATGAAGGTAAAATCCCGAGAATTTCTTTGTCATCACAATTTGCCGAAAATCCGTCTTTTTTGTAACTTCATTGCAACATTTATAATCAACATTTTGTCTAAGTAAAAACAAAGTCAAAGCCAGATGTGTGACTTAGTTAAGATATTGCGGTGTTCAGCGTGATGATTGACGTTTTATGACGTCATATGAAAAGTAAAGACGTGAGGTTTTTATGATGCAACGCTATATGTTATCCACCCATTATTTTTTGATGATCGTCATCTCTTATTGAATTTCAGAGATTTTCAATTAAATTGAAGCTTAGTACGCACAAATCCTAGATCTAATTTCGTCAAATTGTCATTCCTATTCGTCTTCCTTAATCTACTTTGAAGATGTAGCATTCAAATTCGTCAACTGTCTCTGAAATTCGTGTCTGTCGCTTAGCGAGTTAGGAATGATGAAATCAAATTCGTCATTTTTTTCCAAAGAAATTGATCATCCTGTCATCCAGATTTGTCAAATGTTTAATGGACCTTGATATGGAAAATAAAGCAGATCTTTAACCATTTCCGTATTTTCGTCAGTCGAGTGGATACGTGTGAGTAAGTAGGTTTTGTCTGTAAGTTAAAGTGAAAGAAAAATAATATGTTTTTTTATGCGTTATTAGTGTGACCTAAATGTGATGAGTACACTATGAGATCATTATGCAGAAAATATATGGATAGCAATTTACAGTATATCTCGGAGACTATTGAGTATAATCATGAGGAAAACGAATGCCAGTAGACAAAAATGATTTTGGTATCTCGGCTCAGATAATTATATTATGACCGACGAATTTGAACTGCAACCGAATAAAACGGGTATTGATGGCTGACAAACACGAACATTGAATTACAACGTTTCAATGTTTATTGACGCAAGAAATTTTTATTGAGCATTCGCACATTCATGAGTGTTCATGACAAAATCAAAACCACATTTTCAGTAACTTGATGATATGGTGACGACAACGGAAAACACATATAACTTGCGTGTAATTCGGTCATGCCGACCAGGAAACTTGTAGTCCCACAGGAATATTCTCTAAGCACACAAGTAATGTAACACTCATCACATGATATTACATTTCGTTGATATGCAAGGTAGGGGCAGGGGAAACGCACACACACAAGCACGCACTTGAAAGAAAATAATGATAAAAGTACACAAAAAACAATAACACTTGCTCATCACGTCTAGTGAACTCGTCACCAGCGTTTCGTTTAGAAGAATGAAATCTTTATGTCATTGTTTTTCTACAAACTCAACATTCCTAGTACACTGATTGTTTTCTTCTCTCTGAAACTTGTTGGGTTAATGGGAGAGAGGAGTTTCTTGTTTGGAGTTTGGAGTTTGTTTTGAAACTTTTAAGGACAAGATTTCAGAGTCCCTAGGTGCCGGTTGTTGACAGAAATTATCTCCTTGTATGCCACTTTATACTGTTTCAAGGTCATTCTTTCAGAGGCCTGCTTGCTTACCTTTGATGAACTCATCTCCAGCACGGAGATACATCAGCGACTTTACGCTGGATGATTTCAAGTTTGATGCTAGGTGTCGGTGTTATAGTGCTATCTCAACACCTGCACCGGTCATAATCCCTCACTTGAAATTAGTCGGTGTTAGCAGGTTGACTCCAAATTATGACGTAGTTCCGGTAACTAGTGTTGAGGGTCCGGTGTTGAATGTCGTCTACCGAACCAAGCTCCACTATTCCGCGGAGTTTGCAATGGTGTTAAGATAAAACTAGGTGTTGGGGATCGATAATTGTGATCGGTATCGCTTCGGTTAATCTGACCGTCGGTGTTAGAGCTCAATCTACTCTAACGCCGTAGTTTAGGAGATAACACTAGCACCAGCACTAGTACCGAATTTGAAATCACCCACAGTCCGCCTAAACTGTTATTGAAACGAGTAGACCTTCTTGGGGGGCATTCGGAGAACGTTTTTGTTTGAGCGGTCACATTCATCGATCTTGTTTTCAAGCATACCTTCGTTATGTGTTGTAGCTCTCTCCATGCTGTTATTTAAGCAACCGACCTCATCTTATCCCTAAAGCTGCCATCAGCTGCGCCGGCTTGTCGGTCCGCGCACGCTAAGGTAGAACCGTATCCAATGAAGCCAGCAGTCATTGTTTTGAAGGCTTACCTTACGTCGTCTTTATTTCTGAATGGTAATTGGATGCCAGTGTTGTCAACATGTCGGCAGATTCCCCCAGCTGGCGACGTCCGCCGCTTCCCGCCAAAAGGGGCGGCCATCATTTGAGACCTACTGTGTTCGTTCAACATCTGCCGAGTTTTGGTTATTAGATGACGTCGCACTGCTCTCACTGAAATATTGACAGAAAAAAAAGGGACTTTAACCAATGTCTTTCGGACGCTCACAACGATATCTTTGCTCAAACAACACTGAGCAACAGAAGTTAAGGGACAACAGAAGATGACTGAAATCTTAGATTCACAGACGTCTTCAAGGCATGAACAAATCAATGATGCTAACAAAACAAATACTACAAGTATTCTATATTGTTTCTTTTCATACAATTGTAGTCAAGAGAAGATGTATCATATCTCGTGACACTTTCCTTTATCACAATTTCTTACTTATACAAAGAGAGAAGCTTCACCTAAGACTCATTTTTAATATATACGATTTAAAAAAGAGCATTTGTCCTGCCTTCGACTTCAGCGGTACTTCAAAAAAAAAAAAAAAACTTCAGTGAGCTCAAATACCACGTGATTTCATCTCACCAAAGGAACACAAATGTCTGTTGATGAATGGTGGCACACACACCTGTAGCTCCAATCAAGGGTGTCGTTGGGAACACACGCTTCGGTGAGGTGGTTTAGTCATGTTAGTAGCGTATAGCTGCCTTTCAATCGAATGGTTAGGGTTCTGGCCAGGGTTCGAAGCCCATCTGTGAGTCGTGCTAAGCAATGTTTCGTGTTATCATGACGTCCCCTCTAGTCATGTATAGTATAAAGGTAAAACACTGTCTCTCGGATACGACGCAATATGGATAGAGGTCCGGTGTGTGAGAGAGTTACAACCCACGGCGAAGTGGTCAGCCGGAAGCAATTGCCAAGTAATCACAACTGAACCCTATTGAAGACCAGCTAGTGTAGCTGAACATGGACTATCCATCAGATAGCAAATGAAAAGAAAAAAAAAAGAATAAGCGAACAGCAAACAAACAAACAAACAAACAAACAAGCAAACAACAAACACTTTGGTAATCTCCCCCTTCGTAATATAACATACAGTAAGAACGCCGCAAAAGTGCAAATATAGAATTACAGTAGAACAGACATTGACAGAGGGCTTTCGTGTCGCATTCGGAAAAGGGGGTGTGTGTACCGGTCTCTCGAGGTTGTCGTGGTCAAGGGAATTGCTCACTGCGCGCTCAGTAATAAGGCTCTTGGTTCGAGCCTGGTCAAGGTTCCTGTGGTCCTTAGATAGATATTTCATTCTTAATATTTCTCTTTACAAAGTTGTATACGATTGGTAAGCGGTAAGAAAGCTAAAAGTTAATAGCCTATGATGTAACCTACCTGGAGTCTAGTTAGAATGTTCCAAAGGGATGGAGAACGTATGTTACAGTTTTTTTAAGGGATTGATTTCAATCACAGGGATGATAGTAAGCTGTAATACGCTCTCAGCAGCTCACAGTTGTAAAAGGTTTTAAATTAATGTGTCATAGATGGATTAATAGCAGTCTTTTCTATGAACCAATGAGGGTGTACTACAACCTGTAGCATATAAACCTCAAGTCCCGTTACTTTTCTTTTCAGAATGACTGTGTAATATAATATGAAGCAAACCAGACTTCTGCAGTATTCATTTTCTTCAATACCACTACTGTTGTCTTTTCCAAATGTCCATGTCTGAGTTTGTTCAAAGAGTAAAGCATTTGCATATTAAACATTTTCTTCAGAATCCTCGCGTGGACTTTTTGAGTTGAAACTGGTGTTGCCGTTGACGAGTACAGTGATTTTTTTTCCTAATGGGCTTATCAAATCATATCATTACAATGTATCACTGTGTTTGTATATTAAATCATTATTTTATCAACCACCTGAAAATACTAATTATCTTGGTGAGGCTGTTTTGGTGAAGTATTGAAAAGGAATTTGCAGCTGTTATAGCTGATCTATCAATTAAGTGTTCATTTCAACCTCTCCTTTTTTTTTTCTTTTTTTTTTTGCTTGAGGGGATGTTCTTGGATGCATTAGTCATGCGCATGACTTCATATTGACGCACTTATCCAAAGGACAACAGAAGAGATCTTTGTGGAGCGTAGCAACGGAAACACAATGTTTTCCTCTTCCATCAAAGTCACCATGCGTTGTATTTTTCTTGTAAAGTCCCTTCTCTTTTCTTTCCTTCTATGTGGCTTCCTCCTTCTTCCTCTAGCTGCCGATGCTGTGATCGATAGACCAAGAAAGGAGTGACATAAGAGGTGAGGTTATTGAGAGAGCTGGGCGAGAAACGCGAGACATGTTGTCATGCCGGAAACATTTCCACGTCTGGCAAATCACGACGAAAATGTCTCAACGTATCCTCATGCAGCCACCAAGAAGGAACAAAAAGCACAATCACACAACACAGACACACACAAACACTCAACTCAAAAAGAAAGCAAAGAATTCAGTCTGATCTGCTGACACCTGCCTCCTTCTTTCGAGTTTGCAATACTCAGTCTCACTTCCGATCGCCGTCAATAAGATGTGTTTCTTTCCACTGCATGTCGTTTTTCCAGGCCCTCACTACAACTCCTCTCCTGTTTTGCTACATCCTGCACGCACATCACGTCCCTCCAATCGAGTACCTGTCAGTATTGACTCTAATGTTCCACCGTGTCTGGGCTGTTCTGCTACATTTACATTCAGCATCAATTGATTTACAAGATAATTGCCTTCAAATGGCTTGATGAATCATTTCAAAGCGAAGCAGTTCGACCTTTTCCAAGATCTATTTCTTTTCTTTAATCATTCTAAACTACTGCACCCTTTTTGATTCGGTAAAGTTTTGTTCTTTGAGAAATCATTGCTGTTGAAAGTCAAGTTCCATCAATTGAGCACCCATCCACATTGACTCCTATGTTTTCTCCTGTCGAGTCGATTCTGCTATATTAGATGCTGAATCAATTAATTTACTATGAAACTGTTCTGCGTGCTCAGTCGTCCTCCAGCCAGTTAAAGATTTTCTACTTATAGAGATATTTCTTTCCCATTGACTATTTTCTATTGTTGATTCCGTTTACTTCCGTTATATGTTGTTCTGTGAGATATCACTTTAATACGGGTTGACAAAGTAGACGAATATGCAATAATGCAAAGAGGAAAATTGACAAAATAATGAATTAAATGGATTAAATGCTCAGCTCAGGCAGAACTGCACATTACAGTGAGGTGGGAGAAATTTACGTCTGAATAAATCTACGGCAGGAAAAAAAAACTGGAGGTCAAAGGACGTAAAACAAGACAAGAAGATTGTTATTTTTTCATTACCTTAAAGTTACCTTCAAGTGTTACACCTCCATCTTCACTTAGGTAGATTGCAAGTGTATTTTGCAATCTCTTACAACCTTGCATTTCTTCTTGAGAATTCGGGTTTACATCAGTCTTGTTTGTCAGTTTCCCCCTATTTTGAGTCATTAAGATCTTGAACATGTATTGACGGGAGTCACTCGCATGCAGCAATGATGACGATCACATTGGTATGTATTTACAGCAAGCCTGTTTCAACCAAATGTACATGACTATCATTCCAGTGAGATTTTACAGATTTCGTGCGGGCGTACGTACCTGTACGTGTACGTTTTGTTTGATAAAGTTGCATTATGGCATCCTTTAAACAAAGATTGCACTGATATATTCCAGTACAGTCTTACAATTGTTACCTTTATCATGGAAAACTAAATGCGGGAAAGTAGATAAATATCAAAGCCCAAGAAAACAAAGAATAAGTGAGCAGTGGAAAGATCAATATTGATATTGCATGCGTCACTGCAGACCAATTCAGACTTTAGCAAGACAATGCGAATCAATAAACAATCGATTATTTTCTATCAGAGGTATGCTTTTGCGAGTTGTAGAATAAAATTGGAACCTTCATCAGCAATAGTAAAAGCTAATGCAGTGAGCACACGCGCAATTCGAGCTGAGTTTTTCCGTCTCAAAACTCTTTAGTAAGTCAGCGTTCCAGAAAAGTGAAAAAAAAAGAGAGAGAAAACAGCTACTCGTAAAACATGGTGACTGGAAGAAAGCAAAATGGCGCCATCCCGTGCGATTTTGCGCCTACAAGAGACGGCAAACCCAGCGAGTACACCGCCAAAACGGCGGTGCCAGTGACACTAATCATTATCACATTATCAGTAGGCTGTCATGGCTTTAGGAACGTCATGACATTTGGGTTCATCAGCTCATTAGCATAAAAAAGGATAATGTTTTGAAATGAAATTACCAACTGTATTGTTGAGGAACCCTGATTTTGTTTCCTCTGCTTGGTCTAGTAAGATGAGAAGAAGGACATTTTTGATAGGAAAATTCTAGTTCAGAGATGTTCTTATCAATTGGTAGCACTTTTTATACTATAAAGATGCACTTTACCTCCTTGAACAAACGTTGAATCTACGCAGAACGCGGGGCTTGAACACATATCTTATCATGGGATACTACGAGATGGCCTTTAACCCCTTACGTGTACTGAAAACCCCTTAGAGTTGTACACACTCACCATGTTCCTGTCACCAGAAGAGTTAATACTGTGTTGCAAGCCAATTCAAACACCTGTCGATTACCTGCTTCTCTCAAATCTTCTAAGAAGCAAGAATTTCTTTTTTAATCATGGTTCTTTTTCTTTCACCGCAATGCAAAGTTCGAGCCGACAGATTATCGATACCAGCCGACTTTGTAATAGATGACATCAATCAATGCTGGAAGTGTTCACAAGTGTTCGATTCATCGTTTCAAACGTGTAACGTTCAAAGAGAAAAAAATCACTCACCATTTGTCCATGTAAATTTAGAGACACAATAAACTATACTTCCAACAGATATTAAGCATACCGTTTTAACTGCATGGATTCCATTTTGAAATTGGATTAAACAAAGGACAAGGAGTCTGACAGCAATCAACTTTAACGATCTCTTTCGAGAGGCGAATATCGAACATGGGACGAAGTCGTTATTTGAAGAGGCTCAACAGTATTCAGTTATAAAGTCCCTGTTTTACAATGCAGCCGCGTATCAGACATGCTACTATTGCTCCGATTCTGTGTTAACGTGAAGCTATGATCCCCGTTAGCCCCTCCCTCCCCCCTCCCCCAAACACCTGCCAAAAAAAGGAGAAAAAAAATCGACCATGAAATGACTCTTAAAAGTTAAACATCTTTGGGGTATCGGCTTTATCACCTCAGCTATACTTTTTACAATACTCAACGTCCTCAATATACTTAGTATGGTGTTAGCGCATACTCGTTAGGTAAATGATTCGGTAACTGTAATAATTGAATGAATAGTTACAACAATATACTGACGTATTTTAAGCAAGTCTATTACGTCTGATTATTGCTCTTGAGAATGTTTTATCACCCACACTTGAAGATAAGAAAATGCTACCACAATGTTTTTAGAAGTGTCTTTAATCTGTGGGGGCTCTTCCAGGACCACTTGGGGTCGTTTCCATAGAAGAGGAATGGGGAATATTGTTATCGGCGTATATCCATTTCTAATCGGCATGCGACGGAATAGTGAAATGGCAATGAATAAGTCACAGGGAGACAATCGATATCTTTGAGCATGAATATGAATGAACCGGAGTAAGACAACCACACGATGGTACTACATGATGTAAACATGAGCAACTTCATTGTCCGCTAAGTTCCACTCAAGAGCACTCTGAATTTTAACGCTGAGTGGAGTAAACCGTATGCGTTTCCATTTTCTTTCTCGCAGCTCTATACGTGCCGGTCAGTCTTAATTTTCTTTTTCTCGTCGTAACCGTCATAAGGAACGCACTTCTTTTTTTTGTGGATGAAATGTTATGAATGAATAAAAAAAAAATATGACAGAAATAATGAAAAGTTTACATTTCATTTCCCGTCGTCAATGAAAAGATAAATTTCACACTAACCGTGATCAGATCAACATAGTTGATGATTCCATGACATTTGCTCCTGCTACGGTTGCTCCCATGAAATATCTTGACAGAGAGCACAACATGTATACATTCTAACCACAAACACAAGCCTAACCCTAATCCTAATCCTCACATCAAACCAAACCTAAAACCCTATCCCATCCCCAACCCTAAGTTCTTGGAGAAAATAAGACCGGAGCAATTGTCGCAAGAGCAAATGTCGCGTTACAATGTACCATCGTTGAGAGTCAATATTACCCTATAAACGTCTCAGTTCAATTCAATTCAGTTCAGTTCAATTTATTCAGGGTCAGAATTTTAGGTTGTCAGATATAAGAATTATGCATGGGAACATGTCTTCAAAAGGCAGAATACTCCAGAAGATATCTCAAAGGAATTGTACATGTTTGCAGCGCATCAGTTGCCATGACATTATAATTTGCTTGACACTCATACTTTCATTTCTTTGAAATGAGAGGGCAGACACGTAATGAATTTATATTTTTCAAATGCATACAGTAATGGTGATCCTCCATCACGAGTTTCATTTGCAATGGAAAATCGCCTGCCTATCTTTTTGTGATAACGTCTTTTTTTTGTTTCTTTAATATTTTCTGCTCTTTGTAAAAACATTTCTCAAAATGGTCACACAGTGGGTGCCAGAGAAGCACATGTATAAAACCATGATAATCTTTCATTTAAATATAATGTTTGCTTCTGTACATTCATCGATTTCGCGTAACATCATCTGTCATGTTTTAAATGATTAACTTCCCCTTGCTATCTTTTTCTTTTTTGGTTAATGCAACCTTCATTTTCTTTAGTCATCCTCTGTTGTTCCTTTTTTTTTTGTAATATTTTTCTATTGTTGTGAGTGTTATTTTTGTACTGCAACATATTATGTTGTTTTATTCTGAAAATGATATATGAACTCATTGAAGACAGCCCAGAGGCTGAAAGTATTTTTAAACCGTATTGACATAAAAACAACAACAAACAAGCAAACAAACAAACAAAGACATCCTACATTTCATGCTTTATTAAGACACACTCTCCCTACGCCAAGATTGGAAAGGTTGCTTAGGCAGATGGCGAAAGGTACTGTTAGATTCAGGGAGTCATGAGAAATACTACTCTTTTTAAATCATCTCTAAGAAGTTACTTGGTCACTTGGTTTCCAATCACCGATACCCTCTGATGTCCTGTCATCATTCTTCCTACGGAATTTGGGAATCTGTCATTGAGTGTGCAAAACAAATAAAATAAAACAAAAAGTCGTCAACAGATAGGAGACTGTGAGTAGAACTGGATAAGTACGCTATAAATGAAAACTATCCGTTTGTGGTGGAAATAAGAGACGTTGAGCTATATAAGGAAACACTCGTGTTGGCGTGAGCGTTTGAAAAGAGCTTGCCTATTCGTGTGTGGAAAGAGCCTCTGCGCGTCGGTATGTGTGTGTGTGTGATTGTGTGCGTGTGTGTTTGTTTGTATGTGTGTGTGTGTGTGTGTGTGTGTGTGTGTGTGTGTGTGTGTATGTGTGTGTGTGTGTGTGTGTTTGTATCCGTGTTTGTGTGTGTTCGTCTGACTTCATTTGTACAGGACAAAAAGCAGACGCTGCCTAAGTTTGAAGTTAATGTCTGGGCGACTAAACAAACGTCAGGATTTTGCCTCTGAAAATGTGTATAATGTCTCTGTTACTGTCTTTGTAATTGTCAATACCTCGGTTTCGTACTTCTATTTACATACTATAATACTGCATATTATGGCAGGTTATACACTCATGCGATTTTTTTTTTGGTACTTCTAGAGATGTACCTCAAGCATTATGATGAAGGCATGTTACTTGTTCTTATATACATATTTATTTGCTGGAACTTTAATGTCATTGAGTCTGAACCTGAAAAGTGTCCAGCGAATCAGTGTTCTGGAACCAAGGATGATGATGCTAATAGTAATGATGATGATGACAGTAGTAGAATATTTTTGTGATGTATATATTAATGTATATAAAATCGTATACATTTGAGTGTGTGTTAATTCATTCACGAATTGAAATTTACACTGTCAAGAAAAAGACAGATCATGCAGATAGCGCATTTTGGCTGAAGTTATTTTCATTTATACTTATTGTATAGGACATATTCGGAGGATTCGTTCCAACACACGAGGGTGAGAGAGCTGCAATATTATCAAATGGATGAGATGGAATTGCAAGTTGCCATAATTTTCTTTAATGTCTCGTTCTAAAGGTCGCACGTCCAGAATACGACAGCTCCTTGTAGAAATGTGCATGCAAGGAATTACTCTAGAAAATATTTGGTTTCAGCCTGTTTACTCTGTGTGGAGAATTACAAGGCACTGATCTCCAAAGACAGGATGAAATAACCAGGGCACAGGCATCAAAATTGACAAGATAACGCCTTATGGAGCCCTTGAGAGTGATTTGAGAATAGAACATTAGAAGATGGGTTGTTATTTTTACTTCTTTTTGCGTCGAAAAACTGGAGTATGTTTGTGGGTGGGTGGGTGAATATGTGTTTGTGTATGTAGGCGAGCATACATCCTAGTTATGATATTGTTTGTTAGGCTGAGTCATCTTTAATGTCGGATGATAATTAGGTCAAATGAAATACAGTCCGCAACAAGTACGGTAAACTTAGACAACAAGTTGAGTGCATATATGGTGAGGGTGGGGGTTTGGGTGTGGGGGTGAGTGAGTGTGTTTGTGATTGTGTTTTTAGGAGTACATGTTAGCATCGTGCTGTTGCCTTAGGATGTATAACAGGCCTACATTGGAAAACGAGGATAGCGCCTCTTGTGGGTGCTTGCGACAGTCTCTTCTGTACATACATTTTTCAATTGAAAAAAGAAATGAAATACCTCTTACTTCACGGCACGGTAACTGTGACTGTACCAAAGTCCAAACAACCAGCTTCCTCCACAAAGCTTTCTCTCTCTCTCTCTCTCTCTTTCTCTCTCTCTCTCTCTCTCTCTCTCTCTCTCTCTATATATATATATATATATATATATATATATCATACATATATATATATATTATATATATATATATATCATATATATATATATATATACATATATATATATACATATATATATATACATATATATGTATATACACACAAATACATACTACAATGTATTTACCTTGGACGAGTCAACTCTGGAACACTCTTCCAAGGTGATCTAGGTTCCTGCAATTCCAAAGTTTGTTGATTTCTCCAAGTCAGCTTTGATCTTGATTGATTGATTGATTGATTGATTGATTGATTGATTGATTGATTGATTGATTTTTTTTTTTTTTAGTTTTTACCGTCAGACATAATAGCTTTGCAATCATTGATATGTTCACGTTGGAAAACGTTAATCCTTATAAAGTAGGCCCTAAGTAATTTCTTTCGTGTGAGTGATGAATAATACACTTATCAGACCATTTTCTTTTCATCTGTTAGTACAGTGAGAGCAGCAGATTCTGAATTTGATGAATAGGTAAAGATAATGTGCTTTCTCATCAAGACTTTCGTGATAATAGCATGGTGATGTGATGATGCTCAACAGTTCGTTTGCCTTTGATGTTTCTGTTATTCTTGTTTACAGTAGTGAGTATTGCATGTAGTTTGTGTTTGAGCACGTTCCGAAGTTCAATGAATTGATATGATAATGCAATTGAAGGTTATACGTGTACATAGCACGAGGGCAGGATTAAAAGAGAACAACATTTGACGTGTATTTGTCTCAGTGTAATGACCCCATTAGCTGGACTGTTTCCAAGGTGAATGTTTCATACACTCTTAAATAATAAAAAAATGGTAAATCAACATTTCAAATGTTGTCACTTTTCCAACCTTTTTGTAAAATGGTCGATTTAAAACCCAAGGCATTGGATATACCATTTTTTGAATGACATTTTAACATTTTGAGTGTTGAATTTAACATTTTACTAAAGATTGGATAAGTTACAAGATTAAATTCCTTGGTGTCATTAGCTTTGGTCATTAATTCCTTATATTGTCTACGAGGCTACTGCAAAATACAAACTTGGCTTTTCAGCACGTCTCCTCCATTCCCTGAAAATTTAATTTCAATTTGATATCATCTAAGTGATGTTTGATATTGTTGATTTCATAGAATTTTTCTTTGTCACTACATTGTATTGATATTATTCACTAGTATCATGTGTATGTAATGTTTTGTATTGTTTGAAGTGAAATGAAATAAAACGATATCAAATGCAATACATGTCCACTTACCATGTCGTTTTTAGTGATTATAGACGTTTGAATGCGTAATCATAAATCCTCGTCGCGCTTCACGATGACACGTTTAAATTCCACGCCACGAACCGCTTGTGCCATATACTTAAGATGTAAAATCACTCAGCTGGGTCTAGGCCGTACAGTGTATAACACATGCGAAGTGCATTTATCCAATTTTTTTCTTTATTCTTGTTCCATATTCCTCATTTTATACAAGTTTTACATTTCAGAAAATAATTTTTAACACAGCGGTCAATTTGAAACAAAATTGCACAAATGTATAAGGACAAAATAAAGTGATGTGTAATATGACGATCCTCCTAAAAAGCAACGCTTGTAGGATGTAGGTTCCATGATATATATATATATATAGGCCTATTATAAGCGTTTAGTACAATTGAGTCACAATCTTTGCCAGTTGTCAGCGAAATTGTGATTTTCCACATAATGTGCAAGAAGTTAGATGAGATGTACATTGGTGTAAAGAAACATTCTGTGTGTGTGTGTGTGTGTGTGTGTGTGTGTGTGTGTGTGTGTGTTTGCATCACAAAAGCAACAAAAAGTCGCCAGACATGGATTTTCAGTTAAGGACAGATTCTGAAAGGGCAGATTCTAAGCTTTAAAATTATGTATAACTCAATTCGAATGGACTCTAACCCTCTAAATATTGGAAAGGAAACACACACTCTGGAAAAGTGTGAATTGAGAAAAAGAGGCTCTGAAGTGCAGAGTCTATTCAAGCGTTTAATCTTTACCAAACCGTGCCAGCTGTTTAATGAATCAGACAGAAACAGGATATACACCACTGGAGCAACAACAATGAAGGGATTATGAAATTAAGCTGAAATTAAGCATGCTTTATTGACACAATCTGTACATGATTAACCCCAACTTTCAAAGCAGTAGCTTTATCCTGTCAAAAGTTATTAGAGTTGAAAGTGAAGAGTGTGCAAACGATTTTCAAGAAATAAAAAGGGGCCTCCAGGACATACCTGATCTCACTACTTTCAAAAAAAAAAAGGTTGTAGAAAAACTGTTGAAAACACACTTTTCCATTCATTTTATGATCCCAAACTTAGGAATAATGTGGCAGAAGAATAGTTCTTTCTGAAAATATGAAAAACTCAAGGTTGAGTCGGTTGACCCATTTCACCTTTTTTGAGTCCTCATGTAAAATCAAGGGTGCGACCTTTTGTTGGTTTTGTGATGCCCGGTCACATTTCATGTAAATAAATAAATAAATAAATAAGTAAATAAATAAATGAATAAATACATAAATGAATATATATATATATACATATATATATATATATATATATATATAATGCATATTTTATTCATGTATGTATATTTATAATAGATATTATATGTATATTAGAGAATAAATACATGTGGTCACATTTTCCTATCTTTGGCAGAACGTTATACGCCAACATAATACGTTCCCTTTTCTTTGACCCCTCGCCACTTCTAGGTCACCAAAAAGCAAACTCTGGAATCAACACTGTTTATAGGACGAAATCGTCGCGGCTCAAATCTCGTCCCACTCAAACTCCACTTATACTTAGCTCCCTTGATTGGAAGCGTAGAAGGGGGGGGGGGGAGGGGGGGGGGATGAGGGATGGAGGGAGGGAATACTCAGTTGTCCATAACTGGCCATCAAGTTCGCTGACCAATTGCCCAAGCCCATTCAAAGGATACGCGAAACCCTCAAACTAGAGTGTTTCTCCGTTCCAATGCCTGCGACTAAAAGAACAGCACTGTTCGGAAAGGGGGGGGGGGGGGACTCTGAGGGGGCACATCTCTATCTTCTCTTTACCTTTATCTCCATTCGAAGTATCCCCTCCATGTTTTTCTCTCTTTTGCTCTCTCTACATTTCTCTGTCACACACACTCACACACACACACACACACGCACACACACACACACACACACACACACACACACACACACACACACACACACACACACAAACACTTTAACACTCACACAGACATTCACACTCGCTCTCATTAACCAGACGTGATAATTCGTCAGTTTCCATTTAAGTAAAGAATCACATTACAACACATGCGGCGTGACATGAATGGCAGAGGGCGCCATCTACAGCCGGAATGATTTTAGGAGTCGTCTGTCATCGACGAAAAATATACTTACTACCAGTAACTCCTGCCAGTGATGGCGACACATTTGCCCCTACGGCAAAATGTCATAGTCCCACGTGTGAATTCAACTTGTTGTTCTAGTATCTGAACGTGAAGGAGGTCAAATGACTTGGTCGAGGTGAGCAAAGCATGTCAACGCATTCTCTCGAACTATAAAGGTAGCTCCTTCGAATCCAACAGGACAACTCTCGGGGATTGCTGCAACCATTTATACGATCGATGGTGTTACACTTTACATTCAGCCCTGGGAGTTCACAGTATATTGGAGCTGGAGAGGGGGTCTAGACGTGCAAAGATAATCCAAAGATTAAGGCGCGACTGGTTCATAGTGAACTGCAAGTCCGAATGTCAAAATTTTAAAGCCTGCGCATGGTTTAGCAGCTCACTTTCTTACTTTATTAGTATCTCTTTGCATGGACTGAGGGTCTCTATTAAAGTACAAGAGCCTAGTGAAGACCTCCCGCTTTGAAAACTAAATTGTGCGCTAGCGCCCTCATTATACAGTATAAGTCCGCCTCATGTTGAAGTGGACTTTTTTTTTACGCAAGGTTCATGTTTGGCTATGCTACAGTATTGACTGTTCGCACCAAAATAAAAACACATACGAGATCATTCCGTGCTAAGATTGCCTCATATTGTCTGGAGAAAGACAATGACACCTTGTGGCTGGCAGTTCAACGAACTTTAATTTTCAATTGGCTGCTGGAGATAATCCCACTGTGTTCATGTTCAACACAGTTCCATGTAATTTGAGGTGATTTTTCTCCATGTCTTCGCTCTCTTCGCTTTCACAGTTCAGTGATTAAAACAGCAATTTTGTCACGGTGGCGGGACGAGAAGGAGAGAGAAAGCAAACCCACTCGAATTGACGCTCTGTCGCATGTCTCTGCGGTCTTGGGGGGGGGGGGGGGGAACACACCCCAGAATGTCGGCAGACGAGGTCATAGAGCACGAGTAGTCGAAAAAAAAAGAAGAAGAGAAGAGGAGGATAACACTCGTGAAACCAAAGTGGTCACTTCAACAGCGGTTCGACCACTGAATGCCCGAATGAGACCGCAAGACTTCTTCCTTGAGAAGATATAACCTGTGTCCGACGCATACACGTGCAGCTCGGGTTGGATATCGCTCCCTCATCGAGGGCACTCAGATCGAGATAAGATTTGACGAAGCAAACAAGGACAGAGACGAGCTTACATGCATTTCCTATAAATTCCACAGTGTTCTTCTGATGTGTGGAAAGAGAGTATTTGTTCAAAAAGTTTGCTCTTGGTTTTTCTTTGCATGACTGTATGACAACTTTCTTTAAAATTCTCGCTCCTCCTCCTCCTTCTCCTCCTTCTCCTCCTCCTCTCTCTCCCTACCTCTGTATTGTCATATCTTTTTCTCTCTTATTGTCATTGTCATTGCTCTTAAAAGAAAATTTTCCTTTTGGATGCATGAGCCTAAAACTTGGTGGTTTCATCTTACGTCTTTGTTCATATTACAATGTGCTGCAAGTAATGTCAAGCTCGGTTTTTTTGCCTCAAGTAAAAATGAATTTTAAGACAACCTATACTACCCATTGTAAGTTTACTATAAGAATCTTATGTTTATTGTTAGACTTTTCATTTTCAAGTTCAAATGTTCATATGTTTCAAATGTTCAAATACGTTTCCGTTTTTTTCCACAGTAACATAATATACATCTCTCTTTCTTTAATGACAGAAATCATGCATGTGAATTTGTACAGAGTAAAAAGGCACCTTTAGATGAAAGGCAGATGATGAAATGTCAGGAATCAAAAGGTCATCGAAGAGCTTTATATTAGCAAAGTAGAATAAAGCCTTTAACTTTTAATGTCAGAGTTTTTCCTTAAAGGTATTGTTTTCCATTGGGAGCAGTGATTCAATATTCGAGTTATCACATTTGATGAATACGGAACAGCCTACATATAAAAATTTCGCTATAAAGCCTAAGATATTAGGAGATATCACTGTTTTATCTCAATAAACCATAACCGTATAGACGGTTTATTCTAGAAACAATTAAATTCTTATTATAACTTTTGTTCTCATTTTGCATATCAACAATACTTTATTTATATTGATCATACTGTTTAACACTTTTAACACTTAAATTGATTGTGTCCATCCCTACCTCATATTTTAGAACTGTTTTGAAGCACTAAAGCTGGGTTTTGTTTCGTCTGCATATGGTATGATTAAGCACTTTTATTGTACTATTTATAACAGCAGCGTGTCGAGACCGCGTGACTCAGAGACGACGCAGTGCGCGGGTCTTCACTCGACGGAGCTTATCACCCGATAGTACGATAGACGGTGGAAGCTAAACCTCATTTCCTTCGGCTCCCTCGCGCGAGCGATTATGTGCGCGAGCACGTTAGATTGAAAATTAAGATGAAATGGGATAAATGAAGGCGAGAATAGGGAGAAGGAAAGGGGGAACAAACGATGTATACAAACAGAAAGAGAGGGAGAGAGTGGGGTGGGGATCGAGAGAGATTGAGAGATAAGATACGTATGGGGGGAAATAGACATAGAAAGGCTCATAAGGGGGATATATATATATATAATATATATATATAATTATATATGAGGAGTTTTATTTCAAAACGAGCTCATTCCATTATTGTTAAGTTGAGATATTTGTGATTAAAGCTGCTGAAAAACAATCAAAATGATAAGAAAATACAAGGTATTTCTATCAGAACTTCTAGAATATTCCTTGTCATGTCAAAGTGAGGCATTGCTGGAAAGGTTTGATTTTGCTCTTTCTGATGTTGAACTTACTTTGAAATGGCGCTTAGCTCATTTTGCAATAAAACTCTTCATATATATATATACTACATATATATATAAATCTATAAACTTATGAAAAAGGAGAGAGGGAAAGAGGGGAAAGAGCAGGAAGGAATCACGACACTGATTCCGCACCAAATTTACGCCAGAGGGAGAGTCGCGGAAGACGAAACAAAGATCCCATGAGTAAAAGAAAGAAGAATTTAATTCCAAAAAACAATACGCCGTGAAGGATTAGACACAACTCGAGATCAGAAGGGCAAGATGATAGAAAGCACTAGAAAACACTGCTGACAGTCTGGCGTATAATTGTCATGTGGCAAGATCATAAACTTGGGATTGCGAGGGGACGCGAAAGGGGAGGAACGGAAAGCAAACCACACTGTTACATAAATCAATAATTTCACTGTCTCTCTATCCTTCGCCACTCTGAACGACAACGACGTGAAAGGGACTTCGCTGGAGAGGTTAGATGTGTAATAAGCTTGAGACAAACATAGATACGACACAAAGCGAAACAAAGCAAAATAAAAAAAAGAAGAGAAGGGCAAAGTCGAAGGGCTTGTGCATTCCCTTTTCTTCTCCGCTTTAGTAATTTCCTTCTAGATGCATCAGAGTTCTCTCTAGGCCAGCTGCGCCTCGCTGCATTGATCCTTCTCGGTACACCTCCCGCCGTGGTGGTCGCCAGCGCAAGCTGGCCGGCTGAGGGGGGACATCATTTCTTTTCATTACTGGAAAATGGGGGAAGGCGCACTTTCAGCCATCATTTCATTACCTGTGCGGGCAAAATGTGTTCCACGACCCCTTTCGGTCTGCCCACTCCATCGCTATATATACGACTTTGCACCGCCTACTTGCAATTTCAGATTATCTCATATCTTGCTGAGCAATCCACTTTTCTGACATCGTGTTTAATTCATGATGATCTTATCAAGCTAATATTTTGTTCGGAGTCACCCCTTGCGTGCATTAACAAGGGTCATTCGGGGATAAAATATTTTTTCCCTTTAATATATAAATCATATCGCTCGCATGCTAATAATTGTTGGATTTTGACAATACAAGATAAAAACCAGAACGAATCAAATTGATTCGACTGCATGTTATGGTATAAATGAGGACAGGTCTTGGATAAGTGATGACCATTGCATTTTCCCATTACATATTCTAATCACTGCGAAGCTGATTTTCCTCATCAATTACCGTTTTCGAGTTCGAGCAGATGACAGCAGAAAGAGAGAGAGGGGGAATAGCAGGGAGAAAAAGAGGGGATAGTAGGGAGAGAAAGAGGGGAAATAGTAGGGAGAGAAAGAGGGGGATAGTAGGGAGAGAAAGAGGGGAAATAGTAGGGAGAGAAAGGAAGGGGATGGTAGGAAAAGAAGGAAGGGGATAATAGGGAGAGAAAGAGGGGGATAGTAGAGAGAGAAAGGAGGGCTAAGGAGAGAAAGAGGGTGACAGTAGGGAGAGAAAGAGGGGAATAGTAGGGAGAGAAAGAGGGGGATAGTAGGGAGAGACAGAGGGGGATAGTACGGAGAGAAAGAGGGGGATAGTAGCGAGAGAGAGTGGAGAGGGTGACTATTAACCCACCACCTCTTGTCCACAGCAATTTTGTGGCTTGGTACTGTACTGTTTGACATTATTCTTGCTGTTTGCTGTTGAAGTTCAGGCATATAATCTCTCACTTCAGCCTTTTGTTGTTCTTGGAATTTTGATTATTTGTTTCGGTTGCAGACCTTTCCAAAAGCGCTCGATTGCTACATACGATCTGCAACTGATTCTCAAATTGGCAACATACTTCAATAGATGATTGGTTCCTGTTTCTCCATCAGCCTAAAATTGGCAATTCTCTTTGTGTTTCTTCTAAATTTTGCGGATGTTCAGAATTGACTACTACAATGATTGTATCATAGACAAGATATTGAGATAAGCAGTAAAAAATCAGAGTTGCCAATTTGATGATGACACGAGGATCATTTTTGCACCAAAATTTGACTAGGACCTGATGGGTTAAAGAGACCTAAAACAAAGAGAGAGAAAAAAAAACAGAGGGAGGGAAAGAGAGATAGAGAGAGAGAGAGAGAGAGAGAGAGAGAGAAAGAGAGATATAGTAGGCGTAGAAGAGAAAAATGGCTGTCGTGCACAGTGCATGAAAGCAACTTATTCCATTTCTGGTTCCCATTTTCCTTCACGTCGTTACGCTGTCGAAATCGATTTGGCGTAATTGGATGCAGGCGTAAGTCGTGGAATGGAGTGGAGAATCATTTCTGGAGCCCACCATCCACATCGAAAAATGTTTACTGAGCAGTGTTGTGTTGCGCATGAAAGCAGAAAATAAAGTGGAGGTGCCTCTCAGAAACTCGCAATGTCCCCCTCCCCCCGAAAAAAAAAGAAGTACCAAGATATCCTCATTGATAAAAGTTTTTGTGTTTTTGTACCAATAGATGATTTACAGATATTCATTATGTCGACGTGTAATCTTGTCTTTAGCATGTATGCCATGTGTGTACCAGGGATATGTGACCAGTGCCCGGACTGACTGCAAGTCTGTAAACGGACTTGATTCACTTTAAGGTAAGAATTAAAGCATGAAATACTGTGTCATTATGATACCTTGATAGGGTTGCAAACGTTAGAGCCGAGAAGAAAAATGTGTCATGAGTTGATTTGGCAAAAAAATTAACGACATTTGATACTTCTTTTTAAATCTAAACTTTGATAGTATATACCTATCTGCCTTATGTCGGAACATGAGTGTCTAAGAATATTACTTAGACACTCTTATATGTTAGGTCATTAGCTTTCTCTTTCCCAATTCCTACTCCCCTGCGAGCATAACTGTATCGGACATCAAAACCGTTTTTTTTTCTCAAATCTGCGTTAATTTGGTGACCAGCTATCTCATTGTTTCTTTGTTAGTTTATTTTTTTTCAACCTAATAGAGTGGAACAAATTGCAAAAATCATTTAGAAATCTTTGAGCCGTTATAATTCAATGGTGTCGTCATTTCTGATGCATGTTCTCCATTTATTTCGATGAATGCAATTCTCTCGCGTACATTCATAAATGCGAAAAACCGTCTCGATACATTAAGTAAACAGGGGGGCTACATCTTAAACAAGGCTGGATGTTCATTCAGCCACTATGACAAATAAATTAAGTTCACACATTCGAAGGGAATTGCTTCGTACGGAAAGGAGTGAAAGGAGGAAAGAGAATGACTTTCTCTGATGTTCGTCCAGCAGGGATTGGATGAAACATCAAAATCTGTCTCAGCTGCATCATCAACTATAAAGGCGTTATGTGTTTTATAGCTCTTTAATAACTAGAATAAAACGAGTTGACAGGACAGGGCCCTGTCGCATTAAAGTTGAGATCAAACACAAGTCAGAAAATCAAACATAAGCCTCTGAATACTCAATTCTAATTGGCTGAAGCCTAACTTATGTTTGATTTTCTAACTTATGTTTTATTGCACCTTTTTATACAACAAGTGGTCCCAGGTCGGATACCGCACGTATAGTTTAAGTAATTAAGTGCAAAAATACTGTGATTGTGATTTTTCATGTGCCCTTTTTTTCATGGTGGAAAACCTTTGACGAAGAAAACTAAGGAGAAGCAAACAACAACAAAAACAACATATCTTGCAGAGGGAGTTCCCCCCCCCCCAAAAAAAAAAAAACATGAAAGGAAAACAAATGAGACATGAATAAATCACAAATATATATTGTACCAATATATTGTGATAGTATTATTGTGCTGTGTGTCATCCGGGCAGTAAAGCATGTAAAACATGTTTCGATTTGGACAATTCTCTCACTCGTATTCAAACTGATGCTGTGCTTGAAATTGGAACATCCAAAGAGATAAGTCAACGTTGATATTTACCGCATCTCGGAATAGAAAATCATTTATCAGTGATTGAGTGTGACTCCGCAATAGAAAGCAATAACGAGCAATCGATGACTTCCGTGTATCAAAAGCCATGTAATTCCAACAACAGCAGCGGCAACAGCAACAAACAAAGCAAATCAAAACAAAAATGGACGCAATAAAACAACAACAACAGCGACTGGACGATTAGACGTTCTTCATCCGTTTCTACAGCCACGACAGCCCTCATCCGAGCGAATGAATAAATCTGTTATTTTCATGATCTCGAACAAACAACCGGCGGGAGAGAGTGATAATTAATCACACACTGAGTGTAATATGAACGTGGTTGGAAGGATGTAGACATTGTGCAGAAAAGAAAAAAAAAAGGTTCTGCCGACACGACCGGATCGTGGGATGCGCAATCTGAGACATTTGGTAAAGAGAAACAGACAGTCATTACCGAAAGGAATAGAACATTGGCATCGAGCACGCACGATGATCGTTGATTACCGAGAAACAAAAATCAGGCTAAATCATCAACCCCATATGATATCTCATCATAAATCAGAACGAAACATATGCGATTGTACTTACTTTAGCACTTGTTTACATGCCTTTACCCGTAAGATATGACAACGCTGGGAATAGTTACTATCCCGCTATAACCCATTCGCTATCGAGATTGTTACAATTCCAAGTAGTTGTATGTGGGACTCATTTAGTACATATTGCCAAAGAGATATCTGTCAGATCTGGTGAATATGTCGTATCATTCCTTCACAAGCTAATTTCTCTTTTAACAATGCCTGCAGAACAAATGAAAAAAAAAAGACACACGTAAAAATGTAATACTGATCAAGAGTTCAACAAGTGATTATCGATGTACGTAAAATGGATGTTCTTGATTTGTAGATTTACTTATTCGTACGTGCATATCTTGTCGTCAGCTGAATCAACCGATTAATAATGTACACAATTACGTACATTCCATCCATTATTCACTCATGAACTCCCTAATCCGTAGTATATAGCTAATCCCGGCGCGCCCCTGAGAGAAGTCGGCCAAACGCAGCACTCCTGAAAGGGGTATTGGGCGCTCACTGTATGTTATCCAGGAAATGGTCGATATCATTGATATTTTGATGGCTCGGATCAGCATGCCTTTGTTGTCTCACGCGGGGAATGTGTTCACGAAGATCAATACCATGACCTTGCTGTATCCGGGTTTACGTCAATCACCACTATGGAGAGAGTTTTGATTATTAAAGGCGCATTTGTTTCCAGTTGGCTTTATCTTTCAAAAAGAGGTAAAATCGGGTGGAAGGGTAAAGATTCCATCAAAATCTAAACAAACAAAACAAGAACAAACACAACTCTTGTTAATGACTTTTTGTCGCCATTCCGTTTTCCCCGGACCGTGTACCAGTGGGATTTAATTGCACAATTCAACACGAAAGTTACTTTTAAAAATATCATATTCATCAATTATGAAAATGTTACATTCATCAATGAATGTAATGTTCCAAGGTTCTCAAGCAGACCATGGAGTTTGGCTTGATGATTTTAAAGTTACTGGAATTCCCCTTTGTGAATAGGCTATGACAAATTCTAGACTTACTCAAAGAAATGAACAAACATAAATTCCTTTCATCTTATTATTATTATCATTATTATTATCATTATTATTATTATTATTATTATTATTATTATTTATTATTATTGTTATTATTGTTATTATTATTATTATTATTTTACTTATTCATTTACTTATTTATCTATTTATTCATTTATTCATTCATTCATACATTCATTCATTTGTATGTACATTCATTCAATATTTTTGTCCTCTATCTACCTATTTGCTTTACCGCATTCCCGTAACGTTACGTTTGTTCGGAATGACGGATAAGCCGGCACGATTTAATTCGCCAAACGCTTTATGAGCACGTTACACATTCATGGGGTTGGAATACCTCCGCTTCGAATTTAGGTAGAGCAAAGAGCCCGAAGAAAGCATAAAATTAAAAAAAAATAATAATAATAACAACAACAACAACAACAAATTTTATAGAACTGCTATGATTCTTTATGATTCTTTTTTATTTCATTTAATGTCCTTGTTATAAAACGGCGTTTTTAAGTGCACAGTAGTTTTAAAAAGGGTTTCGGTGGAAGATCGATTCAAATGTTCAAGAAAGTAAAATAAGAGATTCCCTCTCTCTCCCTTTCTCTTTCCTTCTCTCTCTCCTCTCTGTCTGTTTGGCTGTTTGTCTGTCTGTCTCTCACTCCATCTGATGTTGGGGCTCGCGAGGGCATCCCTGTCAAAATGTGAGACTCCGAGCAGGGCTTGTCTCATCCTGCAATCAATAGGATGACACGGGGAGACACAATCGCTAACATCTACAAGTCTAAAGAAAATACATGTATAGTGGCCACACCATTCAGCCACACACGGTCGAGACATCCGGCTTCCTCTCTCCTTATTTCATTCCATTCTCTCCCTATTGAATCAAATTGAATTGATGTGGTACATTGACTGAAAGTAGCAGCACAGAGGCTGAAGTACGTTCAGGTTACCAAAAAAAAAAAATGCAATGGTTAGCAATTGATGAGCTCTTTATAATTCACGAACTGTAAATGGAATACACACATACATACATCCGTCTAAACCAACGACAAACTGTATATTCAACAAACCCACAATAGAAGAAACTTCAATAAATCATGTGATTATCAGAGCTCAAAATGAAAGGAAACCTTCAAAGTGCACGCACTCACACTCTAAAACCACAGATTTTAGTTTAAAACCGCCTCCTTTTTCTCGTCCTCGTTCTTTTTTCTTGTTTTTTGCGATTCTCTTCTGTTTTTTTGCCATTATTTAGTACAACTTTCGCTACGACCACCTTTTTTTTTTCAGCGTCACCTCCTGCTTCATTTATGTTTTCGGAAGATTTTCGTTATTCCGAAGGTTAGTTGATCCGAAAATGAAACAAGATTCGCTATTCCGAAGGTTCATTAACCCGAAAATTAAACAAGGTTCGTTATTCCGAGGGTTCTTTAATCCGAAAATCTAAGAGAAGTTGTTCCGAAGGTTCGGTGATCCGAAAATAGAATATGGTTACCTATTGAGAAGGCTCGTTACTTCGAAAATAAAACAAGGTTCGTTATTCCGTAAATGTAACATGTGTAAAGACACTCTATATAGCGAACCTTTGGAATTACAAACCTCATTTCGTTTTCGGATTAACAAAGCTTCGGATTAACGTAACTTCGGAATCCTTCCACCTCCTCCTTTTCTTTTCGTCTTCTTCAACATTCTTCCGTCTTTTTTCTTTATTTCTTCTGCTTCTTCTGTGTCACCTCTTTTCCGGCATGTTTTATATGTCGCCTCTCCTTTTATATCATCTTTTTTTAATCTTCATCTCCTTTTTCCCCGACCTTTTAATTTGTTGGCTTCATTGTTCTCTTCGTCTTTCTTTCTTTAATTTCCTTTTCTTGCCCCCGTACTTGTTGTAGTTGGTTGCTACTAAATCCCCAGGATCATCACTTGGATCACTTTGAGAGAGAGAGAGAGAGAGAGAGAGAGAGATAGATCCGAATATTGATGTGCCACATTTTTTTTTTCAATTCCAATATACGCTGACGCGGCAGGTAGGTACTCCGCAAGTCCTCGATACCGTAAAAAAAAATGTATATATTATATATATGTATATCCCTATCTTCAATGACATCATAATAACCATGCGCAGACGCAAAGTACAATTTTACGTAGATTGCAACTGTTGCAAAATTACTGCCATGTCCAGAATAGAACTCTAGTTATCTTCTAGTCGTGACATTCACCAAAGAAATCACATGAACTGCAGAAAAAAAAAATGTGCTCTAAGTCCAAGTTTTACGAGTTGATATGACAACTTGTGACATTTAACGACCAAAGCGGCAACATAAAAGCATAGAGCAAACAAACAAATAATGAGAGGAATTTGTAGTAGTTGCGGATGGGCAGCCTGGAATACTCGCAGATTTAAAATGTCAGTCGAAGAGTTTTGAAAGTTGGACAGGGGTCGTGTGGAAAGTCTTTCGAGTCTTTTGTGCTTTTCTCACAAGAAACATCTATCTGCCACGTCCTTCTGCAGTGAACACGGGTAATCGGAGGCCTACGTGACTGTTTTGAATCGTGATCATTGTACATGTACGTGCAAGAGTGTGCAAAATACCTACGCGCATTACGTATGTCAATAAAACAGTAGAAATAGACGAGGAATAGCAAGTAGAAGTAGTAGTAGTATAATATTAGTAGCAGCAGCAATAGTACTATAGTAGTAGTAGTGGTATGTAGAAGTACGTAGTAGTAGTAGTATGTACTCTCTAAAAAAAGAAGAGTAAAATCCTCTTGAACGAGTGAATAACAGAAAGGAGTGAGTTTCGAGTGAAATTGGAGTGAATTTTGAGTGAAAATGTTCATTTTCACTAATTTTGGAGTGACCTCAGGGATCACTCGAAGATTTTTTGAAGTGACGTCAGGGATCACTCGAAGATTTTGGAGTGATCCTGAGGTCACTCCAAAAGGAAAATTTTCACTGAAAATTCACTCAAATTTCACTCGAAACTTACTCTTTTCTGTTATTCACTCCTTCAAGAATGAGCATTTTCACTTTTCTTTTTTTTAGAGAGTAGTAGTACGTATAGTAGTAGTAGTAATAGTATTAATCATAGTAGTTGTAGTAGTAGTTCTTGTTGTAGAGGAGTAGTTAAAGTAATAACGATCATGATAATAATAGCTGTGGTAGTAGTAGTAATAGTAGTAGTAGTAGTAGTAGTAGTAGTAGTAGTAGAAGTAGTATTTGTAGTGCTTGTAGTAGTATTGTAGTAATAGTAATGGTAGTAGTAGAAGAAGTAGTAGTAGTAGTATAGTAGTAGAAGAAGAACAAACTTTGAATATTCGAAAAAGACAAAGACAAGAGAAAGAAACGGAAGGGGTGGAAAATATGAAGAGTGGGTGGTGTTGAGGGAACTCTCAATTACAGCCTGTGTAATTGCTTTCGAGCAGCACGAATCCTGGGAAGAGGTTATCATAACATGATCAAGTGTTCAAGCTTTCGCGTGAAAGCTGATCCCTGAATCGAAATTCATTTTTGTTCTCTCTTGTCAAATGGAAGCCATCAACTCACGCCCCGACGACATCAGATATGCCTCATGAATTGCAAAAATCGTATTTCAGTTGTATGTTCAAGACAACTGAAAAGCAAATCATGGCATGTTTGAGACAACGGGGACTGTTCTTTATTTGTCTCTGATCACATCTTGCATAAAACACTGATGAGGAGATTGAAATGCCTCGGAAATTTGATCCTTATATTGAGTGCATCAGAACGGATTTCTAAATACTCAGCAACGCCAGATAAAAGATGATAAAACAGATAGAAGCATAATGCATCTAAGATAATACTAGTGGAAATATGACGTGATATTAGCATAAAGGTTCCCTTGCGTGTTTGCAATATTCATCAGCTTTTTCCCAGATTTTTTTGTGTGTTTCACCTTAGACAGAGCAATATGTGCATGTTCATTCACCATTTCCGATTTTAAGAACTAATTGCATAAGCCTTAAGGAATATTTCAAACCGATACACTGTGTGTGAAATAGGGTGAGCGGCGACAGACAACAAACAAATCTAAGAGACTTAAGCAATGACTGAGTCTTACATGATTGTGTGTGTATAATTTTGTGTTTGTGCGATTGTGCGTTTGTGCGTGATAGTTATACGAATGTCCAATGCACATCGATTATGTAATACCTGGCTGTTTGGTTCAAGAGGTGATTAGTATGTGTAATAAAGACTTAAGATACTCTGTACACAAACATACACACCTGCGCCCAACATAATCACTGTGTGTGAAACATGATGGTATCCGCATATCTTCTTCATTTTAGAAAACTGCCTCTATAAAGCGCCCGTTCCGGTCTTTAAAAAAATGAAACACCCCTCAAAATGTATTTTTGATAGGAGATATTGTACACGTTCTATACATCGATGAATTTCACTTTAAAAGACCCGGTAGCGTATATGATATGGGGAGACAAGGTGGTCCAATTGAATTGATCTTTATTCGCTGCGCACTGGGGTACATTCGAAAACCACGGAAAAGCGCAGACCTGCTCAAAGAGAACTGCCTATCAGCGAATAATGTGCATCGAATTTAAGCGTACGCTCATCGGCGACGTTCGGTTCTAGTCGATATTCTTCGGCTGTGTGTGTATTTACGTAGAGATCAGTGACAAGGCTGTATACACAATTCTTTGTAGGGATTCTCGAATATATCCGAGTGGGCCCAGCCATCCCACCCCATGGTAACCCCATGCTACCAGGTCTTTGATACGGTAATTGTCTCTTTTTTCTATAAAGCCAGCAATCCAGCTTTACCTGGGATAGTACTTGAATCTTGACCATATTAAAATCTCCAGAGTGATCAAACTATTCGATCATTAACAATTGATTAAGCCATCATCATAAAAGGAAGTGTAGATGATGGTGTTTCTAACAGGGAGAGCAGTCCCTTCGGTAATATCAAAGTATAATTTGTATACTGCCAAAACTCTCAAAGTCTGTTTCACAGCGAGGCGAGGTGGCTCAGTTGGTAGCGTATTTTACATAAAAATGCAATGGAATGGCTCGAGTTCGGGCGCGGGTTCGAATACCAGTGAGTCTTAGGCCCGCCGCACCCTATACGACTCACGACTTTACGACTGACATGACTGACTGACTTTGGATCTGAAATAATTAAGCGTGTTTATTCTGAGGCTATTGTGATTTATCTCGGATCCAAAGTCTGTCATTCGTATAGTGTGCGGTGGGCTTTACTGAGCAATGTTGTGTGTTATTATGGCGCTCCCTCTAGGAGAGGCAAAATACTCCGTCCATCGGATGCGACATAAAAAAAAAAAATATAGGGAGATTCAACGCATGAGAGAGTAATTACCGACCAACATGACCAACGCAGGTAAAAGATCCAGCTTCATTCATTCACCATAAAGAGTAGGCTGCATAAGTGGTCCTCCCAAAGTACTCACAACTGGACCCTATGGACATGATTGAGGGTCAGCTATAATGCACAGCTGAATATTGGCTATCCAGTCATTTCATTAGATGGAAAAGAAATAAACAAACAAACAAACAAACATTGATTCACGGAGTGCACGGATGGATACCAAATACAGTAGTTTGTGATTTTATTTCATTTCTTTCTAATGATCGGTTCTTATTTCAAGCCAGCTTTATAGTACTCATCGAACCAACAAACACATCATGAACACTGAGAGAAGGACCAGCTACCGCGGACAAGTTATTTGCAAGGTTCATCCCATGTGAGTACTTAAAAGTGAAAACAAAGACGGAAATAACTATCAGTTTAAGGAATCATTTCCTTGGAACGATGCTTCATCCAGGATCGATGGACCTGTCACGGTGTGAAGTTAACGTTTACGGTTTTCCGCTCTGTCTAGAACGTGGAACCGTGAAATCCAGTAAGCACAGCGTAAATTCGACTTCGTTATCGCCTACTGACACCCACGTGTAAGACAAGAAGGACACAGCGGCCGGGTCCGCCAGATAATCATCGCTAGAGTCGGTTGCATCAGACCACTTCTCCGAACTATATGGTGAACGCTTCTTTTGCTGAGATTTCTTGACATAGATGCCTCAGCAATCCCTCAAGAGCGTCGTCACGGTAGGCCTACCCCTGGGGGTATAGGAGGCGGTTCTATCTTCAACCTCCTGGGCACCCACTGAAATATAAAATTCGGGGGTATCCAAAAAGACTCCTGCATTACTGCAGCAGTACATAATGAACAACCAATTATTCAAGCACGCACGCACGCACACACACACACACACACACACATACACACACACACACATTATTACCATTGTGATATGTCTATGTACCGCCATGCATTTGTTGGACAGGTGTTATTTGCAGTCATACCATATTTTTAAAGCATCTGGCTCCGTCTACTTTCAACCTCAGATACGAAACTCAAAGTGACGTCATTGTTCAGACACTAGCGTCAATCCCCCTTTTTTTTTAAACAGCCTGATAATTCGTTAGCTTATAGTATTATCTTAATTTTGTCTTTGTGAAATCCCGCCATTGACAGCAACTTCAAAAATTGTACGGGTGTCTTTGTTTAAAGGTGAACATTACTCATTCTCGTGAAATCAAAAGCAGTCCTCGGATGCTATCATTATTGTCGTTGTTGCTTCCGCAATCAAACAACGTGCAATCGATTGGAAATGTCAGTAGAGCTTAGCACTCATTTCTGGATTGCTCAGGACTCTAAGACAAATGAAAATGCCTGAGATGTAATCTCAACTCCCCTAATCCCATGCTCTTTAAAAGGAGAATGAAATAGGGGAAGAGGGGGCAAAACAAACGACCAACTGAACATGGAGAGGGAATCAGGGGTATTAAAGATATTCTCTTACTTACATCATGTCAAGCCTCCATTTATCAACCACAAGTGTAATGATAATAAGATTATTCCGGCATATGTAGCGATCTCCTGAGAGAAAATGATATAAAAAGGAGGGAAATGACAGACGATAACTCAACGAGGCAGTTATTGATCAGTGTCCACTTTTAAAGTTTTTTTTTTCTTTTTTATCCACACAAATCAACGAGCTTTCACTAGCACCGGCATTTTGAGTCAAATAAGCACACACACACAAAAAACAAACAAACAAACAAACACAGAAAAACGGTGAACTTCAAACCACTGTTCAATGATAATCGTTCAAAACTGATCACAGGAAAACAATAACCATGGAAACAATGACTGATAATGATGGTAATTAGGATGAAATGCTAATCGCAACCTATTATGGAGAGTGCTGTATCGATAGTAGCTTTAGGGGTGGTATACTTTTCGTTCAGATGGATATTCAGACTTTAACTTAATTAAATTTTGAAATGGCTAAAAAGTAAAACAAAGTGGTCCTAATAAAAGGTGGGACTCATCTTTTATTGGGACCACTTTGTTTTGCTTTGTTTTCGGACATCTCGACAATTTCAAACCCGACTTTCATTAAACATACTTTTCACTGCTCTGAGAATTATATGCTCTTTAATATTTCATATAAGTGGCTTCTAGTTTATCTCGCAAAAAATATATATATAATCTGAATACCCATCTGATCCAAACTATACAATTCCTTTAACGATGTAATCGTTAGCTTCCCCATTGTCAATACTGTCTTGTTTATACCGTCATTTAATAATGAACATTATAACAATGATAATCACCTTGGCTTTTAACATCACTGGCATCTTATCAGAAACAATGTTTTTTTTTTTTTTTTTAATTTCCACACCTTCGTCCCTGTCATCGTCTGATATTTATTTTGATAGCTTCATTCGCATCCTTCCCATGAGCCATACATAATGCAGCAGTTATTACCAAAGCTCCAAAAATAACGAAACTGTGGGAAGCCCAGTCGCGGCTATGGTTCATTTACGCTCACCTGCAATTACAGTCAATGACATTTTGGAGGAGGCGGAAAGCAAAATCGAACCGTGCATTCAGCGGATCCCTAAACGTGTGGGAAGGGGAAGGTTTATTCCCCCTGATTTGGTTCGGCGAGCCGTATCGCTATGCATGCGTCATGACTAGCATTTAAATGTCTTT